>NC_135206.1:3335254-3935254 GCF_050948175.1 Xylocopa sonorina | reverse complement strand
GAGCGACCTGTACGCGGTGCTCGTTTGAATTTCTCTGCTTTTTATCAATGTTTCTGGTCAAAAGGATGACGGATCGTACGAGTATTTTAACTGGAAGCAGCAAGGCGATTTTGATAAGTAAGAAATAAAGACATAGGCTATTCGAGCGTTTGTCGCTGCGTGCACAGAAGAAAGGATCGGCCGCGGGGCATGTTTGACGCGTATAACATTTCTGAAATTCTTTAGTGGCGTAGTTCCGTTTGAACAGGAATGCCCTGCAACGTGTACAGCGAGAGTGTGCGAAACGTATCGCACGGTAGCTGCCCGTATTACGCCTCCGGGTTATTTCTCGCATCGTTACTTCCTTTGATATCCTTTATCATACAGTCCGCATGCATCATGCAGTTATTGCATATTAAGCAGGCTAATTGCGCCAGGAAACGAGTAAATAAGCAATCGTGTCCCGAAATTGAAAAAGAATTAGTCGCGCGAGACGCTAGTGGCTAATTTACGATGGCCCCAAAGCTCCCATTATTATCCTACAATTCAAATTAATTCAGCGAGAATGTTGATTCCTCCACTCTTCTTTACTTGTACGTAACAAGTATTGGTGCAGGAAATTTTAAATCGCTGGTAGAATTGAAGGAGACGTAAGAAATAATAATTAAAGGGTGACTCGAGACTTTATGGACGGCTCTTCATCCTCGATCTGGTTCTGACGTATGAATAAACCAGGAAAAGCAACGGACAGCGCGATCATCTCTTCGATTCTTCGTTTTTCGTCCCCGTGATAGGATACATCAGACGTATCAGTCGTTAGACGGCGTCGATCAATCGCGCGCGTCAGCTGTTTTTGCCGGATGATCGACACTTCTGGCTCCGAATGGGAAATGCATGCTTGGCGCGGATCGCGAAAAAAGCAAAACCGGCTGGGAACGAAACGAATGCCGGCTATAAATTCCAGTGCGTGTTATAAATTTCGCAGCGAGACGCGATCATGCGAATTTTCGTACCGCGAGCCATCAAGCCGCGTTCATACGAAGGCAGCCAGCAGCATTGAAACGTGCGATACGCGAACGACGGCTAAGGGCGCCTTAACAATGCACTTTGAACGACTCGTATCGAGGTGGTGGCGAAAAGAAACGATTTAAAAACCGATTGAAATATCCACCCGCGTCCCGTCAATAATTATAGCTCGCAGATTGCGCGTTTTATTCCTCGCGCCAGATGTGCTTGACACGCGCAATCTGGAGTGCATTGTTAGCGAGGAAATTTTCGAGATAGAGTCGTTTCGAAATGCGCGGAATCAATCACGGAACAATAGGGTCGAATGTGCGACGCGATAGACAATTTTGTCACGTAATTTATCAAATGTATCTTCTTTATTGTGCTCGATCGAGCGCGGACTTTATTCACGGGAGAGCGTGACGTTATTAAAACTCGAGCGTTTTCCCTTCGTTCGATGGTAAAACGTCGATTACTTTTTCGAACTCGAGCAACCCGGCATCTTATTGAAACTTTGAAAAAGTTGTTCGAACCTCCATCGCCCGCGGCAGGTATTCATGCAGGCTGTTAAGATGCATAGCCATTTATTTTAATGGCCAGTCATCAGAAGACTTTTTTCATCCTGCTATAAACGGAAATGAATGATAACAGTTATTGAACTACTTCAAAGTAGTAGTGCGCCAAGTTTATGCGGATATTATACAATGTAGATATTCTAAACTGTTAATCAAGCATTTTTTCCATTGACAATCGGCTCGCGTTGCTCGCCAGTAAATGGCCACTCGCTAATCCCAAGCAAGATATTTATTAACGCAAATTTCCAATAAGACTGTCGAAGCACGGTGCAATTTTCTGTCGTTCGAAGTGAAACATTGTTTTCTTCTTATGATACAACGAACAAAATTAGAAAACCAAGTGTCAGTCAAGTGCTCTGACACTAACACTGGGTGCTAAGTTAATTGCATCTGTCTGATTAAAATCACTTAGGAATTAAAATCACTGGGAATATTTATTCCATCAATTGAATATTCCACGCGTTATCCTTTCGATCTCTTTGATTATTAGAATTGGAAATGTAGTATTTCCATGATATTTCTTTCACTCGTAAATACATAATGTATTAATCGCTTGATCAATGTAATGCAATCAAAGCATCGATAAGATTTACGAATACGATGTTCCTCATCAAGGTGTACGTATTTAAACTGGGAGAAATTGCCGACTGAAGGCTTTAATTAAACATAAATAGGAGATATTATAAATTGTAATGGTTTTCAAATATTTGAGGGACGACGGTCCGCTTTTTGCTCGTCGAGAGAGCAAATGTCTCTAACGAGATATCGGATAACTTGTTCAATCCCGCTGGTACTCGTACTTCTTTCAAACGTTTCTGGCAGCGTAGGTAAAAGCATTTTCCTGATATTAGAAGCTTTTCGGAAGTTGATTAAATTGGTATACCTGGCTGGAAGTATGTTTTCAGAGCGGATATCAGAGTGCATACACCTCTTACCATCGCCCTCCGCCCACGCTTTCTTCTCCATCTTCTGCCGCATTTACCTATGCTTGTTCCTGGCCCTTTGTTAAGCTGTTTGCCCTTTCGTAGCTGATATTGGATTCTTTGCTCGTGTCCCTTCGTCCCCCTTCTATCCTCGACGATTTTAATCCCTGGTAAAACACTTTGAATTTACATTACTATCACTCTCTTAAATATATCGTCACAACGACCCACGATCCGCAGTTAATACGTTTACACGGTTTCGAGCCGAGAAATTCCTCCTTCTGCTATAACTGAATTTATGCAAAATTTAACGACGAAAGTTTCAGTTTTTACGGGAACAGTATTACTCGATTCATAAAAGTTACACTGCTGAAGAATATTGCGCTCGCCCTGGAGGCAATGCACTTCCTGTTTAATTACGTTTAGCAATATTTATTCATAGAAAAAGTTGTGGCGTTATGTTAATATACTTTTTAGACGGACGTTTACCAGTGCGGCACAATACGTATATCAGAGGTCGATATCGAAGGCCCTCGTTCCTAATCGAGGCTACCTAATCTCCTCGAAGGCACTTGGTCCCACCAGACCACTTTTCTCCTCTGTCTCGCCCTTTCTTCGGCCCGTGTACCGCGTCGAAATAGGCGGCAACGCGTGGAACGCAATTAAAAGTTTCTCAGCGCAGACAACGACGAGATCGATCCCTTTTCGAGGGATTCCTACCCTCCTCGGACGATCCCACGGGCACGATGCCGGATCGATTCACAAGTGCATCAACCATTCCGGTTATACCTTCCCCCTCCGGCCGTTTAAAAAGGTATTACGCGGCCAATGCATTTTTAATTGCGACGATTATTCGGAATGGCTTTTAGCGGCTGGGATACGCGCATTATCCCGTGGACCAGGCTTTCTGATTCGAGTTTGCTTTATGGAAAGCTGGTCTCCGTGTACGCGATAGAGCCACGTTTTTTCTTTTTTTTTTTCATCCTCTCGCCATTCTATTTCCCGCGTGTTATTAACTTACGTCTGGTCGAGGAGCACGTGGAACCAGATCGATTCGTAATGAGCCTGGCTGACAGCGATTGGAAATTGAAATATTCAACGCCGTTTTCGCGCATACGCTACAGACGCATTGTCCGCGTTTCGAACCTGTTATTTTCTACGCTCGTTACCGTTTCATGCGACACGATTGTTTCCTAGCGGAATACTAGATTCGACGCCGCCGCTGCGTGTCAATTATTGCTCGAGCGCGATGTCATTAGCGTCTTGAAATTTTAAATTACATTCTCACAAACGTAATTTCGAAATTCGCAGCAGTGTTTTCCAGCGCGATCGATGCAGTTTTTAGATTCAAATCGACAGCTTCGTGCATGCTAAATGCGCCAAGTAATATAAGCGACGAACGGAGGAGGCAAGCCGTGTAGTTAGAATGTTAATTGGGACTGGCATTAAAATATATCCCCTCTTAACAAGACAGTTTCATTCTTATCTCGCTCGTATCTCACTTCATCTCTCGAGTTCCAATCTCGTGGCTCGAGCATTCCGCGTAATCGGCATTTTTTCTCATCAGCAACGGGAGGACACGATTTCTGAAGATTCCACGACGCAGCTGCAGTTTTCACGCAGGTATGCAGGGGAAATTTCTACGTGGTCGATCGTTAAAATCGAAGGCGTTTCACTTATTATATCCTAGTGCAATTTACGCCTTCGACAGATCGTCCTAATTACTTAAACGCGATCGATAGGAATCGATCTGTTCGGATCGAGGACAAAGGCGTAGCCAAATGACCGTGTGGGTGTGTGCATGCGTTTCGCGTGGTGGGCAGAAGCGGATAAAAAGTGGTACTTTTTGCAGGGTCCAAGGGACGACGGTGGGACCCGGGAGTTCGCGTACCTGTTACTACCTGGGGACTCATTCTCCTGTTCGTGCAAGTTTATACTTGTACGAACATTCTCTCGCGACCCTTCCCCGTTTGCGCGCAGGAACGGAGCCGCGTGCATGGAAATTCGCGTTCTACCTCGCGACACACTCCAAGGGCTTCGTTAAACCTGTCTGCGACGGATGCTCGTTCCCGTCGGGTTTAATTCGCCAAATTATTACCCTCGCCGCATTTTTTTCACTTTATCCTCCACGCTGAATGTTTAACTGCAAACTTTTGAGTCACTGTAGAAGTAACAGGAATTTTTCTATGTCTCTTTGAATTGAAGATTGTTTGAGAGATGATCAGACGAGAATAATTATCGCCACGCGTAGTCTTCTCGAGAGTGGATCGCGAAAAGAGCAAAAGAGAGGACTCTGGCTTCGTGTCCCTGGTCGTACCTGTTCCTAAGCCCACGCCCAGGGGGTCCCATGGGTCCCCTCGAATCCGGCAATAATTCCCTCGGCCAGGCGGACCGTGAGCGCATTCTGGTTGCGTTACGTGTCTGCATTCCACGTGGCCTTTGGCCCCACCCCGCCGCGGGGCCTCAGGGATCGTTAAGGTAGCACCTTAACGGCCCCTTTTACGAAAAGGCGCCCGGGGTGGCGTTCTCGCGGCCTGCCGTCCCTCATTATTATTCACCCTGCGTCCACCTAGCCGCCTCTATTCCAGTGCTGGAGCTACGTCTCGATGTGTTCGCCCTCGACCATCGTATATACCTGTCCGTCGAGCCGTGGTTCTTGTCGCAACACGGACCTTCGCTCTTGTTAATTCGCGCGAAAATTCAATCAGCCCACGGTCGCTGGTCCTGCCACGCTGATCACCGCCAATCTTTTTCGTCCCGCCATCGCTGTTCGTTCCCACGGTGGTGCCTTTTCTTTTTGGAAACTCCCAGAAATCGCGACCTCGGCGTCTCAACAATATCTCGTTGCCCTGCAGAGCTTCAATCACAGCTCGAAATTATCTTCAACTGCAACAACAACGATCACTCGTCGATCGATCTCGCACCGCTTGCCGCGTGTGCGAGGCATTGTTATGTACGAACAGCGTCGTCGATAGACCTCATTTCCTGTACTCCGTCGATCGCGCCCCGTGACTCCTGCAGCCGCTTTTCTCAACCGTTCCGGTAATTGGACGAGCGAAAAAGGTGGCATTGTCTCTGTTCATCCACAGCCGCTAAGCAAAAGGAATCATAATCCCTCATTATTATTCCTAGTGTTCCTCCTTTCCCACCTTCCCACCACTCCCCCTTTCGCTTCCTCCTTCTCCTCTTATCTCCATACAATGCAAAGGTCCTTCGCGTTACCTTGCTCCCTCGACCTCTCCCCTTCAAGCTCTCTCTCAGACTTTCGCCGCCTCGTCTTCGTCGTCTTCGTCTCGTCGTCTGGGACCAGCGCGTCGTCATTGGATCCATCGATCCCGGATTATAATGACCCGTGGATCACGGCAATCCGAGAAATCCTCGAGGCGCTTAGGCGGCTCGATTCTCCTCCTCAGCGACGCAGCCACTCCTGCGATAGTTTGTCTTTCGCGAAGTAATACGGTCGACGTTAATGTCTCGTGAAATTGTCCAGCGTTGTTTCAAGGGGCCTCGAAACGGCCAAGTTCGCTCGGTTGTGACGCGTCCACTTAATTGGGTTCTTTACAATGTCGATTAATTTACCGTGGTTGTGTCGCATTGGTGTTCAAATTGAATCATAGCCACGTGGCTAAACGTCTAACTTTGGCCAGGGGGTGGTTATGAATTATGCAATCTCGCAGAGACATATTCAGAGGAGTAATCGTCGATAACCGCTCGATTTCGAGGGTAAAAGCGTAGTCGTGTTCGAGAAACGTTTGAAAAACTTCCATAGAATCTTGAATATTATTGAAACGCACGAGGGCTGATATCGATGAGACCTCGCGCAGGCATTGAAGGGAATATTTAGAACGAACAGATCGAGAGAGCGAACGATTGGAGTAACTGGATCGTTCGTATAACAGCCGCTCGCGGATTACCCTTGCTACTCGTAACTTTTCATTCGAATAATCGGAGCTCGCATTCAAACGACTCGGTGAATTTACGTATTCTGTTTTTTAATGATGCGCGAGAGAGCCAGCTCTGATTTCTTCCCCCGGAGCTGGTATAATTGGGATAATGCTCGACAGCAGTTGAGATAATAAGAGGTCAGGGATTTATTGTAATTTTGCTTAATTAAGCTGGTTCGTACCGCGAATGCGTATCTTTCTTTATTAGCGGATGAAAGACGCGGACATCGCACTGGCTTTTAACCCCTTCGATCGGTATGTTTCTTGGTAGTTGAAAGAATACGACGTATAAGCTGCATCTGCATAAGAACGGTAAGCTCGAAACGATCTTGGATTATCCGATCTAGGCTGCTTTCAATGTCAAGATAATTCCACGGCGGGTAAAAAGAAAGGCGGACTCCCCGACGCGCAATTAGCGAGTTAGATTTCAACGGATCGTTAAAACCGGATGAATTATTTATAAAGTTCCTGCTGGTTTCCAGGCATTTCGAGCGCGAGGCTCCCTTCAGTGCATCTGGGCGCGTTCGAAAGGAATGCTCGTCGATCGGTACCAGCTCCAAGTGGCGTCGTTCTCACGCGTTATTGCTTGTCTACCATTCGGAAGCGCGTCTATTAACATTCCTCGTTATTATTCCGCGATCTTCCACGCGATTCTTTTTATCGTTCCGTCACGCAGTCCGTCACGGAATCGCCCTCTCTCCTCGATCCTGGCACCGCGTTTCGACGTTTCACTTCGCGAGCAGGACGCGAGCGGAGGAATTCGCAGTCGAATTCAATTTGGTGCACCGACGTCGTGTCGTCGTCATACGTGCACGGAAAAGAATATCGAGACCCTGCTGCCTCTGCCAGGACGCAACCGTCGCTCTCTCCTCCTTAACCCAGCACACGCTGCTCCCTGAAATTTTTTGGCATCGCTCGTCGCGGCCGTTTCCTACCCTCTTCCGCTATTTAGTTCGCTACGCTTTTACCCTATAAATCTCGATACATATTTCGCTCCATCCGCTCTCTGGGTCAGGTCAGCGATTCTCGAATATCGCGCGCAGGTCACGTCTCCCGAGGAGGACGACGATGGCTGTTGTAGGTGGCCTTTCGGTGATTTCACTTCTCGGTTGAACTGTTCGTCGCCCACGATGATTCACCAGGGGACTCTTCGAAAGTCCAGATCGAGGATTTGGTATTTTCGACCTGCAATAACGCGGATAAAATCCAGGTAAATTTGTGGTAATTGCAGGCAGCTCCTGCGTCGCGAATCAATTGTGTTACGGGCCATAGCACAGAGTCGTATGTATCGTCGACACGTTGATAATGTGCATGCGAACTGGTTGAGAACGTTCGCAAACATTTGTATTTCCCAGCGGAGGTCCCTGGTCGCGCAGGAATATTCATAGCTCGCGCGAGCGGACGTTCGTCAAGTTCAGTTGCATCAAAGAGATACGTGGTTCTCTGGTCAGGACGATTAAGCTACGCTGGTAGCCACGATTTCTGAATCGTCTGTGTAATGGAAAAATGTGGCGTCCACGTGGCTGAGACGAGAACGATTATGAAACTAGGAATCTTTCTTGGACTCTTACAAAATCTTGGCGCTCCCTCTTCGCCCTCTTCTTTCCGCTTACTTCAATAATAGGTGGTGTTAATATATCGCTGAAGTAGACTCGTAGGCCATCGTCGTGCGAACAATGAGTGTCTGTGCTCGAATAAACGAGAGCGAATGATTTATCGAACGTTTCTTGGAAATTATGACTCGAATGGATCTTGGAAGGGATGCAAGGGGTGAAACTCGAGAAAATTGCAGGCTAATAAATATAAACGCTTCTATTTTAGCAGGCGAGACTCATCGTTCTCGCAGCCACTCGTATTTTCATTAGGTTCATTGATTCATTATGAACATATCGAATTAAAATAACTGAAATAGGCGATAGATTTTTTGGAGGCGAAAAAAGACACCGCGTGATCGAATCTCCATGCGCGCGAGTGTGTTTGGAAGGTTCGATCCAGCAACAGAATTATAAATCGTCCGATATCCAAGAGGAGTTCTGTTTCCAAGCGGTCTGAGCTGGCTGTTCGTGATTGATGAGTAATTTTAACTCGTGTCCTCCTTTCGCCGGAATTTAATAGAGGCGAAATATAACGCATTCGAGCAGCTGCAAAATATAGATTGCCGGACGAGCGATCAGTGTGTTCGAGATAGAGCGTTAATCAGTGACAGTTCAATTATCGGGTGGCTCGTTTGTGATAGCGCGGGGATCTTCTTATTATGCATTCTCAGGTGTCGATGTTTTGTTGAACGCGATACAATAATAAGTTGGCATGATTCTATATTTATCACGAGAAACGATTCTCTATCGTCGTTTAAACGCTTAATTAGAATTTATGAGTGCTCGCTGCAACGAACTTTTGCAATTCTGCTTCAATTCTATCCGGTTCGAAGGTTCAACGACACGCTATTTGTCGAATAAAATGGACAGTGAAATGAAAAGTTGTTTGAATGGATTTACGAATATTTTTTTATACGCGAGAGGAATTCAATTCGCTGAAAGTCATCGAATCGAATGTTGTTAAAAGAGACATGAATTTTTTTGCAAATTTACCAGCCTTCTTCCAACTTGTTTGCATTGGCAAATACGCGTGCACGCGGGAATAAATATCAGCAACGAGCCGTTTCGAGGATGGACAATAGCTCACGCGCGTTATCGAGTCGCAGCTACGATCCATCAGTTTGTCCATCGTAAATCGTGCGAACACTTGCGATCGATTATCAGGAATGCACGCGGAAGTCGGGCATGAATTTTCTAGTCAGATCAGCTTGACGGTGCTTGGAGGTTCGTAATTCTCAGATGACAACGCGCGTGACTGTAAATATTCGAATTACAGCCGCGATTGCTCGTTTCGCACGCGAGAAAATTAAAATGGCACGCAGCAAAAAAGCAAAAAAAAGGAAGAAGAGAAAATAGCGGTCGACCAACTCGATGTACAGCGTAGAATCGAGGCGAATCGGGCGGAGAAATCAGCGACCTGGTACAATTCTCACTTGGACGTCCATTAATTAATTGAAACTCGATAGTCAAGAGATTATTGCTTAATTTGCATACGAGAGTTTACACGGCGTACAGTCAATCGGTTAATTAAACGTGAAACGTAATACGTCTGGTCCCCTATGCCGATAATCGTGGCCTGTGTACTGCAATTTAGTTGGCTGGCAGATCCGCGGATAAACAGCCGATTCCTTTAGGAGTTGTTGATTCATCTGCTGGTGCACTTGGACAGACACGCTCTCTCCGCGCTGCAATAACTTAATTATCAACCTATTTCGAAATGGCCGCCTAATGCCCTTACGATATTCCATTTCGATAATCGATGCGATCACGGATCCGGTCGAAAGTACCCTGGGTCCAGTTATCGCGTTGATAGGTTTGCCATGCGCCGTTGCAATCGCATTTCTCCTAACAGTCGTCCCCATTTAATGTGTTCGTCCAGCGAAACTGATGTTGCTTTTTAGTAGAACTCGAAATGTTTTAGCAGAATTTGCGTGGTCGTGTCTCGCGCGAAAGGTAACTCGGTTGAGAAACTTGAAATGATTAAGGAAGAAGTTGGCGTTCTCTCGAGAAGTTGACGCCGTTTTTCGTTCACAGCGAGTTACATTTTTTCCCCGTGGCAGAAGTTCGTTATAAATTACGAAAACCAGACCTACTTTCCGGCGGCTTTATACATTTTTAAGAAACGACGTTTCCGCGAAAGTCTGGACTTGCGCTTTCAGCGGTAAATACGTGCAACCGCTGCTCCAATTATTCTTTTACGTTCTCAGAAAAAACGTGGGCCAAGATTCGACTGTTGAAACGCGTTTTCACATTTTTAGCTTCCGCCAGTGGGCTCTTTCAATTATATTTTTGCTGGATGCCTCGCTAAATAGTATTCCAAAAGTTATCGTCCAGGCAGAAATGGGTATAAATGTTGTTTCACTGTTAGCACAATTATAAATGAATCTAATTATCGAGACGATGAAAAACCAGCGTTACTCCACTTTTAATCACCCCTGGCAACCTATATTTACCCAATAATCAGCCAAATATCCAGACAGCCTCGCCTAGAAGTAAAAGATGGAACTTTCGCTGGAAGGAAAATCAGTTCTCTCGATTATATCGAAATGGAATTAAAATTCCGTTAGCGAGATCGAATATTAAACGGGACGGTTATTTACCGCGCGACCCAAATCTGGAATCTCGTTTGAAATTTAAACGAAAACCGATACCACGAATAAAGTGGTCCTCGAGCGTGGATCGACCACGATGGTGGGTGGTTCGCGTTCGTATCGACGGTTGTTTCGACGTGGTGTCTGCTGAAAATCCGGGTGGACTTATTGGCGAAGGTCGCTCGAGGCTGGGAAAGCTCGATGGTCCCTTGGAGCGGCCAGGGGGTGCGATAAATATTTTTTTCGGCTCGAGATATACACCGAACTTAGCCACGACTTTGCTGGCTCCGCTCCAGCCTCCTACGCGGTCGATATAATCATCCGGCATCCACGACCCACGAAGAACGACGCGTGGAGACCGGCGAAAGGGGAGAAAAAAAGAATGGAACGGAGCAAGGGGGAGAAAAAAAAGGAGAGAGGCGAGAGACGAGACGGAAGAGACGGACGAAGCGGAGGAAGAAGAAGTATTGGCACGATGCCGGCCCCGAGGAATCAATGACCCATTCCTCCATCGGTATTTTCGGTGCCTACTTGGAATAATTGCACGCTGCGACCGCGGGTAAGCGACAAATTCCCAGCCTCTGCGACAGTGGTTCTTTGCCGCGACTTGGACGGGGTTGGATTAATCGTGTCGACCAGAGAAGCGTAGAAATTTGTGTGAGACGCGGTCGCAGCCAGGAAGGAAGTGTGTCGAGTAGAGGATCCGCGAATCTTCAAATGGAAAGGGGAGTGGCTTACGATTTAATAAAATGTAAATAGAGTGGGACGAGACTGTCGTAAGGAAGGAAGGCAGCGACGGGGGTAGTTTCTGACATGAAAAGAAGCTTATGCCCCCGAACGTGGGGGTATAAAACAGTGTATCCCGGCGTTGTAGTAAAATTTCATGCGGATTAAAGGGGACGAGCACGAGTTGTTGCGTCTGCTTACCGTGTACGCCTCGCGTCGGTGGCATTTTGATAAGCTTCGTTAAAAATTGATTAGATTTATTATTTATACACGTTGATGCACTTTGCCGCACTTTCACGCTCTCACGTTGCACAGTCAAGTGCACTCGTTCAATTTTAGGATTCTCTCGAAAACAGAGCCTTCTTCGTTCTTGTCTGAGATCATCGTCGCTCTTGGGACACTCTGCAGGATTAATTGATGATTGTCGTTCGATTAATCATCTCTTAGATTTTGTGTGAAGATGAAGAAAAGAGATGGAACCGCGTGCAACTTAGCCAGCGTTTACCAAGCAACCAAGGCAGAAAACCTGGGCTCGCGTAAATATTATTGCAAACAAACGTCGCGCAAAGTTTTAACCACCTTCGTGTGAACATCTTCGCCCGTGGAAGTTGGGTAAACTCGAAAATTCGAGCAAACACCCCGACACAGTTTATGAACGTTTACGTGTCCCCGATTTAGGTCGGAATTCAAAGTACTCGGGAGATCGACCATGTTAGAAGCCAGAACCACTCGAGTCGAGGAACTTTCCGACAGGGAAAGTAGAGAAGTAGCCACGTAGTTTCCTCTGAGGATATCGAGGCGCATCGCGTTACTTTCGAGTGCAAAAATTAGTCGAAAACGTGGAGTAACAATTTCTCGTTCGAGCTCTCATTTTTGAGGATACTGAGACTGAAGATCTGTTGAACGTGCGCTTGGCTAACTGCTCCACGGTTCGTGCAAATGTCGAGGGATTCGAATGCTTACGGATGAGTTTCGAGGCTGTATTGACACGTTTCGAAAATTAATTCCTTGGGCATTTAATCCATTTGAGTGGTTGGAACTCTCTGTTGAATTAATAGAACAGTAGCGTGCCATACATCAAAGATAATGAAATGGGTTGAGGTGAAATTCAGTTAATTTCCTCGAAAATGAGCGGAATTTCCATAAATTTTTTCGCATAGAACAATCTTCTTCATGGTTACGCATGCTGTGCATCAGAAGACACGGAGCTGCATACCTTCGGTACTTCGAGCTAACGACTGAACCTATTTGAGGTCTGTTTCGAGTGAAGATCGTTGGTTCTATTTGCATCGCGCGGCTAATACGTACCCGTGCAACGTGTTCTAGAATTAATTCATCGAGTTATGCTCTCTGCAGATTACAATACACACACCTCGCGCGTGTTATGGTATTTCATTAATTTGCCAAATTGAAGATTCTGGAATTAGGGGAGCATAATCGAGGGATCTTTGTTATTGGTGTACGCTGTATTAGAATGCGCGATTACGATCGACGATCTTATCCGAGGAGATCGTCAATCGCGATACAGAGAAAATGGTAAAAGGTTGATTTATCAGGCTGAAAAATGCATCGAAATAAATGATCTACAGGCCTTTCAAAGCATGCGTCGCTGGTGCACTTAATTTTCACGCGCGATTTAACAATAACTAGAAACAAAGTGTTCAATGGTATGTCACGAAGCAGCCCAATGAATATTCCACTAAGAGTCGAGCAGGAGATAAAGTAGAAATGACTATTTTTCATCGACGTATCCCAGTCGCAATTTACCGATACGAAGGCAGCTATGCTTAATCGGTTGTTATCGCGACCGACTGCGGAAGAATTTATACGGTGAAACAATTTTACGAACGTCTCAGTGAACCGTATCACCGAGCAGATACGTGTCGCATACTCTGGATTCGAAGCGCATACCTTGATAGCCGATTCCAGCGGGGCCATATTGTATCGACCGATGGCCAGACGGCTGGTCGATCTTCGTGGAAGCATTTGGACGTAACGTTGCTTTTGCTGAACGGAGCCACGGGTAACTTTGTCTGAGAAATCGTTATCTCGATGCAGAACCGCGGGCTCCTCGGCTCTCCTCTCTCTGTTTGCTTACGCGATGCAATTTATCGCGATACGTCCCTTCGCAATGGCACAATTGCTCGTCAGATCGGCTTGCAGATGCGATAAAACGCGATGTACGATCGCGCTGGCATGTAACGATGACGCACGATAACGTTTAATAACAGCAAAGTGGCGAACGGATAACACGCTGCGCGGGTACCTACATCGCGAGACGCATTTGCATATCAGATGCGTTTAATCAATATTTTAAGGCGCGATGCGCTCGTTTCTCGCGAGTTTTATTCGCGACAGACAATTAGCGCGGTACGTGGCATCCACAAATATTTAATTGCACGTTTAACGCGCCGCTCGCGATTTATCTCCAGCAAACAGAGGAGCTGTTATCAGTAAAAATATTGCAAAATTTCAGAGAAAATTTACGATTTAGCCCAATGTTTCTCAGAAGGGAATCTCGTTTTCGTCATCGAGGAATATTTCATCCGGTGTTCGCATAATTCACGAATCGATCCCCACATCGGGTATGTCAGGCTCTCTCGAAGATCGCAGCTGGGGTCACAGTCGATAATTCCACGGGTGTAAGGAACCGCCAGGACCCTCGAACTCCTGGTGTTACGAGCGTGTGTTCGCGGCAGAAATTCCCGAAAGACACGTATTAAGTCTCGATGAGTCGAGGACCGGGCTTGACGTTGGTCGTTGGCATGCGAACCTCGAAGGTGAGGAGGAAGAAAAAGGCAGAACGGAGGAGGGAATCGACGTGTGTGTGCGTGGGTTCGCGTGTGCAGGTACAGAGAGAGACACAATGGCTTGTATCTATATGAACGAGAGAGAGAGAGGTAGTCTTCCTTAAAAAGGGAGCTCGAAGCGAACCTGTTATACCCGAACGATCCTTCCACGCATCTAACTGTTCCCTCTCTCCCTCCATCTTCTTCCTCTCTTCTTTCTGAGCATACCTACCCGTGGTTCTCCACGTTGTCTTTATCGAACCTCCCACCTTCTCGCGCGCCTCTTTACCTTGTCTCATGAAAGTCCTCCTCTTCCTTTTCTTCGAGCGTCTCTTTCTTCTTCTTCTTCTTCTTCCTCTTCCTCGTCCTGGAGGTCCGACCCAGCGTTCTCCGTCCTCGTTCGTTGGGTTGGCTGGCCAGGTAGACCACCGCGCGGGACCAAGATGGAGCGCGTGGAATAGCTGAATGAGAGAGGGTTGGCGAACGGTGGGAGATTGCTGTTGCCATGTGACTGCGGACGCATCGACGACGATTTTTCCAGCCAATCGACGACCTTACGATTTTTCTTCGTCCACGCTGGTTCTTTCGCCCTGTCCTTGCGCCGTTCCTGTTTCTTTGCGCCTCTCCCACCTCTGGTCCCTTAACGTCTTGTTAAGCGGTAGTCGCGGGTTCGATTGCGACTACCACGCACGCTGGCTTTCAAAAGCATCGATCCACTGTTGGGAGTAAAAAACGTTTGCCTTCGAGTTGCAGGCTTCGAGAAAAGTCGTGGCGAACGAAAAATCCTATCTTCGTTCTATCAGATTATTAATCGAACGATCGTTCATCCTCTGCGTTCAATTATGTAACTAATACCACGGGTACAGGAATTTTGACGTTCACAGCGGCGATAATAGTCTCTAATTAACATCGTAATTAACGAATGCATAATTGATTAAATCGGGGAACAAGTGTCAATATTTAATTGGGTCGCGATGAAAGGTGGAGGATCTGGATGCTCCCAATAAAATCGTCGATAAACCGCGGTTTCGCGTATATATCTGCGATATCGGTCCACGGTTGGTTAATTACCTTCGGAAATTAATAACAATGCAACAATGGACAATCAATGGACACGGTGTAGGTAAAGCCACTGGTTCAGGATCGATCAATGAAACAACGATAAAACGGCACTCATTGTCTCGTGAATTAGTGCTCGTTGCTGGCCAATGCTTCTATGCTAATCAAGTTCCGTAGAGTTATCCGTTTTAACGAAATAAGTCTCGAACGAGACTGTTGTAGAAACAGAGGGGTTGAATTATCGTTTAATCAAACGGTTCCATTAACTTTGATCCAACAATAACGCTGTTAACTCGACCAAGTGGAGGACAAAATGCTCGAGTATAAAAGGTAGTAATTAAATCGTCATTTTCACTGTTCGTCCAGTTTTGTAATTTTGTAAATTCAGAAGCAAGTGTTTCGAGCGCGAGAGGTTAATCCTCAGCCACGGATTACGCGTTGGTCTTCGACGTAAAAATAGCGTTTCTCGGTCATTCTCGTCATCTCTGGCTTTAATTGCCAGCGAATTGTCAGCTCGCGACGAGTTAATTAGAAGCAGGGCAAAGTATAACGGAGCAATGCTTACTCGATCAACCGTGTCTGAGTTTGGCTCGAATCTGCCAGCGATTCGACGTGGATTCTCGTGCGTATCCGTTTTCAGAGACGTGTAACGAGTTCGTCGAGTCAAATTCATCGTTCTTTTTTTGTATTTTTTTTTTTTGCTCGTCTGGTTAATCCAGATGATCTAGTCGCGTCGAAAAAAATCGCCTGCCAGGTCGGTGACTCGTTTGCCTGGCGTGCGACGGCTTTTATAGAGACGTTCTCTGCGCAGGGAAAGGTCAGACCTGTTGGTCGCCCTCTGGAAAAGAGGGTTAACACTCGTCGAGCAAAAAGAATCGATTTCCAGCCGCTTCGCCGTACTCGACTCGAGATATCCTCGAGAGTGGATTTTCAATCGATTCGAGCCACTCTCATTGTTGGCGTGGAGTGGGTTAACGTGGAGGGAGAGGAAAGTTCGAAAACGTTGCAGTGGGTGTCACGTTGAAAAAATTTAATTAATTCGAGTAAACACGCGTGTCCGCTTTTTTAAACGGGCGTACTCTCTCGTGTCACGTAACGTTATTGCCTTTTTTGCTCGGACACTGTATTTGTTCAAGGATAAACGCTTCATTTATTTATCAGTTATTTTCCAGAAGTCAATTTTCTATTACCTCGAGCCGAACGAGAGTGGAAATCGTTTAACGAATCGCTCGCTTGTAAATTAATTCTTTAATTAATTAAATAAATTGCCAGTTGCCTCGCCATGGGCTCTGGCGTTTGTGTGTAATTTCGTATTAAAATTCGTCGGTCGTAAAAATATAATTTGCAGTGGATATTATCAGGAAATAAAGCGTACAGTGTAAGCGTTTTAATTTAAAAGGTTCGAACAGCGTTGATTAGTTTAAAGAGGCTTCTTAAACAGGGTTTTAAATCATTTTAGAAGCATTTAACTTAATCAGGAACGTTGTTCCATGCTCTTAGTGGTAAGGGAGATAATTGGGTGTCTTGTTTCGTTGAACCATTTTACCTAATTAGCGTTGGTGTGACTTAGTGGCATGGTATTACATTTCTGTTAAAATATCGTTAATCGCAGGACGATGCGAAGCCACAATCACTGTCTCGCTCCTTCCTCCATTATTTTCTGGTATTAAACGATAGACAAACCGTTATTTACGATTATTCAATTAGAAATAAATAGAATTCCTTGAACGTAATTAATTGTTCCCAAGCTATTTAGCACTTGTTCCACGACTATTATTCGTATCGCCAGGGAATTTACGAGTTCTCGACCGCGATAGCGTTTGATTTCGTTGAAAGGAATAACTGGTCGTCGTAGTTTCGATAAAAAAAAAAGAAACTCGTTTAAGAGGCCAACAAAATTATCGTACTATTTAAAGTTGCGCAATTACCGTTCTCTGTCCATTGTAGCCATTTAAATACCGCATATTTACGTCGCTGGTGGCTCGAACGAGGAACGGAAGCTCGTACGAACGACAGACAGCAATCAGCCTATTCTTTTTTCACCAATTAACCGAACATCTCGCTAATGATAATGAACGCACGCGTGACTACACAACGCGACACGCTTAAAAGCATCCGTCGCGAGTAGATCGCGTTATTATCTGACTATGTAACAACTGTGTAACAAAACAGACACCAACTGTATATTACATCCGAGTTACATCGATTCTGGAATCAACGTCCTTCCAGCCCCACCACTCGTTTCATTTACATTTAACACTCTAATTGTCTAATTACTTTACGCGAACGACTCTCTAGTTAATTGACGCGATCGAGGCGGAAGATACATCGAACGCTGCTCCAAGGGAGATTTCTTGCCACGGCCAGTCGCGGAAGCGATCCATCGGAGCCTCCTCGTTATTAAACATCCGCTATTTGTCTACGCGCGCGTACTATTTTGCGTGCGTACGCGTATACGTGCTTTTAATTCGACGAGTCACGATCGGAAATTTGAAATTGTGCTCTGCTTTGGAGTCTTTGAGGGTCGAAGGGTTAAGAAGAAATTACTGGAGGAATTAGAAGTCCCTCGAGCACACTTGAAAATGAAATCTGAATCGATCGTTGCCACCCTGGGACGCGCGAATCTCCTCGTGGACGTCCGCGTACCTATCCATGGGATATCATCGGGGAAAGTATTCTACGAATCGATTGGGAGAGTTCAACGTACCAACCGACAGCGGACAAGGGTCTCGCTGGTGAAATATAGCGAAGGAACGATGCAACGTCCAACCGACTGCCGATCGATTCGCGGATTCTGCTCGTTCGAATTCGATCCTCGTCTCAGCGGCCTCTCCAGTTGAAACGGCGTGTACAGGGTGAGTCACCTGGAGCGGTCTGCACGCGTCTGACAATATTGATCGAGCCTGCTCGTCGATAACGCTATCGATTTAATTCGACGCTTAAAGCAGTCACAATCGATGATTTTTTTCTATACTTGTGTGTATTTTAATATTCCAATGAGTTAATCAAATGATCGTGAACGGAATGGTCTCTTCTGTGATATAAATTCGTAGTTGGTCGTTAAGAGTAGCAGAGGCATTCTCGGTTCTAATCTTCCACGACCCATCCCATATGTGCATGCGGTAAAGTTCGCAACTCTGGCTGCTCGCTTGTAATTTTTTCATTGCCTTCGCCAGCTCGCCTCTGGACGCGATATACGAGTGTTTCGCTCCAGTTTCACAGACTTATTCCAAACTACAACTCGCTGGACTTACAATTAGCCGGGGAACTTACAGCTGGATCATTCGCGGATGCAACCACGCTGCAGTATAGTTGCCACAACTTTTTATCGGTAAAAATAGAGAGGAATGCTTCAATTTCCATGGACGAGAAACGCATCTGCCATATTTCAGTGCTCGACTGGTCATTGTCGCGCTGATTAATTCTCCGAAAAACCACCCTAAAGAAGAACAATTCACGCGGTGAAAAAAGGGTCCTTCTAGTATCAGATTCGAAATGAAGACGTCGTTGTTCGTCGTCCCAGCAATGGTTCGCAATCACTGATCGATAGCAGCGTAGAGATGCCTCGACTGGATACTCGTCGGTTGTAATAAGCCGAATTCCTCCAAAAGGGGACGGAGGTATCGTTGGAACGCGAAAGGTTAACGATTTCACGGAGAGCCGTGGATCGAAAGGCAAATCTGGAAAGAATGCGGCTCGTTTGACGAGGGAGAGAGAGAGAGAGAGAGAGAGAGAGAGAGAGAGAGAGGGAGAGGAGGAGAGAAATGAAGCTCGAGAGGCGGCTGGAGAACGCGCGCGCGCCGCGGTCGCTTCGACCTCGAGGCCCAGTCGCGAAGTGAAGCGGGAGCGGGTTAAGCCAGACCGGAGCGGAGGCATTGTCGGCTCCGCAAAATACCTACAATCGATAGCGTTCGTTCGAGTTCGATCCTCGACTACGGTCGGCGAGTCAAAGCGGCTCGCAGCGGCGAAGGATGCGTGGAATGCAATGGGCGCGCCGCGGGGTGGTGTTCTCTCCTCCACCCTCTACCACGCGTCTCTCCCCTCGCCTCTCTCGTCCAACCGCGTCCCTTCTCTCTGCTCACCTTTCCCGATACTTCTTCTTTTATCGTTTCTTCTGCTCGTTCTTCTTCTTCGTTCCTCTCTCCGCGTTGTACAGGGCGCGACGAGAATAACCGATTTTTGATCCCTTCGTAATTAACAGAAGAGATCATTGGAAGTTACATTCAAAAAGCTGTTCTTCTTACGTTTTACTGGTATTTTAAAGTTTCCACACGACTTTATTATCCTTTCACGCGCATCGCAATTTCGATTCGCCACGTGGAAATTACCAGCTCGTTCTTCTTCTTCGTTCCTCTCTCCGCGCTGTACAGGGCGCGACGAGAATAACCGATTTTTGATCCCTTCGTAATTAACAGAAGAGATCATTGGAAGTTACATTCAAAAAGCTGTTCTTCTTACGTTTTACTGATATTTTAAAGTTTTCACACGAGTTTATTATCCTTTCACCTGACGCAATTTCGATTCGCCACGTGGAAATTACCAGCTCGTCCTTGGTCCACAGGGTCCAACCATCCTACTTTTCACAGACACGCGATGCCGTGTCTCGTCGCGCACCCTCAATTTCGAATGTACAACCCCCATGGAAAATACAAACACTTTCGCTTTCATCGTCGTTGCGTCTCCGTCGTCCGCCACCCGCTTTTGTCGCCCAACCCCCGTGGCTGGTGGTTATCGCGAGGCTGCACGTAGCCAGCATTTGTATCGTTACGCGTACAGCGCGCATAACTACGTTGTTTATAAAGGGTTGTCTCCGGAGCGTAATAAATACTCCCTCTCGCGGGTTGCCAGCGTCCCGTGAAAGGGGTACGAGGCGAGACCGCGTGCTCTCGAGTAGGGATGGGCGCGAGTTCAATACGTACTTGTGAATACAAGTTAATTTCAAAGACAAACTTTTCTATAGCCCGTTTCGCGTCTACTTTTAACACCTCGTACCCATTGTTCTGTGTGGTTTCAATTCGCAGACGGTCTCTGAAATTATTCTTCGAAATGGTACCTCTATCTTTGAGCCATTTTATTTTTTTTTTTATTTAAACTGAAGGGACGAAGGAATTTTTGGGTTAGCCTCGACGTTGCTTAATCCCATTCGTAGTCTCGTGCGAAATTTTCGCCAAGAACGGGACCAGGCTCCTTCTTTCCAGCCGCTCGACGCCTGAGGGGGTTGAATCGAGTTAGTTGCTCGACTGCTTTGACGATCATTCGCACGGTTAAGTCCCGTGGTCGCCGCTAATTCCCCCGGAAGATTTTGCATGATCTCGTTCGCGTCCACGCCCCCCTGATTCTTCTAAATTGGCCAAATCTGATTCGCCACGCTTTGGTTAAACTAATTCCCGAGTTAGAGGCTAATTAAGCGGCGCACAGTGGACGACGTCGAGATTTATGCTGGTCGCTGCATGAAAATCAAGGGCATAATGATCATTTCGTTACGGTTACTTAACCGTCCGCGGTTTCTCAAAGAGGAAGCTTTAATTCGTTCTCTGGCGACTGCCAATTGAACGAGCGATTATTACTTTCCTGGCATCCGCGTCCACTTTTCATGCGACGTGTCCCGTACAATTGCTCTGCAACTTCTCTGTACAAGCACGCTGCGAACGACTACTCGAATGGAAGAAACGAACGCGAAGGGTAAATTAGAAAACCCGTTTGACATCGGTCCATTGACCGCGAACTTCCTGAAACGGCGCATGTGACTTTCGAACCGCGATCGATTAAAACGGTGGGGAAAAAACGGTGCTCCTTTGAAATAACATCCAGCAAAGTGAAACTCGGTATAAAGTCCGTCCATAGGAGGAGCAGAGCGGCGTGAAATAGCTGGGAGCATTCGTTGCTCTCGGTTTAATCGAATCGCTAATAACGAGTATCGACTCCTCGCGAATCCAATTCCGTAGCTCGATACCACCCCCTTGGACGGGTGTCTCCAGCGTCGACTATGTTAAATTGGCTGAACTTTTGAACTCGCGAGTAATCTCGTTCTTCCTGCCAGCTGGTGGAAGTCGAGGGACCACAGCTTCATTTTAACTCACAAAAACGAGGGACTATTCCTCGATTCGTCTTTGGTACACGCACGTGCGTATCGCAGCAAGGTGGCGGAATTGGCCACGAAGACGACAATAGCATCGCGATTATTGGATAATACAGAGAGCAGAGGGGTTGTAGAACGCGTATACGCGTTGCACATGGGAAATCTTAACTGGATCAGTACTGAGCGCACAGAGAGACGGACCTCTGCAAATGGGGATAATCTGTAGTTCCTGCTTAGGCGATGCTTTTGTGCGGCCGTTTCCCATTGAAATATCCCCCTCTGCTCGCGGGGGTCGGCCTCGTTTGTAGCTGGTTAAACGAAACGGGCATTTAAACAACGCTCGCGTTTGATAAACGAGTCGTTTCTGGGTGAAACGGGGGAATTAATTCGCAGCGTCGTCCGCGTCGTTCCTTATCGAATCGCGGCGCTTGTTCGCGACGCGTTTAATATTAGCTCGGAGAACCGGGTGCCAGCGGTCATCGCTCGAACCGGGTTAACGACCCGCGGAATGGAACACCGCGAAGGACCACCGTTTTCCCACGACGATCGATATTTATCCTAGCGACGATCCCAGGCCACGTTCCGGTAATGCTCGTCGAATGGGGAAGGAACGATCGCGCGCGTCGCCCGCATTGTTGCGTTCGAACGCGTGATGGATCGACGCCCGTGCGCCCATGCAAATCGCCGCGTTTTAACGAACGCATATACGCGAGCGCGTAGCCACGCGCGGACCGTCGCGAATCGAATGAATATAAATTGGACCGAAAGAGAAAGGAGCCTCGACGGTTACGTGTAACGCGTGAAATTACTTTTATTTATTTCACTTTTCTTTTGTGAATATTAATAACGCGCGGCTGGCCACGGGGAATTTCGAGCGAGATTCGTTCCAGATTAACTCGTTCACGGCTCATCCGTTTCCGCGCGAGGGCTAATCACGCGTCGAGGAACGCCGCCTCCGCCGTTATCCTTCGTCAGCGCGCAAGGAAGAATCCCAGACGCGGTTCGAAATATCCTCCAAATGTTCTGGAAATATGAAACATTCATGGTACACTGTGGAACGCACAATGCACACGCCTCATCGTCCCATTCGAATTTTAATTAACCCTCTCTTTATCCGTAATTTCCATAGACCGCGTCGCGACTGCCTCGCGCAGCTCGATTCGAAAAGGGTCCTCTCGCGGGCGGCGCCGTTACGATTCTAATTATCAAAGGCGGAGCTCGCGTTCACGGAGGAAGGGTTGACGTTCGTGTAAATGCATATGCATGTGTGAGGGCCCTGGTGGACGTCAGGCCATCCAATAGATATGGTATTTTATATTCCTCGCCATGGCTCGAGCCGTCTGGACAGGACACAGGAGGCGTCTCGTGTGTGGATAGCCAGAGAGGACCCTCGCCACGGTATTGTCTCGTAGGTAGGCCAGGATGCGTTATTCATCGGTATTTGAGGACAGGCCTTGCACTCTCCGCCTATTCTTTCCCCTCGATTTTTTTCCATTTCCATCGCCTGTCATAACGGTATGAATCTTTCAAATTCCGACTTCCACTTGTTGACGGAAGGAATTCAAATACGATATTCCATCGGGCGAAAGATACGTTTGGCTTTCACCGCGTGTCCTGCGCTGTAACAGCCACGTACGCGTGTATTTCTTGGAACAATTTCCCGTGAAGCATTGTCGTGACCAACAGAACACATCGAACCAGCCCTTCGAGTTACCTTCCTGCGGTTAAATTATTACAGGAGGTAAAGAAGCAAAGAGTCAAGTGAACAGATTCCACAAATTTCCAGAAAAAAAAGGAGGAACAAGTTCTATTCCTGCAATCCTCTTATATACTTTCGATCAATTCCCAGAGCCTCCTTCGAGCAAACCCAAAGATTACCAGAAGCGTCGCGGAGAGAAAGGAAGAGGGAAATTTTGGCGAAGTTCACCAGCAGCGGGTGAATTCCACGATCGATTTAACGGGGGACAACGAGGGCGCCGCGAAACGACGTCGTTCGTACGAAGAAAGTTTTCAACGGCGGGCTCATCTTTCATCCGCATTAGGATTCCCGCGAGCTACCAGGTGCGTTCAACGTTCGTTCGCTGGTGTGAACGTTGAACGGGGGCTCGCGTTACACCCCCTCGTACAACCCTGTACATTCCCCGCAATTATTTTCCGGGGCGAAAGTTCCCGGCACGGGGATGAATCTCCCGATATCGCACCCCTAACCGGTGAGATTCTTGTTGTACCAAGTAATGATCCCCGTATATTTCAAACCGTGGAGTAGAGGAAACTTTGGGTATATTTCACGTCGCAGGATTGAAAAATCGCCCTGCAGCCTCGATCCTGAAACGTTCCAGCCACTGCCACGTTCGATTCCCTCGAAAATCCGTGATTTTATGCCAACCACGAATAAATGTCCATCGAGTCAAGCGTTTAATAGTTGCAAGAATCATCGATTATGTCTTCCATCAACCCTTCCATGAACTAAATTTTTAAGCCAACCACGAATAAATATCATCCATCGAGTCAAGCGTTTAATAGTTGCAAGACTCGTCGATTACGTCTTCTATCAACCCTTTCAAGAACTGAATTTTGTTTTATTCGCAAAATAATGATTCGATCAGCGTCCAACTGTGACTCACCTGCGCGAGGGTGTCCCTGCATCGCGTGGATGCCATCGAAGCGAGAAAGAAAGGGTCAGAAAGGTAACCGCGGGGGTGGCGGCAGGAAGGAAGTGCAGGGGTGGCTCCGAATGAATCACTGTTGCAACACGTAAGAAATATCGCGTTACCTGCGAGCAGTGAGATTTCACGTCCGTGTCGCCATTAATGACGTTGCTCGTTCGTTCGAACGTCGTCTCGTTCACCCTTTCCAGTGGTCTCGTTACCGATATCGCGTTATCACGAGGATCGATGCCACGTCGTTGGTTTGATTTCGCGGTGACGTCGACCAGTTCATCGATCATTGAAAGAAGCCACCCTCTAACGATGGGGTGCGCAGAGTGTTTCAATCCGAAACGTGCAGTAACAGTAAAGAATGTAATAAAAGTAAAGGCGATTATCTTACTTCTCTATTCGAGTTCGAGCACCTGTATGGAGCAAACATTCAAATTATACGAGTTTCGCGTCTTATTACAACCCCTTGCGTAATCACAGCGAGATTTCTATCGAAACGAGTACGTAACGCGTGAGTAACAATTAGCTGGCAATAAATTAACAGGGAACTTTGAACAAGGTGCCAATAAATACTCTTATATAATGGTAACAAGTTCTCGCAGGCGCGTGGCACTCGAATGGTCGCTCCTTGGAGCTGGAACACCCTGTAGAGACGCGCACGAAGGGGATATCGTGTCGACGGGTTTTCTCAGTGTAGTTCGGTTGTATTTTTCTTCTCACGTCGGCGATCACGTAACGAGAAAGTTCTGATTTCGTGGCAGCGGCGATTATCGCGAACGAGGCTGCCACGTCGAGAACTATGGGGAATAATTATTTCCACGCTGGGCTCTCTGCGTGTACGTTTAACCCTGCGCAGGAACGTGTGGAAGTGGCATTTACTTGCCCGTTAAATGTCGCGAGATATCTTCCTCGTCTATCCATTTATAGCGCAACGAACATTAAAAATAATGGACTTTGAAGGATTGGTTCTGTGGTGGAGTAAATTAATAGACTTTGAAGGATCGTTGCAATATTGGAAAAATAATTGTTAGGATATTGTAAAAAAAGAATTTCTCTGTTCAATAATATAAAATGGAATCCTTTGCATTGGAGGATTCTGAAACTGAGTCATTTAAAATTTGTAGTGGTCGAGGAAGTAAGCACAACACGCATTAGGTTGATTATATTTTGCTCGCACTGAGATGCCCGCTAATTCTAAGAAATACATTTCCAAGATTCGAGGCGATGTCCTTTTCGAAAACAACAGCAGTCAGTCCCGCGTTGCCCTCGGGATCGGTCGCACCTCGTCGTCGCGCTTCTACGCGTTATTGTAAGTGAAATTTAGTGCAAATCATATCGAATTCGTACGCTTTTTAATTGTATCGCGTGTGCGATTAGTGACGCGTGTAGAACAGTGCATTCTGCAGCAGTGTTTCAAACTTTCTGGATCTAAACACTTCAGGATCTATCCTAATTCAACTTAGTTACGATGGCTGTACCTCACTGTACTACTCTACTTGCTGATTCAACTCTCGATGCAATGGTAAGAGTGCGTACATACTTTATTTCGAAGTGCAAAGGGTTATTACAAAATTTCCATCGAAATAAGAACCGTCAAGGGTACCAATATCGTTCCTACACTTTCCACGATCCATGGTACAGACTATTGTTCATATTCCACGATAAATCAGTGTGAAACGAGTAAAGATAAAGAGTAGAAGGATCGTGGAAGCGATCAGAGACGTATCTGGTGTGTTACTCAGCGAGTCTTCTCCCACGCGAGCCTGTGTCGCGAGACGTCGTTCTCCATCGTGATGCAAAATCGTTTCAAGTCCCCGACCACGCGGGCCATTATCATACATTATTAGAGGCGGCTGACGGTGTGCGCGCGCGCTTATCACGGCATAATCCGGCAATCTTCTAATCATCTTCATTTGAATCGCGGCGCAGAAACGGAACACGTTGTTATTATCGTTTACGCAGCGGGTCAAGGGTGACGACGTCTACCCAGCCGCCTCCTTTCTTCGTTCCTCGCGAAGGTGAACCGCCGCGTCGGAGGCGCGCGTGGGCGTCGCACGAAAAGTTAGCTCGTAACGAAGTAGCACGCGCGTCAACTTTAACCCCTTCCGGCCGGATCCTGGCCTATACGTGCGTGAACTCGCGTTTGAGTTTCGAACCTTCGAAACTCGCGTTAGCTGACGCGAGATACGCGTCTGCCGCGCACCTGATTCGCTCGTCGATGCATAATAATTGAGAAAAATGGCACTCTCTGGCGACGAATTTCATCTGTCGATCCTGAATAATTTCTTTAAGCTTCGAATCGATTGGTGATTGCATTTAATTAGGTGCACTCGTACGTGGGAACGAAACGTGCGTGCGAGCGTCCATCGAGTGGAAATCGATGGCACTCGAGAAGGAAACGAGCGTCGGATAGACACGACAGGTTCTAATTTTCGCGACGAACCGCTGGTTCTTCGACCAGAGAGAGGAAAAGAAACGGGTCGCCGTTTATCGTTCTCCAGTCATTACTCGTCGTTTCGCCGGTGTAATTGGCGTTGCAAAAGCACACGCGGCATATTCTTTGCTCCAGTTTGAGTTAACTGAAACTAATGCGCTGTAAAGTGAAAAAGATTCAACGTAGCCGGATCCTTCGCTCATCTGGCGATTACTGTATCTAGGCGAGTTAACTAGAACATCGATGCTCTTTTTCTTCTCTCATCCAGATCACTCGTGTCTCTACGTAATACCACATAATTAATAAAATAAATTGGTCGAGTGATCTGAATTCAACAAACTCGAACTGGCCTTTAGAAATATCTGGTGTCTTTTCGATAATTCGTTCGTAAATCGCAAATCGAGCGAAACGTCGATCGTTAACGAAGATCAGGGGCTGATTCGCGGTGGGCAGCGTTGACAAATGGATAGGAAAGTGAGAGAAGGACGCGAAGGTAACAAGAAGATAAAAAGTAGAACGGTGAATATGACGAGGGCGACGTTTGCACGCCCACGCGTGCCGTCTTAATTACAGCAGAGGCCCGCCGGCTGGTTTTACGATTATGCCGGTTCGAGGAGCTCGGCCCGCCGGCTTACTTCCTTTTATAGTCGACGTTAAAACGTAATTAGGACGAAGAACCGTGGAGAAGCGTGCAGGCAGATACGAACGATAACCTTAATGACGATCGTACATGTAAACGTCCGCGAGATAAAACGCGTCGCGTCTGTCGCATGAGAAATTCTCTCTCTCTCGATATTGCCAGCGATGGTCATCGAACGATCGCGTTAACGACGTGTAGATTTATCGAGCAAGCTTCGAGCGTCAATTTTTCTGGCTAAAACGTGGACATTGTGCGTTTCAGGTGAGAAAAGTCTGTGGTCGAGCAGAGCTGCAGCCATCGATTGGCGAGGCCGTGACGGACGCAGCTGCGAAGACGACGTCGAACGGACCCGAGGTGCACGCAGCTGCGACGTCTGGCACGCATCGAACACTGCCAACGCAGTTGCACGTGCAGCTGGGCAACTTCTTGGCCAGCGTCGTCAGGTCCCGGACCTTCTACGGCACCCTGGCGGACACGATCTGCGAGGAGTACCCTGACAAACGATGCTGGAACGGCGAACGCGTTGGAGAGTAAGTAAATCCACCAATTTCTTAATTACCACACGTTTATACTTGTTACTTGTTCATTTGCGAATTGCAGGTACCGTGGCTGTACTTGCTTCGACGTTTTGCGTAATGATTAATTGCATCCAGATGTTCTATTCTTCGTCGTATACGTGATAGAGCTTCATGGTCGAATTGAAATATCGAATAGCTTTCGAAAACGATCGACAAGAAGGAACGTAGGCTGTTAGGTTTAGTAAACCTTGCGTTAGGGATGAATACGTGAGATAAACGCTATCGAAAGCTAGCTTACGTTGCAGTCGCGATATCTTCTTTAGAAACGACGACAGAGGCGAGCATTGTGAATGCTATGCGACAGTTGCGAACACTTCTGAATTTTTTTACGTTCCTTTGGACACTGTTCGATTCAATTTGGTGGTAGACTTTGGCGAGCAATTAAAAGTTAAGACTGTTTCGCTCGATTCGAGTAGTAACTGGCGGTGAACAGGTGCGTGCGATCGTTCGCGAGTGAATGGCGCTCGGCACCGGAAAGGATCGGCGAGAAAGACGACTGGTACGCGCGGAGCATGTTCGTCAATGATCGAGTCATCGTCGAGGAACGATTTCCGAGCACGTACGCGGTTCCTCGCCTCCTCGTCCCTCTCGATTCGATCGTACGGTTTCACGCCCGCGATAGAATCGGCTTCGTGGACGCGTCCAACGAAAATGAGCTGTGTCAGAAAGCGCGAGGAGGAGGAACGCCCGTGACATTCGCGTCCCGTGATCGGACTTTGGATTTCGAGCGTCCACGCCTCGATTGTTCGATCCTAGTTCTTCCTTTTTCTCTCTTCTTTGTTTTTTTTAAAAGACAGCGTAAAGCACGGGGTGATTTGTAGTATCGAGCACGGATTTCAACCCAGCTCTCTTACGGGAATGCTAATCTTTAAATCGAGTTTGTTGTTTCAGCCTTTCTCTCGTCTGCTCTTCGCGCAGTCTTTTTTGTCACGCCGTCGAACTTCTGATTCGGTTCTTTCCTTTTGCTGGCTTCTCTCGAGATTCTCTAGGGAGGGTTGGACTTTGTATGTGACGCGAGTAGGGACCAGTCGCATGACTGGATTATACTGAGTCTACTCGCGACGCTCTTTCGACGAAACCCGAGCTATTCTTCGTTAAAATCGTCCATAAAGGATGTGGAAAAGTAGCAATTCGAGGGAGCAGGAATTTCAATCGAAATGCTCGCGAAAATTGTCTCGATCGTGAACGCAGTGTCCACAGAGAAACCAAAGGGGTGAAAAGGGCGAGGAAGATTTGGAAAAGTAGAAATTTCAATCGAAATGCTCGCGAAATTTGTCTCAAAGGGGTGAAAAGATTTCGATGCATCGTGTCAGAGTCGTTTAGGGGAACAGGAACAGGGATATCACCAGCGTCGGACATGAATATCAAGCATGTGTAAATTCGGAACAGGAAGCTGTCAACCAAGCGCAGCAGAGAGGATCGCTAGAGAAGCGAGCGAAGTCGCTGCAATATTTCACCATCGACAAAGCAAATTTTTTTGCTGCGCCCTCCCCAGCGTACATTGTTCCCAGGAATAAAACGAAACAACGACGAGGAGGGAAAAAAGCGATGGTCGAGGGTGGAGAGAAGAGGAAGAGAGAGGAACAGAGAGACGATGGAAGTAATGCTCGCAGGTTTTAATGCAACGTTTCAATTAATACGAGTGTTAATGATAACTGTGGGAACCGATGCGTGAAAAAGACTTTGTCAAACCCGACGTGAGCGTCATAATCAGAGCGTCAGTCGCTGGTGAAGGTTGCACGTGAATGAATCGCGCGCGATTTTTCTCAATTACTTTAATCCCATAGTTTTAGTTGGCTGGAATAATTTGAACGCCTCGTTACCGCTGCCAGGAATAACTGTTCCGCTCCCGCAAAGAAAGCAAGAACTTGGGGGCACTTGAACGAGAATTGTTTCGTCCTCAGAGCGAAACTTTGAAGCTCCGTAACGAAGGTTAAGTGCTCGCGCTTCACCCTTGCACGTTCGCCAGCGGAATTGGTCGGCACAAAGGGAGGACTCTCCAAGATCTGCCTCTATTTTCCTGTCCGTGCGCGAGCCGCTGCCAATGTTGACATTTCAAACCCGTTTCATCGTTGCATCCGAGGATCCTGACCGTCTCGCGAGCCAAGAAGACGTTCACATAGTTTTGACGAACGTGAACGACGATTTGGTGACGGAGAACGTCGAACTTCGTCCCTTTACCTCGTGTGGATGCCTTCGTTGCTTGTAATAATGTCGCGGACGAAGAATAAGAAGCACCAGTCGAGAAATATTTTATTCGAACGCCTTGCATTTATTCAGAATACGAATTCTAACTCGTGAAACGAAAGAAACAGAGTTTCTAACAGCTGAAGAGAGAATGGTTAATTCGCGGAGAGAAACGAACGAGCGGGGACGTTTATCGTTTAGGACCACCGATACGAGCATAGTAATTAAGCGGGGCGAGTGAAAAAGGCATCGTGGCAGTTTATTCGAGACATGCTTAACGAGCGAAAAAAGAAAGATTGCGAGGCTCCCGTTCGCCGCGTATTATAACGCGACCGTTTCTTTATTTATTAAACGGGGACGTTTCGAGCGCCTGCGGCTCGCGTTGCTTGTCATTTCTTATCGTATAATGTTCTTAATGAAATATCGCGGGATGGTAACCGGAGCAGGCTGGGGGGGACTAAAAATTCCGGTGACGCGGACGGAAAAATGTGCCATTGCTCTCGCGACACGCTGTACACTGGCAATGTTCGACGGGAATTTGGCAACACGTGTACATACAGCGCGTTGCAAAACATTTATTTTCGTTAATTACATAATTATAATCTGCTGACAGTTTTTTCAACTACTCTGTGGTGTTGGTTAATTAACCGGATCCAGTGAGCAGAGGGTGCACCACAAAGAAGAGGATCGACGCACGAGATTGTTTAATAAGTAAAGGAAAAAGTGGAGTTCGAGAGGACCATTTTTTGGTACCCAACGATTAACCCAATTTCGATTAGACGGTCGAGTGGCAGAGCTCGTTCGCAATGAACGTCACCCAGCGATATTTCGCGGGGCGTTACGGTTCGAGGGTTTGGAAGAACACGACGTAAGACGCGAACGAGGGTGGAAAGAAAGAAGGGGTGGGCGAGCACGCGTCGAAAAATAGCACAGAGGGAACGTTGCGACATCGTGACCTCGTAGCCGAGGCGTTTGGCCACGTTCGCGGCGAGCACATCAGGCCACGTCTCTGTTCCTCCTCCCGTACGTGTATACACGATTATACGCGCGCGTATACATATATACATATGCATATGTAACAGAGAGACAGAGGGAGAGAGGGAGAAAAGAGAGACTGCAGAATGTAGGCGACGTCGTGGCGCCCGTTTGCTCTCGTTGCCAGACTCTTTGGCGGCTTGGCGTCCCACAGGCTGCTGCAATTCGCTCCATCTCTCTTCTGCCCTGTCCTCCTACTGTTTCTTGCCACCCAGTTGTTTCTCAAGGCGAATTTACACGGTCTACTTTTTCCTCGAACTAGGACTCGCTTCGATTCGAACAGCGTCGCGGATGAGACGACGAAATCGCGTCTTCTTCGTTTCACCAAAGTCCACCAACTCGCGACTATTAATCGAGTCGAGTCGACCGCGTTTTGACAGTCGAATTAACCAGTGCGATCGAGGCTTTATCTTCGCAGACGCGTCCTCGCGAGCTGTTTGCTCTCTGCTTTGCAAACTTCGCCACCCACGCGGCTCTCGCAGCCGCCATCGAGGAGGACCTTCGACGAACCTTCCTTCGTTCGATTCCACCGATCATTTGTCATCGCGACGCGCGTCGAGGATGCAACGTCGACTCACCTCCTCGAATTCCTTTCGTTTATGATAGTGCAGGGTGAAGTTTAATTCCAGATGGTATCTCTGGACGCGATTACCTCTCTCGTTCGTCGCGCACGCACCCCCTCAGCTGTCTCACCCTTCCGTTAACCTCGCTGCCGCGTAATCACCGCGACATTCCTTTCGCGGTCTGTTTAGTCGTTCGTAAACCATCGTCGAGGCTGATTTCAGATACCAGCGACGTTTTACAGGCTAGATGAACATTTAGCAGAACAATATTTCGAAAAATTGCTGCTCTTCTTTTGGTCTGACTGCACAATTGACTCGCATCCCTGTTTCTTCTATTCTCACGTCAGAAACGCGAACTTCAAAGGGTTACTCATGCAAGTGGTTTATTAATTCAGTTAAAAACGTGAGGATCTGTTTAATTTTAATTAATGCTATGGCTCGCGCAGTAGTACGACCATATAATTCACTCGACGATTCATTTATTTTTAAGAGTTACACAGGAAATATGAAACTATTGAACTTCTCGAAGGTATTTTAAAGAACACATGTTCATTCGAGTGTAATATGTCATTTGACGCAGGCATCGCGACCTTTAAATTACCTATTTTCGTATTTCGTTGTGCAGCCACCAGGTCTGCGCATCTTATTGCTCTAATTTCTTCGCTTTCGTTGACCTGGATGCTGCACTTTTTTGGAAGACTGCCTTACTGCATACTATACATATCGATACCCTTTTCTCGCTTGCAATTGCGACGAACGTGTGCCTGCAATGCAGTGCTTGATGACGACGCGACAATCTTTAGCTTTAAGAGTGTAAATTATGAGTACAGTCATTGATCGATGGATCATCTTTCAGTGATGAATTTCCAGCATGCTATTCGCGTTTTCGAGGAAATATGCATTTGAAGGGGTAGCTTTTCGAGGGAGGCACGAGAACGTATTGGAAAATTCAATAAACCGAAGTGGGCAGAAAACAAAGTTGCGAGTCTTTTGACGAGGGACCGTTTTACAGCTGGCAATTTCGAAATGGAAAAGGATATTTTCGAGCACAAGGGCCCGCGTGTTGTTGATGTCGAAATATACGCGAGCGCGAAAAATAAGCCGTAAATTTCGCGGGACGAATGAAAAGAATTTTCGACGCGCCATTTTTCACCTTCCGCTACCCCCTCGTCACGGTGTATATGAAAAGTGTTGCATCCGTTTCGAGCAGCCCCTTGTCATGTAAATTTCTATTCGCAGCGCAACACTCTGCCGCTCGAATGGAGATTAATTTATATTTCCAAATGAAAGGTGGAATGGAAAAAGCTTGTTCCCGATTGATAGACTTCTCTGTTATTATTATATTAATGCGCGGAGAGCGTGGATACGAGCAAATAGGGAACGGTTCAAATGGAAGGGGTAAAAAATTGGAAACGGACGATCCTCGCTTTCAAGAAAACACGCCACGCGAAATGGATATACAACCGCCTGTACGCTCAGCTCAGAGCAATAGCTTCCCTTTATTTCCTCGTATAAATATACGAACGTTCCTAAAGCGTGTCACGCATTTCTGCGCGCGTATTCGTGGACCATGCATCGGTATCGTCCGACAGGGCCCTCAGTTTTCTCCACCTTCTTCTTACACGAACACCTTTTCCGGTTCCGCAATCCTCTTTCTCTGTTCTTTCTTTTTCTATCACCGTTCAATCTCATTTCGCGATACCCTTTCTTCGAGATACAACGAGCGTTCCATCTTTCGATTCGTTTCATAAATTTTTAGCAGAATCATCGTGCGAGAGGGTGCAGAAGAAATTGAGGGAGAGGATGGAAGGGATGATGAGTGATAAAAGAGAAGAACGATGGGGAATATGGGTTTGTTAATAGCTCGATAACTGCTGGTTCGAAGCATGAATCGTCTTGAAAATGGGGTTGCTAGAATTTTATCGACAAGCATAGATTCTGTCTTCAAATTTCTCAAAGTCGTGTGTTGCTAAGAACAGCTGATAACCCATATTTTCTTTCTCCTTTAATTTATTAATTTCTTACTGAGTCGCAGAAAGAAGACTAACGAAATAAGCGCACCGTGTGAAACATAAGAAGCGACACACCCCAGCTTTTATCCAACTCCAACCCCCTCCTCGACGCTCAACCCTGATACATTTTTCTGGGTAAAGGAAGAGCGTAACGCCTTCCGATTCGTTCGATAAATCTCGCGAACAGGCTTGCCTCGTTCGAGGATTATGCAGAGATCAGGCCTTGAGTAAAAGGAAGGCACGGACGATAACGGAAAGTGGGACTGTTGAGCGTCGAAGAGGGATGGCCTGTCGTCACGTTAACCGTCCGATCCTCGATTTCTACCCAGCTGAATTAATCCCCGCGGATTATTTGTTGAACGCTCGCGTGCATAATGCCGTTTCTTACTCGCCCAACCCTCGTTCCCTCGATAATAATAATTGTTTGTCGTCGCTCGCTGGAAGCTACGTACCGATCTAATTATCGAACGCGATCGCGTGAATCACGTTCGAGAAACACACGAGGTTGAGAGACTTCCAGAGCCGCCTGTGCTGGTTGAATTTTACGGTTTACACTGTGGTTATGGATCCTCTATAATGTATTGGTAAAGTGGTGGAGTAACTGCCAGAGGAATAATCTATTACCATAGTAAATCAATGTGTTATATAGCTCAAGATCCGCTGCGAGCTGTGCAAAAGCTTCTCGTCGTATCTGTGGTATGGTTAATTGCAATAATAATAACGCAACGAACGGTGAAATCGTTTGCGAACTAAAGTAATCTACCTTTTTACGATAATAAATTTTCTGTCTGCCAAAAATATATAAAGCAGAACTGATAATTCGCTTGACGTTGACTGGAAGCCTCGTCAAAGGGGTAGATTTTTCGTTTCGTTAGGTGACTCAGAGAATTCACGATTTTTGACCGCATTTTTGAAACCACTGTGCGTCGCACCCCTGCGTTCTCCACGCGCTTCAATGAATGTCACGCTCGGTTTTCTTCGACGCGAATACGTATTCCCCGGGTCATTTTGCGCGAAAGAAAGCCGCACACGAGCGTAGGAGAACGAGGGTTGCTGGAAGGAGAGAAACAGGAAGGGCTCAGCCGGAAACGAAGAGACTGGCAAAGAGGGTGGAGGAGGAGAGGCCCTGCGGAAGATCGAATCGAATTACCGTGGAGGGCGAGAAAGGCGGTTTCACTTTTCCCTCGATTGGCTACGAGGATTGAATCGTGGAAGCTCGAGGCTTCCTGGATCGAATCTCGTTTAGATTTTCATCGTGCGATACTAGACGCTTCTCTGCTCCTCCACGCGAACTGCAACCTGTCTGCGCGCTAATCGTCCGCGATTTAAGATCTCTTTGCACGTATCCGTTCCATTTTGCAAACCTACGTCAGCGATAATGTATATAATTTTACGTGCAAGCAAATTTGGATGCAAACTGGTGATTTCTCGAGCAGCTTCGTTGGAATTTTCAAAGACGTTCTCATCGAGAACGCGAAGCCTCGCACGCGATTTTGTCGTCCTTCATTTTTGCTTCGTTCTCGCCTCGAGAATCAACCAGCGAAGTTTCTCTCTGGGTCAGTGGAACACTGCGTGTAATATTAAACGAAAACTGGACCGACACACTGACTTACATAAAGTAATCTCGCGCGACAGTGTTCGATTTAAGTTTTTCGGGTCTCTGACTCTATTTAGCGTCTCGTTTGTTAAACTCCGTGGAACAGGTGGTGTAGCCCCCTTTTTCTCTTCAGATCACCTCCATTTCTCTTTGGTAACTCGCCTCGTGCTTACATTTTGCAGGCTAGTTTCTTGTTCAATTAGACGCGATGCATTATTGAACACCGTTAATGCGCCTTTACGTGCACGTGGCTCCATGGACCCCTTTTATTTCCTGGTATTTATGCGATACAGAATTTCCAGTCGCTTTCAATGCTCCTTAATTGTATTTGCCGCTTTTGTTTATTCAAACCTGCTATTTTCGCTGGTAATAAAGATCGTAAATTGAATGTAAAACAATGAGAACTTGGGAACGCTTGTAAAGCTGGCTAAATAGGTACATCGAAGTCGTTGAATATTCCTGGCGAATAATTTGTGTGTGATAATTAGTTTGGTTTCGTTTTAAAGTCCAGTGAATTCAGTTTCCAAGCAGTTATTGCTGGCAGAGACTGCGTTACTTAATTTTACAAGAATCTTCTGCTTCAACGCGAGTAATTATCGCGAAAAAATTTATTAACTGATAAAATATGGAACGATTCTTAGCGCAGGGAACGACAAGCGGAGGAAATTTATATATTTGCGATATAATCCGTGGAAATGTAAAATAATCGGAGAAATATAGCAGAAGAAGCGTATTTTATCAGCTCCTCCTCCCACCCCGAACAATATTTCACGCGTACGTATTTTCGCGAAATAAATAACGCGAGGCAACTTTGAAACAAGACAGCGGCTCTCTTTTTTTTTTTTTTTAGATATGCAGAGAACGAACGGTGACCCCCGCTATGTTCAGAGCGCGTAAAAATATTTCGAGGATGAATTAGTGTGTGCAAAAAAATGTTGACAACGATGACGACGAATATACTCTTGGTGAGAAATGTGAAAAAGTTAGGTCAACCAGAAATAATATACGTACCTTGCAGAATCTTTTTTCCATCGTTCTCTCAGTTAATACAGACGCGTTAGAATCGATTTCTTCTTTTAATCATCGCACGATACGACTTTGTGGTTCAAGATGCACATATTATTTATTTAATTTCTGTCTACCGCAAGCTTTTAAACACCCTCGCGAGCAGTTCGCCACGAAATACCAATGTAACGTCAAACTATACTTTAATGTTATTTACACTGCGCCCGTAAAAGGCACCCCCTCGAGCTTCTAATAATTTTCATCGATTTACGATGTTGTCGTCGCGTTAAAAGCTTCTCGCGCGTTCACCAGCCCTGAACAACCCCTTTTGATACTAAAAGCCGTCGTGACGAACGAACTTAATCGACAATAAAAATCATAGATTAATCGTAACACGTTCGCTCGAGAACGCTTCAATTTATCATCGAGCTTAGGAGGAACCAAGACTGTTGTATAAATTTTCTCACCCCCTAAGCACGCGTCCCCTAAACTTTAACCCTGATGATCGAATGCGTCGTACCAAAAAGTCTTCTTATTTTTTTTTGTACTGTGTAACATTTGTGTTAAAACGTGTACGAGTGAAAATGTGAAATTTGCAAGTAGCTACAGAGAATCTCTAATTGACTGTAGCTCGTTCGTTCTTCAGAAAATCGACTTCCGCCATTCCATCCGTCCGCCAGTGTATTCCTGGCTTCCCGTTCTCGCAACGAGCTATCGATTAGTATTCAAACAAAATACGGATATAGCTCTCAGGCTGGCGGTTAAACGCATTCCTTATCGATCGCGTTGCGGGGCTAATTTCGTGCAAGTCACCCGGTGATTGGCTCCACCTCTCTCTGTCTCTCTCGCTTGGTGAAAGAGCAGAGAGAATGAAAAAGGAAGACAGCGAAAGAAGGTAGAAAGAGTAATCATCGCAGATGGGTGTAACGTTGGTTTCGGTGTGACGGTGGCTTAAAGGGCCGCCGCCTGCTCGTTGATTAATAATCCCGCGAGCGCAAGCTGCTTTCACACAGTCTCCACCCTTCTGTGTCTTTCTCCCTTTCACCCTTCGGTTCCATCGCGTCTTTCTCCGCTTCTCTTTGTCTCCCTCTCTCCCACCCTCTCCGCGTTTCTTTCAACTTTGTTCATTCAACGAAGCCTGTCTCTCCATTCGCCCTGATGCCTCTTCTTCCACCCTCCTTCCTCCCGTTCATCCCTTTCCTTCCACTCTTCCACGCTTCTGTCCCGCTTTCAACAGTTTCCCGCCACCTACCCCGACTATTTCTCTTTCTCGCGGCTCTAGACGGACGTATGCGTGCACAACGGCTCGCTAAAAAGCATTCGATCGAGAATTATTTGTGAAATATTGGCTCGTAGTGTTAAAGTTCATCTTTCGAATATTTTGTACAGCACGTGAGCTTTGTTCCGCTTTCAACTGTTTCCCGCTACCTACCCCAACTCTTTCTAGCGGCTCTAGACATACGTAAGGGTGCACACAGGCTTGCTAAAGCATTCGATCGAGAATTATTTGCGAGACTTCGATTTGCAATGTTGAAGTTCACTTTTCTACAGCACAAGATCTCTCATTCGCCAGGATTCTCCTCTGAGAAGAATTCCTTAAGCGTGGATCATCTGGGTTCGAAGACGAACAGTTAATTACAGGGGGTGTCATTAATAATGACGGAAAGGAATTTGGGTTCTAATTCGTAGCCAAGAGTCGAGGGGTGGATCCGTGTTCCCGCTTGGCTGGCAGCTAAAGCGTGCTCAGCTGGATGAGTCCCGACGAAACGACCTGGATTCTTCGCTAATGGACCGGAAGCGTTCGAACGCGATCCGTAGTTGTCGCGAAATTGGTTTTTCTCGCGTGGGGTGTTTATTTGATATGGAGTGAGATATCGCGACTGTACATTCGAGACCCAAAACTGACACAAGCGTCGCCAGGATTAACTGACGACTCTCGCGTCTGCGAATCGAAATGTTCGCGCCTTCGTAGTCGACGTAATTGGCGTTGGAATGAAGTTATTATTTCAAAGATTAATGCATCGAGCACGCGATAAACGCCTCTCGCACAAGCTATTTAAGAGTAACAACGCGTGACCACGTTATGTACCATAAATTCGAACTTCGCCAAAGCGGAAAACAACATCCGTCGTTCTAACCGGATTGCAGGAAACTTTCGAGCATGCTTTCGAGTAAAACCTTGAAGAACGATCTTCTCGAAAGAAATTTATGCAAATTATAGCATCTGAAAAAAGGAGAAATTAATTAAGAATTATTTTCGATGATCTTCCACGCTAGATCTGGATGAAACAGAGATAATTCCATCAACCCCTTGACGCCTGTTTTTCCACATCCCAGCATTATAAAACCATTAATATAATCGTAGCAACAACGACGTCATTAATCAACGATCGCATCTAGAATCGCTCGCCTTTTTCCTTCCTCGCGTTTCTCGCGGCAGGTTCTCCGTTTCTCGAGGAAGGCTGCAATCCTCGCGATAAGGAGTCGACGGTTAATTAGGCAGACGGTGATCAATTAAGGGAGCAGCCGGACGTTCAGGTGTCTATTTTTCCGCGAACTTAACTCAGCTCGCAGCCTCGAAACCGAGACGCGTTTATTGATCGGCTCGTTTCGAGAAAACGTTATTAATGCTTCGCATACATCACAGCTCTGATAAGACGCATGATCGAACGTGTTCGAAACGAGTTACTTGTAACTCTGCGATTGGAATCCCGCGATAGGGCCACGAATCCTGCTGCAGCCTTTTAACAGCTGTCACGTTGCGCAACCACGCTGTTTCTCGCGTTTCTTTAAATAGCAATCGATCGCTCTAGCGTTAATTAATTTGCAGCGTTCGAACGATCTGAGAACTCGATCGTAGCGACTTTTCGCGAGGAAGAAATGGTTCTATGAAATATTTAAATTACGCGATCCTTTCTCGAGAGAATCTCAGAGAAGTCGAGCAAAGTGGTGCGTCTCGTTGGTTCCTTCGCTGGAAAAATGTTGCTCGCGCGTTACGCGTCGACAGTCTCTTGCGTGGTCGATTTTTCGTCCGCTCCTCTTTGTTTCTGGCGTAATTGCATTAGAGGGACGGAAGGGTGGAACAATAGTTCGAAACGAGCGGTTAAACAAGCCGAAACCACTCGGGGCACGAATGTTTCATGTGTCGCGGGGCTTCGCTACTTTTTCTTCCATTCAGTGGGACCCATAGAAACTGCGCGAACCTTGGAATGCGTAATTGTGCCTCGCTCGTTACTCAAAACCGTCGTCCATTACTTAGCTCGAGGCTACTTTTTCTATTTGCTCGCGTTAGATTATTAAACCTCGATTTAACGCATCGATATCGACTAATTTACACTCGAAATTATATTCACCGCGTGGTTACTTTGTGTTCTTACTTTGCTCGAGGCTGCATCTTCTACTTTCTCGCGTTAGATTATTAAACTTCGATTTAACGCATCGATTTGGAGTATCGAAATCGACTAATTAACACTGGAAATTATTTTCCTTACGTGGTTACTTTGTGTTCTACAAATCGGTTAGAGTATAATAAATTTTGCGATCTCTCGAGGCATAAATCAGGGCTAACAGGCGTATCAGTCGCGACTAGGAGAAGCGTACGAACAGAAGCCCGTTATTAGAATTACATGAGAGCAAATTAGTTCCGACGCGAGGCTCAATTAAGGCAACGCGGAAAAATCGTTCTTAGTAGTACCTCGAGGCGAAGAAGAGGATAGCTCGTGGAATGCGCGTACGTTGGTAATATTCGCGACGGCGCATCGACGCGTAAGCCAATTCCATTCGCTTTAATCTACACCAGCGTTGGACGTTATTCGTAGCCTGCGACTTGTAGCCGAAGAGGAAGGGTTCTTTGAATTATACACGAAGCCGGAGATATCCCGGGTTTTCGAAGTGTCTGATTGTGAGCCACGCCGCCTGACGCCATTGAAATATTAATCGGACGTGAATCACGTGCCATTTCGACTTCCTGCGCGGATCGATCGGCATGCGTGCATTTTTCCGCGCCTAATGTATGCGCTAATTACTTTCAAATCACCTCGAGACTAAATCGTATTATAATCCTTGCACCAAACACATTTATTCCTCCAAACTCAATCAAAATTCGTGTCCTTTGGACTCGCAGATCCTTCGATTCGCTCCTGAGAGACACGAACCCTCTAATAATCGTGACAAATTTCTTCTTCGCGTCTAACTATCTTGTGGAGAGGAGAGAAAAGCTCGTAGATAGCCAGAGAAATCGTAAACCGTCGGTTCACAAGCTATCAAACATCCATTACAGCGAGCGCCGCGTGTCAATTTCCTGTCACGCATTCCCAGGCGCAGACAGCACGCCACAAAGATGGCACGTATAGCGCATGCAGCTAATAGAGGTACGTGGTCGAATCCGGAAGGTGGGGCGTGCAGAGAGAGACACTCGCCTTTCAACAATTATTTGGTTTACCGCAATCGCGAGGGCACGAGCGGCTCGTTGTTCGCGACACGAGCAGACCGTGCGACACTCTGATCCTACTTTGATCCTGTCGCAGAAATACAGCGGCTGTCCGAGGAGGAACGGCTCTATCTCGAGCCGTCCTGGTAAAACCACTGAAGCCAACCGAGATCAAAGCCACCCAGAGCAACTATCCGCCATCCTCGTGGCCGAATATAAAGAATTTCGAGGAGAAGGTCCTGTGGTCCTTACATCCGCGTGTCCTGGCCACTCGTCGCCTCTGTCAGAACGGAGGATCTAAGGATAAAGAGATTCGATGGCAGTTTTTTCTTAAAAATACGAAAGTCCATTTTGTACGTCTTTGATTGAAGTGGTTTCTCGAAGAAACCGCAGGTAGAGGTTATGCAGCGTCATTCGAGGATCGTGGCAAGGTTAATCGAGTGTGTAACCAGCTCGTGACAGTCACGGATCGACGTCGAGCAAGTGCCATTGTCATTGACTGACCTGAATGCCATTGGGGGACCATCGCGAAATTACCCGGCGATTAACTGTCATAGAAACGCGCAAGGGTTATTCGCGTTGCGAGCGAACTGTTGCGCGAATGCGATCCAGAAATTCCACGCTGGAACCAGTCCAGTACTCTTTAAATCGCACATGCTCGAGAGTAGGGCGGAGGACTCGATAGCGTTCGATCGAACCAGTTTTTGCCCTCGCTGTGTTCCTCTTCTTGCTCGTTCCCGTTTCGAGACCGCCTGGAGATTGCATCGCTTCGCGAATTATCCTCGTTAACGAATGAGAGAGCGAGAGAGTGAGAGAACGTTCGATGTTTCGCGAAGGGGGTGGCGGAGAAGTCGAGGAAGAGAAAGGGTCGGTGAAAGGACGAGCGACCAACTGGAATCGACACGGAAAGGGAAAAGGGAAATAATAGGAAAGCAAAAGGAGACAAAGGCCGCGCGGATGCTCTTCGAACCCGGAACACTCGCGCAGAGGCGGACATGACAGGGCTGAGAGACGCGCGCGGATCGCGTTCAACGCTCGGTATTCCCGAGGATCCTTGAAATACGCGAAGATCGACTTAATTAACGGGCAGAGGCCGTGGTTTCCTCGACGTGCATGCCTCGGTAACGAGAGGAAAAGGAAGGAGCGCTCTTTCGAACGGGACTTTGACGATACGTTTCTGCCTTTTTTAACATCTCCTCCTCGTATTATCAGTTCGAGATCGCTGAAACGATTTTCTAAACTCTTTGCTAAGCATTTTACTACAAACAAAAGAAAAAATTGCAATTGACTTGGCAAGCAGTTCCTCTAAGAAGAAGACCTCGATACAGAATTAATAAACCACTGTGCGCGACCAATCCAGCGCTCGAACGATCGGCAATGAGGGCAATATCGAAACGGCATAAAGCGTGAAATGAAACGCTCGCCGACTACGCTTAATTAAATTTCGAAATTAAATTAGATCCCTCTCTCTCTCTCTCTCTCTCTCTGTCTGCATTTGACAAGCGCGCTTTCAGACGGGATAAACGGAGCGAAAAAAGGAAGCGACGGGAACGCGTACGCGCGTTAAAGAGCGCGTGCAAGGAGGGTGCGCGCGCGTATAAATACGACGTCGCGCCGCGGTGGAAAAAACAGGGGCGGAAGGTACGAAAAAGAGCCGAGGAGCCGGTAAGAAAGTAAATTAAAAACCTGGGATCTTAGACAAAGCTCGAAGGGAGACCTGCGAGGAGCGCATGGGAAAATAATTCACAAAGTGAGGAATAAAATGCGAAATGAAGCGCGAACAGGAAGGGGTGGAGAGGGGCCCAGGAGGCGAAACCAGGAAAGAAACGCGGTTTTCGCGTGATCGTGTGCACGTGTGTGTGAATGCCTGCATTGAGAAGCGTCGAGGAGTGCAGCTGCAGCGCAATGCTTGCACAAAATGTTTCCCCGTTGATACGCTGCCCCGCTGGTTCTTTCGAACTTCTCAGGCATTTTTCGCCTCCTCTTTCACGCTCCTCTTCCGTCGAAAAAAAAGCGCCAGCGTTTGGATTTTACGCGATCGAGCCGCTATTTCACTGTCGAATCGTTAAACAACCGATTCACACGGTTTTGCGCTTGTGGCTGACGACGAAATTAGTTTGAAAGGTGCTATTCCTCGCGAGTGGAGGCTTCGAGGCTCTGAAGGCGAGACGAGGCGTTCGCGCGTGCAACGCTCGTCAGGGTAATCGAATATTGTTTAAACATGATCGCGCAGCAAGAAACAAACAGATGGCGACCATACGCGCATCCGTATTCCATCGAGAACACCGAGCGCGGACGTGGCTGCTAATGAGCCGCGCGTGGTTAATGAAGTTTCTTGCTCGATTCGCGGGAAAAACGCGATCGATCATCCTGCGATTCGATATTAATTTGCAAGCGCGCAACACTGGACGCGATCGATCAAACTGTCGCCAGAGATCGAAACGAGGAGGAGGATGAAAGAAACTGCGAGCTGATTCGACGTGGATTAAAGAACGGCACGCGATACGCGAAAACGAAAAGCGACGATTCGAGAATCTGCGAACGCGAATAAAATGGCAGCTACTTCGCGTCCCTATCTCGTTCATAGACAACTCTTTTCTTCGAGCGAGGAAATAGCAAACGCTCGCGCCGCTGGGGAGATACCCGTAGTTTCTGCCCTTCCAGACGCTTGAACCCGAATACAACGTCGACTGTGACTTGTTGCCGCGCAACCTGCAACTTTCCACCGTTTCACGGTTAATTAACCGCCTCCCTGTTATTTACTGCTTTTGCGGAATCGTTAAACGGACCTGCTGATAAAGCGTCGAGGAAGAACTAGAGGGACGAGGTGGAAAGAAAAGTGGTCTATTACCGTGGAGAAGTTCGTTGTCGAGGAAGTGTTCGTTGCTACGAATTTTTCTGAATCGCACAGACCTTTGGTTCTCTCGCAATTTATCGCGTTTGCATAATTCAAAAAGAAATGAAATTTTTTAACGCGTATCGTACAATGATTTCTGTTCGCAGATACACGAAGACGGTGGTGGACTCGAGTTTGACGGCGCAGAAGTACAACCCAGAGTTCGCCATAACGACAGCGTCATCGACGACAGCTTCCTACGGCAACACGAACACCAACGTGCTCATTGACCAATTGAGGCACATTAATCAGGTGAGCCCAACCCGTAATTTGTTCCTCGAGCTCAGCCTTGGCTGGCCGCGTTTCCGATTGAATTGTGTCTCTCGTTCGCATCCTGTTTTCGACTCGAGCACCCGGATGGAGAAGATCGTTATCGTTTGCGAGAGATATTAGACCACGTCTGCAGAGAAATTTGTAGAATTCCAGAAAGATAGAGAAGGTACACTTTGAAAGCTTCTCTACGACTGCTAGATAAGTTTCTCGAGAGCCACGTTTTGTTAATCCACCCTCAAAACGCTTTTACATCTTCCACAATGGAGTAGTCGTCGGTTGGTTGTAATTACGAGGCAAACGGGGCATTCCACTGGCACTTTAGCTTCGCTTAATCTGGCCCGCGATTATTAGTTTAACGCGAAAATCGGTTTAAGCAAACGCGGATACCTGGCGGCGTTTAATCCAGCGTAATCCAAATGTACCATCCTGGGTCAGACAGTGTCGAGCATTGCGGTTCTGAGACGCGTGAAAGTTTAAGCTAACATCGCTCGTCGTTAACCTTGGAACAATCTTTGAAAAATAGAAAAAATATTCGAATAATTCTTTCCAAAAAGTGAACAAACTCTCCTCGATCCGTCTCGTCGAATCTTAGAGTTGAACACGGCAAACACAGTCGCGTGCTGCGACCAAGCAATCGCTTGGACGATCGAGTCGCGATGCAGAGAGCGACGTAGCCACCGGGTAGCCATAAATTACCTTCTAATCTCGAATTATTCATACGAGGTGAGCGCAACCGGTGGCAGAAGTCGTGGACAGACGGTAGGTGCGAAAGATCCGACTAAAAGCCGCGCGTGGGTGAAATCGGTTCCGCCATCCTGGCCAGGATTGTCCGTGATTACTGAACAGGTGCGATCGGCAGATATCCGATTGTACGAATGGAATTCAGAACGTCGACGTTCGATTCTTTCCGGTGAATGGGCCTGGTGATCGAGTGGGCGAAAAGAGGGTGTCCTCTCGCGTTCCAGGAATTTCGTTTGGCGAACGATTGATGATGCATACCAATTCCGTGGTATCTAAACCCAGTTTAACCCTTCTCGCACGACAATTCGTTCGATTCGACAAAGCGCAAAAAAAAAAAATCATTTTACGCATATTTTCATTACACCAGGTATAAATACGTGCAATTAAACACATTCTTTCTTCGCTCTATACATTCATCTAGTAATTAGACAATGAGTTTTCACTATTTAATAGAATTTAATCACCAAATTTTCAATAGAAAGCTAATTAAAGTCCTTATTATTTCGTATTGAAATTAGAAAAAATTCGAGGCGCTATATCTCCGAAGATAGAAATGGTTAGTTAACGGAACGGTGCTTGTTGGAAGCTGGGAACCTTCCTCTTGAAAACGGTTCTTGAATCGTCTCGATCGGACTTCCGGTTCCGGAGATACGATCGTGTAAAGAGAGGGGTAATTTTTAATCGGTTACTATCTCTGTCCTTGTCGGAAGGACTCGGACCTCTCGCTCGCTCCCAGACACACTGACCTACCTCAATGAACTGTCACGTGACCTGTCTAGACAGCTGCCAGACGGTTTTTACTATTACTATTAGTGCGTAAACAATTCCTGGAAACCACGTGGTCACGTTCATTCATAAATCCGCCCACCTGGGGCGTCAATGGGAAAAACTTTGAGCCCTTATATCTCAGGAACGGCTTGAGATATCGAGATGAAACAAAAACTGATATTATTGGTATCATTTTCTCTATCCACTGACGGGGTCTTGGTGACCAAAATTTTTCGACATCTCTTAGAGCTGTCTTATACCACGGCTGGGTGTGAACAGATTAAAAATTGAACTTTACTGAAGGAAACTATTTCGTATTTATTATGTATCCAGAGATGTTGACACGCTTCGAACCATTTATTATATATTTTATGTGCTCTATAACGCACGCGTGTGTCGTTAACCGGAAGTCGGCGGTGTTAGCTATTAGCAATTCGCGTTGTGGTGTCGATTAGCTGAATAAGTTGGCCATCGTTCATCGTGGCAGCCTCGTTCCATCGTTGGACTCGCGCGTAGAAATCAGGTCGACGGGTTTGGCTCGTCGCGTGTGCGACACCTGCTCGACGTCTCCGTCGAGCACCTGTGTAATCCAATTGGAACTCGCGCAGGGCCAGAAGAAGGCAACGGATACGTGCGACAATGTGCGAACTCATGAATGATTTATAAACGAGTCCACGCGACAACGTCCCCGGCGTCGTTCCTTCTGTTTCGCCTCTCTTCGCCGGCAAAACAAACGTTTATCCAGTTGCGATCTACATGCCGCGTATTATTCCTGCATATTGCATGTTACACGGCCGTGGTCGAACCGCTCGTCGCGCGCGTTGAGGTCGACCGACGCGGAGTCTGTAATTGACACTCGACACAGGGGATTCGTATCGTCCCCAGGGAAATTTTAGGGGATGATCCCTCTCAAAGTAAGACGGAAATCAAGAGAATAATAAAATTTCGTTTGCGAGGGAGAACAGTCAGCTTGAATAACTCTTTGCGAGAGTGGAAATGAAATTCGTCTAATTCTTAGCGGTTCGATCGAGTTTCCTATTTCTGTAGTCCTGTTCTGTACTTTTTAATCGTTGCGCTATTGTTTTGTAAACGTTTACGCTTCATCTTTCGCAGATCTTGCAGACTCAGCTGGCATCGACACCGGATAGTGGAATATTGCTGGCTGATGAAGCACGAGACGGTTCAGGAAGCGGCGATCGTCCATGGGATCGTAATCACGAGAAAATATACGAAGACCCTGATGACGAGGGCGGTGATCCTTACAATCGCGATGGCGACGAGGCGTCTGGGTCAGGAATGGAACCCACTACACTGGGTATGTTCTCCAACTTTCCACTTCTGTCGACAAATAGAACTGTGACCCCCAAATCGTGACTTTCTTTGCGTCTCAATTAGTTCGAAGCGAGTTGCTCGCGATAATTTCTATAAAAATTGCGATTAATCGAATCGAATCGTTGTTGCAGATCCAATATTGGAGAAGAAGCACGAGGACACGCACCCAGCCGGTGGCGCATCGAGCACCGTGCTGTCGTTGCTCGCGTTGGCGGTCGCCTGTGCGCCATTGATCGCCTAAATCAAATCCACACGTCCACCCCCTCGAAAGAATTGGGCGACGCGTCGGCCACCCGCGACCCAGACAAGACCCAGAGACGAGAAAGAAATAAGAGAACAGAAAAGAATAAACGATTTCCCGTGCCCGCGTCGGAGAACAGGATGATCCTGCTCAGAGACGCGGGATCGATCCGATCCTTGAGTCTTGAAGCTTCGTAGGTATTCATCGTGCCGCCTGGGAACGGAAACAGAGCCGCGAGGTCCTGTCGAGAGGGGAAAGGGGATGGAAACGAACGCGCGAGGGTGTCTGTTTTCGTTTGCTCGAGGGTGGTGATCGAAAGTTCGCCGCGCGTGCCGATCGATCGATCGAACGAAGACTGGTGCGCGTTCTAATCGAGGCTCGAGGTTCTGGGAATCGTTCGCGATCGACTGCTCGACCGGTTGTCGTTCGTACGCGACGCTGAACAGATATTTCTCCGGGAGGGGAGGGCAGGATACGTTCGACGCGCGGGAAGATCTGATATTTCCATCCGATAGCCGGAAGCAAGAGGGCGGACAGATCGAGACAGAGGGGACGTCGTCCAGCTTTCGACGATCTACAACGCTGCTCGCTGTCGCGACGAAACAAGGACGGAGAAGCGTGTTCTCGTTGCTCGATGGAATTTCTATTTAGCAAACTGTTCCTGGAGGAAATTAAAAAGTCGAGAGTCGGTCGAGATTGTTCGTGCGCAGAGCAGAGGATCGATTCGAGCGACGCTGATAGAAACGTTGCCTGTTCCTGTTCCACCACGCGACTGCGAGAGATTTTAGTGGGAGACCTCTATGAAATTGGACGCATAACTCTCGAAGGACGTACGATATTGCGTCCATAAGAAATCAGATTTGGTAACAACGGAAGGAGCCTGGAGGCGAGGAAGAAAATCTTTCTACGTTCAATTCCATTGTACATATTTATTCGAGATCATACTTGAGATAAAGAGAATGTCGAACATCTGAGTCGCTTGGAGAACAAATTGAAGAAGCGAGGATGGGAAGAGGAGGGGGGCCAGGCATGCAAGGTGCAACCAGAAGCAATAAACTCCATCGATAGTACGCACCCTTCGCTCAGAGAGCACTTTCTAGGCAACAAATCAGTGTCTTTCCGCTTTTGAAAGTACGAGACTCTTGGAACGGCTCGATGGATCCGCGGAGCCCAACGCGACGCTGCAACCCTTGTGCCTCGCGCGGCCACGCTTTTCGTCGTCGATACACGGACTAATCACGGGCTTAGCTCGTCGGTGATATCGCGCGTACTTTTGCCGTACGTCGAAGCTAACTGCCAGAACGACGGTCGCGTGGTCGAAGCTGCTTGCACGAGCTGGTCTGCTCGAGTTTCGCCAGGATCGTTGCTCCTCGTCGAGGCGAGGGTGCTCGCGAGACGAGACCAGCTTCGCCCTCGCGATCGCGTCGTTTCCTCGCGACCAAGATCGCCTGATCCCAACCATCAGGTGGTGGAGATGGAGTCGTCCTTTGGACGTCGATTATTTCGATTTTTTTATGAATCATCGAGTAGCATATTTACGCAGGGGTGCTTGATACGCTGTGGAAGAGATCGCGGATCAAGGACTCTACCTCTTGGACGTCTAATCGTTGAGGAGCTCAGGACCCGATGACGAGTGATTCGAGTCGTAATTGATTGGACTTGGGTTTTTTTTTCTTTTTTTTTCTTGTGGGTATTCCTAACGACGACACGATAGTATTTGAGAAAGTGAAGCATTCGCATGTTCGCGCGTTGTTGTGCAGCATTCTGTCTTCTTTTTTTTTTAACACTGGAATAGGGTGGAATAGGTGTTTCGAATTTTTTCTTTTATTTTATTCGTCGATGGAAAGTATCCTGTCTGGTTTGAAGTATCTGTTGCACGATGATCACGCGTGTGTCTGAAGTAAGCGCAGACCATGGAAGCAGAGATTCTAGTGTTGAAAAAAAAACGAGTCAAACTTTTGATAATCAACTATCCAGTGCCATAACTTTAATTATTATCTAATCGCAGCTCGTAGGAAAAAATCATCCGCATTCGTCGACGGTGACGTTCGATTACCGCGACGCAATCGCTTTTCGTTGGTCCTGTTTACGCTACATCGTACGTTTAAATATCGTCAAGTGCCAAAAGGAAAAAGAGTAAAACAGAAAAAGGAAAAAAAAGAGGTAAACGAAAGAAGGAACACGCGAAGTAGAGCGCAAACTGTGAAAGTTGTCTCGCTAGGCGCAGCAGCGAGAACTAGTTCCTCGATACGTCAACGCTTTAGACGTCTGAGCTTCGATTTTGGCGGTTTGCTCTTTCCCGACTTAAGATTAGAGCGAGAGGAAGGCGAAAAGGGGAAGAAAGGAGGAAGAGAAACGGACTCTAGGCTAGTGTAAGAAACTAGGGTGAGCCTGTCGGTGTGCAACCTCGTATGCGTCGACTCGTATGCGGCCGCACTGATTTTGTACATTTGATTTTGTCGGATCTTTGAGGGTTAGTGCCTTTCTGAATATCCCTGGCCGTTACGTCGTGCTATCATCTCACGCCCGACAGAAGGAGACGCGAGAGTGTGTGAGAACGAGAGTGCGAGAGAGAGAGAGAGAGAGAGAAAGCCATCGATATAAATACGACTGTACAGGGCATTCATGCTGAAGTAAAACGATGTGTGCGCGTGCGACCTCTTCTTTTCCTCCCTTCGAACTAATTCTGACAGGAGGGAGAAAATGGTTGCGAGTGTTTTTAACCTAGATAATCCTTAACCATCCAAGAGGGCTGATTACGTGGACGATGCAGCAATGATCGAGGTCCACTGCTGGACACGAACACGTAGCAACGACACTCGAATGAGGAACGATGATGGCGCTTCCTCTTCTGTCTCTTGACTGATAGAATCGCGAAAGAAGCTTCCGTCTCGCGTGTGAAACCAGTTAGTTTATCAGACGAATTCTTTTCGTCAATCATCGTCTCACGTTTGCTTTATCAATCAGGTCTCGCGTTTGCTTTATCAATAAATACGAACGTGGGGGGATAGGGCGGTTGGAAGTCAAGGGAAGAAGTACGACCAACGCGAGAGGAGCGATGGAGGCTAGCCAGGACATCGAGAGAGCGAAACCATGTACCATCCCTCAGCGGTTCGAGAATAGATCGAGCCAGTTTCAGTCGAATTGCAGCGTGATCGTGTTAAGCGAGATGGGCCCAGAATTATTACTCTCGTGTCAACGATCGCGGAATCGTTCGACGCTCTCTGCGGACGTGGAAAGATCCCGCGATCCTTGGGGGAAAATTCAGACGAGTCTGGGTTAATGACCACTGACGCGAAAGGAAAAGAACGAGCGACGCGTTCGAATCGCGTCGATTCAGGAGGGAGGAGGAGGAGGGGACATTGAATTTCCCTCTGAACTCGAACGCTGCGATCGTTATCGTTGGATTGGGTCCAGACTGCGTTTCGAGCGCGAACTTTGTAACGAGCAGACTTTTCGATCCAACGTCTCTCTTCTATTTTTTTTTTTTCTCTCTTCTCTTTTTCCAGCGCTAACGAGCGCGTGGCTTATTACTAAGGTTAATCGTGTAAACAATAGACGATACGCGGAAGAAACTAGTCCGCAGACTAGAGCAGATAAGATTAAATTATTTGCCTCGCTCGAAACGATGCTGCGTGGAGACGTTGATCGTTGATACTCGAATATTACTGCGCTCGCAGGGTTGATCGTAGACTAATCCGTGTATTTTCGAGGGGCAAATTGGAGTCTACGATGGTTCAACTTGCAGCAGTTTCGTTGAGAATGAAATTATTTGGGAAAATAGAGCGGCAGCTTCGAAACTGAGAGACTAGAATCGCGATTAATTCGACGAAATCGACTGCAAAATCCGTCTCGCTCGCAGCTAATAAATCGTGCTAACGCGGTTCGACACGCGACGAGCCTTTTCTCATCCTGAAAGTAACCCAGAGATTTCCTTGGAGTTCGAAATGTTCGCGTTGGGCGAGTTTGAGCAACGACAGAGGGTGAGGAACTGGTGTCGTTGCCCGGACGGTGCACCGTGACCTCTCTGATCGCGGTGATATTAATTCATCGTCCCTTTTAATGGCACGTGCCTCCCGTTAATCGCGCGCAGTAAGAAGGAAGTGGCCTTACTTTCGAGTCTCCTTCGCTTCGACCATTAAAACGCGTCGATCGGGACTCTCGACGAGAATCGATTCAGCTATTTATAAAATGCTCTTTGTTATACATGTTTTGTGGTGCTACATTCAATAAAATTGCGACTAAATAAAAGGTGATATATATATATTTAAGAGAAACGAAACTGTGTGTTGGTGCTCGGCTTAATTGAATTCGAGTTGCTCGAATTGACCCGCTTTTTTCTTTGATGCGAGCTGATCGAAGCGTCCTCTCTTCGACTTCGATTCGACTCGAAACACGTCCCCTTGAGTTTCTGAAATTGTGTGTAAATTAAAAAAAAAAGCCACGATCGAGGCTGTTGCTCGTTGGAGACGCAGGTCGAGCGTGACGGATTTCTCATCGAAACGGTCGAGGATCCTGGCTGAATCGTCCATTTATTCGAATCGAGGCTCTCTAACGAGACGTAGAAAAATTCATTTCTGTTGAATACAGCCGGGCAGAGCCGCGGGACGCGAACGAACGGGCCGGGAGCATTGAATGAACTTATTGTGCACGGTTAAATTGGCTCGTTGAACGTTGAATGGCTCCGATGGCGAATTTAATTAAAACGATACGCATTAGCCGTCTTGCACGGCTGCGACAGCTGCTCGCCGTCTCGGTTACTTGACAGAACCGCGTGAAACAGCGGAAAGTAAAGACGCGTGGTAGACACGAGGCGTCCGTGGACGCTGACACGCATCAGCGACGTGTCATCCTCTAATTACGCGTCGCGATGGCTGGCGGTCTTTATTAAAGTAACGCCGCGTAAATCCCGCGGGTTTCAGGCCTAATTCAATGTTACTCGTATTACGTTAATCACTGCGCAACGTACAATCGCGTGGATTTAAACCTCGAAACGATCCTCAGTCTGGCGTCATCGACGAAGCGCAGAGCCGTTATCTGGCTGCTGTTATCACATGTGTGTCTTGCAGTAAATCGCGTCCGAAATAGAAGCGTAGAACGAGCGAGCGAGCTCGTCGAGGCGACGCTGAGCAAAATCGCTGTTCGAGCCTCGCGAATGGCCTAGCAATAATAGCGCGAGCGTTGTCTCGTCGCGCGAGGATTCGAAGGGAAGTCGAGCCTGCGATTTTTCATCGCGCGGAGAAATAAACGTTCGTGGACGAGCGCGCAGTCTGGACTCTCTCCAAAGGGGAGACGACGATCGTCGCGTCGATGGGACACAGGGAGGGAAGAGGAGGCGTGTATGAGAAGGAGTAAGAGTACGAATGGAGCCGAGGGAGCCTGTACATATGGTGGATGCGTGATGTATTTATATGTTATACACGTAATATAGGAGCATATACGTATATACACGTGCGTGTACCTACGCGAATATTAATGTCGTCGACCTAAGAGTTTAGACGTAAGAACGCCGGAGAAAGTGAACGCGTTCCCGAGCAGGTAACCAATTAACCGTAACCGCAATTATCGCGCTAATTTACGTGGAAATAACGATGCCGCGAGGCGACTTGGAAGGTGCTTTAGAAGAGTCTCTAATCTCAGCGCTTTGTCACACGGAAAGCGGGGACGAACGATTGGAAGGATCCATCAGCTTCGAGTGTGAACGGTTGCGATTCGTTCTTATCATAAGAATTCTTTTTATCCCGTCGCTTTCGCTTTCAATCGATCGATTCTGTCGCGCGAAAGAGGGGAACAGGAGAGGTTCGAGATCCCAACAAGGACTCGACGAACAGAGACATTCTGCAACGAGGAAGTGTACGATTTTCTGTTCGTAGTAAAGTTAAGTTTATAGTTTGCTTTCTTCAATCAACCGAGAGTAATTCATTTTATTGACTAATTCATTTACAACCCCGAAATCTGCGATCGAAATGATCGATCAAGGGTCTGTGGCGAGTGGTCAACGAAGGACAACGCCAGGACACAATTACGAGATCCAATTTTCCACTGTTCAAGACTGTTACTTACAATTAGGATAATCACGGTGCGAAAGAAGAGAATTAGGTGCGGATAGCGTCGAGGAACGTCCTTGGAGAGGACGTGGCGGGCCCGTCAATTATTCTCGAATGGAACTCGAAACTCGCTTGGTAATCGCGACATTTCCCAGCGCGACTGTCCAGTTTGATATCAGTCTCGCGACCAAATTCGTTCCGACTCGTTACCCGCGACCCGCTTTTTACCACCAAACGAAATGTCAGCTCGCGTTAATCCGCGCAGGAGACGGGAGTTCCCCTTTCGACCGATTTGCATCGCTTCCGCCGCGACATTTCGATCCTAGGAGAGGAATAACAGCTCGAAGAAGGTCCTCGAGATAACGCGAGAGGATCCATTTCGTCTCGTTTGCCGCGGAAGCGTTTCGTTTCAGGCTCTGTCGCGAAATATTTTCGTAAATGCACCTTTTGCGTTCCCGCGGTAATGGCGGATTAGGTCCTCGCGGGATATGAATTTATGAAACACCTTCGCGTTGCTCCTTGTCCCTTTAGACTCGCTCATTTTTATTACACGCGAATCGATGGTTTACTCTTTTCTGTACGTCGTTGAAATCTGTGCCTTCGTTTCAATTTCACATATCCCCGTTGCTCGACTTTCTACGTTTGCATAACTCAACGAAAGTATAAATTTAAGCACGCGTTTTTAATCGTGGGATAAACTGCTCCATCGATGGCTCGAAAAACGTGGCCTGCGAGGATCGATCGACAGCCACATCGTTCTCCTAGTTAACGAGTGAAACGACCAAACAGCTCGATGTGGACAAAAAAAGATAGAAAAAGGGTCGTGCAATGTCTATTGAACGACGGTCACGTCCGAATTACTCTGCTGCTGGCAGGGTAAACGCAAAAATCAGTTCACCTGTAACTGACGCGGGTGGATCGAACCCCTCGCATGGAACCGCGGCAATACATCTTGCAATGGCGATCGTGTTAACCCGCCGCAAACATCATACGGCTCAGTATCGCGAACGATTGCGCCCAAACACGCGTCCAAATATATATATTTGCGAATCGACGTTCGCGGCGAAACGGCTCGAAATTATCGATCGACGCCCAGCCCAGCGTCCATTTTCAATTTGCTCGCGTGGACCGCGATAAATAACCGGGCGAAGGATGAGGACGCGTCGCGATTCGACATTATGCAAACGAATTCCAAACGCGGACTAATTTCTGCGGACCATGTTCGCGCGATGGGTTCGTTACCCGTGTCGATTCTCGATGACAGAGCTGCACTCGTCGATTATTGGCTCGTCGAGGGACCGGAAGTCATCCTGGCAGCCACTTTTCTGTGATAGCGCGAGAGGCGGATAGCAGGTACATATCTTTGTAGAGATAGCTGGGTCTTTTTCGTTGTCATCTCCTGGCGATTGATCGATTAATTTTTGTTGAAAAATTGTTTGCGATCGCTCGTTTGCCGTTAGACACACTCGCAGTCGTTAATTCCTGGAACGACGTTCGCACGCGGGACTGGAAAATTCCGTAGAACACAATTACGAGATCGATTCGAGCGTCGACGATTGTCCTCGAAGTGGTCCATTGGTTGCCTGGGGGGAAAAAATGATTACGCGGCATTGAACAGACTTGGCACGCTTTATACGCGTGTTCATTAATTTTATTCTCCGCTGCGATGGCCCCTTTACCGACTTTTCCGTCTTCGTCCGATTTCCACGCGATCCTCGCTTCTCCTTCCTTATTCGTAATCGATCTCGAATCTTTCTCTTCCTTTCAAGCCTCGAAATTTCTACAAATTCGTCGAGATTCATAATCGTTTCCACTTGGATAGAATGCAACTTCGAGAGCACTTTGATTACGATAATTAAATTTGTTTTCGATCAGACTCGTTGAAATGCAAGTCGATGGATCGTACGTGCCGTTGAAATTTTTGATACTCATTCAATGCGTAATTTATTATTAACGCACACGTGCCATTAATTAATCGTCGCAGCTATTTCACTTATCTATAATACGACGATGTAGGCGGCTTTATTATTGGACGGTGAAATTTAACATTGTGCAATTATACGATTATGGTACAGCATACTTGCTGTTGAACAAAGGAGCCAAAAGTTCACGAGCAAAAATTAATCAGCTGATAATTGTCGCAGATCATTTCTATATCATTTCAGAGTAGCAGAAATCGACGAATCGGATAATAAATATCTTCAACTCGATGGAACAACTTTGTACGCTAATCAATTAAAAGCAATGTGCAACCGATAAATTGCTCGCGCGTTAAGTAAATGATTTCTATGTATAGACACGTAGACACGCAGACGTAGACACTAATAGTTCTCTCGTTAATTGTCCTTCGAGTGAGTTGCATGCACTTTTATAAAGGAGTGATTCATCGTTCTTTTTCTATCAAATTTTTCGCCGATTAGTTTTCGTCTCGCAACGCTTTCCGGTGCGCCTTGTCGCGTTACCACGTACGAAGTTTCGTTTCGAAGTTTCGCGTGCAATTTTCCAAAGTTTCTAAAACAGCAAAAAAGAGAAGCAATTTCTAACGAACCGCGTAATCGACGTGCACCCTTCGCAACATCGTTCAGGGCCACGAAACGTGCATATATGCGAACGTTTCTTCCGGCTCTGAAAATAGTCCGCCACCTAATAAGCCCGCTCTAATAATAGTTTCCAATTTTATCCAGCTGCAATGTATTGCCAATTCTTTAACCGAGCGCGGCTCCCAGGCTGGTTGCTCTCGCGATAAATTTCGATTCCCTCGAGGCAGCGTCTCCGACAGAATAATTAAACGGTTTCGTACAGGCCCGCGATTAATTGCCAGCCGGTAATCTCGATATTAAACGACGCGCGCGCGCCTCAGCCAAGAATTAGACGTTACTCAAGCCTAACGCGACGCGTTGCATTCGTCATGCTCGGGTTTCTGTTTCGTTCGCTCGTTACTTCCGCCGTTTATTACGCGACACGACGTTACGGTTATTAATATTGATACGATCATCAACGCTGGTGCCATTAACGCATCGATTATCGTTCGTTATCGGTTTCTGTGCCGCGTACGCGTGGTTCGGATCGATGACGAGGCTTCCTGGAGCAACACCAACCGACGCATCGACGCTCGTCCCTGCGATATCAGACACTTTGCCGCTATTCAGAACGCGTAATTCAATTTGAGCCGCGAGGTAATCGCATTCGCGGATTGATTAACAGAAACCCCGCGCCCCGCGCCGCCATTAATTGCGCCAGCTGTAATTACGTTAGGTACCGATACCCTTCGAAGGCGGCCTCTCTCTGCTCAGCCGCTAATAATCGCCGCGAATTTATCGCGGCCGCGGTCCCAAACGGCGTGGAAAATTTATTGCGTTAGGAAATCGCACCCGACGATATTTGGCGAACGGGTCGAGATCGGTTCGAGCTCACGGCGAACAACCAGCCGTGTATTAAGTCCTGTTCTACACACTCACGGACATCGCCTGCGGACGTGTCCCTCGTTTACTGCCACTACGACATCAATCGAGCAGCCTGGCGCACGATTGTTTTTAGGATCGTTCGAATTTCTCAACTTCTCGACTCTCTTCTTTTCATTTCACGTTCGTTTCTCTGTGTCTGATCGAAGTTAATGTTCGAACGGATAACTTGTCGCTCCCATTGCGAGCGGAAGACAAAAGGCATACGCGAGACGCAGTGTCTGCGGACGCGCACAATAGACATTAGCTAGCAATTACCCAGGGAACATCCTCGACACGAGGCCGCCTCGCGTTCGATTTCTACTTGCGAGCGACGCCCACGCTTCCGGTCTTTGTTACACTTTGTTACGCGTTTCCTAACGGTGACTACCTTCGTCCAGTGTGCGTTGTTTCGAGTGGCGGTCTTTCACGTGAGAGAAACTTGAATCGTCGACGTTGTAGAATCGCAAACGAGGGACGATCGAGCTCGCGAGGAGTGCGAGTAAAGCGTGAGAGGGATGACAGGGGGTGTAAAATGGCTCGCGAGGTGTTTAGTGTACGACCAGGCGAATGATGTGCCACGTAAATCACAGTCGATGATCAAGCAAGCAATCTTATACATATATATATATAAAATATAAATATAAATACACAAATATAAATATTATATATATATATATATATTATTATAAATGTTACGAGAGATTAAGCAAATTATGAATTATTATTATCAGTTGACACGTCGTGCCCGGTGCGCTCGCGCGACTATTCGAGCGACTATGTAAAAACTGTTTACGAGTGAATGACGAATAAAATATACGATAACGAACGAGTCTGTTTAATCACCTGCTCTACGCGACAGGCTTAATCATTAATTTAATCGCTTGCGAATTCGCTGAACTCGTTACAAATGAAAAAGAGCATCGATTTCCATCAACACTTTTTATTTCTTCTCCTCGTTTACTTATCTTGATATAACAATGTACATGTTCGGTACACATGATTACAGTAATCGCATGGAAAGAACATAAGAAAAGTAATAGTACGAACATCCGATGGATACAACGATCGTTGCGCGGGCAACAGATTCACGTGCACGTACGGATACGTTTGTAGATATAAAACCAACTATTATATGATACGATCGTCGATGCCTGCCTTCCTCAGCCGAATTGTCGCAGGGATTTTTAAACGCTCGTAGACTGAACCAACCCTTCGAAGTCGTGCGACCATTTAAACCTCGCGTCTCGAAACTCTGAACAGTTTTCTGGAATAGGGTTAAGAAGGGGTGGAGACGCGTTCGATCCAAGGAAGGCGACGCAACGTGGAATCATTGACAAGTGAAAGGTGCGGTAAAGAATGCGAACGTTACATCTGGTGCGAAACAATTAACACTCGGCTCTGTTCGTTAGCTGAATCGCTTGGGCTACTAAAAACGTCCCGCGAAACGGCCCTCGACACGGTGAATATTTTACTGTCCGCTCGAGGGCGCACGCCACCCCCGATAAGCTTTCACGAAACGTTTCCTGGGCTGGTGGTTTACTCGCGAGCTAATGCGTATATATCGTCGCGGAGTTACGGCTTCCTGCTCGCGCGTCTCTGACCTAACGTCGAGGGAAACGGTCTAATTTTACCGGGTGGATAGAAAATGTACAGTCGCGGCAACGTGTCGCGTTGCGATTTTAAAAATGAGACCCGTTCACGAGCCCCTACTCCGCGACCGTGGCCATGGCTCATGCAGTCGCGTCCTTGGATACCAGGAACATCTCCACCAGCTTGATCAGGTTCTCGATGCCCTCCAGGTAATTTAAATCGAGCGTGTTCCGGTCCTCCGCTGGGAAGACGTGCGTGAAGTCGATCATATTGATTCTGACCCAGTTCTGCTTCTCCTCGGAGGAGCTGGTCAGCTCGTGGAGCAGGTCGTCGTAGTCTTCCTTCATCCTGATCATGTCGTCGTCGAAGTTGTTCGCGTACGAATGCGTACGACATATACCACCGACTCTGAAGTCAGGGCTACACGATCCGCTTCTGTTCAGAGTCTTCTCTTTAACCGTGGACTCGCAATCGTTGCTTAAACTGAAGCTTCTCTTCACGAAATGCACCCTCTCCGTCGCCCTGTTTCTACTGGGTCCTACGCTGCTCGCGTTGCTCGAAATCGAGTCGTTGGGCCCATCGTTCGCGTGTTTGAACACGCTGGACGTGGACACTTGACTGCCTGGTCCGTTTGGGTTCCTCTCGTTGAGGCGAAGGTAGTGTCGCAGCCTCTTCGTGTCGTACGCCACCAACAGGGAACTAGAATAGAAGCGGAAGAGCCGCTGGGCGCGAAAGAAGAGTAGGATCTTCCATAGAAAAGACAGGAGCTTCACGATCAATTGACGGCAGGGCGGTCTTTCTGGACTTATGTTCAGGAAGATTTTCAGCGCTGCGCAGCAAAGAAAATAGAGATAGGCAACGTTTCGAACGAGGTCTGAACGAGGTTAAACGAGACGGAAACAAACGCTACGCTTTTCGGGAAACACCTTCCAGTGTCTCGTTACGAACGTTCCTCGCAACGTATCCGAGCTAGCGATACTAGGCGCACGTGTGGTTCATTAATTCACGTATCAACAGACACTCGAATTATGAAGTTAGCTCACGTGTCACGATTGCGCAATGCTCGTTAATTGGTAACAGCCTCGTATACACACGGTACATAGACACACGGTTTTTCTTTCTAAGATAATTGAAGAAGTGAATATATGGTATACCTTCCACGACACCCTTCGCATCAAGGGTCTTGCCGTAATGCTTGCCAAACTGTTTTAATTGCCCGGAGGAGACGTTATACACCTGGAAGCCGGTTATACAGAATCCATAAGTGCGTTTAGACTCAGCGTACTTTAACTCCTCCGTTGCCCTCTTCTCTGGCGTGGCCAAAGGGTCCCACGTACGTCTACCTATCTTTATGTCCATCATGCACGGCTCAGCCATACCATCGGTAATATCTTTCAGCGTAAGGAATGTTACTCCTAATAGTTCATCAAAACGATTAATCTTAGTTGTCTGTCGGTTCTGTTTCGTTACATGCAATGAGCATTTGAAATGATACACTGATAAGGCGAATGAATGAAGCAAAACGGGGGTGTGTAAGGAGAAATTGGTCGATATCTTACGTCTGCCAAATATTTGCAGCTCTGTCGTGCCGTAATATCGTGGAACGTAATTCTTCAATTGCAACAAGATTGGATTTTTCGATATTTGCAAGTTTTCGTAGAACGAGATCTCCCTCTTACCAAGCAAGGGTTTAACGACAGGCTTAAATATACGGCCGTCCGACCTACGTAACATGCCTACAACATTTATCGTACAATCTTAATAATTATCGATCTTGAAGCAACTAAAAAAAAAATATTAAACAATCACGAATAAAAGTTTTAAAAACGATCGTGAACGTAAGAGGAGCTTCTATCCAGTTTATAATGAAATTTCTGAGAAGAAAAAGGATACCAGACGCTTGGTACCGTCTCGCGGAGGTCGCAAATTACATTCTCAGCGAGTTAAAAAGCAATTAACGAAAAGTATAACGCTGGTATTTTCCTCTCTCGTTAGCAAACAGTGAAACAGTTCAAGTTGAAACTGGTTCCAGGGTGTGTGTTTCGTCTTTCAGCGTGTTAAATTCGATCAGTTGCTTACCAATCGTCTGTCGCTCTTTGTCTAACGACGGATGTCCGGCGACCCGAGATTCCAACGGGCTTATCCCAGCAGGAAGTCCGCAGTCCGACGGGATTTCATTTAACTCCGTGTTCGAGTGCTTATCAAGATGGCATAAAGTTTTATCGGACTGCGAGTCTAAGGTCGTCATCGTTATTGCACTGAGCGGGGCGCAGTAATTACTTCTGCAATTAAAGAGTTTCACGGTTCCGCAAAGATCTTATCTTCGCTGCGAGATCCACCTCAGCCACCAGCGGTTACTCATCGAAGCTTATTCTAATTATCTTCGGCTGCCTTATTTCCGTCTATAAATACAAATTTCAGTTGATGAGGAGGCTCAACATACCAGCTAGATATACATCGCAAAACATACTTATAGATTACGATATTATTAAACTAGTTAAACGATAGCAGATTATCCGCCTACACCGCTAAAAAAAAATCGTCGATTACTAACATTTCTCGCGCGTAACTGCGTATTATTCGAAGCGATGCGTCTCAAAGTAGTCGCGCGGATAAAACGTAACAAGAACAGTTTACTTTCCCTCCATCGCGTGTAATTATGAATTAAACTCGTAACGAAACGATAAACCTTTAAAAAAAAAAATAAACAAACAAACAATTGTACATTTCCATCACCAAATTCCAGGTGTTGCGTGTAGGTAGCGTTTAAAGGGACAGATTGACGATGAAAATACGTCGCCAGGCGTTTTCACGTTTCAGTGTGAAAAACTAACGCGGAAATGGAAATTCTAGCCGCGTTACAGTGTGTCGAGTAAGTTGATTCTTAAAATAGACGTTACCTTCGATCGTTCCTTTTTCACTCAACCGTTGAAAATCGTCGATGATCGCAGGTAAATAAATTCGGTAGGCGCATTCTCGCATCGCACTGAATAAAGAACGGACACGCGAGCGCGCGCGATGCTCTTTGAAAAATGATCCGGAAACGAAAATATAAGTTCGCGAACGAGAGATTTCGCGCGTACACGTTTGAGAGGAGCGTGTCGAGTTGCGCGCGCGGGCCAGTAGAGGGCAGACCGTGCTCGCGAGAACAAGGGGCCTCGAAAATTCGCGCTTTTACCAACAAATCCTGATGCTCGTCGATGCTTTTCGAAAAACCGCGTACATCGCGTCGCAGAATGGATCGCGAATTAAATCTCGAAGGTTCACTGCGTCCACCGCGACGTATGCATGACCGTCGACTGACACGAGGTGCTTCCTTAAACGTTTCAGGAATCGACATTTCGAGCGCAAAAATGAATCATAAAATGCAACTCATATAAGGTATACGTACATTTATTGGAAATAACAGGTGAACAATTTATTATAGCCGCTCTTCTCTTTTACAATTGTTACATCTATGACATTTTAACATGCCTATTGTATTATTATAACCTATACGATTAATCGGATTCACAGCACAACAACAACGTACACGGGTACGCGTAACACTTTCACGTGGATCACTAGGCTCGTGTCCGTCCGTGCATCAGGCGGAACAGAGAGTACGTACACGACTTGAAACCTCACATAATTATAAACGTTCGCACGTCCTTCCACTAGACGTGTTTCTACTTTTGCTGTCTCTTTCGTCACACCACCGACACACTCCTCCAGACGCCGCCAGAGGGCTATTGTTTTTATGAAATTGACGCCGTTCCCGCCACGCATCCAGCACGAATTCTTAAGTAAGTCACTCGAAACTGTTTCCTTCGTTTTGACAGCGAATTTCGTACTTTCGTCTCAGCTTATTCTAACCTAAATAATTCAGAGCACCAGAGACAGGTCAGTGTTTATAGGATGTACATAATGGTCTCTTCTCGCACGTATATTTCACGCACATCGAATGGCATTGCAAGTACAAAGCCACAGATTGGGCCTCAGAAGGGTTCTCTCGCGATGCGAAGTAATGTCTCGACGAATAAATAAAGTAGACGAGGCATTGATGTACAGATTTCTTATTTCTAGTAGCGTCGTATTTACAATGAACAATCGAGAGTTGAAAAATATATTTCACGTGTGCGTATAACATATGTATTTGTAAGAAGTATTGTACATATTAAACTGTCCATTTCAAGCACCTCGTGTCGAGATGGGTGCCCAAACATTTCATGCTGCAATATCTAGCGCCGCAAGGGATACACGTGTAGTTGCTAGGGAAGCCACAGACGGCGCAGAACTGTCTTTCGGGGAATCGAGAGGGCGGTGCTTGGGCAGATGCGTAGTTAGGAGGAATCGGATTGATGTTCAAGTCTTCTTCTACCAACTGAGCAAACGTTTTGCGAAACCGTTGCTTGTAATACTCCGCTGATCTGGCCTTCTTTCTTCTGCCACCTCTGTTGTCTAATGTTTCTTGGAACTTGGGAACCTTCTTGCTCATTACTGAAACAATTATGTTTCTATGAGATCAATATATATATATCTAAATATTGGAATAGAATTATTTGAATCATATGCTTGCCTAAGTCAGCATGCGGGTCATCGTGAAAATTGTCTTGCTCCAAAGCTTCCAATGCTTTCTTCTGTCTACGCTTACGAGCGGCATCGTCTAGTACCCTCTTCTGATACGCATCCTTTATTCTACCAGATTCTCGTGCAGCCATGTTCGATTGTGTTAGAATAAATTCAATTTCTGTATGGTAATTAGATTCCCTTCTCTGCTAGAGGAAATGATATCTGGTCCATAAGATCGTCCACTTTGGTTTGTAAAATATCTAAGATATCAGCAGAGATAAACAAATGTCTCTCGTCCAGATCTTGAATAATGAATTTCCTTCCCAGAGCAAATGTCTCGTCCAGATGTAAAAGAAATTGCTTCATTGCTGCATCGCTGTGAGAATAATAAATAATATTCCTCAACAGTTAAGAATAAAAATGTCTAAACGAAGAGTTTCTCTGGATGAAAAACGCATAAGGATGCTTCAGATATTCTATGAGAAGAAAGAGTTCTTTACCTTGAAAGAATTAGAAAGAATTGCACCTAAAGAGAAGGGCATTGTAATGCAGTCTGTGAAGGATGTGGTTCAAGCTCTGGTAGACGATGGATTAGTGAGATCAGAAAAAATTGGTACTACTATATATTTCTGGACTTTTCCAGGGTAGGAACAAAGTACTTTCATCTTTCATGTTATACTCTAATACCATACGATTAAATCATATATCATTGTTCAGAGAAAATATTACCGCAATAGAACAGCGAATATCGGAAGCAACTAAAAAGATAGTAGAGGCAGAGTTTAAACTTCAGAAATTAAAAGAGGCTTGTGAAAAAGAAAAGGTAAAGAATCATTGAACACTATGCAGATTATTTAACATTTATTCTGGCAATGAAATATACAGGTAGGAAAGGAAGATACAGAGGAACGAGAACTTTTATTACGCGAATTAGAAGAATTAAAAGCCATAGAGGATCAGTTGAAGAAACAGGTTGCAAAATTCAAAGATGCTGACCCAGAAGTTATAGCTAAACTCGCGGAGAAAGCACAAGTATAAGACGATAAAAAAATATTTAATTTACATTAACCATAACTGGATTATTTTTCAGGAATACAAAGATGCCACAAACGTGTGGACAGACAATATTTTTGCTATTCAGAGCTGGTGTAAAAGGAAGTTTGACATATCTGAGGATTGCCTGAATAAACAATTCGATATTCCCGAGGATTTAGATTATAAAGAGTAAAAGTATTTTTAAGTATAATTTAGTTTTTCACTTCGTGTACGTACCACTCAACTAAAATTCCTTTCATAACGTTTACCATGTCTTTTAAGTTTGCGTTTCTTTCAGAAGAAACAAAACGTGCATTTCGTATTTACTTCGTATCGTCGAATCCTTTTGTATCATGAAGTTACTGCAGAAGGAGCAGAGTTATCACTGACTACGTTCAACTTTTATATCTAGAGGAAAGAACCGGTTTCGATGGTTGGCAGGCTCGGTTAATCGCTAGAGACGCTAGTAACAAATCTTGATGCAACTATATTTTTTAATCCCAAAGTAGAATACACACGTATAGCATAAATAAAAATGAGAAGGTTTAAGTTACAACAAATTTAGAATATTACTATATCAATCTTCCATTATGCAATCAAAAATCATAATGTTCCATTAAATATTAAGCACTGCAACTTGTGTGTTTGTACAGAGGCAAACGTTGCAAACTAATTGTTTATTCCTTTATCTATTTAATTAGAGAACAGAATTAGTTTCAGTAAGGTCTGTATTTAGTGGGAATTATTTTGCCAATCGTTGGAGGATTTTCGTTGGTATCGCACTTGGCTGCCCCCTTGTGACGAGTTTTACAGTCCTCGTGAAATGGTTGCATCAGCCATTAAAATACACTGAATTCAAGCCCAGAGGAAACCAGTAGTTACACATCGATCGAAGTATCTATTCACTGTTAGGCTACAGACGTCTGCGATACTCTGTTCACGCGGGTGCTAGTTGGGTAAAGTAAGTCTGTTATCCTTTTTTTTGTTTTAAATTCGAAAGTATCAATTATACCGTGCTCGTAATCTTAATTGAGTTGGTATCTTCTCGTGCGAGTTTAAAAATTTGTACAAGTTAACAAACCGTTTAATTCTGAATGATAATATTCGATGCGATTATCGTTCGTGCGAATGAATTATGTTTGTACAGTCCTGTAGCTAATGAAATTAAATATTCATTACATTTTCCTGCTCGTCTTCGGTTACTTTATCGAAGCATAGGATTAGTTACGTAACGCCATTAATTTTTAGCTATTCTATTATTACATTTTCATTAATGAAAAATTCGACAATTTCACGTAAAACTTGAGCCCCTTTATCTTAAATAATTTATATTAATAAAATTACCAGTAACATCTTAAAATGTGCTTTATTTGATTAATCATTTGTTGATATTCATAGAGCTACAGAGAGTGTTAACAATGAACTGGATTTTGTAGATTTCTCTTACATTTTGTGTGCTGATCTATGTTTCTTAAAATTAATATATGCAGTACTAATTACTACAATTCTTCCATTCATTAGATTAGATTAGGATCGGTCGTGTAACTGATATATGTACCTAACACACCCAGGTACATATATTTGACCTTCAAATGTTAGTTACGTCAGTGTCATCGTGGCACTTTTGATATTTAATATTCTTATATTTTAATTTAATCGTAATATTGTTCTAACGTGCGCTATCTCGTTTCCTCGACGTTAAAATAATCGTTCGAGCAGTATAACTTGGATAACCACGTTCTCTTTACCATACTGCCATGTTGGACCATGCTCTGACACGTGCCAAGTGGAAAGTCAATTATGTTTTAACCGTCGACTTGTTAATCCTGTCATATATTATATTTTCCTTCGATAGTTATTATCGTCGTACAAATATATGCAGGTTTCTTGTGCAATGATATTATGAAATCCAAGATTTTTGTTCACGCGCGTCGTGCTTACGTAACAAAAGAAGCATGAATTAGAGTTCGCGAGGATGTATCTTGCGAGCATGGTAGCCCAACGAAAAAGCGTTAATATGCATCTTACTGAATTTATACATAAATATTTCATTTTAGATTAGAGAGCAATGGGTGTACCGGCTGGAGATCCAGAGAAAGGAAAGAAGGTAAAAAAAAAATGAATATATTCATAAGTCTCAATGAAGTTATTTCATTGACATCAACTTCCTTGTTTTACGTATAATTGAGGCAGTTTGGAATTTGAGTCGCTTGAAGCTTGCATCCGATATTACGCGCGGAATTCCGATCTTGTGACGCGCGAAAACGTGGACGCGTGCACGTGATTGTACGTCACGATAATCTGAATTTCTCTGACTGTATGAATGCAGAGTTTTGACTCGATTCTAATGCTCTTTGATAATCGTACAACCCTTGCGAATACTTAGCTGGAATTCAACATTTCCGTGGTCTAAACAGAAAAATTTCTTTCGCTAGCTTTTCGTACAGAAATGTACGCAGTGTCATACAATCGAAGCTGGCGGTAAACACAAAGTGGGACCTAATTTACACGGGATAATGGGCAGGAAAACTGGTCAGGCTCCTGGCTTCAGTTACACGGAAGCGAACAAACAGAAAGGTACATCTTCCAGTCGCAATGTTTTCTCGTACGTTTGAAAGAGAGTAAACGCGAATACGTGCTGTTTTAGGTATCACTTGGAACAAGGAAACCCTGTTCGAATACCTCGAAAATCCTAAGAAGTACATTCCTGGTACAAAAATGGTGTTCGCTGGTTTGAAAAAGCCGCAAGAGCGGGCTGATTTGATCGCGTACATTGAACAAGCGTCGAAGTAAGCTCGATACACGTAAAAGGATGGTAAAGCACGCTAGACGTGCTCAGCGGGTATAGAGGAAACTAGTACTATTATCACTTAAAACCTCGCGAATAGCCCGCTACATCTCACACAAATCATTCATTAATTCTCCCCATCTGGTACTCAAGCGTTCGCAAAGTCTGAATAGTGACAAATTATTGTTCTTAATTATAAGTAGGTGTATCATGTATGTAATTAATGTACATTGACAGGAGTCAAGACGGAATCAGCTAGATCTGACTCTGCTTCATCATTAAAGATATTCGAGTGCTCTCTCGCTGTGGCTGAGCCATACGCAAATCGTGCACTGTTATTTATTTGTGGTTATATACTGTTTGAATTGACTGTAATGCAAGAGTATGGGAAATACAGGTTGAACGATGGATTTGTAACGTTCATTTTTGGTGCATTAAACGACTCGAAAGACGCAATTAAGTACAAAATGAAAAACAAATAATAGGGGAATACAGTGATACGCCCTGTCGATAATTTGGATGAAATTTTATTGATATTAAAAGAATTGTATTAATCACACGAATGAGGAGATAGTGTCAATAGTAACAGTTTAAGATTTCTATTCAACAAACTGAATGGAAGTAAAATAAAAGTTGAATAATCGAAAACCATTTTAATTGTAACGTTTGAATGTCGAAATCCACTCTGTAACTATTAGTTTAGTTTAGCCTTTTGCATTATTTCGATAAGCAAGGAGGAAGGATGCGGTTAACAACACACCAGGATGCGGTAAACAAAACCTAGCGCGAGACCTTTATATTACCTCCTAACACGATCTATCGCATTTCAATTTTACAGTTCGCGAAGTTACGTCCTGCGGAGTTAATGCCTTGAATTCGTATCGAAGCCAGAATGGAAAGTAATTGCGATCCCTGCGAAGAGCAGAAATCGTGCGATACCGACAATCACACCGCGTCGAAGGATAAAAGTAATTCTTTGAGACTTCGTTTCGCTCGAGTCTTCAGTTCCGGATCGTTGAAGAGCCCAAAAAGCCCTGCCGTTTCAAGCTCTCCAGGCTCGAGTCCTGGTTGCAATAGTCCTCACAGAAAAACGAGATACTCGTGGAACCTTCCCGTGTCTAGCGAGGAGTGTCGCATTCCCTGTTCATTGAAAAGCGGTCTTTCGTTCTCGTCTTCGAAGTCGAGCGTGAATAGTGCTGTGAATTCGCCAACCACCTCGCCCTCATCCCACGGGTCTTACTTTTCAAAATGGTACATCAACGAGGGGTAAGTGTCTCCAAATTTCCAACTGTACACATTCTTTCAAAGCGTACACCTGTAAGGCTCGATAACATACATCGCATATCATTGGAACTTTCTCAGCGAAGTAGCATGTAACCCTGACAGCGTTGCGAAACGTTTCTCAAAGCAGAGCCACGCGTTAGATTCGTGCTGCGGATTGGAAAGGAAGATCAGTGGACGTAGGATAATTGTAACAGTTAAACGGATGACAATCGAACAGTCGTCGATCGCACGCAGCAATCTGTGCGAGATACAAAAAAGAAATTGGCGCTTCGCAGCGAGAGAGCACACGTCGATGGCAAGGTGCAGATGGGTCGATGCAGCGCCGGCGCTGCAGGATATAACCAAGAAGACGAGCCTCCCCACCAGCTTGCTTCATCGTGGAAACGATCGCGTCGACGTGTACCCACTTTTCCCATCTAGCGCGCAAAACAGAGCGAGAAGAAAGAGTTTCTCTCTGCCTCCTCGATCGCCCGCTCGCCTCCTCGCTTCCCGTCTCCTGGCGGTCGCCGCGCGAACGCACCTTGTGCACCGCAGAGCATTACACGAAGCGCTTCGAACCAGTGTAGAACGGTTTCCAGCTAAGTAGAGCTGTTCTCGCGTACGCTTCCTCGCGTGGAATTAGGAATTGAATAAAACACTCGCACAGGTATGTACCAAACCGCGTCTCGTTTCTGCGCGTCGATTACATCTCGCTTGATTAGTTTCTTTTCGATTCTCTGGGAATTGTACGATGCACCACTCGCACCAACCGAGTTGCCGCGCTTTTACATCGAGCATCGAAGAGGTCGATTCGCAGAAATTATCCCGCAAAACGATCGCGCGCCTCGCGCAGAGCTCGCACGAACACGGATCGCGACAAGCTTTTGCTTGGACTCTTCCAAACATTGCGGAAAAATACCTTTTTTTCTGGTGATTCCACGGTGGTTCTGTTTTCAAATTAATCCATGGTCTTGACGCATTGCGTGGGTTTATTCGAAAAATCTGCCAGCCACTTACTCATTCGCGTAACGGTTTCCATCGAATACCGTGATGATAACCCATTATGGTTTATAATATATAATAAGTTCGTGCGTGCAAGCTGTAGTTTTGCTGAAATAACGAACGTTCTCGTTATCCTTTGCGTTACACATCTCTGTTCATCATTTTTCTAATTCGAGGTAACATTTGCTGAACGTAAACAGGACGATAGAAGGAATCTGCGTTCACAGAGCAAAGGCGTGCTTGATACTTTCGATTTTTCGAGTGTCCTGAGAAAGACCTCGAGCACAGAGAGCATAATTTAGGGCACGCGGCGTTTCCTAAAGTACGTAGGTACACTGTAGGACGAGGGGCACACGCATGCTCGTCTGCACACCCGCGTATTCCTCTTACTATACCTATTTGTAGCCTGCATCATCGCGCAAAAAGTAGGTCTAGGGAATCAGCTGTGCGAAAGAAGCGCGTGCGCTTCTGTAAAACCAGAGCAGACATTTGAAACGCCCACTAGACACCACCTACTCCGGAGGAACCCCGGAAAACGGGAGTCCTCGAAACGCGGCCACTGATAAAACCGCGGAAAAAAACCGCTTAATCAATCGCTGATTACACCAGCGTGCGCGAGGCACGTAAAAATACCGTTTTATATTTAGAAATATAGGCCGTGCATGTTTGATTTCGAGTACGCAGCCAGTGCTCGCGTGTCTCGCGCACCTGTAACGCGAGACGAGCACGAAAAGAATTATGCATTTCCATTAGACACGCGTAGGGGACGTATCGTGGAAATTTTAATATGGCCAGAGCGGCAGAACGTTCCTCGAGCTTTGTTTCCTGCCTTTTTTTCGCTCGCCAAGGAGAAGCTTTAAATTTAGACGTGATCCGTCTCTATTGTCGAACCGTTATATCAGCCGTACTGTGCACTGCACGCGTAATGGATCTTTGGCCATGACCGAGTGAGCGTTTGGCATTTAGAAACACAGTCAAGGTTGATACTGTACCGATATTTTGGTGAAAGAACGCCGTGGAATCGCACGTTTCTCTGGCAAACTCCTCTCCTTTTTGATAATCGAAGATAATCGACTTTTGTGTTCGTTCACGCGGGTCATTCGCAACACTCTCTTCCCGTTGCATAAAGCGGCTTTCTTAGACAAAAGAGGATTTGCCAGTGAAAGGAATTTCGCTGTTGGTCGTGAGAAAAAGAGCAGCGTGGTGACATACGGGAAAATCTCATTACTTAACCATACCGCCGCTGGCTTACATTCTGTGCTCGTAAAATCGTTAGACTGCCTTCGACCTCCGCGTCTCGCAGCTCGTTACATTCGATGCGAGTCAGTTTTCGACAGTTTTTCAAAATCATTTAACTCTGAAACTTCTCGAGCCAGCAAAGTAAATTCCTTTATTCTCAATCGAAAGGAGACTGACTCGCGTTTGAGAGCGCGCAACGAAAGCAAGTGACGAGTGTACATTAAGCTAATTACCATGCGTAATTTTCTTTCGTTCGCTGGTCTCAGAAACGAGTGAAACGCTTCCTTAAACGCGGCGCGCGGCTGCTTCCGCGTGGAACCCTCTCGCATGAAATCGCGCGCGACCTCTTCCCATGGTTACATCAGCCGCGTCAGGGCTCGTAGCTCGCGTTAGAACCGCGCAATCCTGATTAATCGTTCCCCTGATTTATCCAGCGATGAAGTACTCGCCGCAGCAGCAGCAGCAGCAGCAAAAGGAAAGGAAGTCGGAGAGCGACGTGTGCTCGATCGACGCGACGCCTGATCGCGGACCACGACGAGCCTCGACGTCCGTCGAGTGCAAAATCCAGTCGTCGAGCAGCACTGCGAGGAGCTCGATCTGTCGTTCACCGTCGACGGGGATGTTCGCCTGGATGCGCGTGTTTCGACTCGCCTCGATGCTCCACCAGATCGGCTGTTAGAGTCCAGGGCAGTGTTGTTTACCAGTTTGAGCGAGCTGAGCCAGGCCACGTGCTGCAAACGCAATTGATAGATGTATTTAACGGATTCAAATAAGAAACAGAGGACCGTGTGTACACGTGCGTGCGATCGTGGACGCGCCCCTGCGGTTATGCAACCCGCGGGACCGCGTTGCTTAACCGCGCCACGACGCGAGGCGACACGTGTTCACAGCTGCGACCCTCTCTCTCTTCTCGCTCGCGATTCTACCCCCATTTCGTAGAGGGTGGTCGGCTGGTTACGTAGCCACAGTCGACGGTAGCTCAACTAAGCGAACGCGTTACGCATAATTACGTGTTTAACAGCCACTGGCTACGTTTAACGCCTACTTTTCCGTAGAGATGACCGTCGCATACGCGTGTGCGTGCACGCGCGTGTCGACGAGGCACACGCGCGCACCTGGTCACGCGTTTTCGAACCGCGTGCGCAGCCGTGTGTCGTCGTTAAAGAAAAATTATGAAAAAGAAGAAAAAAAAAATTGTACCACACAGAGTAAATATTATAATTGGAGCGCAGTCCCAGTTAATCGATCGGCTCGTCGGCTGGTTAATTAGCCGGGAAGCTTTCGTTGCGGTCGCACGGTGCAGATCCATTCCAAGTCTGTCTCCTCCTCCTGCTCTTCTGTTCTCGTTTGTTTTTCGAGTCGAGTCTGCCATTGTGGATGACGGTTTTTTAGATTACACGAACAGTTGGATGAGGATACAACGTGGTGCTACGATTGAAAACATTCCGTGATCCGTTGCTTTGCGTACGATTAACTTCTTCGTTCCACCTTTTCTCTATGCGAGTATCGATTCTTTTCTGAATACGACAGCCTAGTGTATCGACTATTTTTGTACCTACGTAAATAATCGTACCATTTTCTACGTTCCCCCTGTTATCGATCAGGTTCGTTCGAAGCTGGTAGCTCCGTCGAACAAAAAATCAAAGCTGTCTGTAATTCGACGTTCTGTATTTTTCAATCCCACTTCGAGGGTGTCGTCTCGAAGCGTTTTAAAGTGTCGCGCGCGCTTCAGGTATCTACGTGTTATCACTAATCGATCGATATATATTTCTGACCACGCAGATCTCGAAATAAACCCGATACTCGCGCGATTCGCTGTTCCACGTGCGACAATCCTGCACCTCAGAGCAAGATCTCCGTTACTGCGAAACTCTGCTGGAACTGCGGCCAGGATTTTTAGAAGTACATTTATCTTTGAATAATAAAACGTTGTTCCGTGAAAAGAGTGATCGTGCTCGTTAATTATCCAACCAGTAGACGTACGCATCTTTCGTTTTTCGTAACTTGTTTGTTAATCGTTTATCGTTCTCGATGCGACAGTACGCTCGAGAACTGGGCTTGCAATTATTTTTCGTTTCGCCACTGTTTTTCTTTCTGAGACCCACGCACGCTTCGAGTTAAATCGCTGATGGAACGAGCGATTGAGTAACAGCTATGAACCATTCGTGGAGCACACGGGGGCAGAGAAATAATAAACGAAAATGAGTCACACTTGCGGGTTAAGAATAGGTATGCTCCTTTACATGGCTCGCGTTACAACGCGCGACGAAGAATAGAGTGTTCAGCTGTTAATTTCTAATTAATTCCATTGTAATTTCGATATTAGAAATTCATATGGTCGTCTCGCGTGTGTGTCATTCGTCAGCTCTCGCATGACGTATGCAAATCTATACAAAATGATTCATTATTCGTGTTAGAAATTTTTACAGCTGATACTGCACCTCAAAAGCAACAAAAAAGTTTATACAAACTTATATCCAATTTGCAGAATTAACAGAGAAAATTGATTTTATTGTTTTTGTCAGAAAAACAGCTGTTTCGCTCATATTTTTGATTGTATCTTCCAAACCGTAAGTCCTACAAGAAAATGACACACACTATCGAAAAGAGCAATCAATTTTCTATTAAAATACATCCTATTTTCTCTTTAAACTCGAAAACAGGCGGAGTAATTAAAGATTAAACTTATCTTAGCAAGCAAAGTTTATTAGTTACGCAAACTTTGATCTCCTATTTAGGTAATAATTCTTAGTCGTAGAAGACTGCAAATTGCACAAAAACTTCTTTGATCTCTAAGCTTTACAGTGATCCAATCAGTTTTTTATTTCACTGCACAGAAGCAGAGATATTTTGTGTTTTGTGTTAAGAGCACTTGAATATTTAAAAAAGTTCTTATTAGAACCCCTGGCGCCATCTCTGTAAAAAGTGCTCAAACTGTTCGCTCAACGTTATCAACAGCGAAGTGAACTACTGAAACACTGGCGCCATCTCTGTGGAAAAGGCTGAAACTACTTCTCGATTTAGTTCAGCACTTTTCTCAGAGATGGCGCCAGGGGTTCTAACAGAGTCGATATCATCTGTCTCACTCTTTCCTATAGCTTTTTTAATATACCTTTCTCTCTCTTACCTCTACAGTGATAAATACCCAATAAATTATAATAAAACTATTTAAATATATGTTAAAATACAATAAAACCATTTGATATACATAAATAATTACAATAAGATCAATATATTGTAATTTATTCCACATTTTATAAGTTTTATCATAATTTATTGTACATTTTATTAGCTTTATTGTATTTTATTGTAAATTCTACTTGTTTTATTGTAATTTGTTGTATATTTAAATAGTTTTGTTATTATTTATCGCTTTACAAGTAAGAGAGAGAAAGGTATATAAAAAAGATTATAAGAAAGAGTAGTACAGACGATATCGACTCTACTTTAGAACCCGTGGCGCCATCTCTTAGAAAAGTGCTGAACTAAATTGGCAAGTAGTTTCAGCACTTCTCACAGAGATGGCGCCACGGGTTCTAAAAAAAATTTTATTCAAATTTTTGAGTGTTTCTTCACCTTCTGAATTAAGTTTAAACTTTTATTTCTCTACCTGTTTTCGAGTTTCAAAGTAAAATAGAAACTATTATCATAGAAAATTTAATACTCTTTTCGATACTATGCGTCATTTTCTTGTGGAACTTATAGTTTTGAAGATACAATCAATAATATAAATGAAACAGCTGTTTCTGTGATAGAATCGAAGAATCCAATTTTCTCTGTTAATTTTGCAAATTCGATATAAGTTTATATGAAGTTTTTTGTTGCTTTTGAGACGTAGTATCAGCTGCAAATATTCCTCAGACGAATAGTGAACGCACGAAGTCTTTATACGACAGTGATCTCACGTTGACGGCTCTTTGCGTCATCGCAGTACAAGGTCTCACTTTTTTTCCTTCAAATTCCACAAGAAAAGAGCTAATCCTTTTCTTTATTACCCAGAGTACGAATAATTACAATAGGACTGATTTTGCATTGACAATAAAGCTTTTGCTAGTGGATTACTCAATTTATTATCACATAGTTACATAAGTAATGTATGTACTTAAACATTTCGCAATACAATTGCTAATTGAAGACATCTTCACAATCGACTTGTGTCGTATACTCTGTGAAACATTTGAAACTAGTCTCGAGGCAATGGTTTTCTCCAGGTTTCCAATCAGCATACATCTTGTGCTTAATTAAGAGGAAGGTTTGAGTGATCTTCGTGCAGTTTTTCCACTGTCAAAGTTATTGACAAATAAGTATGGTGCATTGGTAAAAAACAGCAAGACAGTTACGCAAGGGAAAATAATTAAATGTCCCTTCTTCCTTGTTTCCACTGTGAGGTAATGTCAGGAGAGCGTTTGTGCAATACTTGCAGTGCGATGTGCTTAGTTAATTCAAACCTGCGAACAAGAATCATAAGTGTGCAATTATTAAAGTTTAATGCATTTAATAAAATGAGTGCTCAATTATTAAACTTTAAAGCATTTAATAAAATGAGTGCGCAATTATTAAAGTTTAAAGCATTTAATAAAATGAGCGTGCAATTATTAAAGTTTAAAGCATTTAATAAAATGAGTGCCCAATTATTAAACTGCGTTTAGGTCGATGGATCGTTACTGCATTTAATAAAACAAGGAATACTCGTTTCAGACGTGCAAATGATTGCATCGATACATTATCAGTGCGATCCTCTCGCCTTATCTACTGTTTGTAAAGTAGGTCGTTGCATTCTGGTGCATCAGACAGTGGTTTGTTAGACTAGCTTGTTTTAATCATCCAACTATCATTTGAAGAGAAACATAGCAATCAGTAGCATTTGAGAGGCATTTTTCAGATTCCACTTATAGTTTACTCAACATTGCTATAACTTTCTGCTCGTATAAGATAAGAGAAACTGTGTTAAATGATAAGGTATCACCCTCTTCATCAAGTCCACAGCATTACAATTAGAAAACCTTTAATTACAGTTTGTGAACGCAGTTGATAAACGAAATATCATGCGAGTTTTTAAGTCCTGAACGAAAAGCAGCCACGATATCCACGAGTATCGATAAAATAGGGCACGGCTGTATCTTCTGCAGCTACCTGTCGCACCGACCAGTCACGTTGGGCATTCGGTACGGTTCAGAACAGTGGGTGGCAGGTAAGACAAATAGTTAATAGGGCTGGAGGGTGGGAGTCGCACGGTCGTAAACACTCGCGCAAGAAGTACGTACATAGTCTGTCGAGGACTCGTGCCGCGATTACGTCGTCGCAGGACCACTCGCGTGACCGACGTGCAGTGACAAAACGTGGACCAGTCTCGCGTCTCACGCGCAAATCCTCCTCGACTCTGCTCTCTGAAGGCTCGTCTCGCGTCGCGAACACGGATCGAGGGGATCCTGGTGCGATCTATCGAATTCGCGCGTCAGCATTTCGAATGTGCCGGTGAAACGGAGCTCTGGTGCGATGCGTCGTCCCCTGATTCGCCATCTCTCAGAGGGTGGTGGCGGTGCAGGTGACAATGCTGGGCCCAGGAGGCAGCAATCCATGAAGGAGGACGATCGCAGCAGTTACACGTGGAATTGTCGGGAGTACGGGCATCATCTTTCGTCCTGCGACCTCCTCAAAGTCCCCACGGCTCTTGGTTGTCGTGGACAGACGACGACGACGTCGCAGCCAAGGATCACGATCCACAGGTAGGCAGATTTCGATCATCGTCGCGTATAGCGTGCTGTGCGCTCCACGTTGGGAAGGGGAGGCTGGCCAAGGAATTGTCCGGGTCAGTGCCATCCTTTGGGGGCTCATCCTGGGGAACTGCGCGAGCGCACTGCACTGGTTATGGTCCAGGAAGGAGTTCGTTTGGCACAGTTTCTCTTGCGATTATTCGTTTTAGTGTCGATGCTTTCTGGGGCTGCTTGTAGGGGTTGCAACTTCTTGGATCGCGTATTCCATCTTCTTATTCTTTCCCAGTTAATGCCATTTATTTTATTAATGGTTCTCATGCTCGTGACTTGCACTATCGAGGCAGTGATTATGGTTCAGGAAGGAGTTCGTTTGCCATACTTTCTCCTTGCGCTTCATTTTGGTATCGATGCTTCGTAGGGGTTGCAACTTTTTGTATCGCGTATTTCATCTTCTTATTCTTTTCCAATTAATGCCATTTATTTTATTAATGAGTCGTGCTCGTGACTTGCACTATCGAGGCAGTGGTTATGGTCCAGGAAGGAGTTCGTTTGCCATACTTTCTCCTTGCGATTATTCATTTTGGTGTCGATGCTTCGTAGGGGTTGCAACTTTTTGTATCGCGTATTCCATCTTCTTATTCTTTCCCAATTAATGTCATTTATATTATTAATGGTTCTCCTCGACATTGGATCACATTTTCTGTATCTCATTTCACTGTCAGTCTTCCTATTGATATGAAAAATTGCTGTAAATATGCAGTAGTTTTTTTGTAGAGTATGTAGATTAGTATATTAGTATTCTAGTGTCCCTAGAACCTCTCTAGTGCCTCTATTGTACTTTTATCTGTGATAATAATCACGTTTGTCGATCGTGAAGCATCCCCTGCGATAGATCCAACAGTGTCCCTCTCCTGTATGTATCTCCAGGACGTACAAACAATTTTAGCTATCTCCAAATCAATGTCTCGTATATTTTTTTAAGTCCTGTCCAAATCCTGCAGGTAAATTGAGAGCCCAAATGCTTTGGATATTTTCGCAAGGATATTTTCGTATGCCACGTATTTTTAAGAGTGTTTCACCAGCACAGATGAATAAAATTTCGAGGGATAAGTGCCATACTGCTATTAATACTTGGTGTACTGATTCGCAAGTATATCTGCCATCGATTTTACTGAAACTTGGTACACTTGTAGAACAGGTGAAAATATTGGACACGTATTTTTTTTTTATTGGCAATGGCCAATGGTTAACGAGTGCAATCGACCCAAAAGTGGAAGGTGAAGGAGTCACAGGGTATTCCATGGAACCAGTGGACATAAAATCGACATAAAATCAATCGACAAGTGGTGTACAACATTATATTCGAGAAGTTTGAAGTTTTGGAGTACAAACCAGGATGTTATTCGCAGGATCATCAGATTTTTATAAGAAGAGGAGTCAGTGCATCGATATCTTCAAGAGGATACATCGCCTACACTTTGGATGCGTCACAAATTAGTTTTTAAGTCGTTTATATTATTAATTAAGTACTTTTATGTGTTAATATTAAAACTATTACCGTATTATATACACCATTTAGTTATAAGTCAATTAGTTACGTATTTATTGTATAGCGAATGTGAGAGCCTTAGTATTAAGTAATATCATTGTAAAATAAGTATAATTGTAAAGTAAGTTTACTTTAATTGTAAAATACCATTGTAAAACAAGTTTAACTGTAGAGTAAGTTTACTTTAATTGTAAAATATCATTGTAAAATAAGTTTAATTGTAAAGTAAGTTTACTATAATTGTAAAATATCATTGTAAAACAAGTATAATTGTAATGTATTGTATGTCTTATTAATTATTATGAATAAATTAACTATTTAAACTGCCTTAAATACGTGTTATCATTGTTATCCAAGTGCAACACTCCTAGAATAGCCAATCCCAATCCTTAAACGAGAAGAAACTCGTAAAAAATAGTCCTGAACCAAGATGAATTATTTCTAAGTCTCAATACTGATGCTTTCGTTCGAGAATTCTTGGAAAATGACGTCATTTCCGGGAATCGCCAAAATTCCAGGAATCCCCGATGACGTCATTTCCAAGAAGTGACGTCATTACTTAGCTGTTGTGACGTCATCATGGTCCCCTTTGCCAAAATCTGAATTTCAAAGTCGAAAATTTTGCTATTACGTAATATTACGTAATATTACGTAATGTTACGTAATATTACGTAATCGCAAATTTCTAACTTTTGAAAATGAAAGTCGAAAATTTGCGATTACGTAATGTTACGTAATATTACGTAATGTTACGTAATATTACGTAATATTACGTAATAGCCAATTTCTGACTTTCGAAAATGAAAATCGAAAATTTGCGATTACGTAATGTTACGTAATATTACGTTATATTACGTAATGTTACGTAATAGCCAATTTCTGACTTTCGAAAATGAAAATCGAAAATTTGCGATTACGTAATGTTACGTAATGTTACGTAATATTACGTAATATTACGTAATATTACGTAATAGCCGATTTCTGACTTTTGAAAATGAAATTGCAAAAGTTACTATGACGTAATATTACGTAACATTACGTAATATTACGTAATATTACGTAATAGCAGAATTTTCGACTTTGAAAGCCGCAATTCGCAAAGTGGAACCGGAAGTGACGTCATCGAGAGTTCTTGGAATTTTGGCAATAACCGGAAGTGACGTCATTCACCATGGATTTACCGAACGAAGGCGCCAAAATTCTATCTTACAACTAGTTTAATTGGGCCCAGGGCCATTTTTTACGAGTCTTTCCTCGTTTAAGGATCAGGATTGGTCTTTCTAGGAGCTTTCTAGGCTTACAGGGTACTCAAAACACCATTGTATTCTGTTTAAACCATTAATTTATTCATAATAATTAATAAAATATACATTAAATTACAATTACATTCGATTTTACAATAGTACAGACTTCATACACCTATAATACAATGGTATACACTTCATACACTTATAATACAATGGTTTTTGCTCTCACGATACAATAAATATATTGCTAACGCACTTACAACTAAGTATAATATAATAATACAATAATAAGTTTAATATTAATACATAAAAGAACTTAATTAATAATATAAACGCCTTAAAATCTAATTGGTAGCACGTCCAGGGGGTGCGCGACGCCTCCTCTTGAAGATATCCTTGCAAAGGCTGTCCCTCTTGATGAAACTCCTACGCGAACCATCTTAAAGTCCCTCGCAGATGCAATTCCAGTGATGAATTAGCAAAATGCATCGATGAACCTTCGATAACGCTGCTCTTATCGTTGCTGGAGACTGCGCAATCCATCTTAGAGTCCCTCACAGATGCAATTCCAGTGAAAAAGTAGCAAAACGCTGCTCTTATCATTGCTGGAGACTGTTCGATCCATCTTAAAGTCCCTCACAGATGCAATTCCAGCGAAAAATTAGCAAAACGCTTCGATAACGCTGCTCTTATCGTGGCTGGAGACAGTGCGATCCATCTTAAAGTCCCTCACAGGTGCAATTGCACCAAAAAATTAGCAAAACGCATCGAAAAATCTTCGATAACGCTGCTCTCATCGTTTCGAGGAGACGGAAACAGCGAGCATTTCCTGGGGCGGTTTATTCCCGCAGCGATTAAGGCTGCGCCCCATATTCCGCGACCCAAATCCCTTTGGGTCACGTCCGTGGAAGGCGCGTCTTCGAAATGGCGGCCGCTGCACTCGAGTGCGACCCCCTCTGGACTCGTCCAGCGGATAAATCGTTGGTCTCGCCACAGGAAATGTCCGCGACTTCGTTTTCAATCGTCGATCTCCACTTTTCGAAAGTGCTCGCAAGGTAAATCGCGTCTTTGGTTCGACTGGCCACCCCTGCAGCCTCGTGTTTGTTGCCTGATCCAGGCAAACAATCCTGGAAATGGGTCAACAGCGAGTTTACGACGAAACCATTGCCCATTGGACCAGCGAGCATTAAAAAGGGGAGGAAATTTCGCGTTAGCGAACCTCCATTTCACGATACTCGCATCATAGCACAAGAAAAAGACGAGGGATCGAAGAAATCGATGGATATTAATCCACGGTGCGTGCAACTGGCGCAACAATGGCGCTCGTTAAAGAGGAAGTCGAGAAAACAGTAAAGAATCGACGGAAGTTTGGAACTGGGGCCGCAATTCTGTCTCTTGTTCGACGATTGATATGTAAACGCTTTCAGGGTAGTTTCCTGAGCTCGCTGAATAAATATGAGGGGCTGCTGGGTGGGAGCTTATTCCAGCGTCTTCGAGGGGAGCCTCTGAAGCCGAGTGAAACACGAAAACTGTACAATTGCCGCGGCTAATTCCTTCGAGAGGAGTCAGAGGAGGCCTCGAGCGACCAGGTGCGCCAGTGGCGACTTCGCTTCTCTTTGGAATCGCGTTTGATCAGCCGCGAGGCTCTCTCGAAATGCTTGCTGCAACGCTGCGCGTTGAATATATTTGGTTACTGATAGCGATGATAGGCTCAGCGCGAGGGGAACACGCCAGAGCATTCATTTATTAAAACTTCGATAAAAGTGTCAGTGATATACGCTTGGGAAATTCTCGTTTTATTGATTTTGGGTGGAGTGGAATACCACTTTCTTCTATTTTTTTTTTTATCGGGAAACTGATAATTCCAACGTCGAATCTCTTTCAGTTTTCGATTATTCAGTCGCGCGATCGATGTTCCTCGATATATTTCCTGTATTTTTAGTCGAACCCCATTTTTCTCCCCTCTCGCAAGTTTTAATCGCGATTTTTCCATTAATAAAACACACTGACGGATAAAAGCAACTAACGTTAATGAGAAATACTTTTCTAGACGATATAGATGGAGTAAATGCTAAAAATACTTTGAGAATGTTCAGCAAGAACTTCATCCCCTAATCGCGAACGAGAGCCATCAATTGAAACCGATCAATCCCACACAAAACAACGTTCGAACTGGGCGAACAATTTTCAACTGATGGCTACGCGTTGCAGAATAACTTGACCCAGTTTAATCATCAAGTAATTCTATGGAAATAGTTTGAAATTGGTCGTCGAGCGTAGCCAGAGCTTCCAACCCCTTCGATGGCCGCTCCTCGACACTCGTTCATTGACGCTCTCTCGTTTAATATTTCTATGCACAGAGAGAGAGAGAGAGAGAGAGAGAGAGAAGAGAGAGAAGAGACGCTCTCTCGTTTAATATTTGTACGCACAGAGAGAGAAGAGAGAGAGAGGAATCATTCTTTTGCGTGCGATACGTGGCCACTGACGCTCTCTCGTTTAATATTTCTACGCACAGAGGGAGAAGAGACGCTCTCTCGTTTAATATTTGTACGCACAGAGAGAGAAGAGAGAGAGAGAGAGAGAGAGAGAGAAAGAGAGAGGAGTAATTCTTTTACATAATCGAGGGGGTCGCGAGTACCTCGATGCGGAGGACATCCTCATTCCACGCTGGCGATAGTCGATCGCTCGAGCGGAGATGATCGTTGAGTAATAAATTAGTTTTGCTAGGAGGTAACGCGGGAGATTATGCAATTGGTGCCAATAACTGGGCCAATCTGATGCCGGAACAGGGGATGACCTTGACTCAGCCCCGGAAACGGAAGCTGGGATGGGGTGGCTACGTTTGTTTTCGCGTTGAATCGAGTTCTCCCCGGGTCTCGCGGTGACTGTGGTCTCCTTCGACTTCCTCGACAAGGCAAATCGAATTTCGTGGACTGAATCGCTTCGATGAAGCAGTAACTCGTGACTCAAATTAGAGAAAGATGCTTCAATGCTAAGATTTTGATCTTTACTATTTGAAAATTACTGAAAACCTCGTCAAATCGAATTTCGTGGACGTAAGCCGCTTGGACGAAGCACTAACTCGTGATTTAAATTAGAGAGATTTAAAAATTACTGAAAACTTCATAAAATCGAATGTCGTGGACGTAAATCACTTGGACAAAGCTGCGACTCGGAGTTTAAATTAGAGAAAGGTGCTTCCATGCAAAGATTTTGATCTTTGGTATTCGAAAATAGCTGAAAACCTCACAAAATCAAATTTCGTGGACGTAAATCGCTTGGACGAAGCAATGACTCGTGACTCAAATCAGAAATGGATACTTCCATGCAAAGATTTTCATCTTTGGTATTTAAAGATTACTGAAAACCCCTCTCGCGACAATTTCAAACCCCAAACTCGAGTATCTTATCGAAAGGGTATGAATTTCCGCTGCAAACGTTTGCGTTTGATCGCGTGCCCCGCAGGGTATGAATCCTGGAACTGGGTCGCAGGTGGGGTTCGTCAGGATTAAGGGACAGCTCGGAAATTCGATTTGGCTCGCGTGCATCGCCATGGCTTCCACGAGCAAGGGAGAAAAAGGCGAATCCATGGGGAGCGTCAGGTGTGGTTGCACCGTGACACCTTTGATCCTCTGCTCCTCGTCCTAGGTAAATGCATCGCGTCCACTCTCTTTCTCTCTCTTTCTCTCTCGAAGCATCGCGAGCCACAGCCGCGCGCCATCGCGAGCGGATCTCGTCCTCTCTTTTTCAGGAATCGCATGCTTCAGGAATCGTCCGAGAATCCCGCGGAGGATCGTCCCAGCCGTGCGATTTCGCTTCGTAGATGGTAGCGTGGCCGAGTCAGGAAGTAGTTTCCCGGGAATTTCGTCTCGAACGAAAGAAACCGCGATACAGTTATCGCTGGGCACGTTTCCGTCTTGTAATTAACAAACTATCGCCTGATAATTCGACGAACGCTATCGATATCTCCACTTTCCTTTGAGACCTTTAATTATTCAATTTCTTCGGCTATTTCCTGGTTTAAATTTGGGTTAACGAAGGGAAACGACAGAGGGTTTGTATGCTGGAATAATACAGCTGATCAGAAGTCATGATTATTAATGAATCGATCGTGAATGGTTAATTGGACTTCGTAGGAAGAATAAATATTTGTGACTTGAGTTTGAAAGGAATATTTGATAATACTTTGTCTCTTTCGTTAAAAAATCGAATCGACAAGATTGTAGAATGGAAAATACAATTATTCGATTGCCTTCAGAAGTGAATGGACCGTTAATAATTAGTCCCTTTAATAATTTAGTTCTACGTTCGTCGTTGAGCCACGTTCGATCGAAGGGGTTGGCGCGAAACCAATCAGAGCTCGACTTCCTGGCGAAAATCGATTTCTGAAGTGGATGTTAAGCTTTTATTAAAGTTGCCATTATTCTCTTCACTCGTCGCGCGTTCGAATAATTTCTATCGCATTTTTATTACTCGACAATCGCGACTTTTCGCTCGACAGTTCGCTAAATTTCGAAGAACAGAGGGCTGGTTTTTGAAATCAGCGATGGGGGTGGGGATCGTGATTCGTCACGAAATCGAAATGAATCGTAATGTGATCGTCGCGCGAGTAATTACAGGCGACGGTGCATTTATGTTTTCCAGCCGATGAAATCGAATCCATTCGCTATTGGAATTTTAATTAAACCTTTCATTAGGGATGAGAGCTGGGTTTTCAAGTAACGCAGCATTTCAAGCGGGACTCTTCGCTGCCTTTTATGGCGTTATTGCGCGGGGAACGTGAATTAAATGTTAATTTCCTCGAATTGGGTCGCGCGGGATAAGACATTTGATTAACGCGTTGTTCATCGATTGTGGAATTGAAACTGTGTCTCTAAATGAAAATCGGATATCCTGTTCTCTACAATTGCATTATAATCTCGCTTAAGTATTCGTTTTTTTTTAGTATAATTAAATATACGCTTGGTGGTCGTGGAAAAAGTTGACGAGCCCTCGTAACCGTATTCCCTTAATTAATTGATCGCAGAGAAGCAAATGTGCATCGAATATACGAAAACGGCACGCGTATCGTTTACTTTAATAGCCCCATTAGAAAAATTCTACGTTCAGAACTCGATTTATTATCGTAGAGCCTCGACTCTGTTTAACGTGCTCTCATTAGAAGCTCATTATGCCGACCTTTACTCAACTGAATTCACCGCGGTAACATTGAATTCGTGCTTGGATCTTAGTTCGTTAAAATCGAGTCGCTGGCTTTCCATCGTATAATTTTCCTTTCATCCATTTCTGTCCTTTCGTTCGCGAACAGTCCTTCGCTTGTCGACGTTGCACACATGGGGTGGTTTCTATGAACTTGTTGCAACGACAGAAACAGAATTAATTTATCAATTGGACATCTAAGCACCAAGAACCTTCCATTAACCCCATAAACGCGATTTTTCATAAAAAACTACGCACCTCATGGTAGGCTTTTTCATACGAAGTGGACAGTTCATGGCTCAGACTTAACGTCGAGCTACCTAGCGCTCAAAGATTAAAATATTTCCTCTTTCTCACAATTCTCGCTAGCTAAAAAGCAACAGAAGCACTGCCCTCCACCATCGCTTCCAGATTACCCCCTTCGAACATCATCGAGCGTGTGGTAAAAAAAATAAAGGTAGAAATCCGTGGATCGACGGTTCTTCAGTCTCGAAATCGATACCCTCCGTTCCTGCGAGGTTCCTCGATTTTCTCTGTTTTTTAATCGTGAATCGATGAACGCGGCGGGGCACGCGGTTCAAGGACACTCGCAGCTTTCAGCGAATGATTAATGGTCGCCGTCAGAGGCGGAGGGAGCGAGATAATTCCGGTAAATTTCGCGTGCACAATGCCTGGCGAGATTGCCAGGAGGAAAGAAAAGCGCGAGCCACGCGCCCGTAATTGACTATTCTAGTCGAAATGCGCATCCCCGTTTCACCCAGTGGTCCCCCCGTTTTTTTCACCCCCTGTTCGAGCGCTCGCAGCCACCCTTGCGCTGGTAATTGAATCGTCCGAAACGAATCCATTCTTTCCGCCCTGCTGTTCCACTGCGAAAGGGTTGCGCGCGGCTCGATTTCGACCGCGAAACCACCCCCAATCGCGAGCCATCCTCCTCTCGATTCGACTTAGGGTGTATCAATTTAATTAATGATCCAGACACGTCGATGCGAGGATATCGAGAGGATTATGGGTACTAACCCTTTCATAGAACGCTGTGAGGATCGATATAAACTGGTATCATCAGCTACAGAAATTCGAGAGGCCAGAAACGAAATAATTCTCGCATAAACAGTCACGAATCGTAGGTAGATATTTTTTGCTGAGAAACAGTGATCGAATCGTGGTCGATGAAACGCGCAGTGTCTTAGTAAAGGACCGTGGGTGATCTCTCGATCCACGGGTCCAGATAGAGATCTTCTCGTAGGATGCACGAGGGTGCCTCGTGCACGTTGGAAAAAAACCGTAGCCACTGTGTGTGCGTGCGTTGCGCAAACAAGAAAAAGGGTTAAACGCGGAGATTTGTACGAGGTGGGAGGTAACCATTTATGGCTTCTCCAGATAATGCTCCCGTGGGGTCTTGGCAGGGCCGCTAGGTGTTCGTCAGATAAGAAACATCGAGCTACCTTGAACAACTACTAATCTCGCGTCCACTGTTACTCTCGAAACATTCGAAAGACCAACGAAAATAAAAAGAAAGAAAATTCCAATTTCTATATAGACACGAGTGAAGTATAAAAGGTTGACGTCACGACAAGAATACGACGCGAGGCATAAAAAAACGGAAGCGTTTGTAACGTACTAAAGTTTCTTCCGCAGCATGGCCGCTTTATCTGTTCCTCCTCGCGAGGGCAAAGAAATGTCGCTCGTATACGCGGGTAGCGGAACTTCCTCCCTCGTTATCTCTGGATGGCTTCCCCCGGGGGAATCTACCGCAAACAAATATTCGTACCTTCGTTTCTGTTGACTCGAGATTGGAAGAACGTGGCGCGCACGTTGCGAAAGGCCGTTGGTTTGTTTTTTCTTCTGTGATACCATTGGTCTCTTCGTGTAAACTGTGATTAGGCGAACGAGACGCTCTTCTTCAAATCACAGACCATTTTTTCCAATCGACTAATACCTTCTATCGACTAATTTCCATGAAAGCACAACTCAAGCTTCTAATTAGCAAAATAATTATTCGTACTGGTTTTAAATAAATAGTTTCTGGTGGAAGAAGTCTTTAGAAATATTCGCGCACCATGGGAAGCCTCGATGGACTCTCGCAGAATCACAGACGATTTTTTTCCAATCGACTAATACCTTCTATCGACTAATTTCCACGAAAGCACAACTCGATCTTCCAAATAGCAAAATAATTATTCGTATTGGGTTTAAATAAATAATTTCTGGTGGATGGAATCTTTGGGAATATTCGCACACCACAGGAAGCCTCGATGGACTTGCACGCAGCTCGTTGCAAGAACAATAAGGCATCGAAGACGCGTAACAACTAGCGCCATCGAGAGGGATTCATTACTTCCAATCAAACGGCTGTACCCAGCCTGTATCGTCGTGTTCCGATCTCTGATTGAGTCAAGGTGTACACCTCTCATCGCGCACGCCTCGCGTGTCCTGTAAATACTAATTACAAGAATCCCAACCGCGAGGGGTCTTGTAACGCGAAATGCAAACGAGACGCGAGCGATAATTGAATCTCGCGTAACATCGCTTGCACGCGTCGATCGCGATACGTTTACTTTGTTAATCGACCACGATTTTGGGTTACTAAATTATGTTTCAGAGAGTATGATGGTCCCTTTTAAGCTAGTCGATGGATTTTCAGAAGTCAAGACGATCTCAGATTCCAAGAAGCAATCGAAATCTTGAAAGTTCTCTGACAAATCGTGGAGGTTTGAAAGTCAGCCTTTCTCCTACGCTCGTTCTCGATCGTCATCGCTTGCCCAACGTCCTCTCCTCAGCTGTTCTCGTCGCGTATTTACCTTGATTCGAGGCGACGTAGCCGTGGCTTTCGAACTTATCAACACTTTCAAGGCTTCGAGAACTTCCTGTACTTTCGACACGCTTCCAAGCGATACGATTGTTCGTTGCACGCATGCACACAGTCACAGTGATTGCGACTGCTTTCAGATAACCACCTCGTTCTTTACGTTTCCGTGTCGCGTGTATAGAGAATTGTTTTTTACGACGAATTTAGAGGCGATCGAAGGGGCGACAGAGAAGTAATTTGAAGATCGTTGGTAATTGTGAGCCTGTGCAGGGTTCTAGTCGACGGTTAAACAATCGCGTTGCTTTTATGCTCGATTGCATTATGAATTTTACAACTGGCAGCGGACGAACTCGACTCGTCTCTGGTTGAGAGAGTTTCGCGACAGAGCCGCATGAATTATCTCCTTTCTCGAAAGAAACTGACTGAGTCAGTTCTTCTATTGGTTTAGCGACAGCTGCGATCTTTTTTCCGATGAGGCACCAAGTGGCTTCGATTAATATCTCTGCCTCGCGAGTGGCTGCAAATTTTATTACCCCGCGACGATGGAATTTAATGGTTTCTTTTAATGACCGCAAGAAACCTTATTAATGATTGTATTTCGAGGACATTTGTCTGAATTACGCGGTTATCGCGATGTTTCTGGATGGGACAGTGGTTTCCTTGGTCCCGTTTGACCGCCATCTTCCAAAGAAACGATCCTTTTTTACGAATATCGCGTCGTGTCGCTTTCGAGAAAGCTGAGTCAAGTTTTTCTTCCATTTTCAACGCTTTTCTTTCTTGCACTATTGCCAGAGTAAAACGAAGCAGCGTATTAATTGGAAACATTCTATGGTTGGTCCACAGTTTCGTGGAATTCAGGAAAAAGTGCTCGAAAGTAGTTCAACCAGCGCACGCAGATCGACGAAAATTAAAAAGTTCGCTGTTCTGAAACGTTGTTCCGCGAAGTTTCCGAAAAATGTTCGCCAGGAAGCGTCCAGCGTGCCACCGTTTCCCTTTGAAACGCGACGTGTCACTCTGCATCATTTACACGCGCGTCCTACATTTGGAGTGAGTTTTCGAAAAAGTGGACACCTCTGCGAATTTTCCTAGCTCTCGACCCTTTTTTTTTAATTCGTCCAGCAGTAAAAAACTGACGCTTCGCGAGAGAAAGTGTTGGTCGATTGTTACCAAGCGTTAATGTTGTTCGACATTTTATAAAATGTAAAATGTGAGCCACGATGATTTCTTTCGGTTCTACAGTGTATACCAACGCGATCAATACGAACGAGATGTTTATGGGTTTATGATTATGGCTTTTGGCATCTCCGGTGCATGGTGGCTGCATTCTTCTTCGAATTCGTCGACGACGTGGCCAGATGTCGACTGGTTTTGGTCATAAGACGGTTCCTGAAACGCTTCCACGGAATATTCTCCGTGTAATCATCGAAGCAACATTCCATTTCTAATTTCAGAGTGTTAATTCAATCGTCGCGACGTTTCCATCGACACGATCCACAGAAGAGTCACCCAAATCCATCGAACAACCGCTAGAAGCCCCAAAAAAACGCGCGATCTTCGAACGCACGAAATTACACGTCGATAAATAAACCATCGCGAAGCACTCGCCCCGAAATGAAGCCGTCGCGCGATGATGGCAGTCAGAAACTAATCGAGGACAGAACTAAAGACAGACTTTCCCATCGAGGCTAATTTTTCATCCAACGCGCATAAATACCATTATTTCGAGCCGCTCGACGTCAGATCCGTCAACGAAAGAGGCAGGATCCTTGTCGAGCCAATGGGGTTATGGGATGGTTAATCGCGCAGAGCAGGCCATTTATATTCAATGAACGTTGACGCGGTTAGTACAGATTCCGCAGCGAGCCGTGTGGGTACCGCGCGTCCACCATAAATATGCGATACCACCGTGTTGGTCGCCCCTGCAGACGCCACAGGCCCCCACGGTCTCACGAGTCCCCCCAGGAACGAGACGCGAGGGGACTAGCGGAGAGAAAAAAGGGTGAAACCGAGGAGGAGGAAGATCGCCGCCGCTCGAGGGCTGAAAGAGGAGGACCGTCGCCTGTGGCGATGAATTTCTGGAGAACCGAAATCCTCGAGGTAGCGCGTGTCCGCGGACGCGTCAGGGGTTAACCGCTTCTTTCGACGCGGTGGACTCCCTCGTTGACGATGAGGAATGCGTTCCACTTTGTGTGGTTATTTCATACACAGATTCTTCGAGCTTCCGTCATTGGGTTTGCTCGAACATCTTTAAATGGACAAAAGATAAAGGCCATGGAAGGATATTACAGTGAAGTTGAAGAAGAGCAAGAGTTTCGTTAATTTCCAGGTTGAATAATTCCGTCAGAGGCCTCTTTTAGGGGCTCTCGACTGGCAGACGCAAAGAACGATACTTGCACGAGTCCAGGCTGGCTTCCCTTGTTGATGATGAGGAATGCGTTCCAGTTTGTGCGGTTATTTCATGCACAGATTCTTCGAGCTTCCGTCAATTGTTTGACCCATTGGGTTCGTTCGAATATCTTTAAATGGATGAGAGATAGAGAGTATGGAAGGATATTAGAGAGAAGTTGAAGAAGAGCAAGAGCTTCGTTAATTTCCAGGTTGAATAATTCCGCCAGAGGCCCCTTTCAGGGGCTCTCGACTGGCAGACGCAAAGAACGATACTTGTACGGGTCCAGGCTGGCCGATACCCGCGGGAACGCGGAAAGTAGGTACCACTTCTTCTGCGTTAAAGAGGAGGAACGAATAATATGGAGCGAAAACTCGCGTTCCATTGAATCGAGTCGTATTTTCTGCTCGCTGGGGTTTCGAGCCTCTGCTCTTGTCTGTTTACCTTCTCTTCAGGGCGAAAGTCAGAGCGTAGGTGACGCTTTGAGGGTGGATAATGGCGGACGAGAACCGCGAAGGGGTTGAGGGTGAAAGAATCGCGCGTTGGATAGACACGTTTCACTTAAAGTAACAAAATGTAACGAACAGAGCTCTTTAAACGCGTCAATTTTTTGTTACAAGTAGCTTTTCCCTACTCGTTTTCACCTAGAAACGAGGCGCTAGAAACTCCCGCTTCCGCGTGACTCGTGCAGCCCGTGAAATGTATAATTTATAGTGAAAACCAGTAAAAACGGTTAATCGACTTTCAGAATTTCGCTGAAGTCAAACAATCCTCCAATACAGTAATTAATCGACGATTCTGATTTAAATCGCTGGTAACACTCGCGTCGAGCGTTAGATTTCGCGCTCGATTCGTCTTCGACGGTTATCGTCGTCGCAAATTGCCCTCGTCGACGAATCCACTTTCCATCAGGCGTACGAGCGTGTGGCTGCGGGTCTACGCTCGCTGGTAGCAGAGGGGCCTTTACAAGCGGTTAAACCGATCCACGTTTCGCGCGTTCCCTCCACTCGAGAGTGTCTCTCTCTCTCGACTCTTTCCCACTTTCGTGTCCCTCTGTCGAGCCTGCGGCTCTGTCAGACGGGAGGCGAGCGGAAAAGAGAGAAGAGAGCGCACCGTGTCGGAGGATCGAGAGAAGGGAGCGGGACCGCCACTGGCGATGCATCGAGCGGGCACTAAAACAGTCCTACGGCGCTTCGATCCGTTGTCAGGTCGAGTAGCGCGTGCCGATCGAGCGCAGACTCGCGCGTCAATCTCGAGGAACGGTCGATCGATCGATCGTCGCGCGCAGACCCGCCGGAAACCGTCGATCGGTGTTGCTCGCGCGAGAAACTGTCGCGAGCTTCAGCGAAACGTTCGATCGTCGTGTTTCGATTGGTAAACAAAGATCGAGGAATGGATACAGTGGCTGGCACGGAAGTCTGCGCAGGTGTGCGGTGCCTGGCCGGAAACGATCGTGGAAGCTGTCGCGGATCGAGTAGAATCGCGAGGGACGCGCAGTGACACTGGTTTCGAGCAATCGCGGTTCCCTCGATCGTTTCGCGCAGTGGTAAACAAAGATTCAGATACCAGACGTGAGTAATTCGACGGATATGGTAGAAATTCGTGGAAACTCGGCTCTGAAGGCTCCATCGTTCCGCGCGACGGACAAAGATCCAGGAATCGGCAGTGAGTAAGGCGGAAGCTCGATGCATACGCGGTTTCAACGACGGAAACGCTCGAGATAGTATTCGAGAGCCGATAAACTCGACTTGAAACGATCGCGTCGATCGCAGAGAAGGCGCACATCGATCGAACGAACCTTCGATCGAGTGTGGAAGACTATCAGAAGCTGGACGAACCTGTCGATCGAGAGAGCATCTTATTCGAAGGATCCTCCACGCGCACGAGAACGATGGAGCCCTCGACGTATCGTGGCCAATTGACCTGCCAGCTGGCGAACAATGTTATCAGCCAGTTGCTCGTAATTGCTTGAACGACAACTAATTAGCGTCGACCGATGTAGCGTACTAGGTTAATCTGTAGAGCAGCGAGATACTCGAGCGGATACCACCGCGGGACTGGAAAAATCGCATTTCACGCGACCGTAACGAGTCACTCGGCTCGCGGTAATTACCGCATCGTTAACGATATAATCGTGCCCCTTCGAGGAGCGTGATTCGCGAGGTGCGAAGCTCAGAGCTTCCCTCTTGGTCCCTGGCGTCCTGTCGCGTCCTTTTCTCGCGCTGATCGTCGCGTAAATCGGAAGTCGAGGCTGTCAGAGGGGAGGACGGATCTGTCGCGGTCACGGAATGCTCGAGGCGCGTGTAAAAAGGGACGAATGCCGCGGTTAGGCGCGAGACGCTGCGAGCGCGAGGAAAAAAGGCGTACGCGTCGTGCCTGAGCGTCGCTGGTACGCCTTGCGGACTTCCGGCGGGATGCGAGCGGCGGGGACGTCGCCGCTGCGTTAGTCGCGCATCCGATTAAATCGAGAAAGGAAAACGGGGAAGGAGAAGAAGGCGAAACGGGAAGAGGAGTATGCAAACGCGGGGCAAGTGTTTCCCGCGTGTCTGAAGGGGCGCAGACCATTCCAGAGCTGGTCCCAGCGCAGGGATCGGCCGCCATGCGAGCCTCGCAGTCTCGCCTAGAAAAAGGAAGGATAAGAAAGCTTCTTCCGTGTCCGCTACGCGAGCCAACGAACACATCGATAGAGTTAATCGATCGAGAACGATAACGGGACCATCGACGCATCGCGAGATCGAGTAACGAGTCCTTTAACTGCGAACCTACCCCCTTCGATCGATGGTTAAGAAACACAGCGATTTCGAAACGATCAGCCTGCGATTTCTGGTATTCACGAGGGTCGACCGCGTTTTAATTAAACCAGCACACCACGGGAGACCGCCTCGCTGCCAATCGGATGTACGCGCTTTTTAGCAAACAAGTGGAAACGTGCCTGGAGAAAATTGCGAGCCCAGAGAGAACGCGACTAAACGTCCTTCTTTTTTTCTTTTTTTGCTTCTATTCTCTAGAAAAGGGGAATTTAATTATTTGTTCAAAACTTCGAGCGTGAAGTTTCCTATCGCGCAATTAAACTGTATTCTTCCGCGGCTGGTTAATTTGAATAAGCTTCGTCGAGGAAGGGGAGGGTTCTCTCGAGCTCGAGGTTATCCTGGAGAGGAGGATCAGGAATATGTATTCAGACGGATAAGCTGGGGAGGCTTTAAGACGGATCGTTCGTCTTCAGTTCGCGGAGGGGGAGAGAAAAATGGGGGCTGAATATATTGACATACATTAGCCCCTTTTAGGCTGAAATTCAATTTCTTCTTGGACGTCGAACGCGGCTCGTTTCATCGCGTTTGCGTTTCACCAAGTTTTTATTTCGTTAACGAGGGAAAGAGGAAAGGGTGCAGGTTTCGAGTTCGACGTTGCGTCGATCGGATACGATCCCAGGAGAAGCTCTGCCTCGAGAACGGGATAAGAGGGCGCGTTTTATCGGAATTGTGTCATTCCTGGAGGAAGATCGAGAACGAGTCGCGACGTGTAATCCCATTTCAAAGGAGATCGAACGTTGATTAAATTTCAATTCGAGTATCTCTGTGTACTGAGCCTTATTGGCTGATTTATCGAGCGATTAGCTATCAAACGCGTTAATTGCAGCCGCTATTTTTATTTATTTTGCGTATTAACGCGCGATCGATCGGATACGAGCACGATATAGTTATTAAATTTCTTGTTAGTAAACGAGAGCTGATATCTCCATATTTCTCTCAGTTATTGCTCTGAAATAAGCTAAACTAATTTCTAGAGTTGCTAGATTACTGTATTTTTAGTCGTGTTGGTAGAAAATCGAGCAGTTTCCTCGCGAAAATTTCGACGAATAGTCAGGTGTCCAGCAGCGGATCGAGGCATCCGTTTCTGGCGCGATAACGTAATTGAAATGTCTCGAGGCCGCGGTTCTCGGAACGCTCCCGCATAAATCACCGCTGTCCGATCAACTCCTTTAAGTGGATCATTCGCTGAATGTAAATGTTGCAATAGAAATCTTGCCAGAGTCTGGCGGTTGTACAGATTTTTCTCTCTCTCTCTCTCTCTGTTCCTCGCGAGCCGATTACGTCCGTCGAGGCTGCTTCCAGTCCCTGATAACGCTCAGAAAACGTTCTCGATGCGCGTGCTTTTATCTACGCCTTTAAAGTGAATCACTCTGGTTCTTTCTCCAAGATTTAGCCTCTCTGCTTAACGCTCTCGAGCCTCGAACCCTCGAACTCTCTCGTTTCTCGTCTTTTGGCGATTTCAATTCGAAGCTGAACGACTCGCGAAACATCATGGACGCCAGGGATCCTCGTGACCCAACTTCCTGTCTCTGCTCTTCGCATCTCGCGAGTCTCTGACGCGAATAATCGTTCGTGTTCTTCGCGAAGGACAAGGCTGAGCAAAGACGAGCGACAAGGAAGATTCACAGCTCGCGTGGCACCTCGAGCGATCGAAATTATTCTTCGAGTGCATACACACGTGTCAGGGACGTGAGTCACGTAGAACTTGTGTCCGATTCGAGGCTTCGGGGACGTGGTACCGTTCGATTCCTCGTGTTAGACCGCGTTCTTGGACGATCGCGGACGGTGCTCGCTCGAGCGGAGGATTTCGCGACGCGCCAGACGACTTCGACGCGGTCCTCGTTGGATCCTCCTCGTATGGGACTCGTCTGCCACGCGACCACCCCGCGGAGATGCTGAAGATACGCATGCTGGACTACATCGGGGACACTGGGTGAGTGTTGTTGCCTCGCCAGATTCGTTGCCTGCGATTTAACTCGATTCGCATCGATGCGAGAATAAAAGTGAGCGCACGAAAGTAGACAAGATCGTGGTTTTGCTTCGAAATCTTTGCCTTCCACGAGGTGCACTTTTTAAGAACGCTGGTGTTTGCCATCTGAAATGGAATTATGATCGCGACAGAGAGAGGGACGCCAGATATCCACCGCTTGGAATACTAATGAACGCGTCGAGGAACAAGACCGATATTCTTTTTCCACTGCGGGTATAACGACCAGCTCTTCAGCTGGGTACTTAAGGTAGATCAAATTTAAGACGGAATTAGAACGAGACCCCATTTTGTCAAGGATCCACTGGTCGACGTTAAGACAGCCGAGCTTGCGCATCCCAAGGATTTGCGAGCCTGTTTGCCACGTAATTACGTCCCTGCTCTTTACATATCTGTCCTGGGATATTCTAATAAATCTCGAGATCGATGGATTACCCTTTGACGCGGTACAAGTTTGAATGCGGGTCATTCGAAAAGCAGCGGCAAAGATATTTCAATTGGTGGAGGTAGCGTGCAGGCTCGAGGAAATATCTCGAGTCGAGTGTAATTAAAAGAACGGAACAGGTTCGCGTTAATAAAATATCGAGGCAGCTGAATTAAGGTAGAAATTGTAGAGGAGGACAACGAATCGACGATTTTCTTAGCCGAATAACTTCAATTTCAGCGACTCTGTCGAAATAAATCAGATTACGGAAGCTGAATTCAGTTGACAGGCTTATCTGGAAGCGTTGTTCATTGACTGAGGCTTCGAATCAATTATTGTCCAAAAGAACTGAACAGGTTCGCGTTAATAAAATATTGAGCCAACTGAATTAAGGTAGAAATTTCAAGCTAGCTGAATTAAGGTAGAAATCGTAGAAGACATTAGCAGAGACGTGGACAACGAGCCAACGATTTTCTTAGCCAAAATACTTAAATTTCAGCGCCTCTGTCGAGACAAATCAGATTACGGAAGCTGAATCCAGTTGTCAGAGTTATCCGGAAGCGTTGTCCATTGACCGAGGCTTCGAATCAATTATTGTTCGCGGTCCATTCGGCTAATTTCGCGAGGGTAATTTTCCAATGGAGGTAAATGGCGTGGTAGTCGGGGGTCGCTTGGAATACGTTTCTAATTTCCTGTTTATTCATCGCGCGCGGCCCACACCGCGTCGATTTGTCCGCGATGGAAGTGACGGCCGGTTTGTGGGTGCCGTGCGTTGGCAAATTGATCTAACGAGGGCGTCGATGCTCGGCCAGGAAGGCGAAGAGGCCGTCAGGCGGTTTCACTCGGTGAAACTTTTCCGCGCGGGCAGAACGAGAGCGCACGCTTCGCGTCGCGTGTTTCTCAACTCGCTCTGGCGAGTTGTACGTCGCCGGGAGGATCGAGTTTATGTTCGAAAGCGCTCGATTTCTATGCGCGCGTGGAATTAATTGACCAGAGACAGCCAGGGGTAACGAACTTTCGGGATTAATTGAATTTTTCGATTAATAATAACCTCGCAGTGAATTCATCGAAGCTGTAGCATCCGTCTCGTTCCAACAACGACATTTAAATGGATTTTCGCTCGATTCGTGGGCGATTTTCAGGGTTGAAAAATAACCGCACCCTTTCAGAACGTTGACAAACTCAAAAATTCGCAATTTCGAATGAAAGAATACGATATCACCTCGAGTCGAACCTTTCGTGTCGAAATGTAAACGGAGACAGCAATTTCGTTTAGCCTCTTCTCTTCCTCCACGATTCGTGATCATCGCGGACGATCCGTCGTGATTAAACGAGGACTTTATGGAAGACGATACCACGCGATAGGTGACGCGAAACTTTTGATCGGTAATGTAGGCACGTAGAAGCGTCGCGGTCGTTCCGTGCGAAAGGAAAGTTGAAAAAAACCGCCGTGGCGGGTTTCTGAAGCCACGGTTACTTATCAGTGGGTGAAAACGAATAAATTCCCGCGAAATATCACGCGAACACTGTACACCGCCTCTCGTCTTCCCCCCTCGTCTTTATTTCGTTCACTAATCCACGGCCTGTAGGCATATGGACACGATGGTATTCATGGAAATGATACTTCGCGGGCAAGGTTGTCCGGTTCGTATAAGTGCGTTAGGTGCTGCCTACGTTTTCATGCGCCTAGCTTCTACAGAACGTTTCAAACTGGGAGTGGTACAGGCAGACGTTCGAGAATCTCACGTTCAATAAGTAGAAAAGTCCCCTTTCACGTTTAATTTTCACGCTACAATGCTACCAATATTAACGTACAATAATTCGCGTAAAAAGTGGAGAATAAATTTAATTTTTCGCCATGGTCGCATTTTAAATTCGATCAGCGATCCTTTCAATTTTACAGCGCGCTCTCGCAGATTTTTTGCTTCCTCCTAGATCGGCCAGATTATCCTGCGACTGTGAAATTGCATATTTTTCATACCGACTAAGCATACCGTTATGGCTGTTAGCAAAATCAGGATTTTTAATTTCATACACCTCAGCGTTTACTACTGGCTATGAATTATATCACGCGGTACAGTATTCGTTACCGCTAAGTATTAATTATTGCTCGAATAAATTATACAACCGCCGCTGCAAATTGAACGCTCGCCCGCTTTCTACGCTCGAATCTCGCTGGACTTTAATTTGAATGCCTTCGATTCTCGCGTGGAACAAAACTATCTCTTTCTAAATTAACAAAAAAAGAAAAAGAGGAAAGGAACGCGCCAAATCTGTTATCGATTTTTTTCTCCCCGATACGAATAGGAAACGTAAAGCAACGCAGTCGCGCACCAACGAGAAACTTTCTACGAAAAATGATAATTCAGAATTTCCTTCGAACCACGGATTCGCGATATGAAACTCCGCTGAAAAGTCAGTTGAAATCGCTGGCGAGAAGAATCATAATCGAGTGTTTTCTACATTTATTTTTACCAGGTCGTTCCCCTCGCAAATTGCATAGCTTTTTCTTTTGATTCGATGCGAGCAGGAGACAAGAAATCCGCTTCCGGACGCGAGTTTCTAAAGCAACGTTACTCGAGCGATCTCAATTCGCGAGCGTTAAAATGAGAAGAGTATCGTTAACGATCGATAAAATTTACTGGCTAAAAATCCGATCGAGCTCGCGGCTGCGGACGATTTTTCTCGATCAGAAGCCTCGTTGATCGACTCGAAAGTGGTGGGTTGTAATTTTCTATCGAAATAAATCGTGCACGCGGTCGATGATCGACCTTGCGCGTTCTAATGAATGGGTGAATGTGTAATTGGCTGGCGCAGTGCGATCGATTCGGTTTCAATTGAGCCAATGAATCTGTCGGCGCCAATGATACTTGGAAGGCAATGACGCCAGCTTTTGTCCCGTCAAGGCCGCGTCATTTCTTCGCCATCCGTTTCGACGGTCGACGCGTTCGTTAACGCGGAAGCTTTTGATTAATCAGTCGAGTGGAATTAACTGGGTTCGCAGAAACTAAAAATTCGAGGCACTAACTAACGACTGTACATCTGTTTCCATCGAAAGTGGTGAGAAACGTGGAAAGAAGAGGAATTCGTGAAATGTCGAGCGATATTTTCGATCTCTTCTGCATTCAAATTGGACGCGATGTTAAAAATCGTCGAGTGCTTTCGAAACGTGACAGCAAAAGCAATCGAATTGTCGCGCGCATCAGTTGTTTGCCTTTTCCAAAATTAAATCGTTCTCCACTTGAGCCTCTTCTTGCCGAGTCTCGTATGTAATTATAGAGACGTTAATCGACGTGAAAGGTGGGACGTAAAATTGAGACATAAGTTAAGAACCTATGAAAAAGGTGGAAAAAGTGTTTCGAGGCTCTGTTCGTAAATTCGCGAGCAAGCACACGTCGTTCGACGCGGACGACGTAAAACGAAACGACCAATGGTCACAAGGGGAGCGCATTACTCTTCCGCGTGGACGAGAACCGCTTAATACGCGGCCCTTGTAATTTTCGAGCGTTCTCAGGCGTCATTATGCAGATATTCGACTGATTTCCGGTGGAATTTATGGGCCAATTTCGAGGATGGTCCAGCTCTCGACCTTTTATCGCCGCGATAATTACCTCCCCGTGTCCACCGCATTGATCCACCCGTTTATATGCAACCGCGTGCACAGATTACTCTCTACATTGTAAGCAATTTGTACGACCGTTACTCGTTTCAATCACACGCGACTCGTCCTCTTTTCACGCGTATTACAAGGAACGAGCGATACACGCGAAGCCTGATGCAACGCACGTCCCGCGGGTCAATCAATCTTCGAAACTTGCGCTGATTACTTGCTTGCCAAACTGAAACACCGAATACCGTGTATTTGCATAATGAACAGTTGCTCCAGCGCGCAGGATCGGTTAACTTCTCTTCCCCTCTTTTTCCAAGTACTCGTTTCGAGCTGAGATCGAGCACTTTGGATATTCCTGAAGAAAGCTCGAAAGCTTCGCGTCTCAGACGCTTCGTCGTCGTTTCAGATCGGAATCGAGAAACTTTTGTCGCGTACTATATTCGCAGCAGATTTTTCAGTCGCGTGAACACCCCATAGAACGATCCTCGGATCGTTACGAGCCACGACATTGGCGTGGCTCGTCTGATCGCCGCGGTATGCAAATGCCAGTCGAGACCTGATATTATCGTTCTTAATAACCTTGTCGCGATCTTTTCGCACGTGTAATCGCGCGGTTGCGAGCCAGCGAGGTTGCAGCGATCCTCGACGAGCAGCGCCACCCTGGTCACTCGTCATCCCTCAGCCATGCGTGCACCAAGAATGGTCCTCGCGCGAGAACGCGTTCTCCACTAAATTCATTCGCGCAATTAATACGGATACGTTTAAAAATGAGTGGATGGTTGAATTCGAAAGGTCATCGACTGGTTCTTCACCAGTGAGACTGAATTTCGCAGTCGATATTATCCTCTTTAACGTCCTCGAGCGTCCACCCCTTTGAAACGCGCAATTTCGCGTTGATGACCAGTTGAAAGAGGGATATGAACTTTCCACGGTTGTTCGATGGTTTCATAGGAAGAGATATCTACGCTCCACGTGAATATCAATCTGGCTTGTATATCTCGAAGGATTTTCAATTGTGTTTCGTCTCTCAATGGCCAGAAATGCGTCGCATGGACTTCGACTTGGCAATTGCGAAATGAATGAGAGAACTCTCGATATCTTCGATGAGTAACGTTTAGATTCCATTATCGTAGAATATCGAGGTGACGAAAGATTCGAACGATCGCGAAATCGATGTTGGTCTCCTCGCGATGCGTTCGTTAATCGCATCGCGATTTATCGCCCTCCGTGGCGCAGCTGTGCGGAAACACAGCCTGGCGAGGACGCTAAAAAATCGGTGGGTTCCACAGTTTTCGATATCGCGCTTATTAATAACCGTGGATGCAATTCTCTCAGCGTGGTCCCTCCTACGTGGAAACAGCAACCGCGAGAGCCTGGCAACGGCCGCGAAGACGCGATTTCAATTTAACCAGCGTCCAGCCGTACACAAAGTTTGAAATATCGCCGGGATTCCGCGGCTTTATACCAAACAATTACGGCATTACGTCGGGTATTAACGAAATAACACGCTGCGCGCGGAAACTTGGCATCGTTGCGATGTAATTAACTTGATTGCGGGCATAAATCGCGCTCGATAGAAACTGGTGATGTCGATCGAGCACTGACGCGGATAATAACTTTATTCTTCCCGTTCAGTCCAGCTGATTTATCGCTGGCTCCCTCCCGATACGTGTACACTATCCATATCGATTAACGTCCACGTATGCGATCGAATTCGGTGTTTTAATCGAGTCCCCGCGTTGTCGCGAAATTGCTGCACGTTCGAAGGACGCTTTCTTTCATTTTTCTTTTCCAATTTCAATTCCTTTTGTCGACCACAGCTCGCTGCATCGCACAGAAACGCCTGGTCGCCGTTGAACGCTCGTCTCATTACCGCAAATGTATAACGATCGAGGCGTTGGTACAAAAGCGCGCGAGGCGAATTGACCGTAAGAACTGGGCCCACGTGCGAACTATCGATCTGCCGTGGTCCCCCTTTCAGAAAGGACGCGGAAGGAGCCCGCGGTGGGAACAAGATTTAATGGCGTCGCACGCACAGCGATATTATCGCAGCTTTAATAACCTTGTCGCAAACTTTTTCTCAGCGGACGGCGAGCATTGTGCGCCGGATGACGTGCGGAGATGCGAAATCTGTTCAACCGTCGCTCAGCTGGGCCTCGCGAGAGAGAGAAAAAAAAAAGGTGGAGGCCCTCTCTCCGCCTCTGGAATATTGAGGAGCGAGTCTCTCCGCGGGTCCTTTCTCTCTCGCGAGGCCCCAACGATATTTTCATGCACGCCCACTTCATTTTTACACTCTTCTCGTCTTACGTCCGCGGTGAAAAGAATCCACTCGTTGAAACGAGTCCGCGAGAATATTCGTCTACCTCTACAGGGTGTGCGTATGAAAATCCTCAGCTAAACCAAGAGAAACATCGAGAGTGAGAGGACTTCGTCTCGCGAAGAAATTACTTTGAAAGTGATTGAGATGCGAAAGTGGACGCTTGCGTCACTCGTTTATAAAAAAACCAGAGCCTCGATTCTAAATTTCTCAAATGAGGGAATAAATGACAAGAGTTTTCAGCTAGGATTGCAGTGCCACCCGGTATGCTAGAATTTAATCAAACGCGTTCAGAGGATCGTAGACGAACGATGGAAACCGGGACTAAACTGGCCCAGTACCTGCTGAACCTGCTGCTCTTTGTCCCAGCGCGATCCGTACCTGGTTAAAAAGGAAGTTGCAACGAAGAAGGGGGCGTGCACTGCATCCGGTGACCAGTTTCATTCGCGAGGGAAACCTTTTGAAGTGGCCCGGGTCTGCGCTCGGAGACGAGACGGTTACACTTTGATCATTTCGCAGCCTGTACGTGAAAAGGATTAAGAGTGGATGCGCCTTTCAAGTTGGTCTCGAAAAAATTGCTTTCCTCTCTCAGCGAGCTCTCGCGAGGCTGTTCAGCGGTGATTAATGCACTTCTGTCGCGTCGCGCGTGGACGCGTTAATTAATTGAAACTATGATCCAATGGGGCGGTTCAAAATACTTATCAATCCTCTGAGTACTTTCGAGCATCTCTTTGCGATCGAGTTATTGATATTACTTATTGCCAGTCATGGATCTCTTAAACCGTGCAATTAACGCGCGACTCTTCTCGGTTATGTCACTTTTCGCAGAGACGTGGCGGGAATTCGAAGCGAGCAGCGTTGAAACGTGAGCGTGGAATCGGTGGGAGAGCTCGCTGGGAGTAAAACTGTGTCAAGACGTGTAATTACCGAGGTTGACGCGGCTTTAACCGCCACGCAGCGTCCAGGAAAGTCGCGAAACCAGTCGCGACTGAAAGTAAAGACCAGAGATAAGATAGAATCGGATGATCGTCTATTCTCTCCTCGAGAATTCTGTTCGAATAGGAAACATGGTCGATGAGGTCGCTCGAAACGCCAGGAAACGCGGGTGTGTGTGTTTTAAAACGACTCGCGAGCGGCAAAGTAAGGAAACGCAATTACACGGGGCGATTTGTCCGATTGACAGCCCCTTGGCGCATTATTTATTATCACGCGGCGGAGGAATTATCGCGGGTGCCAGCTCGCCGCTTTTCAGCTGGCGGAATCCGCGGTTAAAGTGAAAAAAAAAAGTCAATTTGTATAATACAATGCCGCAGTTAATTTCCATAGCGGATACCCTCGGAGACGTTTCGCGGATGCCTCGCGCAGCGAGGGAGCCATCCTCTCTCCTTTCGCACGGCGAAATATAGTTAGGCCATTACCGCGGGGCGCAACCGCGTACGTACGCCATACAGCCCACAATTTCTCGAACAAAGCCACTAACAAGTGAGCGGTCTCTTGTGAATGAGGCTATATCTATGAAGTGTACAGTGACCCTTGCGGTGCTCGTGAGTTCGAGCAATAATCCCTTGACACCGGCCAGGAGAGCCTCCGTCGTCTGTACGTGTGCACGACCGTTCCACAGCGCACCCATCGCCTCTACAGGGTGTACGGGAACTGGTGTGAGGGACTCTGACCAGTCATTCTTCGCGAGAGCAAGTAACGAGCAGTGGAAGGCACGGAATTGCGTGTAACACGCTTGCTGCTATCGATACGGATGCGAGCCATTTTTTGGTTCACGTTCAAAGTATCGATTCCATGCGAATAGGATGATTCGTTGAATAAATTGTTACAGTCTGCCGTTTAAAAATTGTGGCAACGAGTTTGCAGGTTCTCTGCTGTTGACTAATTGCGAGCAGGACAAGATGTACTGGCACGTTTCCTAATTTTCAGCCATGGGTGCACCAAGAATGGTCCTCGCGCGAGAACGCGTTCTCCGCTAAATTAATTCGCACGATTAATACTCGTACGTTTAAAAATGACTGGATGGTTGAATTCGAAAGGTCGTCTACTGTTTCTTCAGCAGCGAGACTGAATTTCGCAGTCGATATTATCCTCTTTAACGTCCTCGAGCATCCACCCTTCTGAAACGCGCAATTTCGCGTTATGACCAGTCGAAAGAGGGATGTATGATCTCGAGCAATTTTTTGTTTCACGTTTAAAGTATCGATTCCATGCGCATAGGATCCGTTGAATAAATTGTAGCAACGAGTTGGCAGGTTCTCAAACGAGGAGTTTAAATCTGCTGTTGACTAATTGCGAGCAGGACAAGATGTACTGGCACGTTTCCTAATTTTCCACGCGCGTTACGATGTGGTCGCGGTTTTGTTAGCCAGAAACGAAGCTGGAATAGTTTCCCCCCTTTCTGTTCGTATTGTTCGCGGTTAAACGGGGCCTCGTGACAAACGGGCGAATTCCATGGTAGCCCACGACGCCTCGCTTCCATTGGACGCTCGCTTGGCGAGGAAAAATCGGCGCGGAACGCCCGTTTAAAAGTGAAAGCGATTTATACGTTGTAAACCGGCACAAAAGCCGCGAGATCGCGCGATAAGCCGTTTACACGCGATACCAGCGGACGCTGACGATCGTCGCGAGGAATAGCTTGGTTTCGCGTTGCGAAAACGAGTCGAACGAAGGAAATTCGAAGACCGTTTACGACCTCTCTGTGAACCGCATTACTGCCACTCGTTGATTGATTTACCGTCAGTCTCGCCAACTGTGTGCAACAGGTGCCCCTCCTCGACTCTGTCGCTCGATTTTTCTGCATCCACGAGTCCTGACGATGCAGCTCTAAACACGTAGAAAAAGAAAAGCGAGTGGCTGCTGGTGTGGCCAAGATGTGGAGCAAGTGAATCGCCTCTGAGGCTTCGTTTCTGAACAAATTGATCGGACGATAAAAGCGGTCAGCAGGCAGAACGAATCGCCGTGAAGGAACAGCAAATAGAGCGACGCGATAAGCGCGTTACTCCCCTGATTCACGTTCCTTTCCATCATATCCCACTTCCACGGCAAGTGTCTTTACACCTCGTTAGTCACTGTCTCGATGGAAACGGACGTCAGCTCGATTTACGAACCGCGGACAGGAAGAGGGATTTCCATTCTCGTTTTATCAGCGAAGGTGGGAAACGCAACGCGACGGCTCACACAATCCTGTCCGTTGGTTTTTAGCAGACTTATCAGAGGATCGATGGACCACAAATGAACGATGAAAACGCGCGACCAGCTTTCGACGAGATTCCACGCATTTCGTTCGTGGTTTATTTCGCGAGAGAATCAGAACGTTAATTAAATGAAAATTTCTGTGTGGAGTCGTCTGTGCGAATCGTTGATGCGGTCCCCAAAAATGGCTCGCGCTCCAATTGGGACGCAGCAGCGGAGGGAATCGATCGAGTACGCGTTACATTATTATTTCGATTGTTCGTTCGCCACGGTCCACGTGCCTCTTTCGAACCCCCCTGTCGTTCTGCATTGGCACTGCTTTTCGAAATCGAGCAGCCGTGCCGGAGCTCGTGTCAGAATTCGTCAAGCGCTGTCAAAACGGTGGACGCAACCGCGAAAAGGGGCTGCCACCCCTTTGTTTTCTTCTTCCACCATCGACGCTCCGCCTTTTTTCCCTTCTTTCATTTTCCTGGCTGTGCAGGGAGAGTTCCATTTGTCTGTGTTCCTTTTATTTGTCCCGTGTTCAGAGCAAAACACGTATGCATCTGATACAAAAGTAGTGATTCTCGATGAAAATCTTGCTCTTGCAGTTGCTTCTGTTGGCAAACTCGCACCTTGCGCTGGAGGATGATGAAGTGAAGTCGAAAAGTCGCTCGAAACCAGACAGTTAAACGAGGATTTAGCGAGAGAACCGATCCATTGTGACCCCTCTGGCAGCGACGCCATAAAAGGTCTGCCAGAGTTTCACAAAGGCTGGCAAGCGAGACTTAACTCGTGTCTGCAGCAGGTATCGAAACAGTTTGCGAGTTCCACGAGGACAAGTGCGTCTTCTTCGACTGTCGATCGATCGACAGGCAGTTCGTCGTTGCATTCCGCGCCTTACGCGACGAACGCAACGTGTCACAATGCGTTGCGCCATTTTGCGGTTGGCTCATTGTTCTTCTCTCTGGCTCGCTTGGTTTTCCTTGGGCAGGTTTCCACGCTGGTATCGTCCGTTCTCGCTGCGAGAAATCGCGGGGTACCGGCGAATATCATTTTCATATTAACAAGGATCGTGATTCACGATACAGGTTATCGCCTACGGCATCTGCGTTATCCGCGGCTACGCTCCGCTGTCGCCGCGTCCACGCCTCTTCGTTTATCGCTTCGTGCTGTAATCTTTACAAAATCCATCGTACGATCTTTACTTTATCTTCAACTACGAACAGATCATACGATCATATTAATCGCAGACTAATTTCTTATCCACGATACCTCGCATTGCATCGCAGAAGGTCCACAGTGATTTCACATGAGAACAAAAAAATCGTGGAACCGTGCACGCAGCTATGAACAATTTTTTCTTCTGCTCTTTTGTTCGAAGGCTGCTCTGTTCACAGATGAACTATTTAGACTGCAGTTCGATTCGCGACTGATCGTGGAACGGCGGTATTCGAGCCCTTTCTGCTGGCGTTAACGCTCCGCTCGCGTTAAGCGAGGGCAAAGCGGCGAGGAAACGGGACAGGTTAGGTGAATGGACACGTACGAGTAGGTGAGTAGGTAGGTAGGTAGGCAGATAGCTGGGGCAAGGCGGTTGTCGTCGTGTAGGCCGAGGGGACGTGCGCGCACATTGATGCACACGTGCCTTGCTGGCACGGTGATTCGAAATGAATGCACAGGATGCAGCTACCGAGTGGCATAATGGCCAGTCGTGGCGTTAATATCTGCTCATATCGCTTTCGAAAGAGAACCTTTGTCAGGGACGTCCGATCGTTCGCGCTGCGTCGACTTCCTCGAGGATTCGCGTGCTTTTCGCCACCCCGGAAGTAAGGTGATTCCCTCTGAGCTCCATATCAGTGCTTACTTCATGCGTATGCACTTTCATCTTCTTTCTTTGGCAATATTTTTAACGAATAAACGAGAATTTAATTTCGAAGAGGGTGAGAAAGAAATGATAGAGGATTTGGAGAAGATGCTCGACGTAGACAATGCATTTATCACGTGGATGGTATTTCAGACGCTCTATATCAGTGCTTACTTTATGCGTATTCTTTCTTTGGTAATATTTTTAACGAATAAACGAGAATTTAATTTCGAAGAGAGTGAAAGAGAAATGATAGAGAATTTAGAGAAGAGTCTATGCATTTACCACGCGGATGGTATTTCAGAGCGTCGCGAGAGCCAAGTGCCGCTTGTACACGTCTGGAACAATAGCAATCAAATCGAAGAGCCGCTATTGTACGCGTGTAGTTTACGAGTACCGCACATATGCTCGAACCTTTACCCAGTGTGCCATTACCGGTGTCTTCCGCGTCGGGACACTATGTCAGCTGCGGAGGAACCTGTAAATCACCACCGTGACGTTACTCCCAGTCCCTGCGATTCACTTTCCACCGTTCAAGCTCACGCACTCGTATTTCATTCCATTTCGTTCCATTTAACATTCTCACGAGCGAACTGTTCGTGTTAACTTAAAGCCAAAGACAGTTCCGTGGACGCGAAAACCCTCGAACTACTTGTACGATTTAATTAAAGCATCCCTCTGTCTGTTGCCTGAAGCAAGAGCAAGTATTGTACAGAAGATCTGCTGGAATAACTCGACAGAAGAATCCAATTTGATAAAACGAATGGAAATCGCGCGGCGAGTGACCTGGTGGAGGAACAACGAGTATAAAGGGTGGGTTAAGCGGTGGATGAGGGTAAAATGGCGGCGCATAATTGCTCGAGGGGACGAGTAAGGCACGATAATGATTTCTAACCGAAATATCCGGTTATTTCGAATCGAAATCGCTCGTGTTACCCTGTTACAGCGATTCGCAGTTTAATTTTCTCTCCCTGGTCGGTTTTCACCGCGGTCGCAGCCGATTTTCCAGCGATTTCATCCCCCACGATAAAACTAGCGCGCATATGTCGCGTGGCGTCGTCGAGTTCCCCTCGAAAATCGCCAGCTTTGTTCGAAAAAAGGGAAAAGAGGAAAGGCGAAGGGTTTCGAGCGCGTTTTTCCACTTATGTGGAAGTTTATGGACCGCGAATAATGGCGCGACAGTCGTTGAATCGCAGAATGCGTGCAGAGATAAATGTCCTTTGCGGTTTCACAGATTTCGAGGACTGTCTGACCGCGAAATATCTACGATTGCGATCATTTTCTGTTCTTTAATCGCTGCTTTCTCGAGGCTCCAAGAAGCAGGCGTAGAGCAGAGGCGAACTCTAATTAAAATGGCGTGCCACGTGCACGCGTAGCCGGTGAAACGCGTGAAAATTCGTATCCGCGAACGCTGCGGAACGGCGTTCACTGCGAAGCCTCGTTCGAAGTGGTTAAGCTACTTAAATTCAATTAGACGGATTTAATAGTCCACGCGAGCGGAGATACTTGGCTCGTTTCGATTTCAAGTCGAGATCCAGCCGCGAAATGAAGCAACAGACGATAGAATTGAACTTCAAACGAGCGTGTTCAAGTCGAACGAACAATGGTCTCGTGTATCGATAATTATTGAGGACTGGAGTCGATTCTATTCGAGTAACTCGACTAATCCTCGCGGATCTTGAGGCCAGTTCCAACTGTTCATTTGCATAAATGGAAATTTGTCCGGGTAATTGAACGAGACGCGTGCTGCATTTGATTTGCCACTGCTGAAACGCTATAATTAATATGATCCTGTTTTCTAGCCTGCCTGTGCTTCTTCTCGCTCGCCATTGGCCGCGAGACGAGGCACTGGCGGAATATTAAACGGCTGATTATTACCATCTAAATCCTTGTTTATCTCATCGTCTCGCGTGCCGCTAATTACTTATCGTTAGCATAAAAGAATAGTAGGAACAGTGCCGTCAATTAGTTATCTCGATTCTTCCGTCTCGAACACTTTCTACTCGCATCTATGGTTATCCACGAATCTTCCACACAGTGCTGTTCACAAAGTCTACCAATTTCCACCAGTAATTACACACGATGCGTAGCGATATGAATTATTGCTCGAATAAGTAACCAGCTAATGAAATTTCACAGTTATCTAACATAAAATAATTCTGCGAAACTCTGTTCCACGAACGTGCTTTCGTTTCACGATTTATCGTCGTTCGTAAAATAACGAAAAAACCTTTGAAATGGTAATCGAAACGCGACGAAACGCGACAGTAATTAAATAGAATTTCGCCAGCACGGCTCGAAGCAATTATCGTCGCGAGTTATCACCCGAAACGGGTATAGCGTAATGCATAATCGCGGTATCGCGAGTGGAAAAGAGGTCGTGGGTGGTCAAAAGTCTCCTCGATTTACATCATCGGCGATTACCACCTACGGTACCGAACCTCGCTGCCAACAGCCGCGGAAACGTATTATGCACGCGCATATTTAACACATAACGGCACACACGGTGCTCGAGACCGTGACACGGGGTTAACCTACAGAAAGTAATGGACGAGAGGCATAGAAAAAGCCAGCTTCAAAGGAAGAACAACGTTCGACATTCTGAAACACACGAGAGCATCAAACACCAAAGAACTCTCATTAAAAAAAAAAAAAAACTCTGAGCTATTCGAACGTTTTACTTAAACGCAGAGAAGATCGAGGAGGGCGGAAACGAGGGTGTCGAACGAGGAGCAAGCAAAGGGTGACGCGAAATAGATGGACATTGAAAGAAGTAGAAGACAAGAGAGATCCAGAAAGAGAAGGGAACGACGGTAGAGGAGAAAGATATTTCCACCCTGAGGGCCCGCTCGTTCATTTTCCCCTCCGCTTGGCCAGCGTCGTGCCCCCCTCCTGTGCAGTTGTGTCACTAGCACTGGGGCCTTACGAGCGCGTGACGCATGCCTTCTTGCTTCATACTCGGTTCGTCGAGCTGCGCGTACGCACGTGCACGTTCCTCACCGAGGCCCATTCAGCTGTACGTGCCGGAATCCTTCGGGCCTTGCTGCGCGTTTCCACGAGAACTCCAGCTCTTGTCTGCGCGAGAGAAATCCGGGAGATTCAAAGTGTTACGCGAGACAATACGATCATTTTCAATGAATCATCAGTGGAGAACTTTCGAGTGATATTCAATTTGCCACGTTTCTGCGTTTTTTCATCCCACGCTGAGATTGCGGTTCTCCATGCGTTGACTAAGTTCGTTGACTGTGTTTGGCTAACAGAAAGTTGACCAAGCAAGTGATTAAACGAGATTAAATCACCGTTAAATCATCAGTGATATTAAATTTACCACGTTTCTGCATATTTCATCCCACGCTGAGATTGCGGTTCTCCATGCGTTGACCAAGTTCTTTGACTGTGTTTGGGTAACAGAAAATTGACGAAGCGAGTGATTAAACGAGATTAACTCGAAATTGGAAGAAAAGAGTGGACGCGTGTGGCAATCATCGTCGAATTTCCCTGGACTGCTCGTGGGATTGTGACGGAGGCAACGTCTCGTTGATATTGGCGCAATCGTTCGCGAGCGTATCGTGCAGGCGCGGGCAGAAGCGTCGCTCGCCGGTATCTATCAACGTCTTGCAGCTTTTTTCCTCGCCTCCTCGAGCTCTTGTTGACTTTTGCCATTGGACTACCCGAGGAGGAGCTCCCCTCTTCTCTCGCTCGACGTATTCCGCCACGATCGTCCGACGATCGGCACACACGCTCATACCAAGCGACGCGACCATCGCGGTCGCCTCGTCGAGAGTCCTACACGTTTCTCGATCGTCTCGAGCGTTATCGATCAAGATTAGTTCGTGGTTCACCGTGGACGATTATCGCGAGGTTGGATCGCGAAGACCAACGAGCAGAGGTGATAACGTTCCGCGAAGACGATTTTCCATCGCGAGTGCTGTTGGACTGTGATACAGACTCTCTAAAGCTGTTCCTGAACTGGCAAAAGTGACACGAATGTCCCATCGAACTTCGATTCGTCGATCAAGAACGACTCGCAGAGTGTTTCATTCAGAAATTAGAACGCGAGGTTGATAAGCGTGACGCTATCGTTGGCCCGTTTGCGAATAAGACCAGCGACTCCTCGCGAATAATCCTGAGTTTCTCGCACGGGGACACATCGAGTGATAAACCAGTGGCCGCGGTTCTTTGTGCAGGGGTCGAGTGATTAATTGCTGGTGCACGTATCGTTCGTTCGCTCTCGCGAGGAGGAACGACGACCCTTGCGTGGCATCTCCGCGCGATAAGCTCGCCTCTTGGCTCTATCGTTCTGCGAGCGTTTCACGAGCAGCACCTGAAAGAAACGGAACCCTCGAAGGTGGACCCCCGTGGTACAATTTCGCGCGCGTTGGAACTCGATTCTCAGCAGAAGCTCGCTCTGTCAGCGCCGCTTTTGATCTCTGAGGAGGAAACAGTGGCTTCTTGCGAGCCGCGCTCGCGCTTATCTAGCGACGACGGCATTGCTGCGGGTCGAGGCGCAAGAAGCGCGTGCTTTTTTTCACCGCGCGGCCATCTTGGCTTGGTCGAATGGCTCGCGAGTAGATCCGCGGGGTGGAACGCGTCAAGAACTTGCTGTCCATCGCGAGAGGAGAGTTTTCGGTCACGAGGATATCGCGGTGGTTATATCGAGGAGGATCGTGGGTGTGGAGAACGAGCTCGCCTCCTCTCGATAAGGCTGGTGTATACCAGCGAGGATCCGTGGCGGTAAATCACGTCGCTGGTGGCTAGGAAAAATAGCCGACGATATAATTACCTGGTGCGTGAAACGCGATTAATCGTCCTTTCGATTATTCCACGCTCGAGCTGGCGAATCGTGGAGGCCTTTTTTTTTTTTTAACGAAGCGGGTGAAAAAGCGTGGAACGAGACGCGTGGGAGTGTGTGCTGTGCGCGGCTCGTTTATTCGTGGGCGGTGTTCAATGATCGCGGTCAGTCCGTCGTCGATTTTCACGTCCATCGACGCGCCTCGAATCAGTCTGGATGCCAGTTTTAGAGGGTGGCGTGGCTAAGAAGCGAAGCGTCGACAGGACAGCTCGCAAAATGAGGATGAGGCTCTGCACCGGGTCCAAGGAGTCGTACACGCTCCTCTCCAAGAAACGGTAACCTTCGACCATTTTTCATTTCGCCTTCAGTCAGACAAAACTTCGCGGCATCGCGTTCCACATTTTATTGTCGACGATAATTCCTTGTGTTTTGCACGCTCGCCTCATAAATATTATAATGCTGTTCCCTGGAATATTTAGCATACCTTTGCATATCGTCCGCGTGGTATATCAAATTGCCCATAAATGCATACAAACATCCGCGGTTGAATCAGCGATTTTTCACTGGTAAATACCAGTCGATCGAGCCGTGCAATTTGAATTGCACCTCGGGTAGGAGACAGACGAGAGCAGCGTGTCGTGTGATCGATTTCGAGGCTACCGTACGTACACGATGAGTAGGATGTTCACGAGACAACGCCTCGGTTAGTTTGGCTAGCTCGTGTACACGAGACGCGAGTTAGGGTAGCGTACAAATATCCTTCCCCCTACGGTGCATGTCGTTAAAAGTTTCGAGCATGCCCGTTACATCCTGGACGGGAGCGCACGAGCGTCGTCAAGTTTGCATGAAGCCACGTAACGAGCCGTAATCTCGCGGTAATTTACAAAATGACAGTCCATAAATATTTCGTTGGTAAATTGTGATTATGGGTTCGATCGACTGGTCGTCTCGCTCCCTTTCCCAACTGTAATCGCTGTTGGTACTGCGCGCGTGTAGCTGAGAGGGTTCACGAAGAAAAAGCGCCTCTGCTGGAGGGGGATGAAAAGCCAAGCGTCTCTCGAGCGTTCGAACCATCGAGTCGCGTTAAAAAACAGCTCCAACTGGGTCGTATCTCCGGCGTTCGAAGCGATTTCATCCAGCTCGTCGCTACGTCATCAAGTTCTGCAACACTGACCACGCTCAAACGACTCATTCACCGGCAGAAGGCCTACGCACGCGTGTCGCCGCGATACGCGTCACGGAGCCTCGTGTGTCATCAATGGAAATGTCCTCGTGTCTCTCAGTGTCTCTCAATACACCAGAAACCAGCTGCTCGAATAATTTCAGGCAAACGAGGTGCCTCTCGATCGCCATGGTCGCTTAAAATCCTCGAAGGACGACAACCGTCGCGGAAGGGGTTGCAGGAAGAGCCTGGCCTCGTGGCTTGGGCTCACGGCGCCCGATGGTTTATCGCAATCGATTTTAAAGGCAGACAACCAAGCATACCGATCTTCTTCCCGTATTATTCGATCCGCACGGACGTGCGCGTTCCTGGTGCCACTTCAGCTCGGTTCAAACTGTGTACACCACGTATACGTAACACGCGAGTCGTATCCCTCGTCGAGCAGAGGCATTCCCGGCGGTTCAGAAAATCGGAATGCACGCTGCAACGCGATACACGCGGATGCACCGTGTTCCCCGGAAACGTGCTCGTTTTTCGATGCGCCGCGGCGAACACGAGCGATTTTTTATGGCCACGCGTTTCACGTTAAGCCACGATTGTCCTTCGACCGCTTGGTTGCTCCTGCGCTTCGGATGGACGTCCATGAAGTAGCTCTGCTCTCGACTAGAGTCTTCCGTTCCAAAGTACCTTCGAATTATTCCATTAAAAGCAGTTGGTCGTCCAGTTTCCGTGCGACGCGACTCATCGATGGTATTTCAGAGGAAACGACGAAGAGGATGACTTGTGCTTCTCATTAATCCACTGCCTGCTGTTTTTTCCTCAGTTATTCACTGGTAAATCCGGGACTTTCGAAACGCGCGACACATTTATCGGATATCCGTCAGCTAAAACGGTCGATTCGAATGGAGACCCTTGTGCGAGGATAGATTCTATCCTTAGATGCGAGCAGTGGAACTAAAAAAAGAAGGAACCACGCTGGGATGACACTAATATAACTCCAGACGCGTCAGTCCCTTTGGCTTCTGGTTTCGCGATAATCCGTGAAGACAAACTGATCGAGTCGTGTTTTAATGGTTGAAAAATTCATCGACTGGTCTCTGTTTTCTATAGTGCTCGCATTTCAGTGTGCTTCCAGTAGTCGTGTCTTCGAGAAACGTGCCACGATTGCAATTTTCACGCGTCCGTCCCTTTAACTTCTGCTTTCGCGGTAATTCGTGAAGACAAACCGATCGAGTCGTGTCTCGATGGCAGGAAAATTCGTCGACTGATCTCTGTTTTTCGTTGCGTTTGTATTTCAGTGTGTTTGCAGTAGTCGTGTCTTCGAGAGACGAGTCACGATCGCAATTTTCACGCGTCCGCGTGTGAAAACGGCTCGCATCCTCGGCGCGCGTCTCCAACGGGGTAACCAGAAGTTGTTTTATGGCCCCCTCGCGCTTAAAAGGCGGTCCCCGCCGTCTGGCTCGGTCTTCTGGCGAGCACATTGCGCGCTGCGTCTCCCGTATTGTTGTCAGGGAGAAAGTTTCCGACTGAAAAATAGAGGAACGCGAGTAAAGGTGGCTGGTTCCTCTTTTGGTGACCACGCGGATGCAATTAAACGAGCCATCCGGACGTCTGTCTGGCGGAATCTTCTCGCGCGAGGGATTCGCGAAACGAGAAAACGTTGCAGCTATTTCTCAACATTTTTCTCTGGCGAAAAAAAGAAAAATCGCTTCGTTCATCTCGCGCACGCATCGGATGCTAGCTTAGAGGTGCGAGAGATGAATGGTCTGGCGAGACAAATGGGGTCCGCAAACAATGTCTTCATTAGAATAAGTATCTGCTCAAACAGAACCGTGTAGCTTTCTACAGAGGATTAAAGATCCTCTTTAAGCCTACTTAATACCTCGTCTCGAACGTATAAATTAACGCGTCCTATTAAAATATCGAACCCCATCAATTTCCCTTTTCACCACGATAAATCACGCAAAGAACTGTACGATAGATACGAGGATCGATCGCTGCCAGCCGATCCGATGACTCGAATTTTCCTTTCATCGACAAGGCAGAAGGGAAACGCGACGATTGGGCAAATTAGCCGACACGTTGCATTCTGACGAGAATTATGATATCGAATGGCAGCGTTCGACTCCCCAAGGGACATCTCTGGGCCATTAATACCGATTTAGTCGGGAAGAGGGCGGAAAGGGGTGAGTCTGGGACGCGTGCAGGTATATAAAAGGCGAACACGGTCCCCGTGTCGCCCTTTCGATAGGTTTTACGCGTGTACCTTCCGCAACGCGTGTCCCGCTCATTGAAAAGTCCGTTTAAGCCGGTCAGCGTTAAAGTCGACGGTGAACCAATAAATCGTGGGCCTTTTTCTCTCGCCGTGAACGCACGTCGCGGCGCCGCGAGCGCCCTTTGAAGTCCCATTTAACGCGAGAGACATCACGTGTACCTACATATGTGCATACCGTTACAGATGTATTACCCTGTGTATTTATCCTCGATACTGTTCGGTTATTTATTGCGTGTCGCGTGATAGATCCATTAGGGTCGCTGGGCTGCATTAAACGTCGCGTTTTCCTCGTCGTGCGTGGAAAAATGCGAGTAACGATGCGTTTTTAAGCGAACACGAGACCAAACATTCGAGTAACGATGGGACATTTGGCAGAGAATGAATTATCGCAAGTTCTCGTTGGCAAAGAAAAGTTTATCGAGAAGTTTAAGAAGCGTTTTGCGGGCAACTGTGACCACAAACCACGCCTTGCTTATGCTCGTTTAACATCTCCAACTGAATATACACCAAAACAGTAGAGGAGAGTGTGATTTATCTCGTTTTGAAGCAGTTCTGACTAAAAATGACGATTTGCAGTAGGTGTCGTTAACAATCAGTGTTAAAGCCTTCGACTGAGGAGATATCGTGGTAGACTTTGTAACGTGGTTGAAGAAGAATGTTCGATCGATTACTGGCGGAATAAAAAATTCGAATACCATAGCTATTCATGCGTGTACTCGCGGTGAAAAACTCGGTGGAATTCATAGGAAGATAAAATCGCGCGAGCGCATTTCAGAAACGAATGAAACCAGCTACTAATAACCGGCTAACAGAGTTGCACACTGTGCTATAAAAATGAGGGCGCGTCGCGCAGATGTCCGCTTCGAAAGTAATTTTCCGCCAACGGACGCTCGTTTCGCAGTTTCCATCGTTACAAGCTCACCAGAGAGGAATAAGTACTTGTGTTCTTCTCGTTGCTGGTGTCCCGTACCTTCTTATTATCCTCTCGATCGTCGTAAGCGGTGCGATACAGATAACCACGCTGATATCATCGCGGTTATTGGGATCGCTTTATTAGCTTTCATCGTCGTCTTCATCTCGCGAGCTCGTACCAAGTTTTATCGTCAGCAAGGATCTATCGACTGGCGAACCACGCAGGACAACGATCTTGTTGGAAACGTCTGTTCGTCCAAAGGGTTCGTAAAAGGATTAACACTATTCCTAGTCACAGTAAAAAATTCTAGCAGTCTTCATTTCCACAATCACTTCAATTCTTTTTTCTTAAACGTAAATTTGCTGGCTGGATAACCACTTCCGTCGAGTTCTATATATCCGCGAAATTGGTAGTCGAGGTCGTATAAAATTAACATGTAAGTCGCGAGGAACAAGTGACCGTATGTTCGCGATATCTCTGCGCAGAGTTCCCTCCCTTATCCTTCTCCTCGTCTTCTTCGCAGCTGCCAGAGTTCCGTCTCCGCCGTGGCTTTTTTCCGTCTGAACGCCGCCTCGCGTATCCGCCCTTTTGCGAGGCCTCGATCCCTCTGCGGATGAATCGAACCACTGTCAGAGTACGCCAGATTTCTCGATCGAACTTGCAACCGTCGCGAAGGAAGCCGTGTCTCTTAAAACACCGTTCACTTCCTGCGAGACGATGGGGGACGGATATATCTTGTAGGTGGCAGCTTTCGTCGCTGAGATAAGTTGCAGTTGCACGTAGCTGCGATATGCTGGAGTGTTGGCGACGTGATTATCGAGGTGGTTGGTCTCTCGCATGGAAATTGGGCGACACTGGCCTATTTTGCATGAATTAATTCGAGCAAGCGCGTCGAGGCGCCTCGTTTCTTAACTTGGTCGCATCGCGACGATACTCTTATCTGAGGTTTTCGTGGAAACGAGGAATAATGGAATAGAATGGTTCATTGTGTAATAGCAGTGACGATTCCTCGTGATTCCCAGAACTGCGAATCCCACTCGACTCTGCGATTTTTCAACTCACGATATTGCGATCGAGTGAGTAATAGCCTTTTTGAGAAACCACTTTCGTAACATTTTTCTCGCACCAACAGTTGATCCTCCGCAACGTGACGCTGTTGAAACTCTCCAAGTCTACGACTAGTCGTAAGTTTTTAGATAAATGTCGCTGTGGCTCGAAATTACCCCTCGTTCGTGGTCCACCATTTAAATCATTCATCGACCAGAAGTCCCTGCCACGCGATCGACCCTTGATTCGAAAATCCGGATCACGAGGGAGGATTAGCAGCGGCTTAAGTCGGCTGGGGAAGCCCCAGGATTTTTCTGAAGCCTGCTGAAGCGAGCTGCCAGCCGAATTCATCGTCCTCTAATGTATGCACTTCACTTTCCGCGCTCGTACATCTTCCGCTCTCGAATTACACGCGTGCCTTGTATATTTAGCTGTCGCGCGTTTATTGATTTTTCGGGTATTCCCGCTGATTCACCTCGATCCGCGTTCCTTTCTATTTCGGATTACCAGATCTGGGTCAAAGCTTCGACTGGGTCTGCTCGAGAGCTCAGTTTTTCGATAGCGCGTCGTTTTCGATGCTTCAAATTTTTACGAATCGCGCAGCTGGCTTTCCAAATCATCCACAGCTCTGTTTCTGATTCCATTATTGTTAAACCTGACGATTTTACTCTGGCTTGTTCCCCTCATCGATTTCACAGACAATTTTTCCAAACAGTCAGCGCAGCAGCATATGTCGCGCCATTATGCATGCCTGCAGCGATCTTTCTAACGCGTGCCCAAATTTTTTCGTCGATTCGCTACGCTTCTTTGCGTCAGACATCGCAGGGAATCGCGCACGCGTTTGCTTGGCGCAAACAAATCGCAGTAATCGATATCTTTTCGAATCTACTTTTTTCCGCGATATCGATTCGAAAGGAAACGAGATTACGATACAGAGAAGTGGCGTTGGTAACGTTTTGTGGAATAGCGTCCTCGTTTCGTCGCGTGAGACAGACCGGAAGGGAGTGACACGATCCGGGAGGAATGTGGAACGCGTCTGAAAATTGGACGGAATTAAGCCGGGTCAAAGATCCAGGGAGACGAAGCGAGAAAAAGAACGGTTTTTCAAACCATTGCGTCACCACTTGCCGGATCAGACGAAACGTATTTTATCATTAAGACTGGCGAGGAATTAATTAAGCATCTGCTTCCTCTCTCGCGACGCAAACGCACTGTCAGTCGCGCTCGTTCCGTCCCAAACGAGCTTTCTCAATTAGCAACAAGTTGGACTCTCGATTTTTGGTCCCCGCTGTTATCGAGAGAGGTAACTGTCAGCTCTGGCCTCTGCACAGGCGAAGACAAAGAGGAGAAAAGAGCAGAGGAGATCGTAAAGTCGAGCGTGAATCGGCACGAGACCCGTGCGGTGCGCGAGCACGAGCGCCCTGTAAAACGATCATGATTGGAATGCCATAAGAGCCGATCTCGAGGGCTACAGGCCCCTCTCTCGAGCCTTCGCGTAATAAAATCGGTGATTTAGTCGAGGCCCGTGCGCTGCGAGAAATCGAATAATCGAAGACGTGTAAAATTGATTTACATCGGTGATAGCTTGCTCGAGATAACGCAGCGCTTTTTTCTTCCCCTTTTTCCCTGCCACCAGGTTTTCCGTTTCCAGAGGGGTCGTGCTCGCGAGAATTTGCCCCTCTCGCTGTTTCAGTCGCGCGTTGTTCGCAGCCAGGCGTCAATGATAAATCTGTCCGCTGTTGATTTTATGCTGGCAACAAATTACACGCGCGCGATTATATTTTACGCTGCTCGTAGGTGCCAGAGCGTTCCCGCGAAACGCAGGCCACGGTTAAACGTCGTTGGAAAAACGAGACTGCAGTATATCGTGGCGAAACTGGCTGAATGATCGGGGATACTCGGTTTTTATGGCTCCACTGCGTGCCACGGTGCCACAGATTTCTACGCAAATACGCGTCGCCTTGGTGCGTGCGCTTTTTGTCGCTCGCGATCGTTTCAATTCGCAGCTACGTGTCACTTTGTATATTGCCACGTCGTTTTCTAACTGTCCACGAAATTAATTTCGTTGTACTCTCTGTTTGCGTTAGTACTTTGTCGCGGATCGTTTAATTAACCGATTAAGCAAACGCGATTCTCGCTCGAGAATCGATCGCGAGGTAAACGGAGCGGAACCAACAGCCGGCAAATGTACGATAAAACCGTCTAATCCCGTGGAATTACAGGGGAATCTATTCGCAGGGATCCCATATACGCGAAATCTAACCGAGATAAGCAAACTGGATTACGTGAACCGATCGTTCGATGCGATCCGCGCGTAGAAGCCTCAGAAACCTCGAATAATTACACTTACTGTGGCAGAAAAAGCTTTTCTTCTGCGTTGATTCACTGCTCTACAAATTACCTTTCGCAGAGTGAGCTAAAATTGCAAATAACGCAGAGAGATCGAACGCAACCTACCCTTAATCTTTAAAATCGGTCAGAGTCGCGATCAGCGCGAAGAATCCTCAGAGCTCTCGAATAATTACACTTACAGTGGCAGAGAAAGCGTTTCTCTCGCGTTGATTCATTGTTCTACAAATTGCCCTTCGCAGAGTGAGCTAAAATTGCAAATAACGTAGCAGAATGCTGAGCGCTAAGCAAAATCGAACGCAAGCCACCCCTTAAAATCGACCATAGTCGCGATCCGCGCGCGCTTTATTAAATAAATCCGATTAAAGCGGACTGGGGAGTCATGTTTGCACAAAACAGACGTTATCGAGCACGTAATCTTGGTGAATGGAGTCGTCACGCGTAACCGCAATTCCGTCGCATGTGGAAGCAACGGGCATAATGGCAGCGGGGCCCTCCCTTTCGACAATGCGAACGAGAATCGGCAGGGTGGGCACTTTGTGAGTCACGCGTCACCCACTGGCGCGCCCCTCGCGAGATCATCGTCCTGCGCGACCCCTGCGGCGAGCCATCGCTACTTTCCTCTCCTGGCTATCAAACTTTCTCCCCTCTCTCTCTCTCTCTCTTTCTCTGCAGAGTTCCTCTCTTTTTTCACTTTTTTTACCCGTAAGCGAGACTGACCGATTGTTATTCAAACGAAGCAGGGGATGCTGCTGGTGTGGCTCTCGTCCTCCGTTTTTCAGCGGCACCGTTTCGTTGGCTATGGATTTTTCATGGACCATGCGAGCATCGCGATAAACGGAAGGTCGAAAGTGCTTTTTTCGAGAGAATGGAATTTTTCCGCGATACCTGCAATTCCATGGATATCGTTTTCTATTATTTCCCTGGCGAATTTGATTTTCAATAATTTCATTCTAACAACAGAGAGAATTATGCAAGCCAGCAGGCTGATTTATTCAGGTTATTGCGTTTTCATACGTGAAATATGAGTTCCATTACGAAACGAACAGCGTAGACTGGTCACTGGACCCATTGTAGTCGCACGGTAATGATAATCGACGGGGTGTACAGCACAGTGGGCACTTTGTGAGTCATGCATCATCATCCGCTGCAACGACCCCAGAGATCATCATTGTCGATTCATTTTTTCCTGTTTTCTACCCTTTCTTTCGGCTGGTCGAGCTCGTAATCGATTTACCAACCAGTCAATCAGAAACTATATACATTACACCCCTGCGAACTTTATTGCGTCGAGCCAGAGCTCGGTGAACCGAACACTTTCGCTTCTGCAGTAATTTCTCTCGATTATTCATACGCGCATAATTCTGATCGATGCTAAATTATTTATTCACGCTGATCGCGATAATTTTGTGGCTTAGCAACAAGTGAATAAAACGAGAGACAGTGCTCGCTTCGAGCGTGAAAGGGGAGGACGGAAACCCTCGAAATATGTTCTCTCACGACAATAACGCTTTCCCAGTAACGCGACCGCTTTCTAATTGGCTCTATCCTGCTGACCGTGCCAGCAACGCGATCAAAAATCCAACGAATTTCAGTCCTCCCGCAAGTTTCTCGTTCAGGACCTCGTTTAATTCTGAATCAGCCTCTACGCGAGCACGTTCCGCTCGTGTTAACTACTCCACGTCGTGTTCGAGTTCCACGGTTAATACGAGTATGATCGTACGTGTCTGTATTTCACTGGAAGCTCGATGCTTGTGCAGTGTTGCGAGATAAACGAGGGATATAGACGAGCACCTTATCCCTTGGAAGCATCGAGGATTTTTCAGACCGCGTAATTTCGTTGCAGAATCATCTTCTCCATTTTATTTGGTATTGGCGTTTCTAAAGACTGTTGCTAAGTTTTAGCGAGCAACTCGAGTCTGTCTGAGGGTTATTAAGTTTGAGAAAGAAGAGAATGGGTGACAGATAGCAAATAAATTGGAGTTTTTCTGAGACTATCGAGTCTGAGAAAGAAGAGAGTGGGTGACAGATATCGATATCGATCGCGAGTCGTTGATTAATTAACGCGTTTCACCAGTGTTCGCGTATTATTGCCGCGAACCAAGCGTCTGATTATTTATGGGCGTTGCGTTCGATGTGCAACGGCCATTTAGGTGGCCGCGTGTAAACCGCAGAGGAAATCTGTTGAGCGGTCGCGATCTTGAATTATTGCTGGTATTAAATTATTGGTATAGGTTGCATCGAAATAACAGAGTACCGTGGATATTGATAACCGCTTTTTATTTGTAAGCAAGGGTTGCGATGCGGCGGCGGGTGCGTTACTGATGGCTTCGTCGATAGCATCGGAAGCGGGCATTAATCTCGCGCGAGGAGGTCGAGAAAAATCGAGAGGAACCCTCGATCGTGGTTAGACGGTGCGTAACAGATGTTCGACTTTCTCGATTGACGGAAACCCTTTTTATTTAACTCTCCAGGAGCCTAATTCAACCCTCGACCACTTCTCTATTCTGACAGACAAGTAGATTTTCAAGAAAAAATGTATTTCTGATGGTAACAGTGAAAGAGTCCTCTACGAGTGAATTAGAACGAAGCAATTACTTGTACAAAAGTGATCACTGCCTTTTGTTTAACGCTGCAATTAACGAAAGTAATTTTGAATTGGGTGGTGCCCTTCTTTTTTTTTATCTTCGATTTCACGTTGATTGGGTTCGATTAGTAATTAAGCTAAACGGGTTAAAACGTTCCCAGCAGGGTTAATTAATATTGTTTAACGGATCGAGCTGGTCCCTGTTACTGGGGCTATATTTGTGTAATTTATAATGGCGCGTTTCGAGCAACGGGGCTGAAATACGCGCTCCATTGTGAGCGGGGAAAGAGGTCACGTGAAAAATGAAATTGGAGGAACAGCAGATGTGTAAAATTTAATGCACATTTTATCCAATTTGCGCGAGAAAGGGTCGTGGACGTATTCAGTTGGAACGTAGCATGAATCCCTTTATTTAATTGAAATTTCCCGTGTAATCCTATAATTTATATTTGGGTCGCCAAGTGCAACACCCAGCACTGTATCTTTTATTTATCAAGGATTTAGCTCGACACGTAGACTAAATGCAGCTAACAAACGTGATGCAATGTAACGTGAGATTACACAAAATTTCGTACGTGTTTCGTAAACGAAAAAGCGGTATACAAAGTGGTACCAACGCTATGCGACAGCTTAGCAAGCGTTAATAATGTAAATACGAAATTCTTTCGATATTTCCACGTTCGAAATGCAGTGATACGATTAACTTTGAGAGAACACGTACGAAATGCAAGCAGAAGGAAGGTTAATCGATATCAACCCCTTAAAGAAGACGTTCGCGTCGCCATCAGGTACCAAAATGGCGGCGCCTCGTACTTCTTAAACACCATTCGGTAAACTGATATTGCGATCCAACATATGGGGGATAATGGCGTGTAAATAACGCGGGATTACAACACGTAGCAGCCGTTAATAACGGCGAGACGTGCCGCGTCTGTCGTTGGCTACTCGATGGAGGATTTCAGCGCGTCGATCGAACACGCCCCAAAACGTAACCCCCTGGCGATAAAGCGAATTAGCATCGCGATGGCCAGCCACGTAAACGGGCCCAATACGTTGTTTAATAATGAGGAACGCGTTGAATCATCGCGTCAGGCATTGTCTGCCATTCGCGTGCGCGTAAAATTACGCGCGACCTTTTCGAGCGTGTTCCTGGCGCATATGTGTCTGCTCGAACGGACTGCGTGTACCTGTTGCGTTCGTTCTCGTTGCAGGACCCAGATACGTATCTGCTCTTATATTTCTCTTTCGATCTGGAGCTGGAAAAACTGCTGCACAATTACGTCCACGTCGTGACGTCGATTAAATTCCTCTCGAGTGCGTACGCGAGGTTTGGTTATAGCTTGAAGAGCTTCGCGAAATAATTGTTCCTTGCGAGCTGCGATGAAAACTAGGTAGGATAGAGCAAGAGTAGCAAACGCAACGAGAGATCGAATACGAGAAACGTACGGTTAAACAGTCGCTACGTGCTTCGATCCACGGTTCGATCCGTTCAAGGTCTTGGCGATCTGTTGCCGGGCTTACAAGCCGTCCAGGTAATTACCAGCGTGGCACGAGGCAACGCGATATCGTACACGGTGTCGTTGCATGAAATCCCACCGCCTCGCAATAATATATTCCAGGTTGAATCATAGTCTCCAGGCATATGGGCATTCCATATGGTACTGGATGGTGTGGATCGGTTGCACGCGCGCGTCGATCGTTGAAATCGCGTGCCACATCCCGCGAGCAGTCGGCTCTGGACACAGAGCCCAGCTAAAGGTCCGTTCGCAACGAGAACGACCCGCGTTTTCCATCCTGACTTCTCAAGGCTCTCGCGTGCAGTCGTCGTTGAAATGCGACGCCAGTAGTCGCTTGTTTGGTGGTTTGACGCGTGCATACGATACGAGGCGGTGTCGCAGGCTTCGAGGACTTTTGTTCGCGACGATTCGATGGATAATGAACGGGGCACCTGTGTCGCGGTTGTAAGGAAATCGAGTCGCTTGGCTGGCTCGAGAGCTGGTACTGAACGAGCTCTAATTTATGGCACCCATCGTTACGTGGATCTTGGTGCACTCGATACGATACGACTCTTCTAGACGTAGATTAGAACAGTACTACTCGTGCAATAAACTATGGTGTATGATTGGCTTCTACAGCTCTATGATCCGTCCACATATGGCTAGAGACGATTTCAAAGTCCAATTACATGGAGATACTCTTCTCTAGATCTTCCTCAATCCTTTCTTGCCCCTATTAGTCGCCTCTTACGACAAGCAGGGGATACTGTGGGTGTATTCTGATCCCCACCGCACAGGGATGGGCCATGGAAGACCATCAGGGCCCATGTGCACGACGCTTGACCACGATAGAGGCGCGTACCGTGTGTGCTCGACAATCGTTCGCGTTTCGGGCGTCATCTGCACGGAACTTCGCTGGCTGTTAACAAGATTTCGAGCCGCACGCGCTCGTGACACTGCTCTGGAATGCGTAGAAATGTAACAGCACGCGACCATTCGCTAGTTTACGAGCGGTATCGCGGAGGATCGGCACGCAGGGCCCTCGTCACGCGGGATTGTTCCTCGTTCGTCCCTGTGCTCGCGTTTAATTAGCCTCGACCAGTCTGTCGCTACTCTCACGAGGCATTTTTTCGACTGCACATCCTCCTCGAACGTCCCCTCGATATTCCAAGGCAAAATCTTCGCGGTTGGATGGAGTTTCATCTGCTCTCCATACATATGCTTGTCCTCGTTCAGAAATATTGCAAATATTGCAAGTATTCTTCTGCATTTCGAATTATAAAAGGCTACCCTCGTTTCTGTTATCTGTTTCCGGTACACAGAGCCCAAAGAACGTTTCACTGGCACAGAGATATGTTTCTCCATCGTTGCGTCTAGTCTGCGACGCATGGATCTTCGAATCGGTTCGTTATCAGTTGACACGGGGGTGAAACGTGTCGTGGAGTTTGCGTGCGAGTGATAATGGGACGCGAGGATGATCTCGCGAGGCTCTCGAGCGGCGGGTGAGCTTCAAGGGTGCCATCGAGAGGCGTGAATGCTCTCTTTGTCGGCGGATGCAAATGTCGCCGGGTAGAGGGCCATTATGCTCGACGCACAATGCCGAAATGCTCGTAATAATGGTAATGAACGAAGAAATATGGGCTATGCAAATGCGTCGAGCCTCCAGAGACAGGGATGGCCGTGGAGGAACGTGGAGAGGGCTGAATTTTTCATATTTCTCTCCTCTAGATTAAAGGCACGCGTGCACAGGCGACATATGCTCGACGCGGGGTTGCGCGTATATATCACGTCGCTGTCAACCCCTCGAGCAGCGAGCTAACCCCCGAAATTACGGGGGCCACTGTTTATTATTTCTTCCTCCTCTTCCTGGTCGGCACCCTCTGTCCAAACATACGGCGCGCGACGACGATGCGCCTTTCGACCGATGTTAATTCCTGTTTAATCGTTTCTAGATAAACAAATCTGCCCGTGCCACGTTCCTCTGACGCCCCTGCTATTCCCTTTTTTTCTTCTCGTCGATGTCACGCGCGTACGTTCGAGAGGATTCAATCGTTTCGCAATTTGCTCGCGAAGGGTGCCATTCGACAACGTTGGACAAATATGAAGGACAGGGTTTAAATCGCAGCTAAATTACAGAGCTCGAGTGACGAAAAAAATGCTAAACGTAATCGAGAGTGGATCCTAAATGGCCGTTCGGAAGCGTCCGCCTGTTGAATCGATTGGAAGTGAGGCGAGTGCAGGAGCGAACCGACGCGCATCCGGGACGCCGTGTTTTTCACGAGCACGTGGGCGTCTGGGGAATTACGCAAGCGAGCTGGCGGCGGTTTCGACGGGACAATCGTGGCCGTTTCGATTGTCGAGGCAGGGGTCAACCCGGAACGGATCATCGGGGCCCATTCGAGGGACCCCCTGTCCGCGGAGACGGTGTCGTTAATATCGGCAAACTTGCTGGCCATAAATCACCAGGGGTAACGCCCGTTGCCGTTTCTCGCGTCGCCCTATCGATTCACCGGATTTACCGTGCATCCTAATGAAGTTGTCGCGAGGATCGGCTCGATTCCAGGTCGAACCAAGCCCTGCGTCGAGGGTTCGCATTTCTACATCGCAACAGCGTCTCACTCGCGCCATAATTTTTGCGAAATCGTACCTCAAAGCCAGACTGACACTTGGATTTTCATTTTCCAACGAAACAGCGTACTTTGCTCGCGGCCTACATTCCGTTAATTTATTATAATACGCGATAGTTAAGTGTAAATTTATTTCAACCTCTAAATGTATTGGAACGCGCACTTAACTTTTTGACCTCGCATGCTCATTTGCATTCTGCTCTCCTTCCTACGGTTCAATTATCCATAATGCATAAGCCAGCGGCCTGGTAATTATAAATATTTTTTTGCGCGGCATGTTTAAAGGATGAGCGAAATTCCATTTAAAAAGCTGGCTGAATTAACTACCAAGGCTGCTTGCATTTACTTATGTATACGCGGAGATAAAGTTATTACGGTTTCTATTTTAAAGACCACTTACGTTCCACGAGATACTCTGCGCTCTATAGCCAATGACTTTTAACAAGGAAAGAGCAGCGAGATGTGTAACATGATTTTAGCGGAAAATGGATTGTCTGGCTCGAAGGCAGGGCATTACAATTTCAAAAAGCGCGTCGCGTTTCCGTGATTGATCGACGTCGATGGGGTCTCGTCTCTGGTAAATATTTGCGCGCGGAATCGAATTCTGATGGGCATCGATCCATCGACGACGAGCCCACGCGCTCGAAATTGATTATTTTCTCGCCGTTTCCCGGAATGAGGCTCGCCAGAGCGATGTTGCAAAAATTTCTGCCCCAAGCTCGCGTGTATTTTTGCACGCTCGACGTACCACGGACTTTACAGGACAAAAAGCGTAAGCGCGACAGGCTATTGCTTGGTAATATGGCGGAGGCTTGGCTCAGCGTCGTAAACTCCGACACGATATTTCCTGATTTCCTTTATTCGTCTGTATTATTCTATTTTATGTCTCGCGTTAGGTTAACCGCGTCTTGGTCTCTCCTCTTCTACCCTCGTGTATATTCAACGATCGAAGTGTCTCAGTCGAACACAGACGCGTCGATCCTTTAGACTTACTAATAAGAACGACTTCGAAAAGGAAGGAAGTTGTTAACCTTTAACAGAAGGAACTTTTAGCGATCGAAAGCAACGACGTACAAACTCGGGTGTGTCCCCGTAATCGCGGTTGCCCTCGCGGCAAGAAAAAGGGTGTCTGGTGGGGAAACGATCGTATGAAAAGAGGAAGAAGAAAAAAAAAGCATCGAGAGGAAAGAGAAAGTGCGTTCGCGCGCGGTCGAGCTTTGTAATCCATCATCGAGCTGGCTTGTCGAGCAGCGACCGGCTGATACGCATTAACATATTCATGCGTGACATCGCGAGGATGCTCGCACCCTGGGCGCATCTGTCGCGAACCCTCAAAAAGATTTCTCAAACCGTCGAGAAATAAAACGCAGCGATCGAGGTTCGTCAACGAGCTCTGGCAGCCAGGCGTGCTCGAATAAATCGAAAAAAAGTGTCGAAATGGATGGAAAAAAGAGGCAGCAACGGGGTCTCTCGCGTGAAACTGATTTCGTAACGCGAGCGTTTTATCAACAGGGCGAAACATGCGTGGGACTGCGGTCCACTGTTCGGTGAATCGGTCGTTTCTCAATTGGGAATTGAAAAGGTCCGCGAGGCCAAGTGCCGGTGGACCGATTCGAAACGAGGTGAGCCAGGGCGTTTCGCAGCGTCCGCCTCGAACCCTCTGCACCACGATAAACCTTAATCGCAGGCGTTGGTAAATCTAAATGGTCCGCGGCGATAACTTTCACGAGATAAAATTGCTGCCGCTGGTTGGCCGCCGATTGATTTATAGAATCGTCCGTCGAGAAATCGGCGGCTGCTTGCATTAGACTTGTGCGCGAGTTTGGTGCCGCTCCAATTGCCTGTGGAACGTGCGCGAAAACGAGAGATCCATTAGGGTGTTTAGTCTGGCGTGCGTTAACGCGCGCCCTTTGCAGCAGTGCGTGGTTTAAGCTGGTCCAAAGCCTGGTCAGTGCTGCTACTCGTCACGAGCGCTTATTAAATTAACTCGTTTAATTGGACCCGTCCTTTTATTTCAGCAGACGAGCGCACGTGCAGCCTCTCTCGTGGAAACCCGATTCCTATGGGAACAACGACCGTCCCGCACAGTTTCCTTCGTGTCTCCTGCTGGCTGCCTTCCCCTTCGCTTCTTGCAGCGCCCTAACTGTTCTCAGCTTCCAGATGCGAGGCTCGTTCGTTTCAGAAATGCTTGGCAAGTTTCGCGAGACGGTGCAGTTTCGTTCGCGTGATAGATCTTTGGAGCACGCTCGACGATCTGGCGGTCGTCGATCGTGGTTCGATCGTCCTCGATCATCTCTCGAGTGGTGTGCAAGGTATACGATGAAGCACGCTGCTATCGTAGCTGAGGTTCTTGCACAATGCTTGCTTTTAGAGGGACTTATCGCCACGCAGTTGACCCACGGAATATACGTGACTTTTCTCAAAATTTCCATCGAGTATCTCTTAATAAATAGAACGATTTATCATTCTAGATAGATTTGGAAATTCACTGGGCACCAGTTTCAGTGACAAGCCTCGTCGCATCGTTTGGTTATCGTCAGTCGTATTAATTTATAATCGCGAGGGGGGAAAAAATGAAACGAGGCCGTAAAATTTCGAATTTCACGCGTCAGCTGTATTCGGAAGCAGGGATTACGACCGCTCTATAAGCGAGGTGAGAATGCATTCGAGATAAGACCCGGTATTTAGTGCGGTATAATTGAATTTACAACCGGATAAGACGATAACGTGCACGAAATACCGTGCTCCTGTACGGTAGCCGATGAAAAGGAATGCGCGATTATCGATAGCCTGGACGATAAGCTTGGCGAGCCACTTTGGATTCCGGCTCATTTGAGGATTAACAAATTGTCTTCTCGCCAACGGGACGTATCAATTACGCTGGGCCTTATTTGGATAAAAGGCGTTTCGCGTGTCTCCAGACAACTTTCGACTGCAACGAATCGATTTAACGATCTCATTGTTCCCACAGAAATCTTGATAATTGTGCGAGGAGTTTGTGTTTCTCATGGGAGGAGATTTTCGGACCGTATGGATTAACAGTTGCAACATTCATGCTTCAATAGAGCGTTCCTCGCGTTCAGCGAAAGCAGCAAAAGCACCAGTCGGAAAGTATGAAATCTTGATGCGATCCTCTCGACGGGAATTCATTCTGCTCTACGATCGACCGATTCCAAGTTCCGTGCACGAAGCGACTGCGAAATTTGTAAAAATAACCGCTATTTAGGTCGGCGATTGTGCTTGTCCAGCTACCTTCATAGTTCGTTGCCAACTCTGGGCACTTATACACGGTGTTCCCAAACAAATAGCAGAATTAACTCAGCATCCACGTATTCTGCATGCAAAAACGAGTCGAAAATGTAGAACAACATTTCACAGTTCTCCACTTCGTTTCTGAAAAAATCGCGCTCGAACACTTGCAACTCCACCTTGCAAACCCTAAACTCCACAAACTTTGGAGTTTGATTATCTCGAAAACGAAAGCAAGAATCGCAAAATTCTGTTCCACACTTTCGATTGACCTTTTCGCGTAGAATAATTGTGCCACGTCTGTTTAAAATGAATCCATTCGATCTGGCAAGACTCTGTTCGAGACTGCTCGCGTTTCGAGACACCCTGTACGCGAGAGTGAACTGCGGTACGTGCAGTAGCAGCGAACGTGAAATTCTTCCTCGCGGAAAACAGGAATTCCCCGTGGCGGTCTGTGTACACAATGTATGAATAATCGGGAACGGCTGTATCGGTGATCGTAGCCGATCGATCGAACGGCCGAATCGATCCGGCTGGGGAGCATAACTGTATCCCCCTGTCGCGCTTTGATTAGTCTTACTATCCGAGCTAACGACCGTTATTACGTGTGCACGTTTTGATCGATGTCGCTGGCAACGAGTCCGACGAGCTGCATCGAAAACGCTCACGTTCCCGTTCGACCGTCCCGCGTAAATGCCCGCCCGTAATTCCAAACTAATTGCCGACAGCTCGCCTCTGCGTCGATAGGATACGAGCATTATGCGCTGATGCATATCACGCGTTCGTTACGACCGGGATAATTCCAGAAATTAAGTCATCATCGCGTACGACGCTCGACTATTTCCTTCTTCTTCCCACCCTCTTCCTCGTTCTGTCCTCTTCTCTGTTTTTCTCGTGTCCCCTGCGATTCTTTTCGCTGCATTGCTTTCTGACGAGAGTGGAGCGTTCTTCGATATCCGAATCAGTATTCGGATGGCATTTTTGCTACTTAGCTGAAGCGAGTCTCACGCGTTATTAGCGAGATCGTGGTCCTTTTGCGCTCGAGATTATCCTACGGCCAATTTTCCGTCCTTTTTTTCGTTCCTCTCCAGCCTGTTCCAAGATCGATCTATTGTAGGCTCTTTTGCGTTCGAGCCACGTATGGGAAGTGCGAGTCTGCAAAAACCTGGGGGATATATATAACGTGGAAAAATGCACTGGTTTTTATGCTGGACAACTTGTTCTGGTAATTCTGTGCCCATTTTCTGGGGCACTCGATACGTTTGGTAAAAAGTTAATTGAATTCATAATGAAAAACGTACATTCTGATGTTATCTGTAAAATCTAGAGAGCTAATCAACGTACAGGAGAATTATCCAAATCCAAGTGGTTACAGAATCGTTTCGTGGCTTGAAATAATTTTTAAACGAATTTCGAAGGCGAAGCATTGTGTCTGAACGAAAGAGATCCTCCCATCGTTTCTTATTTTTGGTTGTTATTTATTTATTTATTTATTTTCTTTCTTTTTTTTCCTCATCGAACGTCGTGCGTGCCGTTTTCGCGTGGCGAGCCAGCTATGGCACGACACCCCGTGACTCGAACCGTGCGCCATTGCTCCTTTATGGCGCTCGACGAGGCGGAATGCGCGATTATCGACAGATACGACGATAAATGCCAGTCGCAGAAAGATTGCAGTTCGTTTTAGAAGCTCGCCTATTTGCCTTGTCGAGGCAGACCGGCTGGCTGGCCGGCTATCCGCTTTCTCGCTGGTTCGACCTTCTTTCGCAACGTCCAATTCCCGGCTACGTGCGCGCGTTGTTATTGAATCCCTAAATCATCCGTGAAAATCGCAGCAACAATGATCGTGCGCACGTTTTCCTCGTCGAACGATGGTCCACGATCTCATCACTCTGCACCATCCCTCGAAATCGCATAATTTTCAACAGCATTCGATAAGAAGAATCCTCTTCGTCTCTGGTCTCGATGGTTCCGCTAGATCTTGCAGATCTTGATAATCAAATGTATCTGGCAAGTGCGTATCCGTTTCGAAAGTTCCGATGAGTCTTGAAAAGCCTTGTGGCGTGCGATTGTCGATGGATCTAGCAAGCCTTGGGGATTTTTCAGGCCACATGGAAATCTCGATAGCCTGGAAAGTTGTTGGTGCTCTTAAGAGTTGTTGGAATCTTGATAAGTCTTGATAGATCTTGGCGAGTCTTCGAGGGTTTCCAACTTCTTGATAGATCTTGATAGGCTTCGTGGACTCGACGAACCGCTAGATTAGAATTAAATACGAGCATCTGGAGAGCTATCGAGGAGCCCTCCAGAGTTTCGAGTGCGAGATTATCGCGTCGAACAGCTTCGATTCGGATCCCCCTCGAAATCGAAGCTTCTACGCTCGTCCTTGTCTTCGTCTCGCGAAATTTCGCGTCGAACCACGATTTCGTGCGGTAATTATAACGTATCGCGATCCTGGCGTCGCCTTAAGGCGCAAAACCAGCCAACGAGAGAGACGTGCGCGCGAAAAACGAGCAAACAGGCAACAAAAAAAACTGCAAAACAAGGGGATAGAATTACCTGGTTTCTCAGCCGACCTGGCCACTTTGTATCTGTAATCGAAACGACAGGAAAATAAGGAGCAATCACCGGGACACGTCGATGCGAGGCTTGTTTGGACGCGGATTATTTAAATTACTGTCACGTCACAGAGCCCTCCTTTCTCTGCGATTGAAAGGACTGGCCGCTCTTCCTTTATCTCGCCTTGGTTGCGCGTTACGAAATACTGACGAGTGCTTGTCGGTTCTCCATTTGAGACACGGCTCTGACGATCGCGATCCAACTGGTCGACAGGTTGAGCCAGTCGCAAAAATACGTCTATCTTTTGCGATTATCCCTCGCGACAAAGCGATGACCGCGTTTTCAGGTCAGATCTCGAGGGATGAGATCTTCAGATGTTGAGAATGTCTCGTTGCATCGCGTTTCTCTTTAACTTTCGATACATCGTCGAGGCAAACGAGAAGTAACACGGTTAGATGGGATCGTGATGGTCGAAAAGTGAACAGCTGTTGCCAGATGGTTGTTTCGAGCCGTCTCCATAGGGGGGGCTTGAATTAGTTGATCTTGACGACTTTTTCGAGAGCGCAGAGAGTGATCTTCAACGACTGGATGCTCTCTGGGCCATCTGCTTCTTCGTGTTCCACGTCTAAGCTGACTCTAGCCTCGAAACCGTTCGATATGCACCGATAACGGATGATGGATGGTATCAAAAATAGAGTTGAGCTCGATTAGAAGGGCTTGGGAACGGAGGAACGTCGAACGAGAGCTTTGGACGATAACGAAACGTACGCGAGGATGATTAATTGGACGTGGGATTGAATCAAGTCGCAGACAAATCGGTGGAAGAAAAGTTTCACTCGACTAAACGTTTTCACGATCGATCGTGGCTGTGGTTATCAAAAATTCCATTTTCTGACGTCGCTTTTATAGAATATCGAGAAGCTTTGCGTTTCTCTTCTTCGAGGGACCGTTTCTTCAGCGATCGTATTGCAATTTAATAAAATCTCTGCACGATACACGCGACACTTTGCACGCGAGCGTGTGCATGTCGCGGATGGTCGACTATAAAAATGTTGAACTGGAATTTTTAATTTTCGTTTCAGGAGACAGCAGCTCGAACAATCCGTATATTGTGAGGCTGAATCCCGGCGTTCCACCGTCGAGGATGAAAGGCAAGATGTTCAAGGTGCCAACCAGGAGAAAGTCAAGGTACGAGGAAGCTTCTGTGCACGGATAATTGCCTTGGAAAAACAGTTAGAAGAGCTGGAGTGGATGTCGTGTGGTTTTTGTTGCAGAGTACCACGCAAGATTTGTTCGAGTTACTCGAAAGGGTGCAGAGTTCGCGTCTCGATGATCAACGATGTGTCCTGCCGCCTTACTTCTCTCAGGTAGGTGACGTATTAAGACATGTGTTTACCTTTCTCCTTGGTAAATGGAGTACTCGTGCTTCTGCAATTTCTGAATCGATATTTTAAGCGACGATCGATCAATCGTGCTTCTGATGGATGAGTACTGCTGCCACTCTTCTTTCCTTCCATCACGATTACTTGTAATCTCTTAAATTCACAGTGGCCATTTTTACTGATCGTTCACAAAGTAACTAGGAGTCGTATGCTAATTTGGATTAATTATCGTCGCGATAACGTGGGTGATTATTTAATAAAAAATACATCAGCTGGGCGACTCGTGTTAACGTCGAGAGATCCCTGTACTGATGTGAAACGCAACACGATACCCGTATATTAAATTAAAATGCCACCCGTATATCTCTTGGATCGCATTTCTCACACCCTCATAGTAATTACCATGTGGACAAATTTTGGAAATTTATCGTATCGTGACCGGTTAACAGCCTCGTAAACTCGTCGACGGAATTGACGATGATTTATCCGAACCCATTACCTGCCTCCAAGGCTTCATTTCATCCGAGCTCGAAACTGTTTTCAGTGGAAACTTTCTCACGAGAACGTCGATACGCTCGCCTCCTCTCTTCTCCTTTTTCCAGAATTTTTCGCTAAAAATCGTAGCAATTCGAAATTTACCCGAGCGATGGTTTCCACGGTCGACTATTGTTCAACGACAGACCACAATGGCGGAAACTAACCAACCGAGCTGGCAGTAAACAACGAACTTTCGCGATTCCACCGCGATAACAAAAAGTAAAGGGAATAAAAAGCGAGTCCAATTCTGTACATCTCGTCTGGCGAGAGGAAGGAGATAAAAAAAAAGAAAAAACAGGCCAGCAGGAAACATTGGCAGGAGGCCCGCGTAGTTAAGGGTCCATTGTGGTTGAAAAATCAGTTCGTATGCAGAATGAGTTTCGCCTGGCGTGCTCTCACTTGTCCAACCATCCACGCGCGGCTGAGAATCTCAATCTGTCTGGTTCGAATGACTCGATGATAAATGGACGTCATCATCCACGGTGCGAGAAGCAAAAACCCTTAGGACGAATCGTTTGGTCACGCGCTGCTTGAATTTCAATCAGGCTTGCCACGCAGCCCTCCTCTTCCGTTTCACTTCGCGGTGTCTCGAAAATTTTCGGTCCGCTGATCTCGAGGGGTGAATAGTTCCCAGTCACGTGTTAAACCGCCCCGAATGGAGGGTCCGCGTGACCAAAAGTGATCGCAGTGCCTCGTCCCTTTCGCGTGTCTCCGTTTCGTGTTGCGGTTGTCTATTAGACTAACGATCCAGGCTCCATTTGTCCGTTTCAGAGTGGAGAGGAGAGTTCAGCGGATGTCAGCATGATTTTGCGAAACTGGACGCTGACATACTTATTGGGGTGCATGGTGTAGGGTGCGCAGAGGGTGACTTTGGGTGCTGACTAAGAAATCCGTAAAAATCTTCAACTTTTTCCTTGCATCCCCCTCAAATCATTGACACTCTGTGATTCTCGAAGGTGTTGGACGAGGAATTTCGAGTGTGCTTATTTTACGTCACGAATGTAAACCTTTTCTTGCGCTTTGTACATGGTGGCAGGTTTTTTGTGACCTTTCTTCATGTGGCACCCAAATGTGACATGTGAGTAACACGTGTGGTGGCAGTGACGTGAGAAATTTGCACTGGCGAATGTTGGGGTAGAATTCCAAGTGTTCTGGTCTTCCATTTCCGGTCTCTGGTACTGTACTATGAATCGGTATGGTAGGTTTCTTGTGGAGATAGAACAGGAGACCTGCAGTAGATAAATGGGACTGTCAGAGGCAACTTCTCGACAGCAGATATGACGTACTGTCGGTTAGTATGGAATCTTCTTTTTCCATGGTGATCATCAGTCGTTGCTATGCTTTGAACCATCATATGGTTCTTATTTTACCATTTACCCACTTTGGATAAATCCTCAATTAAACTCAAAAAACTTGGAATTTAATTAAAACAAAACATACTTTTGAAATGGTTATTTAAATAACATATGATCTTATCTAAAGATTGTCTTAAGCTTTAATTGGACATGCAAATGATTTTTCTTTCACTTGTTGATCGATTATATCCTGCTTCTATTCAGATAAACATTTCCAGAACCAATCTCCAGGTCTTTTGCATGTCAATTGCGTCAGAAGTACAGATTTTCCCACAGTGAGTCACGCACAAATGCTTCCACGCCTACTAACTACCCAGCATCGATGCACTCTGGGCACGATGTTCAATTGTTTCATAAACGAACTTAAAGTTTCGTTACTAAAACGCCACGATCCACAGTTTCTTACAGAACAAATGGCCATAAAAAAAAAAAGAAACTGTAAAATTGTAAAATTGCTCGATGGTTTAGTGGAAAGGTTCGAAATGCGAGCTGTCGCTGGTAATACAAGGTACCAAATCAATTGTTTCATAAACGAACTTCAAGTTTCATTACTAAAACGCCACGATCCAAAATTTGTTACAGAACGAATGGTCTTAAAAAAAAAAGAAACTGTAAAATTGTAAAATTGCTCGATGGTTTAGTGGAAATGTTCGAAATGCGGGTCGTTGTCGCCAGTAATACAAGGTGCATATGCGATCCCCAAGAAACAAGGGGGAGGCGAGCGTTTCCGGCCGTGCAGGTACGCCGCCGGAAGCGTTGGATGAACCGCCACGGCTGGTCGTCATGGTGTGACTATAACCGAACGCTGGGGAACGTTTTCTGATTTCTGTCTGCTCACGAACCCGTGAAGATCGTAGATCCGAGTTTGGCGACGCTCGCAGTGAACAACAGGTTATTGTATCCGACGGTTTTTACGTGGGAACGGCCCCGAATCTAACGCGAAACAGAGACTGAACTTGACATCGTTGCGCCTTGGGGGTTTTATGAAATCGTACGCTCGTCTGACTCCACCAATTCTCTTTTTTTCGTCCGTATAATTTCATGGACGAAATTGTTCGTAATAGACATAATAGACATAAGCTCTATGCAAATGAACGTGACGGACAATTATTCGTGACGCATTCTAATTGAGCTGTTGATCACAGATAGCTGGATTTGTCGTAATCGATGCTTTCTAACAGCTATGTAAAGAGTTGGAAAAGGAGCGTTCAGTGATTCACTATCTAAATGGTGAGAAATTAGAAGAAATCTGAAAATTATGCTAAATGTGAGAGACTTTTTTTTGAATAGGGGTCATTCAATTTTCTGATATCTACGCTAACAGTTAGACGTGCGAACGACTATTGTCATGGTAATGAGCGGCACTCGTTTCTGTTACCCAATTTCGATTATTTCTGTGTCAGCAATGAAACGTAAATTACCTCTTGATCTGATACAGGCAAACGTTGCAAATGAGAAGGAAATTTTATTCGTCGCAATGCATATCTTGGACTACTTGCGAGCGACTACCTTGGTGCTTGAAATACGCGGTACGACACTCGTTCTATTCGAAAATCGGAAGAGGGATTAAAGGGACGCGTGCGTGATAATGTCTAATTAAGGATTCACGCGTGATACAACTAATTTCCAGAGAATTGTTTACGTAATTGCTCTCTCGATTGCCGCAACGGATTCTAAAATATTTTAAGCGCATTAAGATTATATTACTCCCGAGCGAAGGAAACCGACAATCAATTTCTCTTCTCCTGACAGTTATCGAGGGTCCCTACGATTCAAAAAGAGAAAGTAACAGACGCTCGATTGGTCAAATCCCAGGCTGGAATAAAATATCTGTGCATCGACAGATAGCCGCGCGTTGCTTTTGGACGATAGTAATTCAAATCGAGCGCACAGCTGTCTGTTATCTTGAATTTAAACCGTGTCCAGTAAAAACAGAGGGGATAAAAAAAAAGCGGAGATGAACAGCGCGGCATCGATGTCCATTCACACTGGCGGATGAAATTTTTATCGAGCTCAGCTCGCTCGAATCTCCGCTCGAGGCTTCCCCGTTCGCCCACTGATTGTAAATTACGACACGAATTTCGTCGCTGGAAAATTTCTCAGCCGACACCAGAATCCAGAATAAGACGAAAAGCGAGAATAACAAAGTTCAGCGCGGAGCCTCGTTTTCTAGAGACACGGCTTTTCGAACTCCGTCGAGCACACGCTTGGCACGTAGCCATACACCGTGATGGACAAACAATCGTTTATACGAAATTGCTTTTTAGATACTATAGACCCTCCCTGCTCGCTCTTCTACATAATCTTCTCGTTTTTTATCCTCTCACGTGACGTACGTGTTTGCAGAAAGTCTCGAAACGCGTGCCTCCGTTTAATACGAATTAATCGTCCTTCAAATTTCTACTCTTTTACTTTTATTAGTCGCGAGGTGAATTTCAGAAATATTGCTCAGCGATAAATTCCAGCGCAGCTATTTCCCTCTCTATTTTCGCTGTTTTTCTCGCGCTCGAAAATGGTGTCCCGGTGGCGAGCGTTCAATTTCATCGAACCATCAACCGCGTTGTTCGCCTCGGAGTTTCGAAAAAACGAAGCACGGAACGCTGCATCGTCGGTCACGTCGCCACTCGAATCGCCCCTAAAACTTTGCTACGAAACTCGTTCGCCAAACACCCGGTATACACACCCCAGGACCGGCTATTTCCGTGGAGAGAGTAACTTTGATGTCCCAGCGGGAATAAAGAAGGCGCTGTTTACCCACGGATCGAGACACCGGTTTCGAGATCGTCGACGCTCATTGCCCAAAAGTCTTTGACTTCAGCGAATGGTCGTTAAGAATGGAACGAGGTTAGCGTTTTCAAAGAGTCGCGACGGTGGCGCGCGAAGAACGCAGCGCAAAAGGGTGAGGAAGAGGGTTTGGTCGTGACGAGGTTAGAGGACGAGAGAAGAGGAAAACTGAGAGGCTGCGTAATAGAGATGGAGAAATATCGATAGTCGTAATCATTGGCTGTTTCGTTGCCCTCCTATTCAATAATTGACAACCATCGTTTGCCTCGAACGCAGTCGGATCTGTTTACTTCGAGCAATTTTTTGTCTAATCCTGATTCTCGCGAGTGCAGTTGGGGTTTCGTCATTTTACGAAGCTCGCGATAATTGAATTTCTCTCGTCTTATTCGGTTAATTAAAAGGAATGGTTCGATAATCAACCGTGCGTCCTGTCCTCGTGTTTCTTCCAAGGGAAATTAAGCATTCGATGCATATTCGTCTGTTGGAATCCATGCTTCTTGGAAATTCTTTACGCGAAACGTCGAACTTGCGAGTCGCGAGTGTATTCTCGAACGTGGATTCGATGTTCGAGTCGTTGAACGAAAAACGAGGATATTAGAGCGGAACGTTGCATATCGCGACATCCTGCGACTGGTAATTTCCTTCGTACGAATTTCATTAACGTTTCCGCGGGGATCAGCTGTCGAGGCTCATTTAGAGTGGCGTTGCGTCGTTTTTAGGCGCAGGAAGTTGGGTGAAATAATGAAAGAGGTGGACACAAAGGAATGGGAAGCCTTGATACTACCTACCTGCCTACCGGCAACGAAATAAGTCGACCACGAAATGACATCCGTTCTCTTGTCAGTGTCTGGCCGCCATGACAGTCCGTTTCCTCTTGGTTTCACCTTCCTTCACCTGTCGTTACCTTCCTTCGCATCGTGGACGGAAAAATTCGCCGTTTCGCTTCTTTGAATCGACGGAAGCGCGTCGTACGATCCGGCGTTTCTGATTTGCCAGGTCAATTCCTCGTCGACGTGCTCGCAGATTGCTTCAATTGGACGAATGCGTTTCGCGCGGCTCCTGTTTGGCAGCATCGAATCGCGGGTTGCTCGTTTGGTGAACCAACGATGGCTGCTTCATCTCGTTGTCTCGATCGATGCCTTTCGAAAATTAGAGAAAAACGTGGTAAAGCACTGTAGAGTAACGCACGATATTTCGTATTATTTGGCAAATCACCGTTTGATTACAACAGCTATTTGATTACTCCAACGGTACGGAAACATTTAACAAATGCGTTTCAGATTGATCGTGGTCGGGGCTAATTATAACTCGATATTCGTTTGTACGCTCGCACACTCGTTAACTGCGTTACTCGAATAACGAGACCGCATAATAACGCAGCAAAGGATAACGATGTGATTTTTTTTCGCGCAGTCAAAATCAGTGGGATCATCAAAGCGATGGAGAGGAGGAGGTTCGACTTGCACTCGATGGTTGTCGAACAAAAGCATCATCCTAGAGGGGTTGTCTCGCCTGTAAAGGAAAGCTCTTGTTCGAGTGTTTCACGGAATCTAACGAGAGTCCTGGCGCGCAATTATACCGTAAAATTACCAATCAATGTCCCCCTGGTTCAGACGTATCAATTATCGTTGGTGCTCGCGACACTGGCTTATTATATTTACGCGAGATCGTTGTATTTACACGTGTACCCGAGTTGGTTCCTGTTGGAAATAATATTTTGAAACCCTGCTGGCTCTCCGAGCCAACGATTTCCTAACGGCGCTAATCCAAAACCCGCTTCGATCGAGCGGGTCGATCGTTAATCGTGTCGCGGCGGGTGGGGATGGGGAAAAATGATCGAAGTTCGCGTGGAACCGAGTTTACGCGGTTGATGGCGACCATGGCAACGTTTGTTCACGACACGATAGCAGGATGGTGGGAGTTTTAAGAACAGCAGGACGTTCAAAGCCTCGGGTCACAGAGGGGTGGCGAGGAGCCAAGGGGGCGTTTGCGGTGGGGAAGCGGAGACGGCAGACGAGGCAAGCCTCGAACCGTACGGTCTCGCTTGCCAGTCGCGCTCCTGCACTTCTGCGTAACTGAACTCTTTGTACGCGTTCGTCTGCCGTCTACGTGTCGAGGTACATACCATTCGTCGAACGCGCCCACGGTGTAAACACTTTCTATTCTGACCTCGCTCGGCTGCGCGAAACGTGGGCGACGAAGAGAGCAGCCCAGGAAAAGTGACACGCTGCCGCTGCGCGTCGCGTTTCTTCGGATATCGTGCCGTGAAAATGACAGTGAACTTTAGTGAGGGTAGAAACGGACGCGGCATCGAATTCGACGCGAGCTACAAGAGAGTAGGATCGTAGTGAGACACGTACGAAGCGAGTTTCGGGTAAACGTGCGCGCAGGCAAGCCTGCTGGCGCCCATTGAAATTCCCATTTCGATCAGTGTCCGTGGGTACACACCTATCTGTGCGCTCGTAACAGTCAGTTCCCGCGCGTTCTTCGCCTCGAGCCAACGGAAAAGTGCTTTCAGAGTTTGATTTTACGTATGTCCCGGACGAACAGCCGTGCGGCTTGCGCCGACTTGCGCTTAGAGTCGAGTTCTCGTCGCAGTACGTCGACGTCGAGGCGTCTAAGCGGTTCGAGGATCAGCGTAGCTACGTAAAGGGTGCAACAGGACACTCGCGTCAGGTTAGGTCGTTGCGTCGGGATCGAACTGGTTCCCCTTCGGTGCGGACTGTCCTGCGGCTCTCGCAGGATACGTTAGCGCGCTTGGTGGAGGTTTAAAGCGCTACCGTGGGTCGAAACGAGCGGTTATGATGGGTGTACTGAGGTGGAGGCACGATCTCAGATCGGATGCCGGACAACAGCAGCAGCAACGGCCCAACAGCAACGCGGAACGCTCCTCGACGGGACACAACAACGTCGCGCACGCGCACACTCACACACTACCGAAACTGATATCGCAGGTGAGTTTTTCCCGCGCTCACTTGGAAATCCACCCCAGTGGAGGTCCCTTCGTTCGCCCTTCGTTCTCGTTCCCGCGAATTCGGCTCGTGTTTCAAGGTTCACTTCGATCGCAGCGTACCAGAGTCAACCATGCACTCGCATGGCCACATGGCAAGTTGTCTTATTTCCTCTTCTAATTTTGCATACGAAAGATCGCAATTTTCAACAAAATACAATCCTTTTTATCAGCACTGAAAGTTCCTGGTTCATTGAAAATTGCCTTCTAATAACGGCTGTTCATTTTCCCCATATTTTTCTTCCTCCCCCTGTGTCTTTTTTTTCTGTCAGTTCCACGCACGGGATTAGGCGGAATTTTTTCAGGGGGATCATGGGATTAGTTATCGTTCGAATCAGATTCGAACGGACAGAGTTTTTATTGTCGACAGATGTAGATCCGTGAAAGGGAAATATTGTATAGCTTACTGGCAACCTTTACGTTTTATGAATGGAACATATGTTCCACGAGTAGAGTTTTTGTAGGGACTATCACCGTGAAGTGGTACTTTATGGTCCTTTTGTTTGACTGCCTTTTTTAATGAAACTTCTGATCGACAACTCGGTAATACCCAAAGGGTTAGAACAATACGAGGATTTGCTTTTCGTTCTATTGTCAAGTCGCATCCACACCCTGCATCCTCGCGTGTGCCCACACAATCTAACCCAGCGAACGTTTCGCAATCCTGCTCGCAGATTTCTCAATAGATTCGCAAAGTTTACCACGGATCGCAGTAATTTTATCACGGTTACTGTTTACTCGATCGACTTCCGTAAACAAAATATAATTGTCAGCATTTCGAGGGGAAAACATCGGCTGAACATCTGGCGAAATTTCCTGATGTTTGGCAATGGTACAAAGGTGATCCAACCGAAATAATCCGCTATTATCCCTGCAACTTCCTCGACTCGAGACAAGCGTATTTCACGCGTCCAACTGATCGAACCTTGAGTTACTCGAATTCGAATACATTAGCTCTCTGGTCCGCCAGCTCGATTTCCGCGAACAGAAGCTTCGAATCGAGTCACTTGAATTCGAGTAATCCGATTAATCCGTGGTCTGATAGTCTTTACCCACGCAACGTTCGAAGCGGTTGTTCGCGCATTCCTGGACGATCCGTTCGCGATCTTAATTCCCCTTGGTCGCGCATGCCGAACACGCTTCCGCGTGTTTCGTTTTCGTGCGCCTCGGTGAAAAGCTTCGAGCAGCCGTTGTTACGCTCGTTTTTTGCGCGAGCTTTAAGCAGGTCGGCAGGAAAAGTAGCGGAAGACTCTAGGAACGTGGTGGACAAAAGAAAAGGGTTCGAAGTAGAGGGAGGTGGAAAGGAAAGGAAAGGAGCAGTGGCAAGAAACAAGCGCTCGGTAACTGTAACCACAAAGATCGGCTTCGCGGTAATTTTCCTCTAACAACCCGTTACTTCATCGTTCTGCGCCGCGAGACGCTTTAAAAAGTTCTGTTTTCCCATGACCGCCCGGCTGGATAGCGATGGGAGCGAGTAAATTGCATTCAGTTCGTATACGACTCTTCAACAGTCGAGAGCCAATGCTTCTCCGCTCGAGAAGAGCAACTACGCAGGCTCCAACCCTTTGCCACTGTGCTAGGTGTCCATAAATGATTGATGTGTATTTAATTCGCTGTGCCAGATGCATTATACATGCAATTTCAATGTTCTCCATACGAGACGCGGTATTTTCTTCCGCCTCGCGTCAGCTGGATTTTTGGTGTACATTCGTTTTAGTTGGCAATCGAGTTCTCTCGTCTGGTTGTTGCACCACGTCCAAAATTCGATGAATCATAGACGAACGCATTGAAGCAGTGTCTGAACTTTACCTGTGGAAAATTAAACACGTCTGGTTGTTCGAGCAGGTGCTTTAAATTGAACATCACCTCTCGTCGATGGTACAGTGAAGCTCCATTTGCTCAGCTCCGTTAGAGTACAAGCGGTTCATATACAATGGAATTCCATTTATCCGAATACGTTTAGCAGCCAGCAGTTCACATAACAGGAGTTTATTCTAATTCCTTCAATAGCTGCGATGTTCCAAGTCAAACCTCGAAGAAACTTGCTGAACTGTAGTTTCGCACAACCCTTGCAAAGGGGTGGTTTTATACACAGGGCACAGATTTTTATTTCACTGGACACAGCGTCACTGTGCACTCGAATTCCACGGAATGGGACCCTCGCCACTACGGTTTCACTCGAATTCGCGGGTGCATATCGAGATTGGCCCCGTCTCCACGGACCGGTTAAATTACGCGCGCGTAAGATGTTCGCCGGCGACACTGGTCCGCTTCGCACGGTTACACGTGAAAGCCCCTCGCGCGTAATTGCTCCAAGGGCCAACGGATAGCCAGCGAGAGTTAAAGGCTCGCTTTCAACGACTCGCCAGCACGTGCTCCCGGCACTTTACGGGCACTTTAATTCTCGTCGAAGACGAAGCGAGCCTGATTGGCAAGAATTACACTTGTCGCCGGCTCGAACACACCCGTTTTACCCTTTCAAAAGACGCAGCAGCGCGCCTGGTGCATCGTGCTTTCTTTTCTCAGCTCCTCCGCTCTGTATCTGATCGTTTCCTCTAATGAAACTATATTTTTGGGACGCGAGGTACGCGAAGAGGTCTTGGAAGTAGGAAAATACTCCGCGAGAGCATCGAATAAACTGCACTGTATCTGAAACAAGCGAAATTTCCATTCGTCGAACCTCCCAGCCAGTTATTTCCTCGATGTGTTTGCGATTCGCGCGAATTTAACGCGCACCAGGGACGACGTTGTCGCAACTCGGTGGAGAACAAATTCGTAAAACTTCCAGGATGACCTACATTCGGTTATTGGAAATTTTCAGCCAGAGTTTCGAATCAATTTTTCACGAACTCCTTGGGAACCATTCCCCTTAATGGGTCCATCGATTTTTCATGATCCAACGTACCTATCTTACTGTTATGGGGGACAGCACGAACCTGGTCTGTTTAACGATGAAACGGCATGTTCAGCGGCGTGTTCATTAGCAGATTGTTCCTCCACGAGGCAAGAACGAACTCGAAACCAGTTTGATTGGCAAGAATCCCTGATCGAACGATTAATAACTGAATAACGATTCAATTCTAAGGCCCTGACGCGTCGTTTGGCGCGCGACGAATGCCATTTATCGATGGAGATGGCTCGCTAATTTGTATTACAGCCACGGTATTGTTAATCGCTTTATCGATACGGATCTGATATCTCTCGTTTAATGCCATCGATGATAACGCGTGGACGGTGGATCTCGAGTGGCCCAGCGCTGCGAGATTCCTTCCTCTCGTCCATCTTTCTGTATCGCGTTAATTACGAATTACTTACACCGCGAGCGACTTTCGTTCATGAATTATTTAAACGTTATCGTAAGCGCGTGATCCGCGCCTCCGTCGAGGGGAAAACTGGAACGCGAACTTTTGCAGAAAATATTTCAGCGCAGACGTTTCGACGTTGGATAACTCGCGACAAAAGAACTCGTCATGCCCTTGAAATAGTCGATTCCCCCCCTGGCGTGATTCATTGCCTCTGCCCACTTCGCATTACCATGACACTGAGATCGATAATAATTTACGTAATCGACCGGCTAGTAATTTAGCTAACAATCTTTCCTCCGCAGCTTCTACGCGTCCGCAATTTAAATCGTCCTGGCTTTGTCTCCGCACGATCTTCTACCTGCGAGCGCGTCCTAAGTGCCGCGGCGTTCTCTGGTTTCCTTTTTAGACGACTCGCGAGAGAACCCATCCACCGTTAGGCCGCTCGTTAGCACTTTACAACTAATCTCTTGCATAAAGAAGTTTCCGTTTTTTTCATTCAGCGCCGCTCGCTTTATCCTGCTCCGCCTTAAATGGGTCGACGTGCTCGCATGGCTCTTCTTTCCTTCTTTTTTCTTCTCACGGAATCACGTAACGCTAATCTCTGATTCAATTATGTAATTCGACAGTTTCGATATCGACGTATCGAGCCGACTATGGATCGATCGCCTCGCCCTGCTCGCGCAATCTTTTCTGTGCCATGCCTCGCGAAACTTTTTCACTCTTGCACTCAGCTCGATTGTATAAAAGGAAGCGATTCTTTTTCCTAATTGCGATCGAGGATTTCCGTAACGATATCCGCGTTCTGTTCGATCCAAGAGAAAGAAGGCGCAACGATTAAATCGGTAACTCAATGAATCGCTCCACGGCGAAAGCTACGAGCCAGAGATTTTGCGCGTAAAACCCACTCTGGTTCATTCGATTTTCTATGAAATCCTCCATTTTCTCGGCTACTCTCTAGACGCTCCTCTGCCCCCCACTTCGTTCAGCCTGGCGCATTTTGTATCGACGTTCCATTCACTTTCAAATTTCCTTTTCAGAGCCGCTGGGAGATGCTTTCATCTCTCGTAACCTCCCCAGTAGTAGCTGGTAGCCCTCTGAATGCCTCGTGGAAAACAGTTGTGGCTGGTAAATAGCTACAACCGCGGATTCGTTCAAAGTTCTTCGTCCGCGAGGGTGTGTCTCGATAAAAGATCGCCACCACTGCGTCCACCACTGATACTTCTTATCCCTGTGTGCTGCGTTATGCTAATGCTCGTTGAAAATTGTCCTCGTAATTTGTCAGCTGAAAAGGCGAACTGGTTTCGTCCGACGGAAGTCGCAATTTACTCTGCGCAATTATTTCGTGTGTCGCGAGAACAGTTACTGGCTTATCATCGGGGAATTGCTTTCAGATAATGCTGGCCTTCTTACACGGAATTTCCTGTCCGCTAATTGTTCCGTTTGCGGAATACTCTGCGGTGTTATTTAGCGTATCGCGCGTTTCGTTTTGCTTTTCGCGATCGTGGAACCCCCTCAGCAGAAAGTGAAGGCGGGGTCGTAGAACGCGAGCGTGGATTACCATTAATTTCGCTGGTGATTTCATCGCTTTCGATTCGATTACGTCAACGAAAAACGAGCCGCGCCATTTGGCTTGAATAGTTGCACAGATAGCGAACGGGGTTTCCCTGCAATAACTGCACAACGGTTGCTCCAATTTCGCGAGTCCACACGCGTCTCCACACCTTCTCGCGTTTTCATATCGCGGTCCAGAGGCGATAAATATTAAGAGAAAATATATGGCAGTGCACGTAGCGAGTGTCGCGGTTAGAAAAGATTAAATTCCGCGGTGGATCGGACGTGCACGGTCGACGAGAACGTCTGTCGCAGCCGTGAAAGCCGCCTTGGTGTAATAGCAAGGACTAGTTTTAAAAGGAGCCACTGCAAAATGAAAAAAGGAGCCGCTGTCACTCTTTATGCGCACGCACACCTCTCGAGCCAGTTTTTATTGTGCGCTACTTCTCACGGACGATTACGCGCTCGTTAATGGCATAATAATATCGAACGTTTCGATTATTCAAGAACGTCGCGACCGTGAGCGACGCGAAATCGGTCGTTGCGACATAAACGGTCTGTCCTGCGAGCTACGCGCGGTCTTTTTAACGATAATATTTATTATACTTAATCTACTCGCTTTAAGGGAAACCCCAGCCGCGAGTACCAATTTTCACGACACGAATTCGCGCGCTAAATGTTTCGAAACTCTTTTTTTGCGCTGTCGTGGCCTTGATCGTATCGATACACGCGAGTTTATCGAGCTGCCGATCGCGAAATAAGTATGACAGCGTTCCCGACGGACTTGAACCATATTTGAAAGCAGCTCGTAATGGATTCGAGGATCGATGGCCAATGGTGACCTAAAAATTTCATTCAAGGAACGTTTTTTCGTCGTTTCTTCACGAACCAACTCGTGATACACCAGATAAAAGAGTTCCCTTGGAATTGTCGCGCGTAACGTGGAAAAATAATATTTCCAGAAGCACCGCGCGATAAATGCAGCCGTGGAAGAGAATTCTTTCTCGCGACTGCGAACAGGGCCACGCGTGTACCGCATCGGATGCATTTTAAAAAAGCAACGTGCAGCCTGTTTTAGATTCTCTGTTGCGCTGCTATTTTTCTCTTCCGCGCAAACTCTTTTAGAGTCACCGCGCTAGAGACATTCCATCTATTTTCAAGTATTTTTCTCTAGACACGATTGCACACGTGGGTTCTCTTTTTCATCAGCGATTCATCTTCCAGACGATCTGCTCAGCAGCTAATTGCTTCTATCCTGTCCCAAAGAAATCACTCTTACGACGTGGCTCATCTTTTTTCGGCGGTTGGTTTCCTCAGCTTCGTCTCCGCCTTCGTCAACCCTTTCTTCCCCCTTTTAGTCGCCTCTTACGACAAGCAGGGGCTACTGTGGGTGTATTCTGATCCCCACCACACAGGGATACGACACTCATTATCTTATATTTCGATATCCAGGCAGTATCGAATTATTCGTAATTCTTCCATTTCCTCGATTTCCCATAACTCGAGTTTACCAAGAAAGTTGTCGAAACCCGCAAGTATTCCGTGGTTCTGCTTTCAGTTTCTTAACTGGAATCTGTCCGCGAGTTAAGAAACTCTTCTGGGAGGACGAGGAAACTTCGCGAGCGGATGATAAAAATTGTATAAAAATTGTTTCCCCATTTATGCAGATTTGTCCAATTACGAAAGTTTCCAAACAGCGTCGCGACTTCGTTTCGATCTTCCAGCGAACTGCTTTAAAATCTCGCAGAGACTGACGCGAGCAGAGATCGAGCCACGTGAAAAACCGCTGCGTTTCGAAGCCGTAAAAGCCAGTCACGCGTGCGGATTGTTCAGCAATGTTTTTAAAAGGCGCTCCTCGCAAAAGGGGCCGCACAGCTGTTCGTGCATCCCCCCTGCTCGTCTCTGGACCCAATCGCCCCGCCGTTTCGACGTATAAGGCCCGAACCAGCCAAGGCGGAGGCCCTCGCGCGTATACTAGCTCACGGTTGCTCCAGAACGGGCAGATTTTCGAGCATATAACACAACACGACGTTGTAACGTCACGTCTCGAGCTGCTCGTCCGCAGTATGGACAGCCAGGTGCGAACAGTATCGCAGCTGTCAGCCCTTCTGCTTCCCGTGCAGCGAAAACGTTGTAAAATCGATCCATCCTAGACTGGTATCGAGCCTAGACCCAACGACTGACTCTGGATTACCCTATAAACCATCTGCAACGACGATACGTGTACGCTTCGCTGGTCTGACGCGAGGAACCAAGATGGTGGTGTGTTCACGAGTGTTGGATGAGAAGGACGTAGTCAAAGGGGTGTGAAAGATATTTCTTTATTTCTGAGTTAAAAAATAGGGATAGATTTGGTGTGTATAAAAATTTGAGGAGGAGAGTGAGTAACGAGGAACGACAGCTTGATAGTAGATTCTTGATAATAGCGCAGGAATAGTAATTAAACGTAACGAAGGTACTATGGCGTACACTGTAACTTAACTGTACATTTCAAGCACTCTTTACATTCCACCGTCCCGCGGTTTGTTAAGGATTGTTAGCCTTCGGGTAATTGAAAGTTTTCCCATTTGAAACGGAATGTTGACGTTGCATCCTTGCAAGTCGGTTCTCCCATACGTCGCCTCGACTCGATGCTCGCTTATTGATCATAGCTGGAGAATTAAAGAAGGGAAAAAGAAACGCGTACGCGTACGCGAACGTAAATTTCTCTCTAAAGCAGCTGTATGGTAATGTTCGTTACCTTCGTTTTACTTTCGCAATAACGCTGGTCGACTAATTTTACACGGCAACTCTTACATTTTACGATATACTACACTGTTTCTCTTTACATTCGCGGCTGAAGGAGGCTCGAGACGAAATATGGAAAGATCGTTTCGTGTAGAATCGAATTCTGAGGGAAATCCATTTCCTTGCGTAAGAAAAACGACTTCCTCTGACCACGCGAAAGCAAAGTGTCTCCTCGAGCAGGCTGGTATGGCTTTTCCTTGGCGATACAATAATGCATAGCATCGGTGTAATTATCGATCTTATCGCGGAATTCAAATGAACGAGCCTCGCAGGTTTGCGAAAGGTTATCGCGGCGGATCGAAAGATAACAGGCTCGAATTAGACTTAAAAAGTGTCTGCGTGTACGTGTGTGCACGTGCAATCTCGTATCGAACGTTTTATTCGACGCTTTCGTTGGAAACGGCTTGATATTTTAACTAGGCGTGCGTCACGTTTACGGGGGAGTCGTGTAACCGCTAAATTCACGTTTTCGACCTTAACCCGGTTTTCGAGCACGAGTATGGACGCCTGTCCGCGTCTCTCTTAAAACGCGCCGCTGGTAAGCACAATAAAAATTCCCATCCGCTGTCGGATAGGATTAATTAAGTTAGATTACAGCGAGAGGTTCGTGCGAACGATTAGCTTTCATTTTCTCTCTCTTTTTTCTACTCTTTGCACGTGAAATGAACTTGCAGCGAATTTGCATACGCGCAGTTAACTGTCGCGTAACACAGTTTCACTCGGATAAAAGAATATTTGAGAATTTATAGGCACGATCAGATAGGAAGAGTCGATAGAAATATGCCTCGACACGTCGACTATAATTATCGCTGATCTTTAACGCTCGTCGATTAATTAGCAGGCGAACGTTTTTAATCGAAGAGCCGCTACCAAGTTTCTAAATATCATATGGGCGCAGTTTTTGAAACCCGACTCTTTGTTTCGCAACGCGGGAATTGGTAAAGCGAGAACTAGTTGGTGGCTGGATTTCGAAAATGGTGAAACCAGTATAGCCGCGCCACGATTGGGGGCCATAGTCGGACAGCTGATGGCCTGATAACTCTAAATGCCATTCGCTCGATAGAATTGCCCATTAATCTCTGGCGGCTAACGAACCGTTGCGTTAATTGGTGTTGTACGTGTTCGATTGGTGCCCTGTTAAGCGCTACGTCTAACGTCTCGATCTTTTTCCGTCAGACCCGCTCAGCGACGATATTAAACGAGGAAACTGTGTAGATCTCACGCGAGGATGATCAAGATTCTGTCCTCCTGCGCGTAGAAACGGTAGAGAGCCAACTGTACTCTTTGAATTTCCCATCGGAGACACTTTTTAATGGCGTGTCTCCGAGAGAATGATTTATTAGAAGAAACTTGTGCAAGAACCAGACTCTTTCTCTCTAGAAATATTCTTCCGTTCTACCTTTTGCGAGCAAGCGTTCTACGCGATCTTTAATAATCTGCTCGCGAAATCGTCCCACCGGTTCTTCCTCAGCCGTGCTCCAACGCTGAAAGAGGTGCACGCGCCACTTCTGTGCACTCCGTTTAATTCTTCGTTCCGCAAATTAAGACGGGGATCCTCGACTGGTAAAAATGAGTCACGCGTGTTGCGCGCACCTGCAGCAGCGTCGCACACGTTTACGCAGGACTGACTAAGCTGGTAGAGTTCCGTTTAAACGCGTCTCGATTTAAGGAAGCGACATCTTCTCGCAGTGGTGGCGCGTCGAGCGCCAGCGCGAACGGAAGTCGACCGTTTCGCAAATTAAAACCCGATAAGGCCCGAAACCCGCGGACGCGGACCATTCGTTTAACCCGCTGGCACACGGATTGGGTGTCGTTAGTGGAAATGACCGTGGTTAACGACGACAATTTCATTCCTGGCACACCTTCCGCCTTTATGTATATACGAGAGACTGTACATGGGCGCGTCCAACTATGCGCGCCCGTCCTGAATTATTCATCCCCGCGGGAGACAGCGTCTCTCTTGTTTCTTTCTCCTCCTCAGGCCCATCGCCAGGGAGGAGAGCTCCTTTTCCCCTCGACTTTTCTTTCCTTTTCTTCCGCCATCCTTTCTTCCCCCCACCCCTTCGTTTTTTCTACTTCACTCGTGCAACCTGCGCCAGTAGGAAATCCGCTCTCTCAGCTCGCGAAATATCCCGAAAATTCTTCGAGCGGTATCGCCTTCTTTTATTCTCCTCCACGGTCTTTCCCTTTTCGTTGGTCCACACGAAGAGGCGTACTTTGAGAAGCGTTCGCAGAAGTTTGGGGAGAATTCGTCAGTCTGTTTCGTGAATGGAAATTCTCGTGGAGGGAACGCTTTTCTGACCTCTTTCGCGGTCTTCGCTGAAGGCGTTGCAGATTTTTTTGTCTATCTGCTGGATTTTTAAGGGAAGAAAAGTTACCACTCGCAAGTAGACATTCCGCTGATTAGTATAATCACGAGCAACGTTGGCCTCGCAAAGATTTCTTGCGGGAGAGGAAAGCAAAGCGGCGCACTATGTAATTAGATTTCTTCTTCCCTGAACTTGGTCCAGTCGCTCCTTTTTCCTGGTCGTGGCTCTCTCGCGAAAAAACACCGATCAGAGCTGATTGTTCTGCCTACGAACGCAATCTTTCCATCCAGCATTGATTTGCTGCAAGTTGTTTTACGTCGCAACATGTTAGTACTTAATTAAAACCGTGGTTGCACCGTGTTACGCGCTATCGTCACGATAGAGTTATCGGTTATCATACTCGATGCTGTTTAACCACGCTAAACCTAACCGCGAACAGCGTAAAAAACGAAGGTCGTCGATACTAATTACTCGAGGAGGTATAAGATTAATTGCTGATCGATGATACGGCACCCTGGGTTACAGTGGAATTAATTATCGCGGGTGATCGGTGCGTTCTCGATCACCGATACAATTAACGCAGACACTCAAGAGGTTTTTGCGTTATTCTCTCCCTCTTCTTGCACGATTCACGAGAATTTCGTGGAACGCCACTGGTATAAACCTAATTGTTCCGTTTTTTCTCGCGACACAGTTGCTTGGGTGTATAAAACTCGTCCACGAGCGTGAGACGTGTCTTCAGGCGTCGTATAATGAGTTCTGCAAGGTTCATACGAAAATCTGTGGTACACCCTGTATGTACAGTTCCGTTTCCTGTGGCTCTAACTCAGGCGATACACGTACGCTCGTGAATGGTTTTTCAATTTACTTCCATGTCCGTGAGAATTTACAAATTACGCCCTTCTCCCTTATCGTTTGTTGTTCCACCCCATCCCTGGCTGTTCTTTTCGTGCACGGTTCCTATTTGTCCGTTTCTTCCTGTTAATTTTACGTTCGCACGTGCAGACAGTGCGCCCTTTCCGCGTGCCTCCCATTCAGCCTTTCCGTGGAAATTGAATTTCCTTCGTGCCTTCGCGAAGAAAGGAAGCGTGACTCGTTTAAAAACCGCGAGAATACGCTGAAAACAGCTGCGTAACGCGTTCAACCCGGCACTGTCTCTTAAAACGCGATCCTCTCGCGTCCGCAGTCCTCTTTGCGAGCGAGTTTACGCGTTCGCGTACAATTAATCCGTCCATTTCCGTGCCGTTACTCGCCTCGAGGCGTCCATTAGCACTTATTCTACCGCGATTCGTATTCCAACGATAAATATCCCTCGTGTCCGCCGGTTACTCGCTGCTTCCGTCTGCCTGTCCGTTTCTGTCATCTCCGTATCACAATCGCCACAGGTAAACCGCTCGTGTGTACGCGCGGCGACGCGTTTCGACGCGCGTCTACGACTTTGTACGCTCGAACTGGCATCCACGTGGACATACACGTATGCACGTACGTATGTAGATCTCGCTGAGCATCGTAGAGGATATTTGCGGATGCATTTACGCCCGTTGTGCCGTGTCACTCGCACGCGGCAGCGAATCAACATCCCCTCTGACATGCACTTTCATTTTTTACTTAAAAGTCTCGGAATCATCCATCAGGGTCCAATAAAATTGATCGTTACACATCGTAGAGGATGTCTGAGATAACTAAACGAGGGTACCATTCGTATGTAACCACTTGTCGCCTTCTTTCGAAGAAATATTCGCTTTTAATCAACCTCGAGAGGGGTTGGTAAGGGTTGGCGTCTCTAAAAGCGAACGTACACCACTTCTAAAGTAACGAACGACTCTCGTGCAGCGGGATAGAAGAGTTGCCTCGTGAAACGCCAAGAAATATTCGATCTCGAAGGTGAGGGTGCAAGGGAAGTTGGCAGAGGCGATCGCTGCTGCATTATTCGCGACGCGATTTAGTCTTCGACTCTTCTGGTGGACTCGCGACCTCCTCGAAAAATGGGGGCGTGCAGCCACGTTTACGAGAGAGTACCTGGTGCACAAAGGTACGTAAATACGAATCACACGAGCAAAGTATGCAACACTGTGCCCCGTCTGTGTGGTCGAATAGACGAGACCATGGTTCGTGTACACGCAGAGGCGCTCTGACTAGGCGAAGGGGAGAAGAAAGGTGGAGACGGAGGAAGAACGATGAATCTGCACTCACGCAGTTTGCTTAGGGTCGAGGGATAATGCAGCAAACTCCCCGGTTTGTCAGGGGTTAAAAAGGCCCCTCTTTCTGCCGATTTTCCGTCTCGCCCTCGCCGCTTGCGTTATTAATACGCGAGTTGCGTTCAGCCTTTTTCCTTTCCACCTTTTCTATCTCCTCCACCTCTTCAACATCACCACCCCTTGCTCCTCTGTTCCCTCCATCGTCCTGTTTCTGCTCGATTTTTCTCTCTTTTTCCCTTCTTCCGCTCTCTTGTTTACCCTCGTCGGTCCTCGGCTAGCTAAACTACGCTCTCGAAGCTGCGCCGCTCGAAACTCTCGTTCGATCCACTGATTTCTACGATTCGACGGTGAATACGAACGTTGGGAGAAGTAGACGAGGTTTTGAGTCGTTCGATAAATACTTCTGAATTAAAGGGGGCAGTGATTCCTTAGAGAAGAGTTGAGTTTTTTCTATGGAGAAAAAGGTTCGTCGCGAACCGTCGAAATAAGAGGAGAAAACGAACGGATACGCGCTGTGTGTTTCAGGTATTTCACGCTGGATATCTCTTCCGCCTACGTATTAGAAAGTCTTGCATTATTTACTGATGAATCTACCCGGCGACAATCTGTGGTATTTAGTTATCGCGAGAGGAGTCTCTTTAATTAATATTTATTAGCGACGTATCGACGAGAAAATGTGACGCGTACGCGGCGCTGTGCAAAAGTGTTACAACGGGTCACTCGGCAGAAACACGTTTTACCATTTGAAAAAATGAAACGAAAGGTCTGACGCGGTTCTGCGACTTGAATTCGAAATTACACGCGTCGCGTTCTACTCGTTACATTTTAGTGGCACAGCCGCGAGCAGGACTTGCCATTTTTACGAGAGAACGCTCTTTAACTTTGAGCTTCCACCACGGCGCATCATACTTTGCAATTATGTTCGACTGCGTCATGCTTCCTGCTTAAAGAGCTTCTACTTCTAACTTGCAATTAAGAAGGATGTAAGTAATAAACCCCAAGCCCCATTATCTCATTGTTATAATCCTCTGGCGTCTCGAAAAGTCTATTGTTTCACAAAAACCGTGCTCGCTGGAAGAAGTTAGCTCCTCCTTAATTAATGCTGATTCCATTAAAGCCTGATTTGATTAAAACTCTGAAACAAGATTTCATTGAACGCAAAAAGTTTCCACGCAACTTTCAATATTCCGAGTGCGGCTCGACCGCGTTGCACGATACAGCAGATTACATGGTCTCCATAGAAATGCCAATATTTGAGTATAATAGACCCCGAGTGTCACAAAGGGACTGCTCAAGTCTGGACGAATAAAAGGAGAACCAATAAGGCTACGTGTACACACAATTTTCCCGCCGCGTCCCAAAGAAAAATGGCTCTCCTCGAAAGAGAGAGAGATAAGAATTCATAGGGCCCTTTTAACAAGTTAAATATCAGCCCCACCATAGATACATTTGTTCGACTCGAGTTTCGCAGGCGCACATTTCCGTGATCGAGCTTTATCAGAGTATTATGCCGCCTCAATAAATTCGACGTGGGTATTGCTCGCAATACATGAGTCAGACACGAAATTGGCCTCTTATCGTGACTACCCGCGGTTCAATCGATTCGTGGAGCCGCTGGTCTCTTCCTTAGACGCGTACATAAGAATCGTATCGAGGGTTGCACGCAGACGTCTATTACTGGTCCTCGCCTAGGAAACTTTCCTTTTTCTTCTCCCCTCACGGTCGTTTGCATTCTCCCCTAAAATTCTCCGAACAGAGATATGACTAAGATATAGCCAAGGGTGTCTCCCCCTCGTCTATCTTTGCCTCACTAATGACGCACGCGGTTCTACCTGGTACTTGTAGACTAAGCATTTTGTGGAAAAGAATAGAAGACGAGGGACACGGAAGCCAAATTGATCACCTGTATCGAGGGTTGTCGCGTGGTTTCTTTACAGTTAGGTGTCAAACGCGCATGGCTCCTAAACATACAGACACTTTTCGCGAGCAACTCTGTGCACACTCGTTAAGGCAATTAAGCGAACAATAGACTGGCAATCGGTAGATTTTGATTATTCGTTTGTACAAACACGCTTCACTGTCAGGAATACACGGCATCTGCGAGGACAATCGCCGTAGGAAATTACGCGGTACTTTGTGTTTTCCAGAGAAACCGAATTAACCACTATTTAACCGGGAAACCAGGAATAGACTGGTCGCATTTCCCTTGCACGCCTACGACACATCTAATTAAGCAATGAATGAATCGGATGAACACGCGAGCCGCGCGCGATCGACCATCCCAGCTGAGTCACCCCCAGGATTCTCCACTGGCCAATCGACATGGAGATCCTCGAGTTATTGAAACCACTGGTAAATTGGAACTGTAAATCGAGTCTGAGAAGGAGGAGCCAGTCAGAAGACACTCTGTCTACGCACGACTGTATCACGAGGGGGACTTTCTCCTAAATACAAATGCTCGCACGTTTGCTCTCGATCCAGCTTCCTGGTCCGCCATCCACTCCGCGAGTTTGCCCAGTTTCCTCGAGTTATAGCGTGTCCTCGTATTCCTCGACGCGATGGAGGATTTTCTACGGTTGCCACTCGATGACTCATGTCGCGCACCACGGTTATGCCTCTTGCTGAAGTCTTATCCCCTCGTCCTCGCCTCTTCTCCTCACTTCGTCATCTTCCTTGGTCTCTTTCTTGCGCTCAGTCTGCGAGTAGACGACTCGTCTTCTTGTCTCTTGCGCTCTCTCCTCGACGCTTCCCCTATATTTCTTTCAATTTCCTAGCCGAGCCCATTAAAACACGTCCATTAGTCTATCTCCGTCTAGAGCAACGGTTCTTTCTGGGTTAGCGAGGAATTAACGAGGCTCGCTCCACAGAGAGATTTCCTTTAAACGAGCACGATTTTTAGGATACGTACACTAGACAGAGGATGCGTCCAGCACGTTATTTCAGCCAGCCACGGGCGTCGTTATTTATAATTCAAGTGGATACGCTTCCTACTCGTCGATGTACAGGGTGGCATACATTCTGTATGACACGCATTCGCCTCGTTATGGTTTCTGAATATAAACAAGGAAATAACAGTTGTTGCGGATGAACGAACCGTGTACGGTTGTAGTCGCATGTCAGCCATTGACTGGCGTGGATTATCAATTAAATCGACTAATAAAATACTATTCACGATAACGCGTAACCACCAAGCGTCGAGAGTGGTTGCTGTTGGTACGAAGTTAGATGTGGGTTAGAGCTAAATTTCGTGATCAAATTTTAGCCTCTGCTTTTTATCTGCATCACGATTTTGTACGTACGTTTCTGGGCATCATCTCTGTTTCGTTTTTATCGCAGTCTATCAGTCCACCGCATCTCTCTCGTTTGCCTCAGGCTTGTTGCTTGCGCAGTTTATCGCGCCACGCCACTTTTTGTACCATTTTTCGACAGATTTTTCCAGGTCGTTTTTCTGCGGTTATCCGGTTTTCCCTTGGGCCAGCCTCGTAGTATCGTAATGGACACGCGAGCAAGTGCCATTGATACGGTAATTAAATGGTGCGCTCATTTTTAATTATGTTATACGGCTGTGCTTTCCGGAAAGCAGCAAAAAGGCTCGACAGAGTTACGCTTTTTTTTGCCTCTGACCCTCCAATTGTGTCCAATTAGAATGGCCACGATAACCACGTAGCTCAACCGTAATTAGCGTAGAAAAAAATTTGCGAACGTGATTACACGTGGAATAGACTAGCCAACGTTTGCAAGTGTAATCGTAGTTATCGCCAGTGAACACGGCCGACGTTTTACTTCGCAGTAAGTTAGTTAATTGTATGTTCATTATCGACAGGGGGATAAGAACAGGAACTAGAATTATCGCGTTAAAAAATTACTTGACGTACTGGCGACGACCTCTAACACGTGTGCCATAACGTGGTATGTACTTAGAGACCTGCTCGTTCTAAAAATTTCATCGACGTATAAAATAACAAATTGTTCGAGCTTTTTTAAAATATAATTGCTTAGACTCGGATAGTTCGACGTGAAGTCTCAAACGCACGGAATCATTGAACTTATTGTACTTGCTTAGCGATACCGTGGTTATCTCTGAAAAATGGCCACCTCTATCTTCTCAGATATTTTTAAACGCGCGTGTGAACATTGCGCAACGAAACGGACCCACGAAGTCGAGCCGAAATTGCATAAACGCGTGGCAGATGTCGATTGACAACAGCCTTTCAGTGTCGTCGCTCGAGAGACACTTTCCAGCTGCGGCAGTGACAGCCACTCCGTAATTAATTATGCCAGAAAGTAAATTTATGAAAACTGGAGAACAGTCGCTGAAGGGGCAGGAAATTAAATGCGAGGGAAAAATTCAATCATTTTTAAACACTTTTCGTACTTTGTTCGTGACTTTCTGGCGTGTACAAAAAATTATGCATCTTCAATATGCAATGACAATCGAGTGTAAATTTTAATTAACTTCGAACTGCGATCGAACTCGATGTCTCACGTTGCATCACGTTATACGGAAGTGGCTTTACCTGCATATATCTATCGCACAGCCGTTATAGGTGATATTTATTTAAATACCAGCCTGGTATTTGCAGCAACTCCAGTATCGTTCGATAGAAAGACCGCAGCGGGTTTTGAACCTTGCATTAGCGCGAGTACACTGGTCTCTAATACCACGTGGCAAGTTTCTAACACAACTTAATCGCGGGGTGCCTAACTTCGTTTCGTACGAACCCCGCCACTGTGTTCCACGAGTAAAAGTGAGACTAAAATGTCACGTAACGGAAGGTCTTTAAACAATTTACCCCAAAAACTACGCAGAAATGTGAGACAAAAATCTAGCTGAAAGAATATTGTACCCTAGGTTACTTCCACGAGATGTGTAACGAAGAAAGATGAATAGGTAATTATTCTAGCGATGTATCCAAGTAATTTTGACTCGATGCCAGATCCCCTGTCAAACCATCTGCGCGGAGACACTCGAGTGTACGTTCCTCGTCAAAGTGGTTGCCAGAGAGTCTCTGAAATTCGTGAAAGCTCGCATCCGCGGTTCTTTCGGTCCCTCGTTAATAAAAGATCGCCAGGGCGTGCATACAAAATGGTATTTTCCCATCGCTACACGCCATGGAATCGTACTTTTCGTATGCACACAGCGCGGCGTGTATAAATATTTGAATCGCGATTAAGGTCATCTCGTTTGTTGCTTCTGGAAGCACCACGACACGGACGCCCCGCGGGAAAAACAGGCACAATGGACACTCGTGTAATTGTTTTTTCATCCTCCCAGTGCAGTCAGCACGCGAACGTTATAATTTGTAACTGTTAAACGCAAGTGGAACGCCTTGGTCCCCCTCTGCGTCCGCGGTTCCCATCGAAAAAAGAAAGTTGCCGCGTGAAATTACCTCGCTCGCGATCGTACCCTTTCTCTCTAGTCGCACTCGCGTCTGTTCGAGCTTAGCTGAACGCAGCAACGCATCGCTAAATTGTCCAATGGACTGCGAAATTCGTAATTGCGCAGCTGGCTGGAATTATTCGGTGTAACGCAGCTTGGCGTTCGGACGGGCTATTTGTTTCGAGCATTAATTAAATCCGTAAACGAAATTCCGCAATTGAACCGCTCGTTCCGTTAGCTTTTCCATCATCCACTCGCGCAGGGGCATTAACGAAGGAAACAAAGAGAGCGTTTCGCATACAAAATGACAGCGCGCGTTCGAATGCGAGCAGAAGGAATATAATTTTCGAACCGTAAGACTTCTCCTTTTAAAGGCCTCGAGATTAACGAGCCTACTTAACGTGCTGCAAAAAGCAGCGGGCGTAACGCGATTGAAAAAAAACCGGAGATCTTTTTTACAAATCTCGCTGTACGTTGTGGACACGGTAGGAGGAATGAAGTGAACAAAAAAGAGAGGAAAAAGGAAAGCACAGCTTGTCCCAGCAAAGAACCTTTGCCCTCGAGAGGGTGGGGAGAAGACTTGGCCCGTGCGGGCCAAGGTTGCCCATGCCTGACTTAACCCCTTGCAGTCCTATATCGAGTCGAACTCGACGTTCTGCTCTCTCCTATTCAATTTCAACGTATGACGAAACATACAACGCCACCAAAACTTGATTTAATACGAACGTAAGCGTGTACTACAGCAGGATCTCGATAATTTAGTGTACAGTGGTTCAACATGCCCGATAGTAGCGCGACGCGTGTAGATTTGGTCACGACTCAGCCCGATGAACTAATTATTCGACGACACCAGCAACTAATTAGACCTCGCAGACTGATCGACGAGAAGAAAAGACAGAAGCAGAAGCAAACTGGCAGCGAGAGGGAAAATGTTAAATAGTAGGCGAAGAAAGGCGAAGGGTTGCTGGTTTCGGTGGCGGCGATAGAAGAATGGGGTTGAGGAGAAGACGAAGGGGCGCGAGACAACGGTGGAGTTTAAAAGTAATGCGGATGTAGGCGCTCGGATTACGTTTCAAAGTCTTCGTCGTCTGGCTTTAACTTCCTGCCAAGTTTCAGATCCCAGCTCGCGCCCTGAGGAGACCCGTTTCCCTTTTCGCCCTTCGTCCACTAATTTAAGTGCCTTTAAACGCGTGTAGAGAGGGGGAGAGGGTGGGGAAAATAGGAGAAGAAGAAACGTGCGAGGTGGTCTAGTCCAAATAAGAAGAAGGAGAGGATGGAACTCTCGCTTCCACCGTCAGTCTCCGTTTCTCTGCCGTTCCTTCACCGCCAAATATAAACTGGAGCCGTTCGATGCTTTGGGGAAGACGCGAATGGCGGCCAGCCGGGGAAAGGATCGTGGAAGTGGAACGGAAAAAGAAACGTGTCGAGCGGTGACAGTAACTCCATCGCGGCTACCGTTCGACTATCTTTAGATGGCTCGATTTTGGAATGGAATTCCGTTCGCTCGAGTTTTGTGATCGAAGCATCCGCGAAATCTGAGGTGAGACGATTATGGTACTCACGCTGGTATGGCCTGCCTCTACACCTGGACTTCTGCTGCCCAAACACGTCCACTCTTGGCAGCAATAATGCAAGTCTATCGTCTATCGAGTAACAGAAGCTGTGATCGATCAGAAACTAATCGACGTAGCTTTGAGCGCGCGCGGCCGAATTATTCAGATATGTATTAACGAGAACGTAATCTCGTTACACATAATTGGAAACGAAATGAATAGCGCCGGGAGCCGATGTTCTTGGCCTGTTAAACCGTTGCCCAGGAACAGCCGTCGACTATTTAATTAATGGGGGTAAATGTGTTTCCGTCACGCGCCTGAATAATCGTTTAATTATTTATTCCATGCATCCAGTTCGAATACAGTTCGAGCTCGAAAGGAGGAATAATGGAACGTCCAATGGTACCGTCGCGATGATATTCGCAACAACGAGGGGAACAAGAAGCCGCTAACGTGGCAGTTGATCGAACATTGGACAGGCGGGAAATAAATAAAAAGAGACCACCCATGGATCGAAATAGAAACGACGCGTATGCGGGGACACAGATGGAACCGCTGCTCTTTGAGTCCATGAACGAGGTCCATTCCTTTTTGCTTACGAAATATCTTCGACGAGAAGAGCGTCGCCGGCGCGAGGAACCAGCTGGAAACTGAAATAACCGATTGCCTGTTCAATATCGCGCGAGTAGCGATATTCACGAGCAGTCGTTCATATTATGGCACCACCTGCCGCAAACACCATATGCTCCTATTATTAGCAGTTGCGACCCTTTATAGTCGGCTCGTGTCATTCTCGTGATCGTCGAGCACCGTTCGATTCGAGTTTTCGACGAGACGATGGAAATATCGTTAACAAACGCGCGGACATCGAACGTGTGGCCAAGTTTACGCTTCGAGCTTAGATAACAACGAAGGCTCTGCGAGAAGAAAGTGTTTCGTCGCGCCAGGATATAGTTACGCAAATACCATTTCGCGCGACGATTCGATAATGTCCCAATGGGACGTTCGATAAGTAAACTATCGATATTTCTATCGGCTGTTTCCTATCTGCGATGGCATTAGAGACGCGCTAGAGTGTCGCGAACGTTGTGCATTTTGAATATGCGCGTGTCACACGTTCTGACACGTAGACGCATTCCAATTTGAATTTCTGTCCCTAAGGGAGCTGTGTCTCACTTCTCATTGACAGTTATGTAAATATACGTTTCCTTTTCCAAGTCTATACATAGTATTTTAACGATGATAGTGGCTGACTGTCCCTCGATGTTCTTGTTGCACAATTTATTGCTAGCTTCCTACATTTTTCTTCTGTTTTTTTTTTTTTTTTTTTATGGTGAAACGTGACGTTCCGGTAGACGCGAAACGAGAACGTCGGAATGCTCTAACCTTTTAAATAACGCGCCTGTAAAGTTCCATTGGGCGCCGAGAACGGCCTCAACAGTGGATTTCTAAATGGTCGTAGCTCCTATTCGCTCGCCAGAAACGTAGACCAATGCCTGGCCGTTAAATTTTCTACTAGGTGGTGAAATTAATTGGAATTACCAGGTTGGAAACGAGAATTTACGATTATAGTCGCGACGGGATCTGCGATTAGCAACATGTATCACGATATTGCTCCTGAATGGGTTATTTACCACGGGCTGTTGACTTTTTGGAATGAAATTGACCATTTTATAGCCGCCTGAATAACAATCATCGCACAACTGAGATTTGTTTGTCAAAATAACAAGTACTGGTCGTACTTGTATTTATTTTTAATAAAATATTCTACATATGTTTCTGTATTATCAAACTCGATGCTGGGTGGATGCGGTATCGTTAATTCACCTGATTAAATATTTGCGTTCGTAAGATATTATCCTGTAATTAGCTATTGCTGAATACGCGCTTTCCTTTTCCGCTGGTGTTATTTATTTTAGTTATTAGGTCATCTCGAAACATCGTCGTTAATTTATCACGTGCAGAGGGAACGTACGCGAATTATATCCGCATTAACATTGACCTTAATTTCAGATCTGCAATTACCGAGTAATTTAAAATTGTAATCCTTCTGCTGGAAAGCAGCAATCGCGTAATAAGCATAAACTGCCGTTACTTTTAACCTAATTAGGGAAACAAATAAAAGTGTATCGAAGTATTCGCGTATAACACATTGTCATCAAACGTGACGGTTTAATTTCCCTCATCTATGATCATTTCATAAGTAACACTCGAGCCTAATTGCTAAATGAAATTCATTGGCGTTTATTTTCTGCAACGATGATGTTGCTCAGTCGAATCATCGATTATGGGATCGACTTTTGGGATATCCTATAGAATCTGTTCGAAATTTCCGTCGACTGACGGTCATTGATGCATTTACTACGCTTCCTCTTCCAATCCGCGAAGCCATTCAATCGTTCCGGTCTCATGGACACGGTGAATTGTCGAAGACGTCTCGATTTCCGGTTACACGACCGTTTCTTTTACCGCTTCCTTTCCGCTGGGTCGATCGATCGCGTCGGAACTGCACGCTGGTCCCAACTGTGCTTTTCATTTATGTAAGAGACGAAGAAGCACGGTGCAACGGGGTATTAGATGGTAACGCGATCCCCCAGCATACATCAGGAATTTAAACCTATTACATAGTTGAGCAAAAGTTGTGTAATTGCACGTGAATTACATTGAAACCCAAGTTTCTCTTGTCTCGCGGCTATTGTCCTCGTTTATATACGAATTACACGATAATCGATTTATGAATTTGAAAATAAACGCAGTAAGGAGTGTTTTTACAAACGTATGCTTCGGTTATTAATTAAAATCTATGTTTATCAGTCCATTCTGATACTTTATTCTATCTCTATCTTCCCAGAGCTTGAAATTACGACCAGGCAAAGGCCTGAGAGCCTCTCGCGTACCTCTCTTTGAGGTTCGATTTAAAATTCCGGAAAGCCTTTTAAACGGTAGACTTTAAAGGAGCCGAAGGTTAGTCCCGTGAGCTCATATCGAACTGGCCCGTTCCTGATTACAGACCCCGAGGGAGGACAGGGCAGCGTCGAGTCCTGGTAATCAGAATAATCACACACCCACACCGTCGCCGTCACCAGTAGGCGATGCACCCGTTGGCAGGGCTCTTATGGAGGCTGCGCTTCAGCAAGCCACTTCCGGATCTCAGCCACCTCTGGTGGTGACACCGCCTGGTTACTGGGTCGATGGTACCGATCATCGACACGCCCTGGACTCAGCTGGCAGGGCACTACTTCCGGCGCAGCCTGCATGGCAACCAAGGATAGACCAGGACGACACAGCCAAATGCTACAGGCGGTTCTTCGTTGGCAGGGTAAGTAAATTATCACTTTCTTCGTCGTTTAATGTCTCTCTTCGTGGTGATCGTTCGTGTCTATCCTTTAAAACGCCGTCTCAATATCGAGTTCAGCTTCATTGTCGCGAGCACTTTGACGAAACGCTGATCGATAATAAAGGTCAGTAGTTATACTTAGTTCTAGCATGACATCTGCACGTGTAGAGTATCGAAATATAAGCTACTTAATCTTATTTGCAACACGGTTCGTGTCATTTTTCTACTGCTGAACTCGTTGTGTTTAAAAGTTAGAAGTCTCTATAATTACGAATAAATTCCCGTCGTTACGGTGAAATTGCGATTTTTTGAAAGGACGCTTTTCATTATTCCTATTCTGCTTATTTTCTCGCGAAGCATTCGTTACTGAACGTGAAACGCGTACACAAAGCTTTGAAGATCGCAATTATATCCTATCGGACACCGTTGTTATACCTTCCACCGAAATTAAAACTACCTACACACAGCCAACAAATAACATCGTGTCCAGCACAATCGTACAGAACGCCGCCCACAATTCATTCGCGTTTCGCAAAAAGTTGCAGTAATTTTCGACACGATAAAAGTTCATTACTGGTCCAACGTAGAAACGACGCGAATTGTAAACGCGTTTGGAGTTTCATAAATTCTGTTCCAGCCACGTATAAGTTCGGTATTGGTTATCGATCGAGAAAGAAGGAAAAATGGACGGAAAAACGGATACTTTGAAATTTATAGGGGAAGAGATTTTCTTCTGATATTGTTGGGGGAACGGACAATGCGGCCTGGGTAACAGAATGAATATCGTTGTCGAAGAAAAATGCGTACGCAACGGGAAAATTACTACGCTAACGTTGTACGTTGGTAGGACTTCGAGCATTTATTTCCACCTGATATACATCAAACTCACGGAAACGCATTCTTTCCAGAGAAGCAGCCTGATTGAAAAATTGTAAACTGTGCGATTTGAAATTCAATGAGAGCCAGGCTTTTTATGCGACTCATGGCGATTTTCCGCCACGATTTCTCACTGTTATTGTTATCACCAGAGAAATCAATACTAAAAGCATCATTATATTAAAATGCACAGGTGTTCAAGAGAGTACCTTCGCGATTTCTCGATGAAAATGGAAGCAACGTAACGCGAACAAATTACGAGTGAAATAGTATTTCGTATCGGTTAAAAGATCGTTTCCACGCGAGCCTGTTTTAATCGAATTCGGCTCGCGTCGAAGCGGTTCCGAAAAATGCATATGCGTTTCGTAGCACGGTCTACTTTAAATCGCAGGCTTACTTTGCAATCACCCCGTATGCGAGGCTGGCGTGTGCGAGGCGTTCCGCACACGTACGAATCAGCAGGGTGGATGAAAAAGGACGACGAGTCGCAGCAGAAAGGAAAAGAGAGGAAAAGAGCCGCAGGAAAAGGAAAAGAGCACTCTTGGGCGTGGGAGTGGGAACGTTCTCATAGTCTACATGCAATGCCTATATAAGACGAAACTCTCCTCTCTGCTCCTCTTCGACATGCCTGATTTTCATCCACAGCCGCTTTTAAGACGCCTCCGCGTTTCTTCCGCTCTTCCTAGGCCGTCGACACCCTCTTCGCGAATTATTTCCATTTAATCCACACGCGTTACGCGACCAGGAGGAACGTTACAATCGATAAGAATTACGATAGTTACTACGTGGCCTGATATTTTCATTGAGAACTCGGATCGGGTACTCGTTGAACCAGTTTCTGGATTACTCGATCCACGCTTCGAATAATTTATCCGCGCAGCTATCTAGAAAATGCATCGATCTGCTTACGTAAATATCTTAATCGTTTAAGTCGATGCGCCCTCCACGAGTTACTGGTTTGGACAAATTTTCCTGGTGCTTCTCTGGAATTGATTCGTACGGAAGTTACGTCTCGAAGGGGTGGCTGAACCATAATTTTCCGCGTTGTTAGCGTAGCGACGAGGATGTGTTTTTTTGAGGGGAACCCTTCGAAATGGTCAGAAGTACTTTTATTAAGACTTTCTCCAATTACTTATCCCCGTTTATCTATCGTTCGCTAGCATGTATCTGCGTCTCGATAACCGAGAGTGAAATGCCAGGGAATCGTCGTAAATATGCCAGCGATACACGATAACCATAGTTCACTCGAATATAACCAAATGGAGAAGCCTCGCACGAGAGAGAAAGCGTAGAGAAAGAGACGTGGTGTATTTTTTACACGCCTGTTGACAAAGTAACTTCTATCGGCAATATTCGAAGCGACAGAGGGTGGAGAGGAGCAATTAACAGCGTGGCGATAAGAAAATGATGTTAATGATCATATAAAAATGTTTTTCTTTGACAACTTCGTTCGAATCTGCACACTTCGACTTATGAATTTATGCGAATGCGATACTCTGCTCTTACTTTTTCACTTTTCGAGTTGGAAAAAAAATATGAACGCTGGCGCAACTACGCCTTGGAGCTGGCTGCGATACGACGTTACGAAAGTAAGAAACTGAACGAACGTGGCGTGAATGGAGTCCACGATAAATCTTATTAACTCAATTAAAAGTAATTAAAAAGGTCGCAGCGGCGTTTCGCTTCCTGGTTCGTTTCGAGCGACTGATCCCCGAACCTGAAAGCACGCGACACACGTTCACGCAGAAAAGGCCTAGGACAATGTTGGTTAGCATATTCTGCGCGTCAAGCAATTTACTAATAGCGTGCTTCTATTGTATTCAATATCGCCCGTCTAATTAACTCTTTCGCCTGACTGCTGCGCGCATTATAACGCAAAACCATTCAACCGTTCCGTCAATCGTATAACTTTATTAAAACATTATTCGCACAGCCAGTCACGAATGCTGGCTGCAACACGTATTCCTCAATTTATTCACGCACTGTTAGAAGTTGGAATAGATCGCTAAAAATAACAGAAACGAGTGTCAACAGAACTCGATTAATTATGTGAAAAAGGAAATAGAATACCGTATCGATGTTATCCTGGTTAAAAATAAACGTTATCGTTGAAGTCTGTTTTTAATAATTCCGCGTGGAACTGACCATCTCTTGTTGCTGCTTTCGAGAATTTAGAAACAGTAGAGTCGACGTGTACAAGCTATCTTTAATTAAAATCTTCGAAGAACTTAAGAACAGCTTCCTTGCAACGAGGAATTTCAGTTTCTGTTGGAAGAGCTCGAGCGTGTTTCAATCTGCTACGCGGCCAAATTGAGACTGCGACTAGTTTCAGCTAATTACGATCAACGCGGACAATCAATGCGAACTAATCAGGAGTAACGGGCGGGAGATCAAGCGGCGCGTATAATTATTTTTCTCGTTTTATGCGCGCAATGTGGGAGTTCCTCGACGGTTGCGTCACCGCGTAGATTTGTGGGCTCATTGTGCGTGCAAGCGTGCACGCATCCTGTTCTCGTTGCAGGGATACGAGGCAAGATATTTACGGTGCAACGCTTTCCTGAGTCGCGAATCAGGTCTAGGAAAAAATTCCGGCTCGTGAGACACGCTTTTGAAAGGTACACTGATACGGTTGATACCAGCGTTTCCATTTGAAACGCCAACTAAAGTTCATTCGCAAGGCCGCTTGCGAAACGATTAGTATTAACGCCAGGAACATTTTAGAGTATCTACTGGGACGTTAGATCTCCCATGAGATGCTGGCATCAAGAAATTTTGCTGTTAATTGCCATCCTGGTAACTCGTTGCAAATGACATTGCATTTTAGGGTAAACAAAAGACGCGATTGAATTATGCATCAGCTTGTAGCGTACGCAGAAGTACAATGAGCAGAATATTCAAAGTAAAGTAGATATAATAATATTTATTAGGGTAAAGTAAATATCTACTTGGGCCTCGTTCTTTAAGCTGAGCTCGTGAAAAAGTATATTTCAACTCTATTGATAATACAGGACACGATAACGCTAATTAATATTCTTTTATCTCATCGCGTACCTAATATTTCACACTGACACAAATACTTGTCTCCCATTAAATTCCATTATTTCGCGGTACAGTGATGTGTTACTTTAATAGGTGTTGTAATATACCGTAACGCGTTATCCTAACGTATGATAATGACACATCGCGGCGTGTTATGCCATAACGCGTATTGTGTAACGCGAAACACACGATGCATCGTGTGCAATATACATTTTTAGACACCATGGCGCGTAAAAGTGCCGTACGAATCATTAGAATTAAAAAGAAAGCCACTAAAAGGAAGTTTCTCAGGGGAACAGTTGTGCTGGACTTGATAAGAATCGCGGTAAGCCGCGCGTCCTGTCTTGCAAATGATCTCGTGGCTCTCTTCGTTTCTTATTCCAAATAACGTTCAGCCAACCACCACGCGAGGACGGTTGGCTTCGATCGTAAAAAGGCCCCGCTCCGTTTCATCCGCTCGACTTCAGCATCTCTCTTTTTCTTTTGCAGGAGCACGTGAACCTGGTTGGAAGAGACGGGGAGAACGGGCCGGTCCTCGTCTCGGTGAAGGCCGAGACGGTCGCAGGACAGGAGCACTGGAGGGTCCTGCTACGATTGCGAGCGGGTTCGACTCACGAATTGGTACCAGCCGCGAACCTCGGCCCAAATCCGTCACCCGCGAAAATGGTCAAGGTGAACTTCCGCTCTTTTCCCCTCTTCTTTCGCGTTTCCTCTTTTTTCTTCCCATCATCGACGAACTATAGAGAAGTTCAAGTACCCCTTTGTCTGTAATCGCGCGCTTTCACCGCGCCGCGAATTTCTCCTTTCGACGCGGTGTTTCCCCGCGCTTGTTTAACGTCCATCGAGCGGATGCGTCGTGCTATTTAATCCTTTCGCGATAACGAGTGCGCGATGGAAGGTCGTTTGCTCGAGGAAGAGACGAGTAATCGAATTATAATAACAGGTGCTGGTAGCGAAAATATTGTTCCCAAAATGGCGTTCACCAGCATTTATCGTACGACCTTCTGTCGCAAGTGTATCGTGCCGATATTTCATCGTATTTAAAAAAAACAACTGCGTATAAAATCCACGGTAAAAAAACAACTTGAACGTGCGGAACATTTTAAATTGCAAAGTAAACGGTGAACCCGCGTAACTGTGTTTTTATCTGCCTTTAATTTATGCGTCTGCTACACGTTAGCCAGTAGTAGATTGTCCAATAACGTGTTGACTTTTTCAAAGGTCTTTAAGGACTTTAATCGTGAACTTCTAATTGTCCTTAATTCAAAGCCATAAAGTAGCAATTCTAGTCTTCTTCCTGGGTATTAACTGCAACAGCATCAGCGTTTCCATTTATTGAAATTTATGAAGTTATGCACGTTACGCAACCGAGCATACTTTATATGCATATTGCTCTGGTAATTGCAATAATTAACTTTGAAATTGTGTTACGCATTTACAATTTAAACGATTAAGCAGAACTCCGTATTTTATGCGCGTACACGTTGCAAAAGTTCTTCACGTTTTCAGGAACAGCGATGTACACACTGTGAGTGTTGCTGATTAATTACCATTCGCTTAATTCCCCAAATTAAATTAATTGCATTAAAATTCGCACGCAATTATATCTGCAAGTGCTCTCCAACAGTAGATAGGTTGAATAGTCACTGCGAAACCAGTAATACAGGTGATCCGAGGCTTTTTCACAGTCTTGCATGTACTAGGAGGTTTTCGCTATAGCGTATCTTCATTTGCATAGTATTTCTGTTCGCAACATAATGGTTGAGAGTTCACTGCAATCGTACACGCAGCTTAAAACTAATTTCTCTCAGTTCCCTCTCGAGCGACTCAGCTGTTCCTCTTCGTGGACGCAAATTATCATTTTTCCTTTCTTTTTACAGGCGATCAACGAGTCCCTGAACGTGAGCACGTTGATGCCAGTTGTCTGTTCCGGTGCTGGCACGTTAATAGCGAGATATGACGAACACGCCTTGGTCTCGAGGTTTAAATTCGGTGTTCTTCATCAACGCGCTGGTCAGGTCACAGAGGAGCAGCTGTTTGGAAACAGGCAAATCACACCAGCCTTCCAAGAGTTCCTGGACTTGTTGGGTCAGAAGATCGATTTGAAGGATCACAAAGGGTTGGTATTTATCGTTGATAAGCGCGATGAAACCTCAGAATTGTTAAAAATTGTATCGTAACGAATTACGAGCTTGTTGGAACGCAGTGTTCAAACTCGAATGTCAATGTTCGCAGATATCGCGGTGGTTTGGACACACGACACGGTCAGACCGGCGATTCCGCGGTCTACGAGGTATTTCGAGGTCGAGAAGTGCTCTTCCATGTCGCGTCTCTTCTACCGTACAGTCCTGGGGACTCTCAGCAATTGCAGCGCAAGAGACACATCGGCAACGACATCGTCGCGATAATATTCCAGGAGGAGCCAACCCCTTTCAGTCCAGATATGATCGCCAGCCACTTCTTACACGCATTCATCGTGGTACAAGTCGTCGACCCCTGCACTCCTAATGCGAGGTATATTCTTAGATTCGTGTACACTCTGTGTACCTACGTATGTAGCAAGATCGCGTAAAATTCGGGTGCGTCAGTTACGAAATCGCTATTCCTAACTTCGAGCGAACAGGCTGATTAAAATAGCCCGCGGAGCGTTTGTTTTCGTCGACGTGAAAGAATGGATTCTTCTTTTCTATCACTTGCTGGAATTCAAATCCATCTTCTTTTATTCCAATTATTTCCAGCTCGAAATGGTTTCTTCTCATCTCGAAACGTTCTTCATTATTTTCTTTGAAGTAGCATTACTCACGCGAGTTCTATATGCAGGTACAAGGTCAGTATAACAGCACGAAACGATGTTCCCTGGTTTGGACCAGCTCTGCCAACGCCAGCTGTATTTTTGCGAGGAGTCGAATTCAAGGAATTCCTCCTGACGAAATTGGTGAACGCTGAGAATTCAGCGTACAAGGCTGAGAAGTTTTCGAAACTCGAGGTAATTGTTTCCACGTGCAGATACATCCATTTGCCGTTTGAATAATTAAGATCCTGCTATATATCTGTTCGAGCTCTAACGATATCCTGTTTGAACCATCAGTTGAGAACGAGGTCAGCTCTATTGGAGTCCTTAACAGAGGAGTTACAAGCGAAGACCGCTGAATTTCTTGGTGGAGCGATCGGTTTGGGAGGACCTGGTTTGGGATTCGGCGGGAATTGTCCAGTAAGCCCGACAGCGAGCGATGCGTCTGGCTCTGGAAGCGGTGGAAGTGGCTCTAGATTCATCGATACGGTTCGAAAAGCGCTGATATCGCGCGTGAGGAACGCCTCGACCGAGAGCGTACCTCAACAGTTATCGAAAAAGGGTCAGTCAGAGTCGAGTCCACCCAGCAATCGACAATCGACCACGAAGATCAGCAGCAAACGGTCCGTGGAGCCGTCGAGTCCCCTGGGATCACCCGACTTGACCCTCAGAAGAGATTCTGAGCGTGGGAGCCCCAGTTTAGGAAGTCAGGACAGCAGTTTATCCAACACAGACAATCAAGATAGCAGTTTAGCCACCCTGCAGCAGGACGAGGTCGACCGCAGAGAGTCCACAGCCTCGATTTGCGCCAGCAACGACACGACTGTGGCGGACAAGACCTCTGCGTCGTCCGTTCAAAGACTGACTCACGAGAACCTGCGGAAACAGGACAGATCCGAGAAGACGGAGACGACCCAGCGAGTTATATCGGAAAGTGATGACAGCTCGTTAAACAGCGAACTCGAGCTGGACCAGGCTGTGTACCCGGACAGCGATACGGGCCTCGAGTCGATGAGTTCTGCGGAAACTCATGACACCACGAGGTGTACCACCAAGGACGGTGTTTTAGAGAACGAGAACCTGCGGATGGAGGTTAACAGGCTTAAATGCGACAAATTGGAGCTGCTCAAGCAGAATGTTGTAAGTATAATGAAAACTTATACCAATTGGATGAATTAGCTTGCGACCAACGACGACTTAATCGCTCTTCTTACTTTTCATAGACTTGTCAACGTGATATAAAACGTTTACGAGAGAAGGAACTCCAATTGCAGTCGGATCTTGCGGCCGCCTCGAAGGAGATCCTTCGATTACGAGCCATGTTAAAAGAATGTTCAACGAGTATTCCATTGGACAACAACAATCAGCAAACGTCTACCGTTTAGAAATCTCTTTTTTTCAGCCAGGTTCGGCACGCCTTGCCGGCGAATAAACTTCCCGTTGCAATTATTAGATTTTAATGATTAGTTGGCCGCAATTGTTGAAAACTCTTGTATACATCACTTCCTCGAGTTCGCTTCTTTCAAAGGGGACTTTCCGAAGTAGTCTGACGGCAGAGGGTTCGAGAACTTGCAATCGAAATGCTTTACGTTAGGTTTTGACTCTGTGGTTGGAACTTCTTTAGATAGAAATTGGTACAAAACGCTGTGTATTATAAGAGAGAAAAGGGTCAGTGAAAGACGCTTAGGGAGGGAACGTTTCGTGCGATACATAATTATACATATAGCAACCGCGTCGTTTCGAGATATTTGCAGCGTAGGACGCTAATTGTTACTTGTAGAAATGTTTGTTTCACTTTTAATCATTATTATTTATCTATTAATTTATTAATAGACGTAAGTTAATCTCTAATAGTCAATATAGTTATATATAAATGACCACACAAACACACGCAACACGTAAATATGAATAGGAATGTTTAAAAAGAAAAAAAAGTAGGTACATCTTGTCATTACAATAGAGAGAAAGAGAGAGAGAGAGAGAGAGAGAGAGAGAAAGAGAGAGATAATTTAGAATAAAAAGTAAAGATGGCCTTTAGACTTAGCGTTTCCGAAATCGAGAGTAAATACACAGAAATTAATATAACATATTTTATCTGTAATAATTAAATGTTCATAAATCAAGATCGAGATATATATATATATATAATAAGTATTATATATAAAGCAGCAGTTAATAGCTCTCGTGTCGTTTTCAAGCGAGATAACTACGCGTTTGTCCCATAAAAAATAAAAAAAAAACAGTATAAAGTGACTGATAACAAAATGTCCACACACACACACACACACATATGGGCTGTAGAAATCTTTTATGGGCTATAGAAATCTGTGTTTTATCGATATATCTCTGACGTCTCACATTGAAACAAGGATATGTATCGTTAGTTACAGTATTCGCCGCGGTAAATCTACCGAAACCATTACTAGTTCTTCTTTTTTAGTATTAGTCCGAGGAAACAATTTTAGGAGATACGAGAACACCTCGTTAGTTAAACTTCCGGTAACGTTAGCCAATTTAAATAGAATACGATTAGGTTTTCTAGCCGTCTCAACGGCCGTAATGATTTAATTGCACCAAATTGTTTAATGGCACATAACGTATTAATGTGTCAGTAATATACAAGTAGGATACGTATTATCGTTCATTGTTCACTAATACGCAATGTAAACTAAGTGTACTTTCATTTGCTTAGTTAACGCACTCTTATCATTACTTTTCGACCAATGGTATTAATACGATTTATTATCATTATTATTATTACTACACATATTATTATTGCATTACTATTAATATTAATCTCGTTGTATTTTATATAGTTTTCTTTTTTGTAAATATTCGGCTATCTTTCTTACACGCGGAAAGATCAAAAGAAGTGTTGAAGAAAGAAAAGGACAGAGGGACACGAAAGTTCACTCATATATAATACCAAAGTTTATCATAGTTAAATCTACTTCTGTTAGTTTTCTACATTCCTTTTCATACTGATATTTGCCCTCTAAAAAAATCTGCGTATAAAATAGCATGTATACTTTCTCTCTCGAGAGCAAACAGTTTTTTCTACAAGTACAATTCTTCTTCTGAATTACAATGGAACTTTGTAAATCTTTACAACTACTTTGCAGATATATTACGATTTAACACTGCCTATACAATGTCGTTTTGGAGTGTCTCACGTTTTTCCATTATATACGATTTTTCTCTCGTTTGCCATTCGCGCGATGCAGCACGGTTCTTTCAAATTTCTTCCTACTATTTGCTTCTGTCAGAAAAAAGGAAAAAAAATGAAAAAAACACGTTCTTAAAAAAAAATCTTCTAATTCTCTGAGAGGATGGTAGTTTATGAAATCGAAGGGGGAATTGTCATTATAAAGAATGCTAAAACCCGAATAATGATCTTTGTAACGCCGGCTGAGTTATTTAAGAGAATAAAGCCTTCAAGAAGATGTATAAAAGCGAGAAACCGTTGCGGACACTTTCTGGTAATACTATTTTTAACTGTCGTAAAGATAACACACACGGTATATTTTGTACGGTTTACGATCGATGTATTTTTACAATGTTATTTTACACTGAGCGCAAAGTATGTAGGTCATCCGAAAACATTTGATTTCGAAGCGAAGTATATACTCGACACACTGTAAACTGGGGGAAATATTCTACCATCGGTTATTTTCAACGCTCAAAGTATAATTTTTGTGAACGAAACGGAATTCATATGATTCGAAAGAAGCACGCACATACACACACACGATACGCATGCGATAGAAAAAATCTGATGCTGCGGGGAAATGGGGGAAAAACATTTTAAGAGAATCTATTTTACTGCACTTGATAAGTACAGGTATCCAAAAAGATTGTATTACTGCGTATTAAATTTCGCGTTTACGAAGGAGCTCGTGGATTAATCGTGATTAATTTTACAAATGTATATAACGTTACAAATGCGTTTAAATAATGGGTCATCCGATGAGAGCGTCTCTTTGTCTAAAATTTAGAAAAAAAAAGACTAAGTTTACCATTCTCTAGTGTGATTTCTATGCTGGCCTTGCAAAATCAAAGAAAGATTATCTATATTACAAAGAGATATGTGTTATTATATTATGAAAGAGAGTGAGAGAGAAAGAACGAGTGTATGTGTGAATGCGAACGAAAGAGATAAACAAAATATTACTGCTATAAATATATATTTTGTATTTAATATTAATCGCCCAAATCTATCTAACAGAACTGCGAATACTATTATTCTCTAAACACTACGACACGAAAATATATGTTTCTTATGACTGGTGTAAGTATTCGCATTCTATTTTTTTTTTCTTTTCTATGCACGACTGTCAACTTGAAAATCAGTGGTAATGACGTTCGCCAATAAATAAAGTGATTTAAACTGAAACTAATTTCCAGTCCTGCTTTACGTACCAGATCCTTTCATACAGCTTAAAGCAATTTCTAAGCTATGGATTCCTATCAATATGTTGTGCACGATGCACTAGCATGTTGGTCTCAAAAAAAATCTTACAAATTAATGAAGATCATCTTATCCATCGTATTTCCCCATCCAAGTAGCAAATGGCCACATGAATGGCGTTTCTGGTGATGAACACAGCTTAAAGTAATTTCTAAGCTACGGATTTCTATCAATTATGTTGTGCACGATGCACTAGCATGTCAGTCGCAGAAAAAATCTTATAAATTAATGAAGATCATCTTATCCATCGTATTTCCCCACCCAAGTAGCAAATGGCCACCTGAATGGGGCTTCCAGCGATGAATATAGTCCAAAGTAATTTCTAAGCTACGGATTTCTATCAATATGTTGTGCATGATGCACTAGCATGTTGGTCCCAAAAGAAATCTTCTAAACTGATGAAAATCATCTTACCCATTGTATTTCCTCATCCAAGTAGCAAATGGCCACATGAATGAGATCCTTGGAGTGAACATGGAAGGAGTTATACCTGCAAATCTTGATGTAAATATGATTAGTATATCATACATTGTATATAACAAATGAATATCTTTCAAATTTATTCTTTATTTCATTTCTTTATTCAAAAGATTAATGTAAAGGAGAGGAGGATTGAGAGGATGTAAGGGAACTAACTACTTAGCATGTAATAATCTAGTATATACTAATTAATAAATAAAACGTAATTGTATGACCGATTTCGTCATCAAAGCAAATATTTGAGAGCATGAAAATAATATTTAAGTTCGACGTTTCGATTTTGAAATTTACTCAAAAATTATCTTTCCAACATTGCCCTCTATTCGTACTAAATGCTGTATCGCATAAAGATTGAATGACTAAATCACTGTACATGTGCAATAAATATACGTTAATTAATTTCTATGGTATGACATTGATATGAATACTAAACGACTAATACATGTAATATTCTCAGAAAATATGAACCACATAACTTGTATCTATTAGTTAAATATTAAGTATTATGTCACTGACGAATAGAAGACAATTCACGCAAAAGTATTTATATTTGTCACGAGTAATGAATCGCGTAAGCGTTCGTTAAGTAAAGTCGTTAATAAAATAGTAATAATCGTGAATACTTACGTGTATAAATTGTGCAGCAGGTTAGACAGTTCGACGCACGTTCTTCCGCCGGCACGCCAAAACAACAGTGTCCTTCCATTCGTATTTACGCATGCCTCTCCCCACCGCGACGCATTCTTCCGGTCACGCTGTCTCTCACTTCATTATCGTACGCTGTAACAGTAACATTATTCTCTCTTAACACACATATTTCAATATATATCGTACAAATACAAATATAACAACGCACATGTCACAATACATGCATCACAATACACTTTTACGTACGACAAAGAAAAGGTATAGTCAGATTTGTATTCAGTAACTTTTATCGTATATAAAATAACCAATTATATTAATTTACGATTCATATGATGAATATTACGAATATCGAAGCATATTACGTACTAAAATATTCGATTAGTATCGTAAAAAGACGAATATACAACAAATATTTATCTCTGAAGAGATAAAGCTCACGAGTTGGGAGAACGAAATATTTCAACTTACATTTCTCTGTAATTAGCTGGAAATTTACGTCGCAAATTAGCCCAAGATGTTCTCACAACTGTATTCTCACTTCTTTTTAATATTTCAAGCGTTGGAAACACTTTTTGTTTAACTTAAACGTGAAAATTTGAAGGAAGGACGCGAAGAGACGCTACTGCCATGACAGCTCGGGCTATTCTACGATCTTGCTACTATTTGAATTCTCAGCATTGAGATTGCTCGAACGTGATTGGTCGAAACCATTACGTCACATCATGGCTTCTTTTATAGCTATTGCAAATATACGTATTTCAATTAATTTTTATCGTATAAAGTAATTAACTATGCAGAAAATACTATACACAAGCTAAAATATAATAATAAAATAATATTTCAGGAAATTTTCTTATCGAGAACGAAATATTGTCTTAGAATTTTGTAATAAATATTGAAGAATTCATTAGCGCTCGCGATATTTAAGCAACAAAATTTCAGCTTAGATTTCGTCGAAATTAATTGCAAATTTATACGAAAAACTGCCATAAAATGATTTCGATGCTTACCTTTCACTCGATTTAAACATTTCAACCGTGCGAGAACTTTTTAATGCACTTAAAAATAATTATTTAAGGTGGAAGAACGAGGAGAGATGCAGTAACGATGAAAGAACGAACTAGTTTGCGAACAATTTGAATATAACAAAGGGAAACTTGAATACTTACAATTCCCACCATAGTTAGCGCTATAATTCGTTTCTAAATTCTGTTGATAACATTGTGGACGACACTAAAATGATAATTTGCCATTAGATTCCAAATTTCGGCAGCAAGGATACGTTGAATAATTCGTCTATTGTATAATTAACCTGTGCTCAAAGTCCTATTACAAAAAGGTTATTAATTAATTGATATTTTCTACAATATTCACCTATACTTTCTAATACAATATATCAATCATCATAATAACTATTATACTTATAAATTTGTAGATGTAAAACAATTTTTTAATTCGTATTTCGTTTGATTTTCAGGAAAAATGTTGAAGCATTTTAACAATTGCATACAAAGTTTGAAATACATCAGGTTAGCCCAATTTTATACCATTTATATTACCAAAAGAATATTTACTCGTAATCACGTGTTGTAAAACAAAAGATACACGTATTTCTCTGATTATTGTCCAAGGAAATATATAAAACTGTTATTTACCTCATAGGATAACTCGACTTTAATAACACGTGGACGAGAAACGTAGTTATTTGCATAAATCGATCCACTATTTCCGAATTACTCGGAAATAATTAGAAAGCATTGGACACACGCGAACGTACACAGGCACAGCTGGCGAAAATGTAAACATAGGGAAAATTTTGAAGCCAAGAGACGCATTATTCGAAGAAAACATCGCGCAAGGACGAACCTCTCCGAACGACATAATCGACTGATTCTACGTGGATGCTAGCGCTGCGTGGTTCGGTAACAAGCTCGTTCACAATGTATGTTTATTATCGACAATGCGAAACAGAGTGTAGTGGCGGAATGAAAATGGCTAATTGTCAGGTTCGTTGGTGCAGCAGGTGAGCGATCAATTATCGTTAATATCGGGACATTAGCCGCTTCGGGATGAACGGTGCGCAGTTCGCGGCGGCACGTACAGCCGGAATTAGTGAGAATTGTGTCGATTTTAGTGTTGTCGAGCGAGTTAATGGATTATCTGAAGAGGTGCGCGATCGAGATTACTGCTGAAAGGCTTGTTGGGCTCCCTTTTTTTTTTTTTTTACCACAGTGATAACAAGTTTTCAGTTTGTCAGATATGAGCCAGCCGGCGATCGTCGCTCGTCTACGCTCGTTCTCGCACTGGGATCAATAATCCCGCTGTTTGACAGGGAGAAAAAAAAAAGGAACGGACACGACGCGGTCTCGAGAGATCGGGAGACACATCAGCAAAACGTAGTAGATTAATTTATTACGTCCATTCAGAAAACATACGTCCACCCGTTGTTTCCTCCCGTATCAGTAACCGCGCGGAAAAAAGTGATGCATGAAAAGTCTCGATATTGCGGGGCACGTGTTTGTATTGGAGTAAGAGTCTATGTATGTGTGCAAGGTGCACTGTTGCATCCCTCTGATGAGCGCCATGCACCGTTTAGACCATAGCCGTAATGTCATCCCGAAGGCTACTTCTTAATAATTCACAAAGGGTTCACTCTTCCGTGAAGTACAGCGCATGGATACTTTCCAGGCAATACCTAGCGCGTACCTTGCTAGAGAAGTATTTGTGGTAGATCCTCGGTGAATCAAGAGTATGGCTTCTGGTGCGTCTTCCTTGGACAGTGCTGGAAGTAGTGGTGAGTGGGATTTTTACGTTTCAACCGTCGAGTGTTCATGTATATTTTTGCTTGCCAGTCGTCTACTTTTGTGCCGAGAGAGTTTCACCCAATAATTCCGATCGTAGTAAAAATGGTTAGTGTTAATTCCTTCTCCTTGAAACCACAGGAAAGTAATGAAAACAGGAGTATCTTAATTATGTTTCTGAATAAGAAGAACAGTGTCGTTACATAATTATTATTGTGTTATATTGGTTTATGTTATAGTATTTCATTTGGTATATTTGTCTGGTGTTATAAAAGTTTATTGTCAAGGTGAATTTAAATAAATTGTATAATATGTAAGCTGGCGAATAATGTTATAGCTCTAGACGTAATTAAAGCATCGTAGGTGATACTTAAAGACTATGCTATAATTTCACTTTGCAAAAAACAGTGAATCATGATGCTTACATGCGTGACATAGAGTTTCTTTCCTGGTGAAAGCTAACTAGACCTCTGATTATATTGTTCTACCAATTGTAACAATACAGTGTATCCAGTATAAATACAATCATTTCCCTTTTATGTTTACAGTGAAACAAACGCTATAGCAATAATTGATTACATTTTTGTATTTTTCATTTTTTACAGATGGAGCACTCAATATGGGTAAGTGCAATGCATAAAAAAATATATATATATATTTTTGTCAATCAAGTAGTATTGAGAACTGAATCACTCGTTGTAACTAGAGCAAATTGTTTGTTAGCAGTAGTTCACTAAGTTTGCTATTATTTGTTGTACGTTTTGTCGAGATATTTATTTAGTATCACGAAAGATATAAATCAGTTCTACACACAAACATTTGGTATAATTATTTTCAATTATTGCACTAGTGTTTTTTCTTTATACGGACATAACACCTTCCTTATATTTAATTGTATTATGTTTATTGTTTTATAATTTATATTATTGGATGTGACTTGCGTGTATCGCATGCAGAAAGAGATAGCGGAGGCTATGGCAGTGTTGGCAGTCCTGTCGGCGGTCCTGAATGTCGTAGTGATTATGACGGTTTGCAAGCTCAGTGTGATCAAGCCATGCATCAGCTTCAGCTACTTAGGCATAAGCACTCCGATACTATAAGACGGTTTGTCCTGGTTTTTTGTTTAACGCGATACTGTTTCATTTGCTTCTCTGTTGCCGTGTTTCATGTTTCGCACAAAACGAATACGGAACTGGAACAATCTGTTTAACAAATTGCTTTGGTACGCAGGTGTGAACATACTATGAAGGAATTGGAATACTACAGGGGACAACATATAGCAGTCATGAATCAGTTAGAGGCAACATCACAGGAGAGCTCCGCGTTGCGGGGCAAGTACGGAGATTTAGTAAATGACAAGCAACGCCTTGACCGGGAAGTTCAGGCGTTGCAAAAGGAAGTGTCCGAATTACGGTGTCAGAATCAAGAAGTGCTTGTTTCTGACGCTAGTAATAGCGATACTATGAATCAGCATTATTTATCCGCGCTTCGAAAATATGAAGCCGTTAAAGACGAGTACGATGCCCTTAGGAAGCGATACGATGACTTAATATCGTCGCATTCGTCAGCCGTTAACAAGGTAACTATATAATATTAATTCCTGTACACACGTTAGAGTCGTTTGAACGTTTCATACCCCAAGTGTGATGAAACACTGTTAGGTATTTGTACTTTGTGCTATATTCGTATCGTGAACTTTCCAATCGACCCTCGCAATACTTTTCTGAGCTAAAACGAATTATATTAAACATGTGTGCATATACGTACAAGTTGTTAATAAAAGTATCGTGTATTTTTACAAAATCGATATTAGATATTGAAATGGTGAAAAATATTTAAGCGTATAAAAGTTCCTTTGAAATTTTGTAATCTTTACATGTGTACATATATATGTAATTAAATTTAGTTGGAATTGTCTCAAGAAGAAGCCGCCAGATTAAAGAAACAATATGACGATGTTGTTCAAGAACGTAATAGCGCAGTTCGCGAGCGTAATGGTTTAAAACAACAATGTACCGCTGCGATTAGACAATGGGATATTGCGTTAAGGGAGAGGAATGAATATCGTGAAGCGCTAGCCAAAGTACAACAACAACACGAAGAAGCGGTAAAGGAAATTAATCATGCGATGGTGCTACGCATGAAGGCTAGTAAGGATATGAAACGATTAACAGAAGAAAGAAATGCTGCGTTACAGGAGTACAGTTTAATTATGGGCGAGCGAGATACGGTGCATAAGGAGATGGAAAAACTTGGTGATGATCTCACGCAAGCGTATACAAAGATAACGCATTTAGAAAATCAGAATAAGCAATTTATGGAAGAGGTGAGTTTACTAAAAATGGCTCGACAATATTTTTATTTAAATCGTTCAAGAGCGTGTTATTAATCAAGTACAATAATTTCTGCCCGGCATTGTTTTCTTCTCGTTGACTTTATATTGGTTTTAGTTATTTATACACCGTACATTACTTGCTACCACATGTACTATTTTTAAATTAGCGTTCTGTGTTTTAATACCTACTTTCCTTATTTTTAGAAAAAAGCTTTATCCTATCAAATCGAAACTTTAAGAAGAGAAATTTCATCCGCGCTGCAAGATCGGGACGAGGCTTTAAAACAATGTAACGAGCTACGTCAAAAGTTTGGCGATTACTCCGAAGGTTCGAACAGAGATTACAAAAACCGCATGGAATTACATTCGTATAATCGCGAACGTGATAATTCGAACAAAGAAGCCGAGAGGGAAAATAACGCAGCAGATTATACAAAACGTGATAAGGAACGTATGGATAACTTGGATCAAGCGAACTTGGAGTTGGATAAGCTTCGAAAATCTGTCGATAAATTGCAAACGGAACTTGAAGAGGCTCTTCAAGAGGCAGAGGTATCGAAACGAAGAAGGGATTGGGCTTTCAGTGAAAGGGATAAAATAGTTTTAGAGAGAGAAAGTATTAGAACTCTGTGTGATAGGTTAAGGAAAGAACGTGATCGTGCCGTTTCAGAATTGGCGAGTGCTTTACGTGATTCGGATGATATTAAAAAGCAACGGAACGAGGCGTCGAAAGAGTTGAAAGATCTCAAGGAAAAGATAGAGTCTGGCGATCACGCGTTGAGAGCAAGTCAATTCGCGCAAACTTTAGCACACGATTCAGCGATCGATGCTGATGTTAGCGATTGGGAAATATTTACTGTTCATTTGGATCTTAGTCGGCTCTGCTTAGACTCTGATCGCGATTTAGGACTGGCTCTAGTTGGAGGCCGCGACAGTCCGTATTATCCGAACGATACAGGGATTTACGTTGCTCAAGTAACATCAGGAACTGCCGTTGACGGCAAACTAAGAGTGAACGATTGTATTATGCGAGTAAATAACGTAGATTGTACATCCGTTTCCCCACGTGTCGTTATGGAAACGTTACGTGCCTGTTCAGCGGGATCAGCTACGTTGACAATAAGAAGACGACGTTTGACTAGACGATCATTAAGGACAACTCAATTGTCCGTTGGTTCAGTTCCTCATGGTATTTCTTTGGAACTAGGAGTATACATTTCGAAGATTTCACCTGGTAGTTTAGCTGCTAAGGATGGCAATCTTGCCGTCGGAGACAGGGTTTTGAATGTAAGTTCGTACACCTTTAAATTCATTTGTAAAAAATTACTCTGACACTGGTACAGGTTTTTTAATCGGTATAATGTTCTTGTTTCTGTAGATTAATAGTAAGAATATGGAAGGAATTAGTTCCAGTCACGAAGCGATGGCAACCTTAAACGATACGAGCACGGACGTACTAACTATAACTACCTTGAAGGGAATACCGTTACCTTCAGCAACTAGTTCCGAAACGATGACGATCGACGGTAGCTTTGGTACGGAGAAACAAAAAATGGTTAACAGTTGTTCGCAAACGGAGCAAGAAAGAATGTTGTTAAAAATTCCGTCGGATGATTACGAAAGGAGGCACGTCGCGGCGAACTTCGGCGATAGGAGTTTGAATAAAGTTTCGAAATCGTTGAGCGGCGAAAAGCCAAGCGGGATCAGCAACGCTTGGGACAATATACGCGAGAAGATCGATATAGTTCGAGGACGTAAGCACAGCAAGGACCGTGAAGAGAAGAAGAAGCGACATCGGAACTCAAGTCCGAATACCTTCGAGCAGGAACAGGATGCGATAGCGGAGCTGGATTCGGTGATAGAGAGCTATCATAAGAAAGCGAATAACGGAGTACTGAAACGAAGTAAGCGAAGAGGAACCGAGAAAGTTGAAAAGAATGGAGGTACGTGGCCAAAAGCGAGAGGTGGTCCTCTGATACAAAATGGTACTGGTACCATTTTGCATTCACCTAAGACAAAAGAAAGGCTGCCCTTAAGTGTACTCCTTAATCAACCGCCAAAGTATGAAAGTTATAATTATAATCGTATATGTAATCCCATCCCCTCAACCAATTTCTCCAATGTGAACAATCGGCATACAGTTTACAAACCTGTAGAAAAACCATTACCAAATTTCCTTAAGACTGGACCGTTATTTAGTCAAAAATTCGTTACTCCAGCTGTGCAGTTCAAAGATATACCGATAGATAAGAAACCGGCGACCGAGTTCGAGAACACGGAGAATAGGCTCAGTTCTACGCTGACACCCTCCGAGACTAGTATCGATTTCTCCGTCAAGTCGGGTAACACGGGCAAAGACGTAGAATATTTATCGAAGAAGCGAGCGCAAAAGTATACGGCGAGCAACGAGAGCCAAGTAGACACTCTCCAGCATAACAGAGCACAGTCTCAGCTCTATTCCGGTGCCGGATCGTCCACCTCGTCGACTAGCGGCCCCAGACAGCAATTGATTGGTAATTTTTCATTTCCCCCGTATACGCATCCGCATCCGCATCCCCATCAACAGAACTCTTTACCATCGAGATACCCGTCTCCTCCGTCTTTGCCGTCTGCACAATCCGGGGAGTCGATAGGGCTTCCCGATGCACGATCTTACTGTTTCGAACCCTCGTATAGCCCTGGCCCGCAAACGGGATTCGGGCATCTGCACACACCCTCTGTAGATTTGCATTATCCCAAGTCCCGCGCCCCACCGATCGGCACTGCGTACGACGTGCCAGCGTACACGCATGGTTACGAGGGCGGCACGTTCCCACGAAAGAAGGAGAATCAACGGTTTCGAATACCATCGAATCCTAGCGTGACATCGAAAAGCAGCGTCGGTAAATTGTCCACCGGAAGTATAGAGAGGACCTCGGAAAGAGGCAGCCCGATGCCAACGTTTCACGTGGAAGTACTTAACCCTGGTACTGGCGGAAGCAGCTCTGGTGGCACTGTCAGAGGAAGTAGCGGCAACAAACGGTCCAGCATGCCGGACTATTGTTACTCTGGCCCCAGGCCAGCGCCTGGAGAACTGCGAAGAGTTCACATAGACAAGTCGGTCGAGCCTTTGGGTATCCAGATCTCCTGCTTGGAAAGCGGCGGTGTATTCGTCTCCACCGTTAGCGAGCACAGTCTAGCGTCCCAGGTTGGCCTTCAGATCGGCGATCAGCTGCTCGAAGTCTGCGGTATCAACATGAGGAGCGCTACTTATCAGCTCGCTGCCAATGTGTTACGTCAGTGCGGTAATTCCATTACGATGCTGGTGCAGTACAGTCCAGACAGTGAGTACAGTGTTTTTCTGTTACACCGTGTAGAATCTACTACCCTGTCACAAGCTGCATTTTCGAACGAATTTTTCTTGCACCTTTCTCGTTAAATGTGATCATTACCATTATTTGCATGGTTTCCACGTTAATACAATATCATGCGCATATGTAATTCTTTTCTGTTAGAATACAACGAGTTAGAGGAAGGGTCTGCTTCTTCAAGTTCGTCGGAAGCTGGCGGTGCTGAAGGTGGTAGTCGTAGCGGGTCGCCAACTCCGTGCAATAGCCCTGAAGCACCGAGGAAAACAACCATCGAGCCATTGGAGAGTTCTGAACCTGAACGCGACGCTTCTACTAGTTTAAGTGCTGCACGGGACACCTCGAATACCTTAACAATTATGCGCGAGACGACAAACACGCTGGAACCGCCTCGTACGATCCGAGAGAGAGACATCAGAAACTCAGCTTCCTTGGAAGTACGAGGCACTCAGGAAAGAGAACGAGAAATCAGAGCGTCAGCGTCCTTGGATATCAATATCAGGAAAGCGGAACTTCGTAGTTCAGCCACATTGGATAATATGCGCAATTCCGTAACTCTCGATACGTTACGCGGTACTACCAACACTCTTACACGCGCGCAACTTAATCAAGCGGCGACCACGTTGCAACGACAGAATGCTACGATCAGAAGTCCGACGCAGGAGGACCAAAATCGTAAGAGTCCACCTTCGAGTGAACCTAGATACCTCTTCATCGAAACGAGGAAGTGTTCGAATCTAGGTATATCGCTGGTTGGTGGCAATGGTGTTGGAATATTCGTACATTCGGTCCAGCCAGGTTGTCTCGCGGAGGATGCAGGTCTCCGTACAGGCGATCGTATTTTAGAATATAACGGTGTAGATCTCAGGCAAGCAACGGCAGAACAAGCCGCCTTGGAATTGGCCAGACCCGCGGACAAAGTAACGTTGATCGCTCAATACGTACCTGAAAGGTATAACGAAGTAAAGGATAAACCTGGTGACAGCTTTTACGTGAAAGCAATGTTCGATCGAGTAAGCGAGGTTGGGGATAGCCTACAGCTTAGATTTAATAAGGACGATATTTTGTACGTCGATAATACAATGTTTAACGGGACACCTGGTCATTGGAGGGCTTGGATAGTTGATCAGTCTGGAAGGAGACAAACCTGCGGTATAATTCCGAGCAAATTCAAGTAAGTCGAAGAATACAAAACTTGGAAGTATTAATTTAGGATCGCGTTTTGTATTTCTATGCTAGCTAATGTATGATGAATATTAGGGTTGAAGAAGAGTTACTCTTGCGACGTTCATTGGGCGATTTGGAAACAGACACTACGAGAAGAGGTAGCACAAGCGCGAGGAGAAGTTTCTTTCGTCGAAAGAAACATCAACGTTCCTCCAGTAGGGACAGCAAAGAGTTATCGCATCTCACGGGAGTTAATTTGGGTTGGTACAGTGACAGTGGAACACTGAACGAAGAAACTCTTCTTGCAAGCTATCAACGCGTTGAAAGATTGGATTGTAAGTGTTCGTCGTGTCGAATAACTAGAAATAATTTTCTAATGTACTGAACTGTTAATCATTTTATTTGATGTAGATCCAGCCTTGAGACCAGTGTTGATTATTGGACCGTTAAGCGAATGTGTAGTGACGAAATTATTACAAGAATTTCCAGGGCAGTTTACTAGATGTCTTGCAGAAGCTATGCATTGTTCGCAAGCAACGCTCGAACAAGGTTTACGCGACTCGTTATACGTGGACTATAGAAAAAAAGGAAGCTATTTCGAGTGTACTACGGTACAAGCTGTCAAGGACATCTGTGAGAAGGTACTTTTTTTATTCAATGCGTATGCATTATTGATAACGCTATTTATAGTAAGCGTATAAACATACTAGATAGGTGAAACACCTAAAACTAGATCGTATAAAATTTATACAGTGTCCTGGTTTTTTTATGACCAAACTTTACGATTACATTTTGCGGGTATAAATAAAAAAAGAAAAATATTACATAAACATAGGTCGTTGAAAAAAACTGGGACATCTCACGTGACCCCATGGTTTTATTTTTAATCCTCCGCTAGGTTTTATCAAAACTTTATCGGGACTTTATTTACAGAATACTCATTGCATTTTGGACGTATCAATTGCTTCGATCGAGCGTCTTCATCGGCACCAGATTTATCCTATAGTTTTGTTGATTAAATTTAAAAGCACCAAGCAAATCAAAGAAGTGAAAGATTCGAGATATCCAAGCGATAAGGTTAGCGCCAAGGCAGCCAAGGAGATGTACGAGCAGGCATTGAAATTGGAAGCCGAATATAGGCATTATATTTCTGGTAAGAATATTAAATACAAATTTTTTTTATTCGCAGCTTGCTAAACTACTTATACACGTATCAAAATTATTTTCAGCTGTAATTCCAGCCGGTGTAAATGTCGCATATATATGTACGCAAGTAAAAGCTGCAGTAGACGAAGAGCAGAGCAAAGCGCTGTGGGTTCCTAGAGGGCCTCCCTGACATTTAAGGGGGGGTTCCCACAAACCACAGTGGAAATCAATCTAAATTCCACCAGGGGGCCCTTACGACGTACGATTGTACAAAATTGTTACAAGTTTATTTATTTATGGTCTCTTGTTTTTTTTTTTTACAGCACGCAAGAATCTTTCTTCATGGTTTTGTTGCTAAATCGTTTCAGTTATACGTGGACGCTTACTCTTACTTCATTTGTGGCGCAGCTGTGCAAAATTTAAGATGCTTTGTTTCCCCCTTCGCTTTCAGTACATTTTATCTTACTTTGAGGTTTGAGATACGAGTTAGACGTCTTACTTTGATAATCTTTTCCATATCTCGTGTGTATTTAAATGCTTAAGCAAATACTTGAACGGCATCCAGTCATAAACTAATACATATCGTCTCCTATGGAATTTCACGATACATACAAGACTTCGTATCGACAATTTTGATATTTAAACATATCGCACAGATATCCTTCGCATTGATCCTATGCTAGATTTGAAGTATAACGCCATTTTCTTCCTATGAGAATAGCAAACCTCTGTGGTAACGTTTGGGAAGCTTTTCATAAATCAGAGGGAATAAAACGTGTCGCTCGTCTACTACTTTGCTTCGAACCTCGATCGATCATAATTTCTCGGTAAGGACCGCTGCAATATGAAAGCTTGATCTATTACAGTTGATGCGAGACCATAAATGAATCGATGGTAGCAGATTCTATTATTCATCGTACCGTGGCCCGTAAAACAATTGGTGGATGAATTTAACCCTTTCAACGGTGAATAATTTTTCACTCTTCGTGCAGAATATATCGATCGTACCTGAAGTTTATTTGAAAATTAAAAAACCAGAGAAAAAAAACTCTAATAAAGTAAATATTTGTTGAGCGTGGAGGGAAAAAAGATAGTTTGTGTCGCTATTGTTTCTGTTTTTATTCTTAGACATAAAAGCAACAATATCGGACGCGTATGTAGCAGCGCTGAAAGGGTTAAAGTTGTTAATAGCGAATAAGTCTCAGCCGATTTCACTCGGCTGATGTTATTAACCCCTCAGATCGTTTTTGTTGTACAGAATAATTTCGCGTGATTAGTATTATTGTACAGAGGATGTAATATTATAAATTAAAAAAAAGTTACTTATTTGTATATAATTTACTTACAAAACTTATGGATTATATGCTTATTAATATTTAGTATAGTCAAATCCTTTACCGTTAAGCGATACTTTAGTCGTATTGTTTTATGAAAAAAATTGTTTATAATCCATTTGTTTAAGTTACGCGGTAACGTATGCGGTTTGAGGGGTTAACATCCTAATGTTGGGATAAAGGAGAGCATGGAATTGATCAAGAATTTTGCCATTCTCTGAGTTTGTAAATATCTAAAATGGTAACAAACGGTATATATCGGTGAGATAAACTAACTCGATATAAAATGGTACATAACGATATCGCGTTGCTGCTTTTCTATTTCTCTAGTTCGAATTAGTTTATGAATTTACACTATTACAAGGTTTCTTCAGTCGAGTTTACAGGCGCTTCGCAAGGTGCAGTAATTATATTTTCGGAAAATATATTTAATACGCGGTTACGTATCGTTACGTATCCGCGTTTAGAATTGAGTACACATATCTAATTGCATTCTAAAATTGAAAGATTACAATTTTCTCCATCGTTGATATAACGTTTGAACGTTCAAAATGAAACTTCGGTCGCACTCTTAGCTCTTCCGACATTTTCGCAGACACGGTGGAATTTTGTACGTTGTTTATAGTATTTAAGCGTAGATAGAAACTATCGCGAATGCTATCAGGAAAAGCAAAGGATACGTTAAATGGTTCTGAGAAACGTGTGACGTAAAAATCCACTATCGATGCTACGATACTTAAACGTATTATCTTCTTTTTCTATTCGAGGGAAAGCCTTTCCGATTCCAGAAGAATGATATCGACGTATCTCGAATATCAAATTGAGGGAGAGCGTGTTTTGTTCAGAATTAAGAGAACAATGTGGTTCGCGTATACTTCCGTAATTGTCACAGGTGAAAAGGTGATCGTTTAAATTTGTAACGCGACAGAGACATCCGAGTAAGAGCGACAAGCAAGAGGAATTTGATGTTAAACCGTTGCTTTTTTGTAAAACAGAAATTTAGTTTTCTAATGAGACAATATTTAGGCGTAAGTTATCAAAGTGAGACCAAAAATTAAGGGGATACTATGCTAATTCATAAGGATTACGATTAAATTTATTCGCCTGGTCGATGGCGTCGGTGTGATTGATGCGAAACAGCGTAGATGTATACTATTTGATATATTTGCGGGGTCATCGATACGAATTTCGCGATAGAAAAGGCTCGAAATGAAGGAAGAAGGGAGAAAATGTATGAATCAACAAGGGAAAACACCGAACACAGTTGGCAGCTTCTATTAAAACAAGGAATTGCGTTTCGATTCCAGGGTAGATAGGTCTTTTAAAACGCGATTGCGGACAATCTAGAGATTAAAATTAAGAATTCAACCTAGTTAACTAATATAACGAGATATTTTTCGGGAAAGGATATTTAATTCTTATTCTTTTAATAAGTAGGACGAATGCGATAATATATACATATATGTGTGTACATATATATTCTATATGTATATATTGTATATATTTGTACACATGTACGAATCTTGGACGTTATACATGCGTGGGGTGAAGTGTGTAAATTTTTATTTAAAATCACAGTCTTAACTATATTTATTCGACGACGATATTTTATCAATTCTGTTCTTCTCTGCTGATCGTTCTAACTATTAAATATGAGATATTATTTGCAGTAAAGGAATCGATTAAAACACTTAATTCTAAAGAATAATTAAAGATTAACGCGTGTATATATTTTCTTTAGTATACGATATTTAAAAAAAAAAAAGATGTGATCGAAAAATAACAAGCACAAAGTGCGGTATATTGTAAAAGTGGCGCGTGTCGTTCTTCTTAAATCCCTCGAGCAACTAATATATGTGCTTTTCGAAAATTTCGTTTCGCAATCCCTCAGATTGCCACGAAGAAAACAAAACTCTCACCCTTACATAAGAAGGTTGTATAACGCGTAAGATTCATTTATGGACAATTGAAATTGCGCAGCGATTATGTTTTCTCCCTCAACGCGTTTTTAAATGCTGTATCGCGAAGAAGAAGCATATGTAATTACACTATCGAGAGGAGAGAAAAATGAATTAGGATAGGTCGAGGGCGAAGCGAAAACGCCAGAAGAGTAAATTAAACGAGGATGAAAAGGAGAGGGCGGTGTCGAGGAAGGAGGGAGAAAAGATTAACTTTGTATTACGATTTATTCTCAATCACAGCACTGTGATACGTACATATAATGCTACTGTTTCAATGACATATCAATCTCACAATCCTTTTACACAACTATTATACATATACATACATAGTACGGAATTCATATTTTGGGCAATACTTATATATATATATAAATGTGATATATATATATTTAACTACGCACTTTTAATATTTTTCATAAGCACGTGGTTCTGAATCATTCGATACATTCGAGAGAGAGAGAAAGAGGGAAGAAAGAAGGGAGTGATGCACTTGCAAGCAGTTGGGTGTACGATAATGAGAAGAAGCATTAATTACTGACGATTATTGAATATATTTACGTAGGCGAGAAGCAGAGCTTTGGCGATTTGGTTTGAAGAATACGTGATGCAGATCATAGACGATCGTCGTTTCTGATTACGATTCGTTCAAACAGCGATCGCGACTAGTCTTCAATAGTATTCTATTTTCTATAATGAATTTTCCCCTCGCAGTATGCCCCTATCGAAATCCAGCACACATTCGCTACTTTTTCTGCTCTGTATTCACACGTATCGCATCATCTGCTTAATTAGCACCTTGTTATCGCTGAGAAGAACTTAGTCTCAATTTACGAAAGCGTATCGAACTCTGCGTTCGCAGTATCTCTTTAAAAATATTTTTTGCTAAAAATCTAGCAAAAATTCCCTGATGTTTTTATACAGTATTTACAGAACATTAACGAACGTAAATGTTAATCCAATTTGCTATTCGAATCGCGCGTCAGGAAAGAAGAAACGAGAAGTTGAACGTTCTCGCGAATGCGTGGCTGTTTGGTTCTCGAAGTTTCATGTCGACCAGCTCGAAATCGCCATATTTATACGCGTACACGCACCTTTTGTTAATAGACACACGCATATCTCGATTCTTGGCATAATAACGAACGATATCTGGTAGTTGTTTCACTTCTTCAAGCAGAATTCTGCAAGACCTCTTGCCTCTCATCTTGTTCGTCTCTCCTCGTCAGCCTGACTCAGAATATTACCTCATCAGCAATGAAATCAACATTTTTCTACTGCAGAAGAGCGTAGCATACGTAAAGAAGAAAATTCGACGTTCAATTCTTTTTATTTGCACAATGTCTGTCGGTCAGAGTCGCAAAGGAAGTTGCTACTCCTTTGAATGTACCAACTACGGTTGTTTAACGAGTAATAATAGCTGATATTTAGAGTGCATTAGATTCTAGTAAATTCGAGGCAAGCACAGTTTTCTAAAAAGCTAGATCACACAGTCGACACTTCTAGTTTTCTTTTTAATGAACATATCCTTGTGTTTCTACACAGAGTGCATTATTGAAACGGAATTGCATAGTAGCTAAGAGCATATAAACCTAGACTGATTTACGTGGCAATCGACCATCAATTAATCGACATAGAAAATTGAGAAAAGCGTGTCAACGATTCATCGATTCGCGATTAGAAACCATAACTGCGCGCTCCACAGGTTGTCGAAGCTTCCGTTTAGCGATGAGGAATCAGGATGAACGGTTGTAACGTTTCGTTCTGTAAACGCATTCACTGCCAAGTATCTATTTAATTTTCTCGCGAGAAAGTTAAACATTTACGACGCGAGAGAAGCACAGGAAGCGCGAGAAAGATCAGGCGAGCCGTTCGCATCGCGGTGGGAACCAGAAAATCGTTCTGTACAAAAGTGATGATTGTTCATAAGTGAATCTTTGAGTTGAATGAAAAAAACCGAAGGAACTCTTTTTGTTAAACTGTATTATATTGGTATAATATTATTCTACGCGACAGCACTAAACGATATTGTTCAGATAATATTATAGTGACATAATATCACGTTTTATAAATGCGTGTTGTACATACATGTGTAGCATATGCTGTGCGTAATGTATTATGGATTGTATAAAGAGATCATTTCTCGTATTAATTTTTAAGCGTGTCGTTTAGAGGAATCATTTTAATTTTGATCGGTAACGCGGTTATTTCATATGCTTCCACGAACGCGAGTATCGTTCTTATTAAGTTATTATTCCTTAGTCTATTTATTATTTATAATTAAAACCATTGCATATAGTCAGCAATAAACTCGATTGTTTATGCGCATAAGCAAGTGTTTTCTTGTTTTTCAAGCAGTCGTCCAGCGAGCTAATTGACGAGATCGAGTCCTTATGTCGCAGGTGAAACACGAAGCGGTTGTACATCTCTTATTTTACTCTTCGTCGAGCGTTGTAACGTTGTTTACCTGCCAATGCGAGCAATGACTAACAAACTAAAACCAGACACACTGTCAGAGATAATTCTAACCGAGTTGAATGTTTCTCGGAACGTTTAATCACCGAAGGTTGTAATCAAGACGTCCATTAACTTACTATCGATTAACTGAATGTCGCGTGATGTACATTTTGTATAAAATCCTACGTAAGTATCGCTTGTACGACTTAGATGAATTCGATTTCTCCCACCAGCGTGCTTTCCATGCGTCAGCTTTGAACAGTGAATGCGTGCATAATAATCGTCGATACCGTAGCAATCGCCTTTCGTTCGCCATCAGGATCAAATCGGATAGGATACTCGAGAAACTGTGATCAATGTATATCGACGCTCGTAGCCGGCACGAAAGCTTGTGATCGCATTAAGATGCAAATATTTTTTATATCAATTGGTGTACGACGTTAATCAGGGTTGCCAATCTGCTCGAGTGCGAAACGATCGAGCAGGATCTGTTCCCTGAAATGTATTGAACTTTAGATTTTTCACTCTCTCAAACAAATTGTCGCATGATTTCGTAAAAAAACTAATGTAACCATGGGATTAAAAGAGTAATTTAACGTTCTGTGAATTGTTTCAATCGTCTTGTGCTAGTTTAACAAGTAGAAAATGTCGTAGGACTCGTTAAGAGGATTTGACTCAAGATAGGAGAGCTTTAGTTAAATGATTTGAAGTGAAGTTCAAGTTCTAGCTGGAACTTTCGTGAACGTATGTAACGCGTGATCCAAATGTCCAGTTTTACAGAGTTTCCTTGAAAAGAACATCGTCTTCCTGCGTCTATTCCTGCCATGCGTTGACTGCCCTGAACATACTGTTTAACAGACTCCATAGTTCATCAAATCCGAGTACGAATAGATATTGTAACGTCACTTGAACAGTCGAGAAAAATAATTTAAACAATTTCTTATCAATCGCAGGCACCACATCGTAGTGTAAGCTAGTGTCACTCATTTTTCAATTCGTAGACGAATCAGCTGACGCAGCTGATCGTATCAGATACGATAGACTCTAATGCCAAATTGTGAACTGTAAATTAACGCGATACGAGTACAATTGCAAAAACGAGAAGCAATCTTAGCTCAGAAACATGCTTGCGAAGTTTAACGATTAATAAAGGTAATTTAAAATTCGTAGAAGCTTAGATATTGCTAAATTAGTCTCGAGAAAAGTGTGAAGTTCAGTTTCGTCAGGTTTCTTTTCGAGTAACATGAAAAATTCGATACGTTTCGTCGTACCATTCGATTCCCTCCCTTTATTTTGCAATGGTTTTGATACCAAATGTCCTAGCCCATAATTTATAAATATACATATAAATATATAAATATACTTCTATTTATAAGCATCTTCTTTATACACGTATAGATACGTATATTGGATATGTGTGTGTATATATATATATAGGGGCTATATGATATGTACATACATATATTTGCAACGCAACACGGATAATACAATCTTTGTAATATTATATATGTATATGTGACACATTGATTATTATGTACGATATATAACGGGTGCATCGTTATTGCTGTCGAAAGATTGTTACGACAACACGCGAATGCCCGCGAAGTATTAACGTATCGACGTTCGTTATTGTTTGTAAGCCTTCTTTCTTGTAAAACGTACAAGTTCTCTTATGTAAGAAAGCAAGGAAATAAAATCGATTGTAACGAGATAGCATCACCCCCAATTACTCTTTCTAGCAGAACTGGAGCAAGAGAGATTTAACTCTGCACGTAGATTCGCATTGTTCTTCGTCTCAGAGTTGTATTTCGTTTCTATATAATTTTTGGCAAATTCTTGCAATTATTACGTGCAGATATGCGAATAATTTATTTAGAAATCGTGGCTTTAGCGGAGCTTTGAATTTGAATGTTGCCGCTGCACTCGTGCGAGACCTAGCGGCAAGTTGTGGAACTAGAAAGAGCGCAACAGCCATGTTCAAACTCTGATTCTGATCTTTCGTACGGTTTCAATGATTCTGTTTGGATTTTAATGCGTTTATTTCTCGTTACAAATTAATATCGATACATGTGTAATCGCGTATATAAAATCAGTGAACAGAATGCGTTTTTACGTCCATTTCTTTTGGTATAAAACATTCATATCCTTGTAAATATCTAGCAACATTACAGATATAACAATATTAACGATAAATATGGTTTAACGTTGAAAAAAATACCGTTCCATTACCGACGTTTGTTACATATTGTAAATATAAATAATCGCGGTGATTAAATAGATATTAATTAGACGGAAATCATTAAGTATAGACAGACCAAAAACATGGCTTATACAGAGTCGTTCACGAGCCTTATTCATTTACGCAGCAAATGTTTAACAAATTATGGTTACTCCTACGTACGTATATTTATGTTACCACTTTGCGTTCAGTATTCGTTTCTTGTGATCCAACATGTAACAATTTTAATCACTTTTATTGTCACTTCTGTGCAAATAAGAGGAACACTGAACACACACGGGTAAAGTACAAAACAATAATGGAAATATTCTAGCGATAACTTAGCAACAAATTATATATCATAGAGTAATAAATTACTTTAGCGTGTTATCTATAATATCGAACCATAAACTGGTATTATTACTTTTTTTTACTGAATATGTTAGCTTTTAGTGCGTCCATTAACGATTGCAATGATTAATAATTCGACATGCAAACCTTGAAACATTAAACAGTGCCTTCACTTTCGAGCAGCTTCTCGAGATCGAAATATATTACAAATGTGAACCGATAGTCGAGGCACAAGTTTATTGTAAAGCAATTAGAGTGGCGATATCTGTAGAAACTGTCCATATGTACAAACTATAGCTCGAGTGGCATAAAACTAACACTTGTTATGGCAAATTGAATCTGCGCGAGAGAATGTCTTCGTTGCTCCAAACAGCAACGAAGACTAAAGTTCTTGACTAGGCTGGAGCCATTAAATTTTCATGAATCTTCAAACGTCATCGCATTCATATATTTTTCTTTTTCAGATTCCACGGCAGCACGTTCTTCTCTTCACACAGGACCACGTATCGAATCCTATTGGCACAAGATCAGGTTCGTGGTGCAACCGTGGACAACGTCATCGATCGAAGAAAACGGTAATTAACTCAGAACAGATTAAAATCGTCTCAATTTCGGTTGCACCATGCGGCTACCTCTTTATCTTGCGAGTTTCGCGACTCTTCGCTAGATCTCTCGTTTTCTGTAACCACGAGTCACTGTCCAGGTCGATGAGATTATTTACAGGATGCTTGGGACTGAGCAACACTCGTTAATGTCTTCTGGCTTACGTGTAACGAGCTCTGGGCGGTTGTACTTTGATTTCTTGATTCTGAGTGCGAGGAGAACGAGAGGTGACTCGAAATTCGAGGGGCAGATTGTAACAGCGACAGACGCAGCAGCTTGGGAACTTGAACCAGTCGCTGAAGATACCTCGACACTCGTTGTTAGGGTCGTACGCCAACAGTCGATGCAGTCTGTACTGCTGCTCGCATTTGCATCCGTCTCGACAGTACATCTGCTGATTCTCGTGCCTTTAAATAAACAAGAGTTCAACCTACGTCCATTTTATTTTTATAAAAAGGATATGCTTCGATACTCACGTGCATTTTTCCCAATGAACGTATTGTTCAAAAGGATACAAGTTCAGAAGCGCCAGAACCTCGCCTCTAGTATTGTTCGCCCAAAATGGCGCGACTACTTCCTCTTTCACTGGACAGGCATTGCTGTAATTAATGTACGCACACAGATTAATCCAGATTTATCTCAGTAAATATCGAGGACGCTTTAATCGCCTGGTATCTCGACTAACGATTTATCGTTCTAATTAATCAAGGGAAGAGAGACCAACAAGACCTGCGTCAGACAAAAGTGAAACACCCTGAATTTCTAATCGAACGCGAATAAAACGAGCGACACTTACACTCCTCTCAGCTTCAGAACCGGTTGTTCCTGTTGATCTTTCGCGGCGACGTCCTGGTACAGCTGGCCTTCCATAGTCGCTGCTTCCGGCTTGCTGGCGGGTCGATATTCCGGCCGTGGCCTGAACTCCTCCTGTTGGCTCGAGCTGGACGTTTCTGCTTGAACAGTCGTCTCCTTGGGCGTCGCGAACAGATCCTCCGCGTTCGCCAGCTCGACTGGCACATCCGTCGCCCCTGGCGAGTTCACGGTGGTCGCATCCTCGAGGCTCGCCTCAGAAATCTCCGCCACGCGATCCTCCACTGTCTCATCGATTCTGTCGATCTGCTCTGGGATCTCGTTGATGCTGAAATTCTGCTCCTTCGCTGCGTAAGAGCTCGCGACGCTGGGCGTCGTTATCTCTTCTGTCGAGTTCTCTTTTCTTCCTTCGTTGGTATCGTTCGATGGAGTAATTGTCGAGGGGGTGGACTTTGTGGTGGACTCACGAGTGCTCGAGATGGTCGTTGTTGTTATGGTTGATGGTGTTTCTTTGCTGGTGGTGGTCGTTGACGACGTGGTTGTCACTGTGGACGTCGACGTGGTGCTCTTTTCTGTTGGTCGAAAGTGTGGCCTGGTGTATTCGCTTAGTTTCGGGAATTTGTTTAAGCGCTTCGCTGCGTTGTCGTTGAAGGACCTGCTGGTGAAGGATCGCCCCTCGAACTCGTTGCTGTTCATCCTTAAACTATCCTCAGCCTCGTAGTACTCGTAATCGTGCGTGTATTGGTTTTTTCTAAACAGTTAGCGATAGTTGCGTGTGAAGATGGTGCAATGAGGGTTTCTTTTTGAAAAACTCACCTGTGGTCGTCTGAGAAATGGTGGTAGTAGTCGTCGTGCTTGAATTCGATGTCGTTCTTGTCGAACTCGGCTCGTAAAACGTTGAGATGCCTCTCGTCGCCGTACATGCGTCTCATTAATCCTTGGTTCTCCTGCACGAAACGACGCACCGCGTGCCTGAAATTGAGAAAGTGCTTTTTGTAACAAGAGACGAGTCTTTTGTATCCTCGAAGCCACGAGACTTCAAATCGAGCTGAGTACTATCGAGAGTAAAAGTAAAAGCAACAAGTCGCTTCCTCGACGCTCTCGCATTTCAGTCACGTACGATTTTAATAACTGAAAGCATTCGATACCTCGCTTAGAATTCACATCATAACAGAGTGAAACTCTCTACAACATTTCTAGGCGCGTTCTATTAATCAGCTTTCTATTTACAGCAGTTTTTCAGAAACGTTGCTGCTCGAGTCTCTCCCTAAATTTCACGTTGATCGATCACGATATTTAGTTAATTAAAAATCGATATCTTCAGGTCGTTCACCAACTCACCAAGGATAAGCATTGCCAGCGACGGTGCACCAGTTTTGCCGTCGAAAATCGCAGGGGAGGTTCGCCAGCCGTGCGCGACCTGCACGTGAAAACGGTTTACTGCAAGCTGAGGACGCATCGTAGCCGAAGGTGCTTGGTCCACCACCTCCTTGACATCTTACGAGCTGATATGCGATCACCTGTGCAAAGATAAGTATTTACTCCACGCCAGACGAAGGCAAGATAGAAATTCGTGACACTTTGGACTTCGCTTTCGTCCACCTTGCAGAAAAAAAAATCGACACCTTGGTGTCAGTGAAAGTTCTTATTTCTGACCATCGATGACCCACAATACGCGATACGCGTTCAAATTTTTTAAACCATTCCAGAACTACGATTCTACATTCCTGTAAAACCTTTACTTGCATGTTTCAGATCTCTTGGGACCCGATTTTCACGATGTCCAGGTCAACGTCCCTCTCAATTCGCAGTATACGTACAACCATCGCTCCAATTAAACGCTAAGTATTTTTATATACTCTCTAGATGCTCAGAATAAATCCTAAACACTTGCAACGATCACTCGACAACAGATAACCCTTCAAAACCTTAATCTCACCAGTAAACCCATAAAAACGCTCAACAATCAAGCTCGCTCCAGTTCCCGTCAGAGACGAAACGAAGCAGTCAGCTCACCTGAAGAACGAGATGCACGACCACGTTCATAACTCGCGTTTAAATGGAATGGAATCTCTGCTGGACGGGTCCAGCGACCGTGTAACACACTGTCTGCTCGCACGACGTACTCGATGACCGCGCGTTGAAGAGGACGAGTGGTGTCGTGGTCGTGGTCGATTCGCGGCTACATGACAGCACCACCACGCGCGATGAGGACGCTTTCATTACTGGCCCGTGTAATCAGTCGTCGTCGCGTGCGACGCCAGTTCGAGGAGGGTTTCGGGCCTGGTAAAAGTCGAGGTAGCGGCGGCGAGCAGCGGGGACGCTCGCGTTCGACGCTCGCTTGACCGAGAACCGAAAGAGGCGGCGGCGTAGCCGTCGAGCCGCGAGGAGGAGAGAAGGTGGGCCCGTTGAGGACGCGCGAGAAGGAACGAGGGACGAACTGTTGAAGAGAGAGCGCGCGTACAGTCGAGAGTAGGTCACCCGCGGCGGGTACCGTTAGATTTCGGCCCATTGATGTGTGTCACGGGCCCCCCCCCTCCGTCAGTGACGTAGCCAGGGCCTTCTGCGAGTCGCAACGGACCCAGCCTCGCGGTCAATTAGGAGAAAGGTGGCTAATGCCAGCCGTCCTGAACCAGCGGACGTCGAGATCAGGCTGCGGAGGACCAGCCAGCTTTTTCTTTCGTCCATCATCGACCACGCGCACGCGCGATGAATCGCGGACGCGTGTCCTTTCTCTTTAGCATCAGCTTTTGGTCCGCGATCGCGCCGTTCGAGGAAAGTACAGATCGCGTTGGGCCCTGATTCCCTCCTCGCCACTGTTTTCTTTGCACAGGCTGCGCGTTTCCTCTTCGATGCTTCGATTTTTCGTCGTTCTTCGCCGTCACGGTTCTCCTGGACGTCGTCGATGTTGACGTCGACCTCCAGTCGCGCGGAATTTACGACGCTTGTGTAATAGACCGGAAAAGAATGCGATTAGTTATACTTTAGCCGCTGATTCGCTCGCTGACGATGTTTTGAACCAGACTACTATTTAGTTTTACCTACCTACTTGGCCAATTGCGCGTGTAATCTTCGCTCTGCTACTGGACTGAGGCTTGGGATGTTTACTTCTGCGATGGGTTTGGTAATTAACGCTTCGATGAGAGGCAGTTCGTTAGAGTAATTAGAGACGTTGATAAATGGATTAGCGATTGTTAACGATTAATTTTAGTTGAAACGTCGCGTCTATTTAATTATTAAATGTCAACTGAATTCTGTTTTTAATAATAGATATGTACAGCTGATTGAAAGGTTTGTTGGCTACGATTGTTCTTATTGTACGTTAAGTAACAGCCTGTTGAGTAACGCCATAGTAAAAGTGGACTAATCTCGCGGTTGTGCCGTTTTTCTGTCGACGCGTTTATTTGTTCAAAGAGAAAGAAATCGCGGGGGTGACGATGGAGGGGGACTCTGATCGTAAATGCCGTTTAACGCATCCCACGAAACTTTCCGCGTGTTCCACTGACCTCGAAACCACTGTCACTCGGAATCTCTTTCACTGAATTTCCTTGCTTTTCTGGGATGCACCAAACACGCGACAAAAGGTGCCGCGCTTTCGTCACCAGCGCGCAGACACGCGCGAGGACGATCGAACCAACAGCCACGCGTTTGGTTTCGATTTTCTTCGTCGCAAATTCTATCATTTACGATCGAACTGACTTAAAATCGAGTCCTCGAAAAATACAGTTGCTCCACTTTCTTCGATACTCAAGTGGGCCAATATCGCTTTATGTATTTCCAAATATCCTGCTGAACGTGCGCACAGAATTACTTGAACATTTCTCTTGCTTGACCCGTCTCGAGTCCACGCAGACAACGTTTAAGCAGAAAATTTAGCACAATAAATCGTGGAGCGATTTGCATAGACGATAAAACGGTCGTGGATATTCCGTGCGATTCGAATGCGAACGTTTTGCACGCGCTTCCGCTCCCTCCGTGGCCTTCTCCTCGCGCGTTTAATGATACGTCTTAAAATCGCGGATCGCCTCGAGGTAATCGTATTATACTCCGCCATTCCGTTACGTGGATAGCATTGGATTATTGGAGCATCGTTTCGCCCGATTACTAGTTGGCAAAATACCAGTTTGCCGCAGCCGGCGAACGCAGATACTGGTTCTTGCATCTTCACCTAGAAGCAGAAAAGAAAGCTGCTCGTCGCGCGAGCACATGTCGTACCATTGACGATCGTTCGTTTTTTTTTTTAGAAATCGTTCAGCCTTTTTTCAAGTCCACGATTGCTCGAAATAGTTGCAGCACTCGCTCTAGGGCTTGGAATTTCCTGGAATATCAACTTTTACTGGAATCATCGCATCCAAATAAAATGCAGTGCTCCCGTTTCTGTTGGTCTTGGACTTCGAAACGAGTTAAAACGTGTTCTTTTAATTGTAAAGTATTTTATTATACAAAGGAGGCACGTGTAACAATATCATACATCAGTCGAAAATAGTTTCGTTTAACGCCATCACTACACAAGAGTAACAAACCTTAAACTACACTTAAATACACATAGGACCCATTTAAATCGTTGCCTTTTTGGTTTCGTCGATTTGGCTTATATTTATACTCCCTTAGAAATTTACATTAATATCCATTTAATACTATTTCAGGTATTCGTCACCTGCTTGAACACTTTCACAAGAAGATAATTCTCGCAATACTTATGCAGCCTGCTCGACAGCGTTCTCCACCTCGTCAGTTTTTCTTTTGCCACTGGAGCTTGCACTTGGCTCGCTAAACCTCCACAGACCTCCTATGTACCACAAGATAACGCAAGAGAGGCTCAGAACCGAAGTGAAGTGGAGGGCAACCACGTAGCTCATCATTAAGTCGTGCACCAGACCTGAAATGTACGTAAAAAGAGGAAGAAATGATTGTAATTGCTGGAAATTAAACAGAATACTGTTGTACGCAGGCACAGACCTATAAACGGACCAATGGCGATGGACAGTATACCATTGCAAACCATCTGCATTCCATACGCAGCTGGCAGTCTCTCGAGAGGCACGTAATCAGGAATGATCAACGTCTGGAAGACAGCTTTCGTCCCTTTCGCGACGCCAATTAGTAACGACACGGCAATTACCACCGCGTAAGTACTTCCCCAGGTCGACAATACTGAAATTGACGATATTAGCTTCAATTTTGGTCCATCAAACTCTTGACAATAACTATGTGGGCGTAATTAGTCATTTTTACATGTACAGCTCTCCATATGCGATCGACTACTAAGTTTGAGCTAAGAAATTTCGAATCAGTTGTGGAAGATCGTCTCGTGGCAAGAGGATCGCTTTCGTAATTGTTCGAAGTATATTTTAGATTTTAAAAATTAACAATTGCAATTAATTTTCAGAAAAAACACTGTTCGAGCGAGTAAACTTCGAGTAGATTCAGTTAAACGCTTTGTCAGTTCGAGAAGAGTGTCTGACTGAGCGTTTTGTGGCTGAATTCACTTGCAAGTAGCAGGACTAGCGAAGAAGAGGACACTTCGCAGGATGTAAACAGATTTTTGTGCGATTATTCACTACAAAAGCGATCCATTTGTGTAATATAAAACATTATTCGCTCGAGACAAGGTGAAATTGGTCGATGAACGATCCAGTAGGTCCAATCGTATCCAGATTAATTGGAACCACGTGAATTACCATAAAGCTGAAATCAACACACCCAGCAGATCGTAAATTGGTCGCCGTGAAGGGGTCGATTTCTCGTTTTCGAATATTTTACGTTGCTGTACGTACTGGTCCTTCCAAGGGTGGATCCGATCAAGGACAATACGTAAAGGTTCCTCGACGTCCATCCAGCTTTCTGCGCGAGAAACGGGACGCAGAGGCGTCCAACGATGTCTGAGACCGCTTGAACAGACATCACAGTAGCGATCGAGGTCCTTTCGAGTCCTGACAGCTCGGTCAACACGAAAGGAATCATCGCGTTAAAGTTCGTCTCTGCTACCAACGACACTCCCATACCTATCGCAAACAAAACCTGATAGAAACACTGTTTATACCAATTCTTTCTTCTAATTACACTTTCTTCCAATTATTTTTAGATCGTACAGAAAGCGTTTCATGTTCGTCCACCTCAAGTGTCCTTATCGATCTCTTCTTACTCGATGCTCCAACTGATACATCGATTCTCTTATCGATCAATGCACTCTCGAAACCTAATATTGATCGTCTATGTGTTCCATCGACAGATTCGATTCGAGTTACTCTCATTTTTTAAATGAACTTTACCTAATATAACTGCTACGTAACGACTGTCCTTTAGAAGAGCAAGATCCAGGTTCTCAGAGATCTTTGCGAAGATCGATTTCCTCTCAACCCTTGTTTCTTTATTTTCTTCGCATTTAGACATCTGTCGTCGCGGCTCCAGCAATCGACAATCAGCAATATCGTTCTCAGTGTCACTTTCGTTCTTTGCTTTCTGCCCTGCATCGCCGCCATTGCATTCTGCGGAAGATGGCGCGATGGCGTCCTTTGGTCTGCTTGTCTTCTGTCGCAAACCAAATCTGTCGGTGAACGTTAATCATTGCTGTCTGTAAATAACTTCTGCGATTTTAAGAAGACACTGAAAGGATGTGAGATGAGAATCGAGGAGATGAAAAGTCGACCAAGCTGGCTGATTTACTTTTAACAAAAATTCGAGGATCAAGCAACGACAGCAACGATAATACGTTGATTTGCAAAGCAACGATTGCTGAGAAATGCAGATTTTTCAGTGTCTTCTCACAGTAAAAATTACTACCCTTTCTAATGCCACCTCTGAACTCACTCTGTCTTCCTCAAATGGTTTCAGAAGCGACGCTCCAACTAGCGAATGCATAGCAATGCTAGCAAGGATCAGCAGCGTTCCTGTCGTAGCATAATCTTCCAATAGTTTAGCAATTAACAGAGGCATCAAAATTGGACCAAGACCAGTCAGAGTTACAGACAATCCCATGGCGATGTTTCGTCTTTTGCGAAAGTAAGTATTCATTGCTAGATTGGTGGCTGGGAATACGATTCCATGTCCAACACCTGCGAACAAGAACGCACCATTCGTTAATTATTTAATTAATTAGACTCTAAGTTTAGCAGGAGACTGCAGGATCCGTGAAAGTGTTCCTTGTTTGTGAACACGTGTTGCAATCTATTTAGGTTGAAGTTTACTGTCAAGATACTGCCTGGCTTCGTCGAAGTTGTATTATTGTCACATCCTTATCAGCTGTTTAATCTTTTATCGCGTGTGGTTCAATAAATCAGTCTTGTCGAGCCAACTTCAACTGACTCGAGCATGTAGAAGTCTTCGTTCGTGTATGTCAAAAATGTAATTGAATAACAGCAGATTATTATTAGATATCAGATGATAAGTTTCAGATCAATTGAATAATATATTCCATAACATTAGCTCAATGATAATTAATAATAGATCTTCTCGAGGTATTGCGATAATAAAATTGATTACTCGTCGACACTTTTTTCGAGTAACAGAGAAAAATGAAGGAGAGATAAACGAGTGGATTACTTACCAACGATAATGCAATAAGTGATAATAATGGTGGGCAGAGAGACTGCGAAGGCAGTGGCGCAGATGCCAATGGCCACAGTGAATCCACCAAGAAAAGCCACAGTTCTAAACGCCAACCTCTTCATCATGGGCCCGCTTATCAGGCCCAAACTGCAGGTGATCGTCCCGTTCAGATGAAGAATGAACGACGTCTGCGTGGCTGTGATGCCAAGCAAGAAGAAACGCTCTCTGAAGATCAGTCCAAAGCTCTGCTGTATGGGCAGTATCGCCAGCTGCAACAGAACTTCGATTTACCAATTTGTGTCTGTGTAATTGGCCGATTTACAGAAAGCTACGTCGAGTAGATGAATGCGACTTCAGCATGGCCAAATAGAGGGTGTCTATTTTTCTTTTGCACGCCAGAAAACTCACGTTGATGATTGTCACACCAGCGACGATTATCCATGCCCAGCCTCTGTCAGCTTCCTCTCCACGTGGCGTTTTGTCGATCATGATCAGAGGTTCGCTTCTGTTCCTGGTTAGCTCGTCTCCTCTGTCTCCTTCGTCTTGCCTTCGATGCCAGACTGCTAACTCAAAGTGTCGTCTAAATATAAGATGGGATCGAGCGGACGATAAGATAGCTGGTAGGCTGGGACAACTAGTTAGACGTCTGAATACGCTCGCGCAGACACGTGCGAGGGTCGATTGTTGTTCTTTATTTAATAATTGGAGCCCCTTTCTCTTTTTTTATGCTGATTATTAGCAGACGTCCACGTGACGAGGCTGAAAAGCAGCTGGTGCCATTTCTATCGAATCCGAGATCCAGCTTTATCTTATCGAGGCCTTTATTTTAATATTTGCGCTCCTGGGCTAAATTGTTTGGGGTAAAATCAGTGATAAATCGTGTTCACGAATTTGTGAGCGTACTTTGTATTATTTTATGCGACATACGAGTGAGTCACTCACTATTTTCCTTCTCTTTGATTAAATATGATTCTCGTTCGAGTGATTAACTTTTGGTGCGCGTATCTTGCCGATCTTTTATCTTCTATCTCTGGTTAAACCTTGACATCAGCTTCTCTGCTGATTCGCGAGGCGTTCTCTTGATTAGAAACGGAATAATTTGTGCGACGTCGACGTCGTCTGTGAATTATGATTGATAAACGAGTAGTGGAAACGTCCCTGAGTGGTTACATTTCAGTTTTGGAGTGCGAGTTCCTCGATGCTGCCTGCAAGATGAACGATTAGTCTCCTTTTAATAATAGCAAGCTCATTCGATACAAATAAAATTATTCTAAAGAAGCAAATAATAGATAACAGTAATAAAATGGCTATTCATAAATAACGACGACACGATTCTGATAAAATCGTTATCGCTTCATTTTTACGACTGCAACTTCCGCAAAAAAAAATAACGTACACATTAAAATACACTTTTAACAATAGAATATTTATTATACAACATTAAAAACAGACAAAAACGTTTAAAAACTCGTGCTTTCCATCGACTGATAATTAGCTCACGAGATCGCGAGAAATTTGTGTGGCGTGCACGCTGCTTTCGCATAAATACATAGTTAATAGGTCATTGAAACAGTTATCGATAAATGTGCTCGTTCGATACGTTTTGCCAGTGATCGAGAACAGCTGTAGCTTTAATTACGCGAGATAAACAGTGTACCTACGGTTAAATGGGTGACTGATTAAGTAACACGCGTAAGAACTCTGTTTACCAATTTCGAATCGACTACAGACACGACTACGAGTAATTAGAATTAACCTCTGCTCGTTCGAAGCGAGCTGGAGTGATAAAACGCGAGAGCAATCTGAAATTTCACTGAACGACTTCAACTATCATCTCTGATGTGTCCTATTTTAACAGATCGTTTAATAATGGTTTGATGACCCCCACAACTGGTCCCTGCAAGGATGGCTCAAGTGAAAACGATAAGGTGACAAATTTTCTTCAACTGGGACATTTAATAGGGTTCAATTGGCTGAGATGCTTTCTCGAAAGAGTCGATTATCTCTGCACACGCGCTTATCGGTATTTAAAACCGATACCACTCGGAGGAGGAAGGAAATCGTTCGTTTGTCAAGAAAGATTAAATTCCTATGCATTTCCGACAATATCGAAGAAAAAAGGCAGAATTGGACGTCGATTTATCAAAGAAACGTTCGTAAAAACCGCCAATGTGCGAAGCACGAATCATGCGAACACCTGACGCGAATATCCCTATTAATAAATCCGTTTTACGTAACGCGATGAATATTTATAAGCCAGTTTCCACGAAAACAACACGCTCAAACAGTCATTGTTCTCATCGATACGAGTCGCAATAGATCGCCAACGATCGCTCGAGGCTCACTTACGATTCTTTGGACGAAGCAGACTGGAATTCCTCATCTTCCACTGATTAGTCCCGAATTACGCTCGCTAATCGTGGCCAGCATCGTGATTCGCGTCGATCGCAAGTAAGCACGTCGTGTCACCATTGAAATCACGTCTGGTTTAACGAGCAGCGACGCTGTTGCGTTCTTATCAGCTCTGTCTCACTCGAGGGAACCGTGTCCCATGGCGGAGCGCGTTTCGAGGCGAACAGTCCAGGCTGAAACGAGATGATCTGACCGGCACCGTCGACTATTCGTGACTGGCTCGATGAACAGGCCTCCGTCGATTAAAACCGGCTCCGTGACTCGACTCGGGACTGGTCTTTCACTCGCTGCTTTATTTATACGTGCACGCGTGTGCGAGCGCCTATGCACTCCCGTTTCTTGGACGATTCTTGCATTTTTGATGAAGATGCGCTCGATTTTGAGGTGGTCCCTCGAAGTAGAGCTCAAAAAACGTTTTCTTTGGGATTTTCTGGTAGCACGCGTTTGATTTCGAGATGGTCCCATCATGTGGAGCTCGAAGAACGTGAATTTTCTGGTACCACGCGTTAAATTTCAAGATGGTGCCTCCAACTGGAGCTCGAGGAACGTTTTCTTTGAAATTTTCTGATAGCACGCGTTAGATTTCAAGATGGTACCTCGAAATGAAGCTCAAAGAACGTGTCCTTTGGAATTTTGTGGTAGCACGCGTTAGATTTCGAGATGGTACCTCGAAATGAAGCTCGAAGAACGTTTTCTTTGGAATTTTTTGATACCACGCGTTCAATTTCGAGATGGTGCTTCGAAGAACGTGTCCTTTAGAATTCTCTGATCGCAGCGTACGCGAAATTTCGATCGTACGTGCTCCAAAGCACGATTCACGGATGCGAACCGATAACGCTCGCAGCCTCTTGCGGAATTCATGTAAATTGATTTTATAATCGATGCAGCTCATTTACATACAGAACAATGAACCAAGAACAGCAAGAAATAATTGTCATTCTAATATTATTCAACAGCCTTGACAAAGTTCAAGTGAAATGATTCGCGATTTTCAATTCAGATGTCAAGGTTGCCATCAGAATGGATTAATCATAAGGGTAGACATTTCTTCTATATTTGTATGCTTTGATTAACAGTGACATTTAATTACAACGAAGATACAATTCCTCTTATTAACTCCTTCGTTTAGTGTTACGTATTAAAAGTACCTACGATGGTGCGAGATGTCAGGTACGTGTCATTCTATGGGGTGGTAATATACAAACGTGCTCGTAGAAAATCTTATAAGTACATTAAACTGAGCGCAGAGTTACACGAGTGTAGAACAGCTACTAGCTAGCTCGAGATTGATTAATTAGAAACGAATCGAAAGTGTTACTTGCGGCTGTGCCATTCGAACGAGTACGAGTTTCACGCGATTTTATCTGGCATGGTACAGGATGTTTTCCATGAGGCAACATCGTTGCTTTATCAGACATTCGCCGAGCTGCTGTCAGGCAGATACTTTTTTCGTAATATCTTGTACAAAAACTCGATACCCCACGTGACAAAAGTTATGCTTATCATTAGTGTCATAATGTGTATGCAAAGCGAGTAGCTCTCGCTGAGGTCTCTGATGTATCCTGAAAGAGAAGCAGAGAAATCAGAGAATATTTTGGTATTTATGGTATTGATTTTTTATGTTATACGTACCAATTAAAGGGCTCATTATCACGACGAACAAACCTTTGGACACCATGTAGATCCCAAAGGCGCTTGGCAGTTTCTTCAGCGAGCAACATTCAGAAATATTCAAGTTTAAGTTAACCAGAGTGGCGCCACGTAGAAATCCTATTATCACGAATGTTATGATCAACGATATTCCTTTTGATTGCTCAGCCATTACTGAAAAATACGCGCATATTTTTATAAAAATCGAGAGAAAAATAGCAGAAGAAATATTTAAAAGAGACATACTGGATCTTCCAATTCCAACGCATATGCAAAACGACCAGAAAATGGTCCTCTTCTTGAACCCAAGCTTGTCGAACACAGTCGGAAGCAGAAGCCTCGCAAGGATGTCTGTGAACGCAGTCAACGACAAACAGGAGGCGATTTCACCCTTGGTCAACCCTGTCGACCATCAATGTCTACCGAGATCCTAAAAAAAATGGCTCACAGTGGAACGAAACCCGATGGAACGCGATGAACCGCCAAAAAATCGCTTGTAGCATTTCACAGTTCAATTATTCAATTTAAATCGATCAGAAAAGGCAACATTATGATTATTTATTTTTATTGACTCGATTAGAAATTCTACGGTTGATCTCTTGATTGTTTCTCGCGTTCCTTCGGGTTTCGTTCCACTGTGCGCCGTAGCTGGGATGTCAAGCGATTAACACTTTGACGCAAATGACGGTTATAGCCGTCAGATAGATCTATACGCAAATGACGGTTATAGCCGTCTAAAGTTTTTTTTTTTTAGAAAAACTGGCAAAATGTGATAATTTTCACTTCCAAACATACAATCGAAAAAAAATGTTTCTAAGGGCGATCGTAAAGTGAAAAATGTTCGTCAAAGTGTTAACTGATCAGCAAACACGCGAATGGTAATTAATCAAGGAATTACGATCAGTGTTCGCTTCGAATTTCATTGTTTCTCGACAACATCCTCTGCTACGGTGTTTACTGTCTCTCAATTAATTCTTGAAACATCGCTTACCTATGCTGGCGAGAAAGAAAGGCATCATCAGTTTAAAATTCGACTCTGCGACATAATACAGACTCGAGCCAGCGATCACGTTCAGATAGACGCCATTTTTAAGCAGATCTAAATCGAACGTCTCTTTTATCTTCCCCAAAAATACGTTCGTAGTCTTCTTTTGTGTTTCTTCCGTTTTTCCGTTCATTACGATATTGTTTTGAGGGATGTCTGCGCCATTTTCCATTTTCTTGACTGCCCCGTTGCTGTTTGGGTGCAGCAACGTGTCCATTTCCGACAAATTGTGCGAATTCTATGAGAAATGGTAAGAAGTGATATTTTTTTATGTTCTTTAATTAATAATTGATGAATTGTGTGTCACCTTTTTCGCAGGTTTTCTTTTTTTAACCACGAGTGGTCGCAGCAAACAAGCGCCCACGATGGAGTGCATCGCCCATCCTCCAACGACCAACATGGCTCCTCGAAATTTGTAGGCGTCCAAGAGAACGCGTATGAACTGTGAAAAATAGAAATAATTGAATTCTTATTGTTATTTGGCTCTTTAATCGCGTTAGATGCAACAATTTTCAGGTAAAAAGTAAAACTTTGTACCTGGGGTACCAGCATCATGGCCAGGGTGGTCCCAGCCATCGAGAAACCAACAGCTTGCCCCCTCTTCTTGTCGAAATACGTGTTCAGCGCGACGAAAGCTGACGCAGTCGCTAATCCAGTTCCCAAACCTGCAACAAGCGCTAATTACGTATGCATATATACTTGAATACGATCGTTAGACAGAAAATCTCGATGTTTGCTGTCCAATGATCGAGTGAAACGATAAATTAACATATACGTTATTTAATCACTCTACGTGTTTCCTTTTTTTAAGTTGACTAAACTCGTTCGTACCTCCCAAAATACTGTAAGTGCAAATGATGTGGAACATGCTGTTGGCTCTTGACGTCAGGATCAGTCCAGTGCAGCTTAAAAGAGACCCGCAGAGCGCCACTGTTCGATACGAATATTTCTTTAACAGTGGTCCAACCAGTAGACCTGCGACAATTAAAGACAATGCAGACGATTATACGAAAATTGAAAATAATAAAAATCAGTTTCATACCTGAGAAATTGAAGATAGCGTCGAAGATGCTCATGATAAACGAAGCTCCAGTGGAGGCTATGCCAAGCTCCTCCAAAGGATCGTGGAAAAGAAGACCAAACGAGGGGTCCAACGACTTCAACGAGAACTATTTCCATAAAACGTCGATCAGAAAAATTACCTTCCGTATCTTCGAATTCATACGCTCACCAGCACGTGATTGAAAATGATCGAGCGTGATTAGTCCACAGATACGATATAAGAATGCCATTATATAACACAGATTTGCTTAAAAGCTTAAGATCGATCGTGTCACTGACTCAGTCGTTCGATAACTTAAACGCGATTACATAATCTATTTCTAATATCTTCGATTTTTATAGGAAAAAGGCGTGCATGGATTTGGAGTTTTGAGAAATAAATGAAGCTTGATTCGAAGAAATATCGAAAGTAGAAGTGGTTACCGTGATGAGGCTGCTGCCAAGGCAGACGAACCACCCCCAGCCGCCATCAGGCGCCTTCTTCTTCGCGTCCTCAGCGTTCATCCTTGCGTGCGAGTGCTTGAGAGGCTTCGTTGGCGACAAATGTTGGCCACTCGCGATTCTATCGGTCGATTATTCCATATCGCGAGGTACAGTTCGGTCACCGCCTCTTCATTCACTGCTTAACGATCCGATACGCGATCCAGCAGACCGGCTTGGCCGTTTCCCTCACCTCGACGCTTCAGCCGGAAGCACCACGGGACGATTCGTTCCGCGTCCACCCCTCTTTGCTCTGACGGCACGTGGAAAAATACGCGTTTAATTAATGGCTATTCAAGTCCGAGAAACGGTGATTCTGTTCACCAGCGACACTCGAAGCTGCGTTACTGACCACGATGCAGACAATTTTTTTACCTTTATTGCAACTTTTACAGACAATTGCGTGCGTTAAAATTCTGTCAAGGGCGCGTTTCACTTTCTCGAACGATTTAAACGAGGATAACCATCTATCACCTCCTCTCGCGATCATGCAAATTTATTATCAACGATTTTTAGCCGCAAGTAAAAAGTTAGAATATTAAATTGAATGCAGAACAGCACAGTTTCTTCGTCCAAAGTTTCTTTCGCTCGCACAGTATTCTAACTAATTAAATCTCTGTTTGAGCAGCTGCACAAATAACAGCAGAAATTAATTTCTAGTCGATAAATCCTTCGTGTTAAGCGATTTTAATGGTTTTTTGTGTTACTCCCAGGTCTCTTTTCGAAACGGTTTTTCAAGCTCCTCGTACGCAACTGTACGCGCATCGCTCGCAGCTCTTTATTAGCCTGGGCGTGCAATTTGCTCGTTTTCTTGATACGCGGCGAATTATCATAAGGAAATGGAAATTGTCGAGCGTGCTCGCGCGTCTTGCGCTCTATCGTCAGAGCTGCGAGCAGTAATTCCAGTTAGTCGGTGTAATTGCTTACGGCTAATGGAAAAACACTATACAGATGAAAAGGACGAGACTGCGAACGGTTCTTCGATCATTTTTCAGTCGATTTTACGAGATTTCACGCCTGATCGAGTTCTGAACTCGATGGTATCGCAAGTGTCTCGACAGACGCCAATCTGAAAGCTTTTCGAAACGAAAAAAATTGCTCAACCGTGCGTTACTTTCGCACAGCAAATCTAATTGCATTCGAAAGTATTTGGACACTTGTTAGTCGTGAATTTAATCAGCAAATTTGTTAAAATTAGCGTCGATTTCAGCATGAAATTTTCAAGAATTGTGCCTTCTATGCTTGAAAAATGATGGAGAATATTATGTGACAAGAATAGTATTTGGACACTTGTTAGTCACGAATTTAAACAGCAAATTTGATAGAAAAAATTTGTCAAAATTAGCGTCAAATCGCAAGACGTCGATTTCAACGTGAAATTTTCAAGAATTGAATCTTTTATATCTGAAAAATGACGAAGAACATGTACTAAATTTCACGTTTTTCTTGCAGATTCGCGCGTTCGATGGGACGAGGACAGAGTAAAACGATGAAGAGGAACGATGTCGAGATTTTTTCGAAGGAAGACAACTGTGAAGTATTTCGAGAGGAAACAATATTCCTCCAATGCCACTTAACCGCAGGAAATCGATCGCGAAAGATAAAACGGACACCCAGGCTTGAAATGGTGGAAAGGCCTTTTGCATCAGGTAAACAATCCTTTATTAATCAAATTAAAAAAAAGTCATTTATCGTTACAGACAAAGGTGCCACATTTCTGCATTCAAGACGCTATTTTATTAAAAAATAGCCAACTGGCGAGGACAGAGGATCTATCATGGCTACTCGAACCACCCTTTCGCGACGATCTTTCGTTTTAGACGCTCGCGTGTCGCATAAATCGCGGCGATAGTCGAAAAAGAAACGCTTTACTTACAACGACAGCTTTGACGAGCAAACGACGAGCGTGTGTCGATAAGCGCACTCATTGTCAGTCTTAAAACCGCGCACAACTGTTCGATATTCCACTATCAATATGGCGGTTATCTCTCGCGCGTTTCCATTAAAAACACAAGCAGAGTCCATCGAAGCGAGCGAGCTGAACTTATCCACCCCAAAAACTGCGTGTCCACAGTTCCACCCTTTCTGCACGCTCGCAGAAGTCTCGCACGAGCCACTCTGAAGCCGATTCCACTCGATTTCTCGATCTCGTTCGCTCAAACGAAACCAGTCACTGTTTTATCCTCTTCGTCAGGGTTTGACTTGCGTCGAGGACGCAGTGCATCGAATGGCGCGGATAGAAATGACCGTCTGCCTCTTCGTTTATCGTGGAGGAGGCAGAAGCATCGAGCAGATTAACGATATCTCGCCACTGCTCGTCCATTCCGTCGCGTCTCGCGATCGAAGTGAACGCGATCGATCGATCCGTCTCGAAAAGTTCCTCTGCGACTTGTCTTTGAAGCGTCGTCCACGAGTTTCTGTTATGTCCAGCGGTGGATCGAGTCAGCTGATCGCCAAGAGGATCCACGCGACGATCTTCGACTCGCGAGTGCACCAGTGACGAGATGCTGGATCGAAATGGTTCGCGTCTCGTTCGACGAGCTGTGGACCTTGTTGGCGGTCGTTTACTTCATTGGATGATGTAGAGGAATCGAGATGAAGATGGCGTATCGCTGGACGACGTGATAACGATTATGAGTTACTATCGATCTTTTCACTGATTTCTTGCGAGTGTCTGTTTTTTTTTTAGTTGGATAGCTGGACGTTGTCTTCGTTGGCGACGATATTGTCAGTAGTCTGCTAATTACTTTAAGGCTAATTTACTTGTGCGATTCGAAACGATCTGAGTGTGCAGACGTTGCAGATATGAAAGCTACGAGGCGTTGAGATTCAGTGGAAGTTACTTTTCTTCCATCGAAGAAAATACACTGCATTGATCCAATTTCAAGAAGCTTCTCCCTCTCTCTCTCTCTCTCTCTCTCTCTCCCTCGATCATCTTTTTATTATTTATTCTCCTTATCGTAGTATATCTCGACAAGTCCGTTGTGCATGTCACGTTAAAAGTTGATAGCACACGCGAATAATGGCCTATTTGTAATTGGATACTTTTACAACTAATACGTTGCACCAGCATCCTGGTTCTCGTACGAATGTGTGAGTAAAACTTAATCCTTCAGCTACTCGCGATCGCAGAATGCGTGTCGATCGGGTCGTCGCGATTGTTTGTCGAACAATCGCGGCACAGTTTCATCTCTCGTTCAATAATTATCGAATAACATCGTTCATTATCCGCGTGCGTCGTAAACGAGCGTTCGACGGATTAATTAATCCGCTAAGAATATTTTTTACCGCTGGTTTGAGTTACCTGCGGTGTCGACTTGCGGTCTGAACGGACATTTATTTCTCTGATCGCGCACGTCGATCGTGATCGCACGTCTCTCGACACCTTTGAATAATAATCTCGATCCATCAACGACGATGCTTTCGAGATCTCGAGCGAGCCTCTCGAGACGATTTTAAGGCGTCTCGTTCGAACGCCACGCTCGATTCGAAAGGAGCAGGCGAGTCGAAATGAAGATACTGAGTGGCAAAAGTATTTATGCTTCGCAACATAATTGCAGAGAGCAAGTTGTAGATCGCTCGACAATGTCAACAGGCGTTTAACGCGTCCCACGAAGCCGATCGATCACGCGACTCGAGAGCATCTATATGCTTTCTATTTTATCACGTTCGTACGTGATAAATGCATTCGCAACGCGTTAATTGACGTTGCTGAAGCCGCTGAGGAATCAATTTTATTCGCAACCGTGTCTGCGATTTTGTTCTCGTGTCGAGATTCATTATTTGGATTTTTGATAACGAATATTACGCTGGGCAATTTATTCGTGTTTTATGAAAATGATAACACGCTTTATGTAGGGTAGAATATTTATTACAAGTAAATGAAGTGGAGTTTTATTGATTTTCTCGAAGCATTTTAGAAAGATCACGCCTTGTCGTCTGCAACCGTATCGATGCTGCTGAAATCGTGCTGACATAATTCAGGATCATGTATTCTTGTTGAACTATTGAAATGTTCGATTTTCTAACAAGCAAACTAAATTTTGAGGAAGAAAGTAGAAGCAGTACAATTTTCTTAGAAAAATTCAATACAAAATTTGATTTTAGAGAGTAATTTAATGTCCAAAGCAGCAGTGCTATTAAAGGGGTAGTTTTATTTACTAATCATCCATTAAAAAAATTATTACAGTCTCTTCTTATCGTATAAATGCAATATACGTCTCTTATTCACCAAAAACATTGCAAGATCATTCGATAAAAATTAAAACAGAAAGAAGAACTCCTGTAAGAGCAGTGCTATCGCAGGGGTAGTTTTATATACTTTCAATTCACTAATCATCCACTAAAAAAATTATTACAGTCTCTTATTATCGTACAAAAGCAATATACGTCTCTTCTTCACTAAAAACATTGCAAGATCAGGCGATAAAAACGAAAACAGAAGAACCAAACGGAGGGGGTTGGTTTATCAGGCGCGTGAGAACGAGTCTCGCGACAATTTTTCCTATTATCTGAAAACTTAATCAGCAGAGCGTTGCAGAGTTCCGTTTGCAACGCGGCATTATTTTTTCTCTCTGATGATTTCCTAATTCCAGATGCTACGGTAGCAATATTTCATTCTCATTAAGGATAGGTACTTAGTACAGTGACATTGCGTACATAGATAAGAGAGAGTCTTCGAAATCGTTGGTACCCCGTTTCCGTTCAGTCGAAAACCATCCGGAACGGCTGTCACATGCTCCAGTAAGCTCAATTAATCGCGACCACAGCTTCTTTCCATCGAAAATCGAACGGTAAGATCTCTTCGGCGCGAGAAACTCGTTGAATCGCGATGCTGTTCATTCAGAGATGCGAATTTGCCATTCTTATCGAACGCAGACGGTCGTAATTGTTTTTGCGAACGCTCGATACGTCACTGTGCTGAATACATTCTTCTTCTTTCAAGTCACACGCGAGGATACCAATCGCAGAAATAATTCAAACTGAATGTTTCCTCACCCTTCGAAAAAACGTGCATCGAATTGAACGTTTATCTTTTATGGCGTGCACAGGCTAGATAAAAATATGACTGTAGCTAAGAGCAATGGCACGACGATGGGACCAACCGTGGACGTTTTCAACGAGGACGAGAAGAAGCTTCAGAATCACGCACTGTCTCAGAAAATAGACGACGACGAGGAGGACGAAATTACTTTGGAGGATTTGGCTCCTGATGGCGGATGGGGGTGGATGGTTGCGTTTGCCATGATCGTAGTGTTCGTTAGTGTCCATTTTGAGATAGAATACAATTTCTTCTTTCATCAATCAAAACTTGAACACTATTACAACGTGTAATTAATTTTTTTCGCAGATTACAGCGTTTGGACCATCCACGTCGTTCACAATAATATTTGGCGACTTCCTGGAAGCGACTGGCCAAGCTGGAGTAGCGATGACGCTTTTCAATTCCGTTTTTATGATCTCGTTTTCCACCGCTGGTAAGGAAACTCGTTTATAGCCAAGTAAAATGAAACAATTAATTAGAAATGAGATGAAATATTGTGAGCAATTTTTGAGTGAAAATATGACAGCATATTTAGCGTGTTATTCGCGTGACGAGTCGAAACACACGTTCTGTTTATTTGACGTGGACGTCCTAGGCGCCAGGAAGCGAAAATCGCGTCGTCGCGTACAAATAAGAAGGCAGCGTTGTAATTCACATCGTAATTACTCCGTTCAATGTCGCGTTCGTGTCACAGTAATTTACAATACTGGAAAAACTAACACGTATCCTTTAACAGAGCAGAAAATCGAACAGACAATTAATATATTGTGATTCCCATCGAGCTATCAACTGAAAACATATCCTCGCGTCAACATACGTGTGTCAATATTGAATAATTTTGTGCGTGGAAGTTTTCACGAGTCTGTATTCGTATTCTTGGGTGCATTGATACTGATAACAGTTGATTCGTGATAATAATAGCCCGTCCAGATGAACCACACTGTACCAATCAAGAGAACCAGTTCTCCTTTTATCTCTTTTATCATCGAAGTTCCCTAAAAATTCTCATAAAATCGCGCATACTTTTTTTTTAGCATCGATCTCGTACTGTTTCAGGTTTGATGACCAACAAATTGCTGAAGAAATATTCGATGAGACCAGTGGGACTTTTTGGCGCAGTGATCTTCTCTTTATCGAACGTCTGTCAGGCTTTCGTCACGAACGTCTACGAAATGGCATTCTTAAACTTTCTTCAAGGACTAGGACTTGGTTTGATCGTCACCATTTGCAATACGAACTTCAACGCGTACTTCGTGAAAAGAAGAGCTCCAGTACGTGAATTCCTCTAACGCAACATCCTTCGTTTCTTCATAATTCTTCTTTTTCAGGTGATGTGTGCAGCTCAAGTGATAGTTGGCTTAGGTGGCATCGCGTATCCCATTTGGATCGAGAGGATGATGAAAGTATATGGCTTCAGGGGTGAGTTCGATCGATTTATTAACCAGTTAACTGTGTTCAACGAGTATACTCGTCACAGAGAAGTGTTGGACACAAAACGGTGCCCTCTCAAACAAGGGCTCCACAGTTAGCTGGTTAATTAAATATCTCAGCCCAATTGATGCGAAAGAGAGATTGGCAATGTTAAACAGGCACAGCGTTGATGACAGGCGCGATGGGGTTGAACTGCATCGTTGGAATGACGATGATGCACCCCGTCGAGTGGCACGCGAAGAAACCGGAAGAGGTGCGAGCGCAGAGGGCGCGCGAGAAGGAAGAACGCATGTTTCGTGGCATAGTACTTTCTGATCGTCGTTACAGCGAGGTTTTGAGGGCACCAGCGAAGACCAGGTGGAGCAGTTTGACGAGTTTGAAGGGCGAGAGTGGCAAACAGGTCCCTCTTCTCATCGAGACGTTGAAAGTGAGTTCGAACTGTTCTTCGTTTCGATGCATCGCGATAATCGGTTACCATTTGGATCGCAGTCACCAGCAAAGAGGGTGGCCTCGATCTCAGAGCTCGAAGGCAGGGTCTACAATCGCATGAAGTCTGGATCGATGCGAGAATTGCTGACCAAACGACTGTCCACGTTCTCGTCGTCGAGTCTGATGAATTTAGTGACAGGCATTGGCAGTTTGGGGGACGTGAAGCAGCACCATCCTGAGAGGATCAAGGAGAGAGTGGAGAAAGAGGCGGATGTAATTTCGAGCGAGGAGGATGGCATTGGCAAGGGTCAATTGGAGTGCGTAAATTATGTTTCCTCTGATTTTAGAAACGCTTCTTCTTTTACTCTCCATTGGGAGCAGAGGCTTTGATTAATATCGCGAGATCGTGTTTGAACACTGATAGGCATCGCTATCGTATCTAGGACGCGGTTCGATAAACGTATGCAAGCCTATAAATGTTTTACGCGATGAAAATGGCGTTCGTTTCGACTCAATTAAGAAAGAGTAATCAGCTGATCGATATTTTCGTCGACGCAGAGAACTTTTTCGAGAACTGCTGGAGGTGTCGCTGCTGAAGAACTGGGGCTTTTTAAACATGTGTCTGGGCATCAGTTTCGTTCTGTCCAGCGACTTCACGTTCTCTTCTCTCGTGCCATTGATGATGGTCAACAATGGCTACGCGAAGAGCCAAGCAGCCCTCGCGATTACCATCAGCGCCACTGCAGAGCTGGTGTCCAAGATTCTGCTGACCATTTTCACTCTGGTGGTCAAAATCAAGCCAAAGTATCTGTTCTTCGTCGCCATGATTTGCATGGCGTTCGCGAAAGTTGGTCAGTGACTCGAAACGACGAACCAGAACGAAATCTTCAACGATAATCTCTGTAAATTATTTATTTAATTTACTTTTTTAGGATACTTGATGTACAACGATACGTTGACAGGCACGTTCGTGATGATCGCGGTTATTGGGATGGTTAAATCGTGGCTGTGGGTGCCTCAGCCATTAGTCGTTATCGAAGACATCAGTATTGATAAATACGCTTCAGCGTATGGGATTTATGGCGCTATAAGCGGTATTATCTCTATATTGTTTGGTCCAATCGTCGGTGCGTTAAATACACTGCATTTTAATTACTAATGATTAGCGAATTATTCGATGTTCGAATTTTTTTATTGCTACAGAATGATATTTAGGACACTCGCTAATTTCTAGAGACTTCTTCCATTGAATTGTCAAGGAGAAGCGTGCATTGAACGTTTTAAAATGGCGACAGGCGGCTGAAAGGGAATCTTGATATGTAAATGATCTCTTTTTAGGGTTCTTGAAGGACTGGACCAATAGTTTCGTGGTCTGCCAGCTTGCCCTTTTACTAATGAACGTCCTGTTCGTTATTCCATGGGCAATACAGTTCCTTTCAGTAGATTTACTAAAGAGGAGGAAGGAACGGGCGGATAAAATTGCTGCCCAAACTTCCGGTTCCCTTTCTGCGGATTGACACAAAAGGAGAGAGAGAGAGAGAGAGAAAGACCTTGTGCTTCGCGCACGTATTCGAATTTACTCGAGGGCAGAGATTTTTCTCTAAGAAAACTCGAATTAATACAATTTCTACGGAACGAGGAACAGTGTACCTGGCGAATGTGCACCAATTCATTTGTCTCTTCTCTTTTTTTACACACACGTCGAGTTAATTGTCGCGATTCACGTTTTTACGTTGTACATAGATTGAACGTTGTAAATGGAATTTGAAATAAATATTTTTTATTCGAATCGCTCGCCAGAGGATCCTGTTTGCAGCTGCTGTGAGTCAGATTGGGAAATGAGAAGAGAAGGAAAGTAGTTTGTAGCGTCTTGATAAGAATATTCTATTGCTTAGAAATTATCAGAGTCGTCTGGCTTTCGTTGTTTTCATTGCTAATTGATAATTCGATGAGAATTTTGTTCAGACTGTAGCCTTCTCGCGGCTCTTGTTTCGTGGCTCGATTTTTATTCGAAACCCGTCCACCCTCTTCAGAATGATATCAACCTTCAACCAGAAGTCCTTTTCCGTCAGATCCGACAGGATTCTGTAGTTTCTCAGGACCGTCGACAATAGGACCTTCAACTTTAGCATCGCGTACTTCCTTCCCACGCAGGATCTACAAAAAGTGTGCGATTTAGTCGCATCGAGCTTGAAAAAAAGAACTATGCTTCTGTAAATTATTTTATTTTTTTGCAATACGAATATCTCAAGTTTTAGACAACAAAGTTGTTAATTTACGATGGTTAATTATTTTTTAAACTCACCTAGGCCCAGCACTGAATGGAATGAAAGAATAATAATGTCTGTTCTGTGATTTCTCTGGCAGAAAATTGTCAGGATCGAACTTCAACGCGTTCGGATAGAATTCCTCCAATCGATGAATTAAAAATGGTAGAATTATAGCAGTGGCACCTTTTGGCAGCACGTAATTTCCTGTCACTGCGTCAAAAATAATTATTCAGCATCCTACGAGTTTCTAAGTCAAATAAAAATTATAAAATCGAAATATACCCAATTGCACGTCTTCGTTCAGCGTCCTGGCGATCAATGGGACTGGTGGGAACATTCTGAGAGTCTCGAGGATCACTCTTTCGAGGTACTTCATTCGCAAAGTGTCCTCAAAGGTGCAGACCCTGTTCGTTCCTTCGAAAATCTCGTCCAACTCCTCGTGGACTCGATTCTGTAAAATGGCAAGCTTGAAAATCGATACCAGAATCGAGCAACTTCCGATCAGTCGCGTAAACAGCTGATGATTGCATATTTTTCTCTCGAGAATGGGAAACGCAGAGAATGGAAAAGCGTTGTTCAAGAAAATGTGCGCGATCTGTCACACCACTGGCAAAGATGGCAAACACAGAATCGGTCCAAATCTCTTTGGGATATTTGGCAGAACTTGTGGCAGTACGTAAACGACAATATCCCCCTCCATTTGCGTCCAAAAAATAGTCTGCCATTAAATGAATACCTCAGTTTCTTCAATTTTCATTTAACACTAATAGGTTACACGTATAACCAAACAAAAACCATTTTCGATTCGTATTCTAAACTAAATCACTGTCATTTTGTAAGTACAATCAAAGACAAGTAACATTTATTCACGTTACGTTATTTGATTCGATCTTTCACCTCTTCACGCGCGATTTAACCTAAACGAGAGTCTCGTGGCTTCTTCAGCCGCAGTTGGATTCAATTATACGGAGCAGATGCGAAAAAAGGGCGTCGTTTGGGACGAGAAGACTCTGAACGAGTACTTGGAGTACCCCAAACAATTTATCCCTGGGACCAGAATGATGTTCAATGGCATTAAAAAAGCGGAGGAGCGCAGAGACATAATCGCTTACTTGGCGACGTTGAAGTGAAACTTGTCGAACGACGCGTCCTTAGAGCTCGTTCAGATCGAGAGAAACGAGTGTACGCACTGAACGAAATAAAATAGAAATAAACTAAACGATCGCGCGTGTGTTTACGTGTCTTATCGCTCACCTGGACGTCTTGGTGGATCCCAAGCAGACACAGGACGAAGCTCGAGGCTGCGGCAGTTGTGTCGTGTCCCTTGAACAGAGAACATCGTCGCATCTCGCGTAAGTACCACGGATTTTCCACGATTTCCACGTCGATTCTTTAATTACCTCGAACATTATCGTGTCCACTTCCTCTCTGACCTCCTCTTCAGTCAACAGCGTTCCGTTTCGCGACATCTCGATCATCAGATCCAAGAAGGCGAGCCTCTTCTTCTCGCCAACGTCGTTCTCGTCGATCTCGTCCAAATCGTCGTTGATGTAGTGCATCCTCGTTGGTTCTTCTTTCTCGTTCTTTGGCAGATCCTTCACTGGCGTTATTTGATCCTTCGATTTGTCCTCGTCCTCGTTTGTCGAACGATACTTCTGATAATATTCTTCTTTCTTCTTCTTGATCACTGTCCAAGATAATTTGTGGATCGTTTCGAGAAGCTTAGCTTGTCGTTTGTAGTTCTTCGTGCAGTTGAAGATAATGTTGCTTCGAAGTTGCATGTTGAAGTGTCGTCGATGGATTATGTCGCACATGCTGTGTTCAATGGCAAGAAATATTTAGTGACAGCTCATTGAAATAGTAAAAAGACACTGTTTAATTTCGTTTCACAAAATAGAGAAAGAAAATCTGTAGAAAAGAATTGAAGTGAATAGATTTAATTATAATTACTCCATAACTGCAGTGGCGTATTCGTAGCCATTATTGCACTTTTCAGTCGCTCGCATGCCCATCGCAGTGTCCAACAAAATGTCCACAGTGACTCCAGACATGTAATCGTGACAATCGAATTCTTTGCCAACTTTCTCGCGAAGTCTTATCACCAGATCTCTGCTATTCTGATAAAAGAATGGAACGAACGTTTTTAATATACTCTGATGGAACGTGGGCGCAATGATCTTCCTGTGCTGTCGCCATTTCTCACCACTGCTGATTAACAAACCGTTTCCAAGCCACGGTTTGAAGTAACTGCAAAAGAAGAACAGAAAATTAGCTTCTTCTTTTTAGCATCGAATTGTAGTGTCGTACTCGTAGTCTGCAGATTTTTCGATGTTCACTGTGCTCTTCAGGATCAGTTCGACGTCGCGTGGGTGGTACAGGAAGACGTACAATTTGTTTAGAATGAACGCTTTGACCACAGGTCCGTAGATGTTGTATTGAAGCCCCTTTTCCATGATGTTGTTTGGTTGCAAGCCAATGAAAAATAGCACGTGTCCTAGAAGAGGAAGTTTTCTTGGTCCTGAAACGAAGAATGGACAAATCTTTGCATTAAAATTAAAATTTCTCGTGTCTCAAGACTTGCATACCTGGTAGTTTATTTCCAAATCGAACGATGCGCTGATTCTCCACGTAAAGATGCATCGCGAGAAGAATTGCAGCCACGATTAACGAATAGAAAGTGAGCGTCTGAAAATGCGACGCAATCATCTCGACTTCTACCATTTTTCCTCGCACACTGCTTGGAAAAGTGTCGTTCTATTTCACTTTCGTAGAGTCACTGCGAACGATCGAGCGTTGTACTTTGAAGTGGCGACTGATTTGCATGGGATTCGAGGGAAATGTAATTATCGAACGGTATAACTCACAGATTAACGCTGACTAAATTGTACGACCGCTTTTATAGCCCACTCGCGCGCGTTTTAATGTACGTAAAACATTCCGCTGTTAACGAATATCCTACAGGCATATTATACGGTGACCTTAACTTTTTACCGCGCGTTTTCTTTCATAAATGATTATCCGGTCGAAAATATATATGCAAAAAGGGCCTCAGCTAACGACTGATCGTCTATTTTTACTTTTCACCCTCGAAAGTCGTAGAACGATGGAGCTAGATTTCTCTATGCGTTAATATTAATGCCAGAGGCTTACATTATAGATCATTATAGATTGATTATTCTAATTTAATCTGCCTCTTTAAATACACTTTGAATATCGAAAGTTTTATAATATTTCCAGTCGAGCATTTCTCTAGCCTTTTTTGCTTGTCACTTATTACAGCTGAAATGATCGAAAGTAATAATAATCGTATTTAACAGCGTTAATTATTAATAATCGAGACTCCATCGCACAGTGAATGTCCTGCAAGTGAAATTAAACAATTGCTCAATCATTCTTCGCTATCGAAGCTTTTATTAATTGCTCGAGGGACTGAGGGGCGGTTGCAACGATCAGGAAGTGACGTAGCGACCTGTTTCACCCCCAGCGCGAAGCGTGCCCGGAAATCGACCCTCGAGGATACGACAGAACGAAAGAGAGGCAAGAAAAATACAGAGAACGACCAGGGACAGGCAGACTGAGAGGGAGAAAGGACTTTCCCTCGCCAGGTTCGACTGAGCGCGACCAATTTCACGAAATTACGAAATTATCGACGGACCACCCTTTATTGCCACGATGCAGACTTCCTGGCGATTATTCACGGTCGACTGGAACGCATCGAACTCGAGCTTTTCGAGTTTCTTCGTTCTCTGCTCGCCTCTTACAATTTTTAATCGACAGTTAACATTTTTCATGAACAGATCGCGAAGGATTTGGCTCAATATTTCGTCGATGACGATAATTTGAATGCGATCGAAATTCAGACGAAGTCGTCACGAGTCTACGAGCAGAGAATATTTAATAACGCAAACGTGTAACTAAAGTTCTCTTTAAAATAGATCAACGTGCCCTGTGGAAGGAATATAATTAATCAACGATGGTAACGAATGCGAAAATTTCCTGTTGAGTTGTCCGGAAATAAACACGTGTAGACGTTCGTTTGAATTTTTGGGGGAAAGCAGCCGGTCAACGGTGCCATTTATTCGAAAACGAGGATATATTATTCAGCAAGGAAGTGAATTCGCTGCATTCTCAGCCAAAATTCTGACAGTCATTTAAATTGTCATTGTCATTCCTTGCTGAACTAATAAGAAGCGCGAGACGCTGGCTATTTATTTCGTTCGTTGGACGAAATTAATTAACGCTCGCGCGGTGGTTGAACTTCGACGCGATGATGAGTTGGAGGATGAAAGTCAGTACTCGAATCGTTCATCGATTCGTCGTCAGATTTCGAGTGCAAGGTTTGCATTCAACGAACAAGGATCGAGTCGTATAAATAATAAAATGTATTTTAAATATTTCGTAAAAACTGTTACAGAAGATACAAGTAGAATGCTTATCGTAGATGTGATTAAGGCACTTGTATTTACAGAGTTCTACTCATCGTGTCGCGCAACCTGGAATAATTTAAGACCTTTGTGCGACAGTCTCCATTTATACAATCGAACGCTCCAGCGCGTTTTACAATTTAAGCTCGCGTTTCATTAAGTTAATCAAAATTGATCAAGTACTTTAGGCTGAATCTATGTTTCTCGTCCTAACGAAAGAGGCGTTAATAAAATATATATATATTTATATAATAGTATACAATAAAAAACTCGATGACGTCTGCTTAGTGGATTACGAAAACAGTTTCCACTCGTGTAATAAAATATTCTTTCACGCAGTGGCGATTATTTCGAGAAAAGTTTCTCTGCGCTTCACACACACACACGCTCTCGAATCTCTGCAAAACATTCTTGCAAACCCACTGCAATTAAACGACGCGTGTAATAATCATTCAGACGATGGTAAAAAAGTTGAGAGTAGAATTTATAACAATATCATACAGTTTTGATTTTCTTTTCTTTTCTTAAGTAACTCGTTTCCTGTGTACGTACTCTTAATACTGAACGATCGAGAACCGGAAAAGCTCGCTTAAGTTCACGTTCCTCCTGATAACGACGCGTACTGACCCTTAAAAGTAGTTAATTAAATAATATCGCGGGGGGATTAACAGTTTCCATTCCTTGGCACGCGTGATTACCATTTCACTTTCGCGAAGCGTATCCATATCTTAGCTGCTAGTCGCGTGATGGACGACGTCCCGCATGGACGCGCAAAAATGGCGGCTACGTTCGTTTAAATGTACATTAAAAAATGTAGAGTAGAAAAAATACTTTCGTCGACCAGTCGCGATCGATGTTGGTCTTACTTTTAAGGCACACTCGTATCTACAGAACCTCGTCGATTTTGTTCTCCTGCACCTAATTTTTTCTTTATATTGCCTCTAAATCTAAACGATAAACTCGCGAGATACTAACATACGAACGATTAAACGTTATTCATCCTGGACGTGCGATTGTATATCACTTTGCGTAGATTTATTGCTCGATCAACGTCGCTAGAGTCAACTTCAACGGGAATACCGATTTTTCGACGCGCACGTGTGAACGCCTCTTAATTCTAAGTCGCAGTATCTTTTGAACGCCACCTTTCGCCAGCTCTGAAAATTAACGCGCATCGTTTCGATTGGTTTTCAAGGTATTTACAAATTTGTTTGGTCGTAGATGCCTTGAAACTCGCTCGATCGCGATCAACAAGATGGATTCCCTTTAAACGAGGAACTTTTGCGTACTTCCGTGAAATTTTTCTGTTCCTTTCGAATCGAATTAACGTGTTATCATTTTTTTTTTTTTCAGACGATCCTTCAATTAACGCGAGTATACGCTTGACAACGAGCGGATGAGTGGCAGCTGCGCAGTGCAAAATCGATTTTCGTACGTGTCGTCGAAGAGGAAGAAGAAGAGACGACACGGAAAGACATCGTAGGCAGTGCTGTCTTCGAGGAAGTACTTTCGTGCGGTAAGTACGAACTGGCGCCAAGTACTCGACTTTGATTTTTCTTCTCGAACCAGGTCTTCGTTCCGTGAGATCAGTCCAATTAGTCGCGCGTACAAGTTTAGACACTTCCAACCTGCGAAAATGAACAGAGAAATTAATAAAACTTATTATAACAAATATTCTGAACTCTTACACGTTAATAAAATTTCTTTCTTCTTTTAAAAATACACACATGTGAAGAATAATTATTTTTATGTTCTCAGATCGATTTTATTTGCTGGAGAGAAAAGAAGAAATGGAAAGCTATGGATTCAGAGACTATGCGACTGGATTCATCATTCGAGTTAATAAAATTTCTTTCCAAATATAATAAAGAATAATTATTTTTGTTATATTTTTGTGTTTTCAGATTGATTTTATTTGCTGCAGAGAAAAGAAGAAATGGAAAGCTATGGATTCAGAGACTATGCGACTGGATTTATCATTCGAGTTACTATAATTGCTTTTTTATTTTAAAAATACGTGTAGATAAAGAATGATTATTTTTGTTGCGTTTTTATGTTCTCAGATCGATTTTACTTGGTGCAGAGGAAAGAAGAAATGGAAAGATGATTAGCTATGGATTCAGAAGCTACGCGACTGGATTTATCACTCGAGCAGGGGACCGTTATTCCCTTGGAACCCCTGAAATCCATCCGTGTCGTGATTTATTTCAGAAAACAGTTTCCATATTCTTGGAGGGGAACGAAGGGTGACACGTATGACCCTAGGACAAGGTCCCACAGCTGGCCATTGTACTTAGGATCCTTATTTACCTGGATCAGTACGAATTGAACACGGAATCCTCGCGGACACCCTGCTACGTGCATCCCCAAAGGATCGTGGGAAAGGTACACGCATCCGGAGTGAGTTCTCAGCATTTTGTCACTGAGAAGAAAAATCTGAGAGCGTACTTCCTTCTTCCTTGTCGCAAATTTGGTACATCGAACACGTTTTCGAATTATTCTATGGTCTTTGAGTTTGCTCGCAAGATTAGCAAGGTTGGGATACTTTTTTCTTCCTTCTGTGCACATCAGCACGACTCTCAGTCCTTTAAAAAAATTCTCGAACGAAATAAATTTGCTCGCAAGCTTGAAGAACTTTTTTATGGAAGTTGGAATACTTTTTCTTCCTTCTGTGCACGCCAATATGAGTTTCATTCGTCTAAAAAAATTCTTGAACGTTCTTGAGCGTCCACAAATTTTCTTGAAAGCTTAGAAAATTTTTTTATAGGTGTTGGGATATTTTTTCTTCCTTCTGTGCATGCCAGAATGATTCTCATTGCTCTAAAAAAATTCTTGAACGTTCTTGAGTGTCCACAAATTTCCTTGCAAGCTTAGAAAATTTTTTTTCTAAGAGTATGGATATTCTTTCTTCTCATTCGTCAAAGAGAATTCTTTTACGTTCTCGAGCGTCCACAAATTTGCGAAAAAACTCAGATCTCGTTCGCGGAAAAGGTTTAATCATCGCGCAGCGTAATCGGCTACGAACCGACGCCGATACGCGCCGTCGCATTGTCATGCTGGTAATGTTCGTTGATAAGATAGTCGGCATGCGGGTTACCAGCATGACAGACCTTTAAAACTCTTTTGTTCCTCGCGAAGCAAGAGTCGAAGGAGAAGGAAAAACAGCAGGCGGCTGTTGGAAGCCCTCGTTCACGAGTTTTACGACGCAGTTCCATCTTTCGAAGGGTGGAAACGCGAGCGTCGTTAAAAACGAACAAAGCCCTCGAAATTTTCACAAAATTTCCATCCACCATTTCTCTTAAACCTTCCAAATCATTTCTCTCTCACTAAAAAAATTTATTTATTAATAAACAACGCTGGAGAAATTGGACTTTGTCAATTGAAGACATTTGCTTGGGCAATAAATAGAAGAGTCGCTGCCTTTTGGCCTTCCACCGCTTTAATCGAGATTATTCTTCACCAGGGATACCCGGAAGCCGTTCGACGCGGTTTCTTTTTCTCTTTACGAACTAATGATCGCGCGTCCGCGTGCGAGCGAGCGAAATTTCTCGCGGCTCGAGTAAAAGTACGCTTGGTAACGTCTCGACCCCTCGGTTAATCGCGCGGATTTTTCATGCGGACGCGTGACACAGAACGCTCGATTACCTTGGCTGGTAAAATGATAGGTACAAATGCGACTTTTACGAACGGACGCGAGCGGATATTACCGGTGGAAAGTGTAACGAAATCGCGACAGTATGTTAATCTCTGGCCAGCGGGGAGAAATACGCACGATTAAATTTCACCGTTGGACAATAATCATGTTAATTTGTTCCTGGCGTGCTTAATGCGTTCGCGTTTTAATAATTTCGCAAGCTCGCGACCCGTTGAATAATGCGATTCTTGGTGGAGCGTCCTGCATCAGCTGTTTGGGGGATTTTTTCGCATCGACGTCGAGACTTTTGAAGAGAAGAGGGTCGAATGGTTGTTCTATGTTAAAAAGAAAGCATGGAAGCTGTCTCAGAACGTTTTCAAAAGCAAAGAGATTCTCTAAAGAAGACAAAACTTAGTTCTTGTTCTTTTGAAGTGGTGAGAAAAATAGAAGACGCAACTTCGTTTAAAGTGATAAGAAGAACAGAAGCCACCAATTAGTGCCCATTTGACATAGACAACCCAATTCCTCCACCAAAGCAGACAAGAATCGACCAGAGAAAGAAACGACTAACCGAAAAGAGAGCCGATTCGCCTTCTCGTCGCGGTTAAACTGGGCGATAGCATCGCTCGCGGTAGCCGAGGAAGGAATTTATTAAATTAATTCGCCGCGGCGACGCATCTCGTAAATTTCATAGATGACCTCACTTTATAATTGTCGTGAATTACTTGGGGGCCACGGAGAGCTCTCGCGTGAGACTCCTCGGCTGCGTCCTCAGCTTTCGTCGACCGCCGCGGTGTCTTGGAGAGTTTCTCGTGAACTGGGCCTCCGTGTCAAAGATCGTGCATACAAAAACGACGCGACGAGGAGGACGAAAAAGGACGTGGCGGGAGGGCCTGAGCGGCGAGGTGGACCGCTTATTACCAGAAGCGGAACATTATTTTAATTCGTATGATTGACGCGAGCAATTCGTTTTCAGGCCACGGTAATTGAGCGGCACTGGTCAGGGGCTGCTTTCGTAAGGACCGCGAGGAACGCAAACACGTTAATGGCTGCTCTGGAAAAAAGAAAACAGCGAAAACCACCGCCTTATCGAGTCTGATCCGCTCGACGGGGTGCAGCGGAATTAAATCGCGAATTACGTGAAAGTTCAAATTGTCGGTTATTGTGCTTGGCTCACTGGCAGTTATCGAGACAAAAAATTGATGCGCGGATACGTACACATATTTTACGTGATACATCGAGAAGATTGCTGGGCTGTCTCGCGACTGTTTTCAAACGAAAGCAGCGGGCAAAAATTTATTTAAGAACGTTCGTTGCTGGACATATGGCAGTCGATCGACTGGAGCTTCTTAATCGCGGGCCATTACCCATATGCCATTGAAACTCGAGTGTCTTGCCGTCTAATCGAGTACAAACGTAATTATCGCCTGTTAATAAAATCGATCCAGAGTAATACGTTAAACAGCGCGCGGTTTTTCGAACGTTTCATCGTCAAGAGTCACGCGAGGATTCTCGAACTTTTCAATGTTTTATCGAGCTGAATACAAACGAAGAACGAGGGATCGCTAATTGATATGCGATTCGCGAAATTTGATCAGCGATTTATTATTTAAAACGAAAGCATCGCGACGGTTAGAGAAATTACAGCCTGCGTACCCGCTCGTTTCGAGTGGATTAAAAAAGATAATTACCACGGATGGTAATAAATGTCTTAATGCATATTATACGACTATATAATGAATCATAACCGATTCTCAATTTGATGCCAGATAAACGCGAGCTCGAGCGTGGTAAATATTATTATAACCCCCTCTCTAATTACGAATTACTGGCGAACGAGAGGCACAGAGGCGAAGGTTGGTTACAATTTAGCCTCGAAACGGTTTCCCGTATCCCGCCCTTAACGATCGCTTTCCTGCTGCCCATATGTTAAGAATACGAAAAGCCTCTGTCGCCTTATGGCAGCGTAAGTGCCGATACTCGCACACGCATCGAACGTATCCGACTTCGTTGCTTGGCACGTGGGTTACGAATGTTTCGAAGGAAATCATGACTTCTATTTGTGGCTCGTCGACTGCGCGCCCACCAGACCCGTTTCCTTTTTTCTCCCTCGATTTCTGCACCGCGCCCTCGTCTACTGCGCCACCAAGGGCAAAAATTGCTTCCACGCGACGCTTTTTTAAGCCATCTCCGCTGAATACTTGGAAACGCGTCGTTTCGCGACGATTTTCATCGCTGAAACGTCGAATTGAGAAGGTGGATGGTGTCTGGCTGGGATGTTTGATGTTAGAACGTTCAGAAATTTACCGAGGTGAATAACAGCTCGCCACGAGGATTGAGAAAGGTCTGGTCGAGAGATATTTCGAGGATAACATATGGCAAAACGGTGAGCCACTTCCGTTTGTGCGCCAGCGGCGTTTCGAAACGCGAGACCAGCCTGTGCGAGCCTGCGTGAACTTGAAATTTCTCTGCCACGTGTTCCTTGGAATGCTTGGCTTCCTCAGCGACCTCTGATTCTCGATTCCAAGACCAACTTCGAATTCTATGCAGATTTCTCGAAATTGAAACGAGGAGGAGCGTTTGAGGAAGCTTGCAAGCGATTGTACGCGCTCGAGGAGTGGAATGGCGATGTAACGCGGTGGCAAGTGCCGCGCAAAGTGGTTACAACGCGTAAAAGTTTATTTTCGGGAGCGTCGCCAGCCTGGCACGTGTTCGAGAGGGAACGGCGGACACGAGTTTCCACTTGGCGACGCTTCCTCGGAGTAGTTGTCACGTGCGTTGGCGCCGATCAACAGCACAGGCAGTTTCGAGCCACTTAAAGTGCCCACTTCGACGCGAGCTCTCTTCCTCGAGCCGTGAACATTTTACACGCCATTGTCGGCCATCCGGTGTGACGCGAGCGAAGCACGTGCAATGTGTCCCTGGTCCTCGATGGTACCCAACTGTTTCTTTATCGATAATTACTTCAAATAGTTTAATCAGTCTTTTGAACTTGAAAGTAACTTTGTTGCTTAACAACCCTCTTAAATTTCGTAAACGTGGACGCACGTGCAATGTGTCTCTGGTCCTCGATGGTACCCAACTGTTTCTTTATCGATAACTACTTTGAATAGTTCGATCAGTCTTTTGAACTTGAAAATAATTTTTTTGCGTAACAACCCCCTTAAATTTCGCGAACATTGCGAACAACAACGCTCGATTGCGATGCATGTGTAATGTGTCCCTGGTCCTCGATGGTACCCACGCGTTTCTCTATTGAAAACTACTTCGAATAGTTCGAGCGTGGCACAGATCAGTTTTTCGAACTCGAAAATAATTTTCTTGCATAACAACCCCCTTAAATTTGCGAATATTGACACTCGATTGCGATGGACGTGCAATGCGACCCTGGTCCTCGATGGTACCCACGTGTTTCTCTATTGAAAACTACTTCGAATAGTTCGAGCGTGGCACAGATCAGTTTTTCGAACTCGAAAGTAATTTTTCTGCATAACAACCCCCTTAAATTTCGCGAACGTTGACGCTCCATCGCGACATGTTCCTAATCCTCGATGGTACCCACGCGTTTTCTTATCAATAACTACTTCAAACACTTATTGACCTCAAAAATAATTATTCTGCACAACAACAACCCCCTCAAGTACGAACCTTTTTCCATTACACATGCGTGAGACGTTGAGCGTGTTGTTGATGCACCATTCTGCCTTGTTCCTGTTCCCACCAGCTGACAACGTCCATGAATTCACCAGACTCAGTGATCTCCTGTTTGTAATATAGCGCTCCAGAGAAGGTTTCAGGACTCGCAGCGTAAACGGTGGCTGCACCCTCCTCGCTGTCGCCACCTCCACTGTAAGGCGATAGAATCTGCGGCTCCAAATTCTCCTCGTTCTGTCCATAATACTCTGAGGGTGGCGACGCAACTGAATTAGGGGACAAACGAGAGAAACTCTGCGCGTTCGACAAGGTCCTCGGTTCTAAATTCTCTTCATCCCCTATCGAGGAAGCGTAATAATTGCGAGGCGATGGAGCCGTGGTTCTGTTTGGCGACAATCTGCAATTCGTCAGAAAAAATTGCAATCATTAGTATCCAACACGACACCAATTCGTTCTATCTGCAAATAAGAAAATTACTTGGACGTGGTCTTCAGCTTTCCACCCTCCTCGTCCTCCTCGAGCTGTTCACCCTCGTCGTCCTCGACGAGAACGTCGTCTTCTAAAACAAGCCTTTCACCAGACCCGTTGTGACTCGACGAAACGATGCTGCTGGTTGGAGAAGGCACGCATTGAGTCACGCTGACACTCGAGTCGTATTCAACCCCGTCAGCCTCTGCGAGCAGCCTCTGCAACCCTCTGATGTACTCCACCGCCATTCGCAGCGTCTCCACTTTCGACAGCTTCTTGCCTCTGTCTCCGTAGCCAGCTGCGATGTGGCTTGGAATATGCTGTCTCAGAGTCGCAAAACCATTGTTCACTTGCTTCACGCGGTTCCTCTCGCGAGCGTTCCTCCTCGCGACAGCCACTGGCGGGGGTTGGCCATTTTTCCCGTGCTTCTTCAGCCTCGACGGATCGTACGGTGGTAGAACAGTCGCAGAATTGATGTCAGAATTGTTGTTGTTGTTCTTAGGGACGATCAGATGAGGCTGGTTGCCGATTATGTTGCTCTCGTTGTCTTGCAGCGTCCTCAGCAGCATCAGCTGTTCTTGATCGTTGCCATTTATCTGCACCCTGTTGCAGAACACTGTAACGCCCATCGTAGTCATTTTGACGGGTCTTCTGGGTCTCTGGATCGAGAAGAACGTGTCGAATCTGGGATCGTGGACTGGGATTGAGATGGTCGTTTCTGGAGACTGTTTTCATCAGTTTCAGAGTTGATATACGCGGTCCAGATCGTCGCGATCGTGGAACGTCGTTTACGTCGTGAGAATAGCGAGGCTTATCGACTCTAATGCCTGTCGAGGACGAGTCTAATTGATAGACTTATAAATAAAACGCGGCTACCCTCGAAGATGATCGTAGACGATTGTTCGATTTCACGCTTGAATCTGGGTCGGAAGATTTTCCATCGATCGAGATCGTCGAACTTGCTTGCTTCTTACGTCGAATTTGCACTTTTTGTGCTGTGGATACAGCGACATCGAGGCACTGGGGTTTCATTAACGTGTAAACGAGTCAACGATTGATTAAATATCTCTCCAGCGAACAATAAACATCGAGATTACTTTTAACGATCGTTAGAATTGAACAGGTACGACGATTAGAGCATATCGTGGTTGAAAAATTGGCGAACGTGCAGGTTTCTGTCGTCGACGATCGTCGAAGCAAGCTTCGTCGTAGCTTTCGATAGTCCACGGGTTCTTTTTCTACCAAATGACGAAGCTGATGACCCGAACCAAGATCCAATTGTCTCGTTGTCGGTCAGAACGGCTTAAGTAAAGCATGAGGTCACCGTCTATTCTTCTCTCGCGACGGTCGTCGACTCCTTGGAAATTGTTCCTCGCGATCTCTGCGAGTAGTCGTTGCTCCTCGAAACGGCTCGAAATCGTTCGAGAATCAGCTCGAGCCACTCGAGAATCAGAACCAACGATCTCTGAATCGTGTTATCACAATATCGACTATAGTAATCGCGTGTAGCACCAGTTGAACGACTCGAAACAGAGACTTCAAACAATCATTTCAATGGTTTATCAAGGCACTTGTTCACGTAAGGCACGAATGCTTCTCGCACAGGTTTGATCTTCTTCAGAGGGTCGAACGACGCCTCGTCGACGCGACTCCATCCAGAAACCGTCGACACCCTCGAGATCGCTACCGATCAAGCAGTCGTGGAAGTTCGCGAACGCATCGCCTCGCGGTTCGCTGCATCGCGTTCGAAGTCGACAACGAGCGCGCGTGTTCACCAAACGGAAGACCTCGACGCGTCTAATCGTCGTCTCTGCGCCACGAAGCGACGCGGATGGACGCTCGAAACGGAAGACAGCAAAGGGCTGGAGAGACGAAGACAACTGCCACTCTGGTGGGGGTTTTAAGCACGCGCCGTAGCCGTCTAATCCAACGAGCAGGCAAATTGAACTGTCCTCGAGGTCGTCGTCAGCTCCAGTCCTCTCGATCCGCGTTCTCCAATCGCGCGCGCGACTCTGCACTCGCGATTTCCTCGCGATCTCCTCGTGGTCACTCACTGCAAGCTTCCTCTTCGGGTCACCACGGTATCCAACATCGATCACTGCTGCCTTTTTCCTCTTTTTATTCACGCGTATGCGTCTCGACCCTGATCAGACCTCCGTGCTACGCACCGCATGGCGTCCGCGTTGAGAATGAACGCGGACGTCCGATAGATGGGTTAGGTTTCAGCGTTTTACAGAGCGAGACGGAGGGCTGGTACCGCAGGGTGGCACGCAGAGGGGTTCGAAGGGCAGGGGAGGCTGGTGGGCCCTGCGAGGGACGGAAAGGACAGGATATGACACGACGGAGCGGGATAGAGACGATGCCAGAGGCGGTTGGTGGGGATTTTGAGCACGCGCCGCAGCCCCCTCGTTTCTTCTCCCCCGGAACTGAAAAGGGGACCGTGCGCGCCATATGCTGAGGGGGAAGCGCGTGTGCCAGTTGCGTGCGCCTCGTACGTGTCTATGCCAAGACCCGTATGCACTTATACGAGCGTGTACAAGCGTGTACGAGCGTGTGAGAGCGACGCGAGGCTCGTTTCGAGCGATCCAGCGAGTTGAGCCTTCTTGTTCCTTCGAAATGCGAGTTTCCTTGGGGGTGGTCGACGACCATTTTGCGTTCAGATTGCATTGAAATTCATCGCGTTTGGTAATCGCGAATGAATATTTAAGTCGCGTCCTTGAAGATAGGCGACCCTTCGAGCGTGTCGATAACGCGAAAGGAAGCGCAGAGCAACTGCTTTGTAAACGTGACAAACGATTTCGTGGAAGTTCGCAAAAATTACGAGGCTAATCGCGTATAGTCGAACCGTAATCTGGTTTTTCAGTCGATCGTGGATTATGCGAGGTCCTCCAAGCAGATATTCAAATGCAGACGCGTTTTCAGATCTAAATGGAGGGCAGATTAGCGAAACTGACTGTGCTGAACAGAGTTTCCCTCGCGAAAAAAGATTTCAGACGCGGAGGAAGGATTATTCCGTTGATCCGATTTACTTCATCCCTTTGTGCTGGCAAGTCGGTTGCGTAAAACGAAAACAATTTCCTCGCGCATCTGTCGATCGTCGACGGTTTTACGACGATCGAGAATCAGATCGAAGCGAGAGATCTCTTGAAGAAAGCTTGAAAAACCTTAAATCTCGAGTTATTCTTTCTCAAACGCTTCTACACGTATTGAACAAATTTAGAAAAAAGAAATCGTGCACGTTTTAACTTGAAATCAGTATAATTCTCATCGAAAACAATTTCCTCGCGCATCTGTCGATCGTCCACGATTTTGCAACGATCGAGAATCAGATCGAAGCGAGAGATCTCTTAAAGAAAGCTTGAAAAACCTTAAATCACGAGTTATTCTTTCTCAAACGCTTCTACGATTAAAAAAAAAGAACTTATGTACGTTTCAACTCGAAATCAATTCTATTGAATAGAATTCTTACTCGAGAACGTTGCTCTCTGGTTCGTTTCTAACGTAACGGCGCTTTCTCCTAATTCGAAAGGAGCAGAAGAAAAAAAATTGAAATAAATTCTCTCACAATTCGTCGAAGGGTACGCAGGAGCGAACGGCTCAGAGGGATTTGGCCTAGATCCAGTTTATATTCTGTATACCTAAGCCTGAGAGCGCGACCCAAACCCCACATAATGGGGGGCACGATTCAATTTATAGTGTGAAATATACGGACAACGCGCGATCCCTTTACGGTCCTCTCATTATAATAATAATTTGCGACTGGATTTACCGACAGAATTTATGCGAACTCTCTTCGTGGGCTTGAGAAACGAACCATTGCAACAACCACTCATTTTAATTTAACATTGCACAGTTCATCGACAACATTTCAATACAAATGTCTACGAATCGCAAAATTTCTGGTCTGCAATTAAAAAAAAATGATCGCAATTATCCTCTGACGTTTCATTTTGCAACATTTTGGAAACTTTGAAAGACACTCTCAGCTAGCGTCCTCTTTCAGAGACCCCATCTGCGATCAGAAAACTCTGAGGGTGGCTAAATAGATTCGACGACGAAGATGGTCTACAATTAAATATAAAAAATGCTCGCAACTATTCTCTGACGTTTCATTTCGCAACAAAGTGAATCTTGAGAACCTTGTAAGACACTTTCAGCTAGCGTCCTCTTTCAGAGACCCCATCTGCGATCAGAAAACCCTGAGGGTGGCTAAATAGATTCGACGACGAAAGCAGAGATGTCAGCTCCGCGAATTTATAATAGAAAACACGTAGGAGTCGCTGTGAATGGTCGAGGATCTTTGATCTCGCGCAGGATGGAAACGCCTCGCAGGATTACGAGCTTGAAAATCCTGGAGACTGCCAAAGTAAGGCCAGCATCGTTTTCGTGTGGGCTGCGGGGAATTCTCGCGAGCGTATAAAGTTATCAGGCCTCGAAACGGTCGAATAATCGCATCGATACCAGCGCGGATAATACCGTGGCTCCTAAATATATACGTGGTGTGAACGAGGCCTTAGCCACGATCGGATTCTACGCTGCGTTTGTCTGGATACGTAAATCCGGATGATAATAATTTATTGAAAGACCCCTTTTTACAGGGCCGTCTCTGGCGCCTCTTCTGGGAATCTTTTTCACAGCGCGTCCACGGTGGCAAGAATTAGTCCTCCTCTTCGTTTCAGACGTTCCTTTTCTACTGGATCAACATATTACTGGACTTTACAGCTTTTTGACAGGAGTTTCCTCGGTTGAATCGAACGGTGGCCATTTTTGGGGATTTTTGGGTGGGCTAACACAATAATCAATAATTTAAAGCTCGAAGAGATCGAGAGTGATCGAATTAGTCCCTCGACAACGTTTATTTTCTGCTGAATCGGCATATTATTAAACTTTATTGCTTTTTAACACGAGCTTCCTCGATCGAATCAAACAGTGGCCATTTTTGGAGATCGTTGGACGAACTCACGCAATAATCAATAATTTAAAGCTCGAAGAGATTAAGAATAATCGATTGCAACGACTGATGGTATTCGAAAAGATCGTCTCTCGAATTTGGCAAGGGTTGAACGCGATCTGTTGCTTCCTCGAGATGAAAATCGTCGGGGTGGAAAACTCGACGGGCGGTGGAAGAGTGAAAAAGCAGTAATAACGCAACGAGTGGTTCCGGCTGAGAACGTGTCGATGCGAATAGTCGACGGGGTCCTAGGCACGTACAAGAGGGAAAAAGGGATGGATAAAGTGGGGCAGAAAGGGGGTGGGCCCGTCGGGGCCTTTGTTAGGACGCGTGCCCTTGCACGTGTGCACGTCCAATGCCTACGCACTTCTGTTACAGGGTGCAGGGGCGGTTTTCGAAGCCGTAAATATTTTTTTACTTATCGCCAGCAACGATATTCGCTTTCGTACGCGTGCAACAAGTAATTTCACAGAGTTAAACCCAAAATTTATCTTCTAATATTCTTCTACAAGATCTCTCAAAAATTCAATTCAAAGCTCTCGTTTAAATATCCACTATTTAATTAGAAAATTAAAGAAGAGAATTTTCTGAGTTTCAGCATAAGAACAGAGGTATTATTTAGCTTGTAGTATTCAAAAATTTAATTCAAAGTTCTCGTTTAAACGTCCACTATTTAATTAGAAAACTGAACACAACAATTTTATAAGTTTTAGCATAAGAACAAAGTATTCCTCTTCACGATCTCTCAAAAAATTTAATTCAAAGTTCTCATCTAAATCTCCACTATTTATTTAGAAAATTGAATACAACAATTTTATAAGTTTGAGAATAGAAACAAAGGTATTTCAGCTCTTCGAGCAGAGAAACTAGAACGATATCGTTTACAATAGGAACCTCGCAGCCCAGAATCGAAACGGAACGGATTGGTCCCGTGGACAGAGGGTGGTAAGCCGAGCAGGGTGATCGTATAATTTTGCACAATGTAAACGGTGCCCATGTAGCCTCTACCGTGCCAAGGGAGGACTAGAATTACATTTTCCTAGCTGAATGGAGCGCACCTTCGTACCCAGGATCTCGCACAATCGCGCGTAAGTACACGTTGCGAATCAGGGGCGGATTAATGAGAAGCTCGAGCGGTAGAAAAAAATACGAACCGTGTATTTTCGAAAACACTGAACCACGTGGCAGGCACGACAATCGAAATCAGAAATAGTTGGATCGCATTGCGAGTGTTCTCCGCGATAATAGAGCTTTATCTCGAGGGAGTAATTGGTCGAGTGGGACACGCAGAAGCTAAAAATCCGAAGCGTTCCTCCTGGTTGGACTTGATCGACCGCAAAACGAGCAGAAGAAGACAGCAGAAGTCTCGTTTTTGCTCAGAGCAGTCGGAGGTATACGGTTTAATCCGCGCCAACGGATCTAACGCGAGTTTTTTCCACCTCCGGCGAAAATACCATCGCGAAGCAGAGCCAGGGCTTCCACGAACAGCCATGACGCATGTGCGACAAAATTCTGCGGAGGGTACGTGACTAATAATAATAATCAAGGGTCTGAGCTCTGAAGCCTCGCCGCTGGAAATCGTTCGAGTTGTTCAACTCAACTTCGTTTCGATTCTGCCCACAAAACTGTATCGAAGATCGATCAAAGCTATCCACAATTTATATCCTTCGATCGTCCACGGAATTTCGACCAAGTGCACGCGTAATGAAACTCCCTCGAACGTTAATTAAAATTCCACAGCGTAAATTCAACCCCATTGTCCAGTTGGACGTGAGGCAGCTTGCTTTCTCCTGAGAAATAAAATTTAACGAGACACTCGTATCGATCGTTAATTGACGCCGTGCTCTCGATTTCGTCTGCGCTGACCAGAAGCGTTGTTCGTCTTGGCTCACTTTCGCTAGGCCTGCGAGGCGTTTAAGTGCTCGCGTTACGCGCGCAGTTGTAAGTGCACGCTCGCGTAAAACGCTCGATATTTCGTCGAGTTTCAGGTCGTTCGAGTCTGGCTGTTATCGAGGATCGCCCAGAGCCGCGGGGACCACTTACGAGTTACGAGCGCACGGTGCACCAGAGACTTCCATATCGATTGGAGTCGCGTGGCTGAAGCGTGGCGCGTCATCCCTCTTCTTCGTCGCGTACGCGTTCCTGCGGCTCGCTCGAGGAGGTGCGACGAGGAACGCGTGTCGCGCGACGCGTACTCGAGGAGGACAGACCTCGTGAAGGGCGGAAACAGGGGCCAGAGGGGCAGAGGGAGAGGAGAAAACGCTTTCAGACACGCTTCGTTCGTGTGCCTGAAACGTCTGACGTGGGACCAGCTGCCCTTTGCCGTGGCTGTTGCGACCAAACGGAATCTCGTTTACCTCGCGACAATGCGACGATCCTTCGTCTCCCTTCCAGAGGGATTTAAAGGGAACGGACGCTCTGAGATCGAACCAATGGTCTAACATCTGATCGAAGACGAGCCTCGAGGTTTGATGTCGTTGCGAAGGGTACCAAGTGATTCTTTTGTAGCAATTTCTATATTAAAAGTTGCATAGTAGTCTGACTTGATATTTCCATTTCATTCGCCTCTAAATTTGGACTCTGAAATTTTTTAATCATTTTTAGATAGTCAGAGAAATCTAACATCTGATCGAAAATGAGCCTTGAAGTTTGTGCGTCGTTACGAAGGGCATCAAGTGATTCTTTTGTACTAGTTTTTATATTCGAAGTTGCATAATGGTCTGACTTGCTATTTCCACTTGATTCGCTTCGAAATCTGAGCTCTGAAATTTTTTAATAATTTGTAGAGAGTCAGAGAAACATTTCAACCCCTTCAAAGGCTTGCAAACGCTCAAGATAAATTCTTCCACTTATTTTTAACACTCGTGCATTCCAGTATCCTTCGATAAAGGGCGAAGAAAGTGCGTTTTACCTTGGCGTTGATCCTTTCCTCCGTTTGAAATGCGAGAGAGGCACGAAGGCATGCGAACGATTAATAATGTCGCGTGACTCACCTTTCGGTGGACGTTAATTTATGGCGCAATTTGTCGCCAGAATTTCCATGCGAAACGTATCAATACGGTTAACAAGAGCGTAATTGAATATAGGTTCGCGTAAAAAACACAATGGCTGTAAATTCACTATGAGACGAGGAAAGGTTGACTCGCGGGAGAGAAATTTTGTGGAAAGAAAAACGCGAGCGCGATGGATCGCTTAAAAATACAGGCCAGGTTTACGCAATGGTCATTAACTCAGGCTCCAAGTCATTTTGCACTGATTTGAAGGCTGTTTACTCGTCAGCGGCGTCGATAGTGAAACGCACTTTCGTACCCGGTGACTTGCAGGTACCGCCGCGCAAAGCAGGTGAGAGCTACTTGCACCTGGACACGCTGAAATTAACCGGGCAACAATCGAACGGACGGTTTTATCGGCACCAGAATCGTTTCGATTAATCGGCTAATTAAATAACCGCGAAACGTTCTATGAGAAATTTCGCAAAACCAATGAAAACGCCTTTAAACATTTTCGTTTCAACGTGGACCTCTCTCGATGCTTTCAAATTTAATTAATACACCCTCGTTCGACGTTACAAATAATTACAGCAATGCAAAAAAGAATGGCAAGAGAAATTTCGCGAAACCAATGAAAACGCCTTTGAACATTTTCGTTTCGACGTGGATGCTTCCAGATTTAATGAACACTCGTGGATGCACGTTCGACGTTACAAATCACGATTTGTGTAATGCAAAAAGAGTGACAAGTCGAGCGAGCATGGTCGAAAAATCACGCAACCCCAAGCGGAACCAGCGTGGCCCCTGGTGACCGTGAAATCCTCGATTTCTGCTCGAACCACGTTCCCTAATTAAGAAAAACACGCGTTTCCTAGTGTTTTGGGGGCTCGTGGCTTCCGACTTCCTCTGCTGGACGGACAGATAGGTTGGTTCCTGGTTTCCAGTGAACGGTTCTCTCTCGCGTCCAATATCCATGGAGCATAACATATGCGGGCAGATGGTTTCTGCCCCCTTCCAGCTCCCCCTGGCCACGTTCGATTTTGATCTTTCCCTCTTTCTTTATCTCCCTTTCTCTCTCTCTCTCTCTCACTCTCACTCTGTTTCTGTCTCGCTCGCGTCGTTTCCTTTCGTTCAATCGTACGCGCAGCGACCCGATCCAAAAAAGCCCGGGGCACCCTCTACGTAGAGTGCTCTTGCCTGTTGCCCACCCTAAAAATATCCTGGACTCATCCAACCACCCTGTGCACCCATCAGCCACGTGCGCAGTGGTTCTCTCTGTCGCTGACAACCACTTGTGGAGCCTCGCTTTTTATAGACGAGTCGTTGGTGCGTCCTCGATGTCGCGAGAATTCGAAAGTAACCACTGCCGATATAAATTTGCTCCCTTTAGAATAATTTTTGGCGATGTTGGTAGTTGAAGTAGTAGAAGAAAAAATTTACCAACAATTTGATCAAGTTTTGCAACGCTGAGGCAACCTTGCGCACGCGAGAGAAGCGTGGAATGAATTTTAGGGGTGGATTCAACCCTTTAGAATTATTTTCTAGCAACGATGGTAATTGAAGCGGTTCAAGAAGAAATTTATTAACAATTTGACCAAGTATTGCAACGTTGAGGCAACCTTGCACACACCAGAGAAGCTTAGAATGAATTTTAGGGGTGGATTCAACCCTTTAGAATTATTTTCTAGCAACGATGGTAACTGAAGCAGTTCAAGAAGAAATTTATTAACAATTTGACCAAGTATTGCAACGTTGAGGCAACCTTGCGCACGCAAGAGAAGCATAGAATGAATTTTAGGGGTGGATTCAACCCCATGGCATGCGACGTTATTCTTTTATGTCTTCGACCCCGCGCGTTCGCACCAGCGCCACTCTCTCTCTCTCTCTCTTTTACCTCGTCGAACCCACCCTGAGTTTCTCCTCGTTCCACTTCACGTGATTCTTTCTTCCATCGTCGTCCGTCCTCTTCCACGCGCGCTCGTGCGTCAGGGGTGCCACGCAACCCTCCATTTATCTGGGCGAGTGCCTGCACATGCGTGTTCGCACGAGGCCAGTGGTTTTCAAGCGATTAACGACCGCTCAGATGTTTGCGATTTTTTATTTTTTTCTTTCTTTAAATCCCAGCAGAGCAGACATCGTCTAATGACGGTACTGCGAGGAGTTATGTTTGCGCGACGAGAGTCGATCGTCGCTCTTCCGCCATCGCTGCTGCGTTATTAAACCGTCGTTGTTAAACTCGACGAATCGTGGAGAGAAAGTATTGTAAATTCTAACTGAGAACCGTCTTGTTATGCAAATTGATCTAACTGTTTCTTTGGGGTAAGACGAACTTTTTGATTGACTATGTGAGAGAGAAATAAAGGAAAACGCGTGGCAGAGAAGCGTTCAATTTTCTCTCGCTTCCTTCATCTACTATTTTTTTTCTTCTCATTCTAATTAAAAAATTAGGAAAGTACTGCGCTCGAAAGATAAAAGAAAACGCATAGCATAGCAAAGAAGCGTCAAATTTTCTCTTGCTTCGTCCATCTACTATTTTTCTCTTTTCGCGTTCCGATTAGAAAATGAAAATTAGAAAAATGCTGCGCTCGAAAAATAAAAGAAAACGCGTGACAAAGCAAAGAAGCTCTTATTCTTTTCCCTTCTCATTCTAATTAAAAAATCAGGAAAGTCCTGCGCTCGAGAGATGAAAGAAAACGCGTTGCAATGCAAAGTAGCGTCAAATTTTCCATCCCTTCGTACAGTTTCTATCTTTTTCTCTTTTCTCGTTCTAATTAAAATATTAGAGGGTGATAAGAAATGTAATAATTTGCGTTAATTCGTTTGAGGACCACTGTGTCACCGCACGAGATCGGTGCAGTTATGCCGGATCACGGTTCCCGTATCGTCGCGCGTTTCTGTCTGGGGCCCAGCACACATATGCCACCTGAATGCTGGAAATCAGTGGAGAGGGGGCTTCAGAGCAGTCAGGTTTCTGGATCAAGTCGAACTTTTCGGGGATGCAAATTGGGATTAGCCCTCCTGTGCCGGTTCTGCCAGAATGTGCCCTGCATACTGCGCGCGTATGCATTAGTCACGTATGCATACCTAATTTATCATTTTATGCGCCGATACGACTGAAAGGGGTGCCCCTCACGATTTTTTTCTCTTCCCTTCGATCCATTCTCTTTCTATTCGACCAGACTTTATGAAACGGTCGTGCGTACTCACAATAAACACGAGTCGCACACCAGACGACGTGTTTCCAGTATGTTTCGCTTTTGGAACGCGAATTATTTCTCGTTTGTTGGCTAACGTACATCGCGACGGTTTCTATTGCATTGTCCACTGGCGATGGACGTCGATAAGAGCTTCCACAGGCCTCACAATTCAACGTACGACTCGTAGTTGCTTACTTTACTGAGCACTCGTAAATTAGATTCTCAGAGACGCGTTATTTTTTTTTTAAATTAGACAGCACGGTGGTCGCGAATTTTTGAAACGTAAAACGCAACAGTGTGGACGTTTCTGAGGAAGGGGACACTCGCGTGCTGTCACAGGCGAATTAATGGCAATATTAAATAACTGTATGCAGGCGGCTGTTGGTGCGTGCGCTCGCATAAATAATTCACTGGCCTGGGTGGTGAGTACGGGGAAAAGTATCCGCCTCAGTCGAACGTTCTGTCGATGGTATCGTTCGAAAAATAATAGCAATGACCGTCGTGTCGTATTTAATGCGCTTAAACACGATATTTCAACCCTTCGATGAGACACGCGCGCTTCGAGTCGGAAAATGAGACATTTGCGAGCTCAATGTTCATAAAACGAAGCACCAAGCCTTTAAAAATTCTACAGAAATTAGATTTCTAAGGCTAATTGCTCAGCTCAAGGCAAGAACGTCAGTTACACGCGTCTGAGAGGAAGAAGAGGCTCTCGAAAGGACGCAGAGAGACGAAAACGCCACTGTTGAGGATCGACAATGTTTGTTCGAAATGACGCGATCGAAGAGTTCAATTTTCATAAAACGAAGCACCAACCCTTTAAAAAGTCTACAGAAATTAGATTTCTAAGGCTAATTGGCTGGCTCGAGGCAAGAACGTCAGTTACACTCGTCTGAGAGGAAGAAGAGGCTCTCGAAAGGACGCAGAGAAACGAAAGCGCCGCTGTCGAGGATCCACAATGTCCGTTCGAGATGACGCGATCGAATCTGGACAATAACGCGTCCCAATCGCAGAGATAAATCTCCATATCTGACACAGGGTGGAATGGATCGTTTTTCTGCGAGCAACCAAGGAAGAATACTCTTTCAGACCCAACGCCAGGCCCAACGAGAATGAAGAGAGACGAAGAGGTTCGCAGGAAAAAGCGACCAGACGTTTTCTAACATCGCTGCGAAAGAAAGCCTGCACGAGCCGTTGAGGGTAGAGAATGAAACCGTGCGAGTGAAAAGAGGAGAGGAGACAGGCCTGGGGGAAAAGGAGGAGAAAACTAGTGGAAGTAGCAGTTCATTCTCCCGTGGCACGGGGACCGTCTCGAATCCGCCTGTTCAAAGAGCTCTCCCTCGGAGGAAAAGGAGCGGAACCCTGGCTGGGATCGACTCCATTCGGTGTCTCTCGTCTGCGAGAAGCGGTGGAAGTGTCGTTTAATTTTTGTGCCCTTTCAGTGGCTACCAGATGGAAATTGATGGGCTATGATTCTTGTGGCTGAGACTTAGAAGATTATTTATAAAATATTCTGTTTAATTCATAACTTTTCTAAATTTCCTTCATCCTATCTAATAATTAATCGTTTTGTACCCTTCACTTGCTAATTAATTTGTAGTTTTGAGCAGATGAATAATCGTTGATGGGCGATGGTTCTTGTGACTGAGACTCAGAGGGTTGCAGGATCCAGCAATTTTTTAAAAAATTGTATCTTCTGTTAATTCACACCTTTTCTAAATTTTCTTCACCCTATCTAATAATTAATCGACTCGCAACTTCCTCTTGCTAATTAATTCGCATTTTCAAACAGAGGAATGATCATTAATGGCTGATGGTTCTTCTGACTGAAACTCAGAGGGTTGCAGGTCTCAGCAATTTTTTTTCATTTAATTCCCCCTTTTTAAAATATTCTACACTCTCTCCAATAATCAATCGTTTGGTACCATCCTCTTGCTAATTAATTTGCATCCTGAAGCGCAGATACGATCGTCGATCGCCCAGCTTTCGATTTTCAAGCAACGACACCCGACAAATCGTTTTATGGGCGCGGCCAAATTAATCACAGCGACAAAGTAACGCGACAGCCCCGTTATTTGCTGAACCAGCGTCGAGCCATATGTTTGAGCTTGAGATTTGCCAGGACGAAGGGATCGAAAGAAGTCCTCGCGGCTCGATTCCGTCCCTTTCAGCCGATTTAATCCTGCGAGACTGTGCTTGCGTAGCTGAATCAACTTCCGTCGCGTCGCGAGCTCAGTTTCGATCGCGATCTTCGAGTCGAACGCGGATAACCGCGTTTCACAGGAGTCTCAGAAGGACCAGGGCGAGTTTCGAGCGACCAGCTGGTCGCTGAATGGTCCAGCGCGATAAAAGCTGGGCCCTTGCAGATTTTACTCCCACGTCGCTTTGCAATTTATATGTGAGTTTCTCTCTCTTTCTCTCGAGAAAGCCATCGAGCGTTGACTGAATCGCAAACTCGAACAGTGTTGCAGGGTAAAATGTAAATTTTGCATCTTTTATGGTAACAATTTTAATCCAAACACTCACAATTTCGATTCAAATCTGATTGCAACAGGTTTCAACCTTCCACTCTTTACTCTTCTATCTCAAAATGATAAGAATTCCCTGCTTGAACAAATACACTTACACTGTAATTAGTAAAATAAGAAAAGCTAGCCACAAAAATGGCACAGACTCTCCACCACCGCAGGATTGAGTGGTAGCAAGAAAACAATTCGAAGTAGACCGCAGAGACTGTCCTTAATGATGCCCCTGTAGATTGGGATCGGTGGCTCTTAATGCGATCAGAAATCAACACAATTAGAGAGAACATGGCGGAGGGGGTTGCGCAGCGTTTTTCTACGCGGCTAATTTTCTGTTAGCGTGCCTCCGCGTCTCGCGCAGGAGCGTATTTCGAAGCGAGCGTGGCACGCGCCGGGGTACGTGGAAGCCACGAGAGAGAGAGAGAGAGAGAGAGAGAGAGAGAGAGAGAGAGAGAGAAGTTGCGGCGCAAGAAGCGGCCAGAAGGCTCTCTCGGATGGACGATCTGAGGGGGAGGCGGGGTTGCGCGAGAGGGGAAGACAGGTGCATCGCACCGCCAATTATATTTCGGTAGGGAAAAACGAGCGGCGCATAAAAACGGGAAAAAAGTCCGCAGGCGCGCGTACCGTCGCGGAGTGGGAAATCGAGTGGAGGGAGAGGTGGTTGCTGAGGGAATCGATGTAAATAAAAAAAAAAAAAAAAGAAAATAAAGTGCACTGTGAAAATTGAGAAACACCAGGAGAAAGTATATGTCATAGAGAGATCGAGTAAAATGCACCCTTAACGAGAGGGTGCCATTCGAAGTCTATTGCTTGCTGAGAGAATCGAACTAAATAAAAAGAAGAAAAGGAAAACAGAGTGCACTGTGAAAATTGGGAAATGCCAAGAGAAAGTATATGCGATATGGAAATCGAATGCACCCTTAACGAGAGAGTGCCATTGGAAGCCCATGTGTTCCAGTTATGATTAAAAGAACTATTGAAAGTGGAGTTTGTGGCTTCCTTTCGAAAGATATTTAAAAAAAATAAAGGAAAACAGAGTGCACTATAAAAATTTTGAAACTCCAAGGGAAAGTATATGTCATACAGAGATCGAGTGCACCCTTAACCAGAGGGTGCCATTGGAAGCCTAAATCTTCCAGTTACGATTAAAAGAACGACTGAAAGTGGCGTCTGATGCTTCCTCTTCAAAGATATTAAAAATCCATTAAGCTCGCGTGCGTTAATGGTAAAAGTCCGTAACAGGGTGCGACGCGTGACCATCTGAGCGCTCTGGTTCCACTCGCCATCGACTTCGAGGGTCGTTACCTTCTAAAAACAAGCCTCGTTAGAATTCGCAAGAGATGGTACCCAAAATTGTCCCTTCGAATACAAGTAAATGTCTCTGAAAGAACAACCAACGCAAAATAGAAAGTTTGTTACGCGAGTTGGTGCAGAAAACGGGACAAGAATAACCGAGAGACAAAGAGGATGCCGCGAGGTGGGCTCGTGAGACGTTTTAATCGCTCGAGCACGCGTTCCGCAAAGACAATATAAATTTTCATTAAACGATGTCCCCGTAAGAAGAATTCCGGTTGGAGACGCGGTCTGGTTGGCCTGGCAAGAAATCGAATCCACTCGAACCTGTCCACAGGCGAAAAAGCGTTGCGAAAGCGTCGATAAAAGGAGAACTGACGAATAAAAAGGCTCGATATATACGTCGAGTCGAGGAAAAAAAGTTAATAAGCGCGGCACGCGCCTTGCCTCTCCTTCCCTTTCTTTAATCGCTTGGCTCCGCGATATTCCACTTTCTTCCACTCACTGGCCATCCTCTCTGACCGTTTATTTTTTTTTTATTTTTCTTCCCACCAATCTCTACGAACGTGATCGAAATTGATATTTTCGTTATTACAAGCAACGACGTCCGCGAGTGTCTATTAATAATGGCCCTTGGCTGGCTGTCGTTGATTACAGGATACTCAGCAGCATTCAATAACTATATCCTGAGCTTCCTCTCGCTCGCGTAATTACAAGGAATTCCAGTCATTTGTTCAATTGATTCGAGCTACGAAAGTAGCTGCTTATTAAACGATCGCTCGCGGTTTTAAATCGAGGATTACTCGCGATTGCTTTCACGAATCCTTTCTCGATCCTGTTAACGAGTCTCCTCAGTGGTTGCACCCTGTCTCGCTGCACCTTTTCTCGAAATAAAACGAAAAAAAGGGTGACAGAAAATTGTTGTGCATCGAGTGCAACGAGAGCAACAGAGTCTGCTTCGTTAAATCGCAAGAAAACGAGCAGAATGAAAATGGCACTGATATTCGAGGAGTCAATTAAGGGGAATTAAAAACAGCGTCGACAGAATTCCACGGTTGCAATAGAGTGGAAGCGTTTATTGTCACAAACGAGGCGACATCGTGGATTAATCGAGTCTGGTGCCCATCATTTGATGGTTTTTCGTGTCGAGAGAGGAGGATGAAAGCACGTGTAGTCCTCGAATGAGGAGGAAGGAGAAAGCTGGGGTTGAAACAAGGGAGAACACGATGGAAGAGGAACGACTGGAGTTGGTGGCGTGCAAACAGCAGCTGCTCGACCTCTTCGTGAAAACTGCCGCTTCTCGAACACTCCTCATCTTTCCCTCTCGTTCGACTATCGACTTCGAACGGTTCTGAATGCCTCTGCGATTGGAGCCCTCTTCGAGGATTACGTCGTAACTCGAGGAGTTCAGAGGGTGCCAAACGTCCTCGCGACGCGAAGATCATCCCTTGAAATATGCCATAATATCGTGTTAACAATTTTTTAATAATTTAAGTTTCATTTTAAGTGTCTTTTTGTAGTAATTCAAGTTTTATTTTAAACGTTTCGAGGAGTTTGAGATTCCGTGGAGCAGAAGTGACGTGGATCGCTATTCGATTGGAATTCTGGCTGTCAATTACACAAGGATCGTGCTCAGGGGCTTCTTAAGGTTAATGATTGTTATTACTGGTAAATTCCTCCTTTCGTGCACGATCGCCTCGGATTTCAGCGATCTTAATATACGACTTCATTCCATCGTTTCGCGACGTATAAGACGGTAATGCGGATACTTTTGATGGTAACGAGAGATCGAAGCTTTCAGGAGCTGTTTTAATCCTGAAACGAGGAAATTCGATGAGTGCTGTGGTTGCAATTACTTTACTTGCACGTGTGTTTCTTGAAAATTGATCTTGCTGGATCGATCAATGGGAGTTACATCAATCGCGTTGCTGTGCGTTTCTCTTTTCAATCAGTAGGGGTAGATTTCAAAATACAAATTTATTACGCATACTTAGACCACGATTTTGAAGTAATTTTTTAGAAGAAATGCTCTGGTTGTACAAGAATTTTCAATTTTCTTCTTTAGACGTGTGTTTATTGAAAATTACTCTTGTTGGTTAAATCAAAGGGGGTTGCATTCGTCTACTCTTGCTTGAAACAGTTACATTGCTATAAGTTTCTTCTTTTAATCAGTAGGGGTAGATTTCTAGGTACAAATTTCTTTTAAAAATCTGTGTGCTTAGGCCACAATAATCGAAGAAATCCTTTTGAAAATTGCTCTGGTTCGTGCAACCAAAGAGGGTTGCATTCGTCCACTCTTCCTTGAAACAGTTGCATTGCTGTGCGTTTTTTCTTTCAATCAGTAGAGGTAGATTTCTAGATACAAATTTCTTTTAAAAACCATTGTACTTAGATCACAATTTTAAACAAATCCTTTCTACTAAAAACCTGTGAACTTAGATCACAATTTTAAACAAATCCTTTACAAAAAATACTCTGATCGCAACAAGACTCCCCAAAAATCGCCCCAGACCACCAGAATCCTCACAAAACAATAAACGAGCAATAATCTTGGTACGTAAAATCGGTTAATAGCAGGTCGTGTCCACAGTTAAATAGCGGGTATGATTAAAACCGAAGAGGACGATTGCCCCCGCCCCGTCAGGGGGGTAACTTTCGTAGCAGCCTCGCGACTTGGTCGTAATTAAAAAAGATAAAACTGTAGGATTACTTTCGCGGTTTCCGTGTTTATCTCGATGGTGTGCCAATCCATCGAGCGTTGGTCAGAGAGCACGCTTGCAGGCGGTGGACAGAGAGAACGCGTAGCGGTTCCAGCGTGGCTCATTAGCCCGCTATCGCGGTTGGCGCGAGCGAGTGTGTTGCCTTGGGCGATGGCACCTTGCGATCGCGACAGACAGGTGCATCTCGTATTTTCGTCCTTCTCGGTTGTGTCACGCGTCTGCTGGTCCCGTCCTCGTCCACTGGTCCGATAACGAGAACGGACTGCCGACGAGGAGGCCCTCAGCGGTTGAACGAGGACAGTCGAGGCACGTGGCACAGAAATAATCGTTTAAATTGCTCTCGCGACCTGCACGATATGCAGATGCCTCGAGGAATCGTCGAGCTTCCCGAGAAATCGTTGGGATTACATTGCTCGTTCAATTTCTCGAACCATCGCCGTGTCTAACGCAGCGGCTATTATCCTGCTCGTCGACAAGCCTCTGCAATTTACGCTCCACTCTGTCGAACCCTGACGAGCTTCCGATCGCGTTCTCCAGTCGAATCGTACAACATTTGATCGATTGTCACTGTCGATAGCCTATTTTTCAAGCCTGCAGACGCTCAAATGAAGAGCAGTGCTTCTTCTGGACGTTGAAGAACGATGGATAATTAAGTGAAGGGGTGCAAACGTCTCTAGTTAATGAGAAGGATCTTTATTGCAGTCGTCGTGTCTGCGGATCATTTTTATCGCGAATTAATTCTAGCTGAAGCATTACGTAATTACTTGACGTGTAATTGGTGAGGTACCACGAAATGGTTGCGCATTGCGGCCAGTTTGCACTGTACTTAGCCGCCATTATGGCGAACGAGTCGCGTCGAACTTCTTGTGATTTATTGCTCGCGAGTAATTTCCATATAATAACAACTGCACCGCTAACAGGATTACCATTAAGCTCTGATAATACTGTTAAGGTTGAGCGTGAGTTACGACGATTCCTGGCGAACCCACGGGACTTTACGAGCGCCGTGTCGCTGGTAATTCATGCGGCCATAGATCACGCGGCGTCGCGGATAAAACGGGGCCACGATACTGCGTATCGCGAGCGATTTCGCTCGATCATAATAAATTCCAGCTCGAGTAAAGAGGAGAAAAAACTGGTCCAGTCGGCAGTCACCCTGGAAAGGACTCGTAGAAAGTTTTATATCGCGCCTGAACGAAGACTGCACCGCGGTGCATCCGCGATGCAGACGCTCCTATCCTGCAGGCGGCCATTGAAAGCTCTCGCGTTCGCTTTTATGTTAACTGCATACTGGCTGGGATAAGGACAAACGATTGCTTTAATGGCTTCGCATCGTTAATCGTGCGAAAAACACCATAAAAATTTTTCTTCTATTCTTTAAAATCTTCTCTGCACTCGTCATTGATCCTCGCAAAGTCCAGAGACGCGAATGGAGCTTCTCTTTCTTCTAATTTTGCATTTTAACTGGTTTCGTGGGTTGTTAAAGAGATGGAAGGCTTCGAATTGTTAATCGTGCGAAGACCACCATAAAAATTTCTTTTCTATTCTTTAAAATCTTCTCTGCACTCGTCATTGATCCTCGCAAAGTCCAGAGACGCGAATGGAGCTTCTCCTTCTTCTAATTTTGCATTTTAACTGGTTTTGTGGGTTGTTAAAGAGACAGAAGGCTTCGAATCGTTAATCGTGCGAAAACCACCATAAAAATTTTTCTTCTATTCTTTAAAATCTTTTCTACACTTTTCATCGATGCTGACAATCTTCAGAGACGCGATTAGGTCTTCTCCTTCTTCTAATTCTTGCATTTTAACTACTTTCATGGGTTATTAAAGAAATAGAAGGCAAGAGACACAGTTTGTCACATGAATTTTGTAACAGATGTGATTCTTGGACAGTAAAATACAATTTATTGTGAAATTTTGTGGTAGATTTCTTGGTTAGCTTAGCAGAAGTGAGAAGTAAGTACGATATAGTCAGACGCTAGTAGTACAGCCACACGACATGGTCAGACGCCAGTAGAACAAGCAAACAATATATTCAGTCCAAAAAATTACATTTTTCAATACAAAAAGATACTGTGCCAGCAAAGTTAATATACAATGATACAAAATTAATAATATAAAGCTTGCAGCTTATTATTCTTCTGAATCATCTCTTTTGCTACACTTTTGCGAAAAACAAACGATCGATTAGTTAAGATATCGACGTTGCAAAGGGTTCCAACGAATTTGAAGAACACCAGCATCCCACGAAGACACAGAAATTCAGTTCCACCCATCCAGAAGCTCTTTTTCTACGTAATTCCCGTGGCAGTTAGAAGAGAAGAAGACAGGGGCCAGCTAACGACCAAAAAGTAGCGGCTGGCTCGCTGGCGAGGGGGTCGAGGGCCCCTCGAAGACGAATTCGTTGTCAAATTGTCTAACAGCGGGGTATTATTATCAAGATGGTGTTGTTCGAGCGCTATTGGCCGAGCCTGCACTCATCTCCACGGCGTACATACTCGAAACTGTGTTCGATTTATCGCTGGAGAGGATCTTGGCTATGTTCCTGCGCTTCCTACCCGGGTGTAACGCGTTCGAGGGTCGCCAGACGGAAAATTTGTCTTCCACCTTGTCCCTTCGTTGTCTTCCACGATCAATTCCAGTCGAATACGACTCGACTCGCGACAGTGTTGTCCTCTTCTTCGAGTTGACGTGTCAATTTGAACGCGTGCTCAGAGCATAAACAGTTCATCAGCGTCTCTGTTAATGAATCTTTAATAAATCAGAGACTCGTCAAGCACGCAAGCACGCGTGCAAAGCACAATGTATCCACGATAACAGTCGAGATTGAGTTATCGATCATCTGCAGAAGATCTCGATGAGATTGCCGCGCGAATCGACGATGGAAACGGAGAACGGTCCGTGGCGGAAGATCGACGACTGCGCGGATCATCCAGGATTTATCGAGCTCGAGGATCTACGGAGAAAAAGACGAACCAATCGCGGCTGGCTCTCGAGCAACCGGAGAAGAGACGGTGAATTTAACAAATAAGGTACACAAAAGATTGAAACGGGCTGCCATTATTTTCTATCCAAACGGAACCTTTTCAGGACGCCCCTCCGCTGCAACGAGCCTATTATTCGCGGGTACGGATAAAAATCTTGCTTTTTCCACGAAGAATACAGTCGCAAATTCTTTCATTTCGAGTTACACAATTTTAGAAACGAGTTAACAGAGTTTTATTCAGCTCTTGTTTGAAATGAAGCGTGCGTGAGTCAAAAACGAAGCAAACTAAATTGAAATACCACATTTTTTACGTGAAAATTGTCAGGAACTCTCGAGATTCATCGACGAATCGTCTTCGACTCTTTCCCCTGCAGTTACACAATTTCAAAAACGAGTAAACAGACTTTTATCGATTTCTTCTTTGAAACAAAGCATACTCAACTGAAAAACCAAGCAAACTAAATTGAAATAGCACATTTTGTACCTAAAAATTGCGAGTTCCTCGCGAGATGCACTCGACAGATAACAGTTCCACCCAGGCGCGAACAAGTGCTGGTTCACCGTTACCAGAAATCGAGGCACGATGAGCAGAGGTCATAAATCGCGATCAGAGGACTGCTCGTCGAGGATCGCGGGCAGGAGCTGGCAATTACTCAAAAGCAAACAGCGCCAGTAATTGCCTCTCGCGTGGCTCGTTCATTATTCGAAATAAAAGTGTATCTCATTGGCGAGATCTTCTGGACTCGATCGGATGCCGTTCGATTCCCTGCAGGATTCCTCAGCGAACGTGGGGTCAATTCTGCGCGCGAGAGTCCTCGAAAAAAGAGGACCACGCGCGCGCTCGCGCAGGAAGTGACAAGGCGGTGCAGCGGGTCGATAGAAGAGGAAAACCTGCTCGAGATGAGACGAGAACGAGCTGAGAGCATCGCACGCGAGTCCATAATGATGCATCGTCCTCAGAACACGCTCGCCTCTGATCCTGATGGCCAAAGCGAGTGGACAGTCCTCGCGAATCGATCCTCGAGGATCCTCAGCGACTTCTGCTAACTTTTCAAGAGAAACAGCCAACATCTGCGACGTGCGAACGCTCGCGATTAATGGTTCGAGGATGAATATCGTCTCGTAACAGTAATTCGTTCGTTTCAGACGGCTCGTTAAGCGAGCGCTGGCAAAATCAATCGTTCGACTGTTGAGGAAAATTCAATTACGATGGCGGACATCCTCGACTTCTCGCGACGCTCCACTTCGCAGAGGTTACTCGTGTAAGTGGAATATGCTCGTGTACGAGTTTACTTTCTATCTCGTTTCTCGTTTACAAGCGTCGCCCGTCAATTATTTGCATAAACTCCCGTGTGCCAGGGCTTCGTGGCCTGTTCCTCGTAATTGTACGGTTATGCCCCGCGGGTTTCCAGGAACGCTGTTCGTGGCTCTTCAAAATTTCGCCACCGATCATAAAAATATACTTCAGTGCGCTGTCGATTAAATGCACGATTCGTGTATACGTTTATTCGTCGCGTACACATCGAGAAACAATTTTGAAACAAACCTCACACGTGTGTTTCTCGATACTATAAAGTTCTTTTATTTTTAATATAATTTTTTTTATTTTTAATGACACTCCTGCTATTTTATTCCAATGATTCGTGCGTACGTTTATTCGTCGCGTACACAGCGAGAAACAATTTTGAGACGAATCTGAACACGTGTGTTTGTCGATACTAAAGTTCTTTTATTTTTAATATAATTTTTTATTTTTAATGACACTTCTTCTATTTTATTCGATCGACGCGTTTTTCCATTCGTGTTATTTTTACGTATCCAGTTAATTAAGTCGCCTCTCGCGAGCTGTGACAGCGCGAAATTACGACTGGGTAATGCACGTTTATTATAAAGCAATCAAATAGAGGGTCGTTAAAAATCTGGCCACCGACGTAATTACGAGACCCCGTACCCCTCGCTGTTTTTACGCGTCTCGTGTGCGAAGGCTCCTTGGGAAGTAAGTATCGCACGGTTTAATTGACACGAATGTCACGGCTTTTCGAGTCGTCTCGTTGCCTTGCGAGAGGGTGCAAAACGCGTCTCGAGGTGTCGCGTCCAGTTTTATCGTCGCTGTTACCATTTTAATGACCGTTTAGCCTGTCGTGATTTAATTGCGTACTCAGATCTCGCGCTGCGATACTCGCCTGTCGCGAGATATCGAGTTCAGATTGAAATTTTAAATCGGATGACAAGGTTGAGAGGGTTGAAACGGAGAGGGTTAGTCGAAAAATAGAGCTAGAGCTTTGCTTTTGAGAAGAATTTGATTAAAAAAAAAATTATTTTGAAGGTTCAATGGTGTTCATTTATAAAAAATTAATTTAAAACGTGACTGAGCAAGATTCTAAGGCGATAACCAAAAGGAGAACGAAAATAGCGTTGCTACTTCCTTTTGAGAAGAGTTTAGCTAAAAGAAAAGTTATTTTAAAGATTCAATGATGTTAAAATTTGTAACAAATTTATTTAAAACGCGACTGAGCAAGATTCTAAGGCGGTGAACCAAAAGAGAACGAGAATAAACGACGACTGAAGTACATATATACCTTGTAAACAATTTGGAAAGTCCCGTACAACGTCGCGTGTGTTCCCTCGCATATTTCACTCGCTTTGAACACGTGGTTCCGTGATTATCGATCGAAATTGCGGATCGATTGATAAATATCGATCCGTTGCTGCTCGCGAAAGCTCGTACAGGCGAAATCGACCGCCAGAGGGGCCCGTTTTTCTTTTCTTTTAATCCCTCCGTCTCTCATTTCGAGGCCAATAAGAGAATTGCACTTAAAGAAAGTGCTGTTAACGAGCATTGCGTAACTTCGTGCAGCGACAACAGATTTCCGTCGCACGGAATTAAACTCGAGTCCCTCGATAATCGAATAATCGCGACACAACTCGAGATCGGTTATTAATTTTTTGCCCAGATCGCGAGAAGCGCCAGGCTCACGTCTTTCACTCGAGATCCAGTTCTCGAGATTGCACGTATTATAATATTCAAAAATATATTTTATTACACTCGTCGCGTTATTTCTCAACGGTTCGCAGCGAGTTTCAGAAAAGACAGAGGCCACTATCCTCCTGCGTAACCACTTTCCCGCTTATTTCAGCGCTAAGTTATTCCCACAGCGCGACGATAATTCAATCGTCGAACGAGAGGTACACGAGTGTACCATTGCGCGAGGAAAGGGTGAACCTGGCGCCACTTTTCACCTCTGTCGTCAGTGAAAATAAAAATTGCTCGTCAACGAGATCAATTTCTCAAATAAATTCATTCACAGAAAGTACACTTTTCATATTCGCGTTCAGTTGGCGCCACTTTTCATCTCTGTCGTCAGTAAAAATAAAAATTGCTCGTCAAACGAGATCAATTTCTCAAATAAATTCATTCACACAGAGCACACTTTTCGTATTCATAATCGCGCCACTGTTCATCTCTGTCGTCATTGAAAATAAAAGAGATCAATTTCTCAAAAAAATTCACTTAAAATAAAATAAGTACACTTCTTAACTTAAAGTAAAATGAGTACACTTTTCAAATTCATATTTGCGTGCAATTCGCGCGCGATGCTCCAATTAAACGAGCGCCAAATCACTGTTGAAGTCGAACCGGAAGACGGGGTGGTTTGTACGGTTGGTGGGCGTCGCGTGGAATGAGTTACGCGCTTAACCCACCCTCTTCTATTTTGTTTCCCCGTGGCCGCGGTTACGTTGGTGCCGATTCCACCTGAGGCTCGTTTATTTTCACGAGGCAACAGTGTTTCAGCCGCTGAACGGAGGGCGAAATAAAAGGCAGGCCGCCTCGGGAGCGCGCGTTTCACGATACACCGGCTCATCGCTGGAGAAAAGGGTCGGGCACGGCCAGACAGAGACGAAGGATCCGGGTTCGGTGGGAACCCGAGAAGTTGCTGCCGTTCCCGCTCCCGTCGTCGCTGGGCTAGCGATGGCCACTGATCGCCCTCGAAAACAGTTCAGAACCAGCTCTGCCATCAACCATTTCCTCGATAATCGTATCGATCATCCACTGTACCAGTTTGAAACGCTTCAAATTTATCTAATTATCGTTAAAATTGAAAATTGCAAATATGGTAACTTTGAAATGCTCAGTGTCACGTCAAGTTCTCCAATGAACGGTTCAGAACCAGCTCTGCTATCAACCAACCTCGATAATCGTATCAATCATCCACTGTACCAGTTTGAAACGCTTCAAATTTATCTAATTATCGTTAAAATTGAAAATTGCAAATATGGTAACTTTGAAGTGCTCAGTGTCAAGTTCTCCAATGAACGGTTCAGAACCAGCTCTGCTATCAACCAACCTCGATAATCGTATCAATCATCCACTGTACCAGTTTGAAACGCTTCAAATTTATCTAATTATCGTTAAAATTGAAAATTGCAAATATGGTAACTTTGAAGTGCTCAGTGTCACGTCAAGTTCTCCAATGAACGGTTCAGAACCAGCTGTGCCATCAACCATCCTCGATAATCGTATTAACCTTCTACTGTACCAGTTTGAAACTCTTCAGTCTTGTCTAATCAGCGTTAACCTTCCACTGGATCAGCCTAAAACGCTTCAAACTCATCTAATTATCCTTAAAATTGAAAATGGTAACTTTGAGGCGCTCAGTGTCACAGCAAGTTCTCCAAACGAACTTAAATATCCGCAATCAAAGAATAAAACCTTGTTCTTCGTTATCAACGCTAATGAATCTGGGAATTTGTAGCATGTAAACGTTAGCCAGTGCAGAAAGTAACGCCATCGCTGGCTGGCGAACAACGGACGCGAATAGAATGCAGTCGAGTCGCGTTCCAAGCGGGTGTACCAGCCGTGTACGTGCAGAGAGGATCGCCTGAAGTGAGCGGCACATAGGCAGAGGCGTGCGAGAGTGAAAGAAGCGAGTCGAGAAGGCGAGTAAATCTGACGGCGCCCTCGAGGAAGGACAGAGAGAGGAGGAAGAGGAAGAAGAGGCTCTCGAGGGCGGCTGAGAAAATGGAAAAGAAAGTCGAGGAAGAGAGTGTTCCTCTCGCGAGAGGGTGGAGGTGAACCGAGATACTAATCGGTATTTCTTGATAGCGGGTCGAACAGAGAACAGAGACGAGTGAGAGAGAGAGAGAGAGAGAGAGAGAAAGAGAGATGAAATTGGAAGATAGCGAGGGTGGCGGTCGCGTGGCCGCGGTACCAGCCGCGCATCTGCATACGCTAGGCGTCACGCTCAATTTACCGTCTGCTTATCAACGCGCTAATCGCATACTAATTTTCCGTGTTGCCTCTTGTAATCGTTCGCCTCTTGAATATTCATTTCTCCTTTTTTCTTTGCACGTGTAATTGCGACTGAACACGATGAGACAGCAGGTATCATCCAGGAGAACGCGATTCCACCCTTTATTCTGCAGCTACGAAAAATTGATTTAATCTAGGTTAAAGTCAGACTGTACTACTGTTTATATGTAACAGTCTGCTGATTATTCATTTCTCCTTTTTTCTTTACATGTGTAATTGCGAGTGAGTGCGATGAGACAGTAGGTACCATCCAGGAGAACACGATTCCACCCTCTATTCTGCAGTTACGAAAAATTGAATTAACCTAGCTTAAAATCAGTCTGTACTAGTGTTTATATGTATAACAGCTTCTTGAATGTTCGTTTTTTCTTTCCTTTTACACGTGTAATTGCGATTGAATGCGACGAGACGATGGTACCATCCAGTAGAGCACGATTCCACCCCTTACTGTACCCTTAAAAAGATCTGCAGCTATGAAAAACTAACTTAACTTATCTTAAAATCAGACTGTACTAATGTTTATATGTAACAGCCTCCTAAATATTCATTTTTCCTTTTTTTTTACACGTGTAATTGCGATTGAATGCGACGAGACGATGGTACCATCCAGTAGAACACAATTCCACCCCTTACTGCACCCTTAAAAAGATCAGCAGCTGTGAAAAACTACCTCGACCAATCTTAAAATCAAACAGTACTAATATTTATGCCTAACACCATGAGAAACAAAAAGTATCTTGTCAATGAAACCTCGTCGCGACACGGGGGTGGAAAAAAAAACAGTAAAAAGCTCGCCTCTTTCACGTCCTGTCCTTTCCACCAATATTTCGATGACAGGAAAAAGCGTCGCGGCTACTCGCAGGAATGAAACAAGGTCTATCGGAGAAACGTGCGAGCAGTCGCAAGAACGACGAAGTGAAACGAAAGGGCCAGCGGAGATCCTCTCGACCCAGAAGCGTAGACGCCGCGGAAGAGGGACAGTGGCACGCGCGTCGCAGCAAAAAAGTATCCGGGGGAAACGCTACCGTACTTGGCGGCTCGGCTCGAAAACGAGTCGATGGTACTCGCAACGGTACCGAGAGTACTACGGGTGGCACGGCAGTGCCGGTGAAAACGAAGAAGAACCGGTGCGTATGCCATGTTCGGTAACTGTTACCGCGGCGCGTCGTCACGCAACAGCGCCTATGCGCCAGGAAAGAGCCAGCAGCGCTCGTGCGCCGCTGATCGAAGCTGGAAAAAAGCGGGCAAAAAGTCTGACCGAGTTGAGCGTATGCACGCGCGCACGGAATACTGGCGCGTCCCTCCGCCTTGGCGAACAGGTGTCGTCGAGCGAGCCTCCTCGCGAGGACGACCACGAGGAACGTACGTCGTTGTCGTAATCGGTCGACACGGTGTAAGTAGGCTTATTGGATGGTAAAACGTATGATATGCGAGCATTTTGGATTGGTACTTTTGATGGACATGAAGAATATGGAAACAGAGGGTGTAGCACTGTTGGATGGGTCGTTGAGTGGTTGATTTCTATGTACAATGTTGGTCCACGCTGTGGATCGAGTCTTTGGGTTTATAGTCTTTTTTAGAAATCATTTGTGCCATTAGAAATTGGCGTTGAAAACGTAAGTCGCAGTCGAGGATTTTGTACTGGTACTTTTACTGGACGAGGAGAATTTGGTACCAGTGAGTGTAGCACTGTTGGATGGGTCGTTGAGTGGTTGATTTCTATGTAGAATGTTGGTCCACGCTGTGGATTGAGTCTTTGGGTTTATAGCTTCTTTTAGAAATCACTTGTGCCATTAGAAATTGACGTTGAAAACATAAGTCGCAGTCGAGGATTTTGTACTGGTACTTTTACTGGACGAGGAGAATTTGGTACCAGTGAGTGTAGCACTGTTGGATGGGTCGTTGAGTGGTTGATTTCTATGTAGAATGTTGGTCCACACTGTGGATTAATTCTTTGAGTTTAGAGACTTTTTTTAGAAATCATTTGCGCCATTGGAAATTGGCGTTGAAAGAAACTGAGATGAAATAAATGTTTAGCTTGAATATCTTTAGTTTTTCGAAAGTCCAATGTTGGTCCACGCTGTGAATTGATTCTCTGGATCCACAGCCGCCTCTAGAAACCATTGGTGCCATTAAAAATCGAAAAAAAATTGTAAATCTTTAGATTTTCGACTATCATTTGCAGTAGAATTTTTTTTAGATGGATTAGAAGAGAAGACAGCGCATGGAATACCACTAGAAAAGTGAGTTTCTCAGTATCCTCTACTCCTTGACACTCGAAAGAAAATTCAACCACCTCTAGAAATTATCTGTGCCATTGGAAATCGAAAAAAATGGTAAATCTTTAGATTTTCGACTATCATTTGCTCTAAAATTTGTTTAGATGTATTAAAAAAGAAGACAGTGCATGGAATAACAGTAGAAAAGTGAGTTTCATAATACTTTCTGCTCCTTAGTCCTTTCAAGAGAAAATTGAAGCACCTCGAGTGCATTTTCAGCCGCAATCGACACGCTCGCACCAATTTCTTGCACTCTGCTTGCAGAACGAAGTATCCATCCGAACGTCGATCATCCAGCGACCTCAGATCCCGCTGGAGGAAGGATTAATTGGCGCAGGGCGCACGCTGAAGACTACTCCGTTTTTACCAGCTAAGATTACGAACTTTCACGAGAACCAGGTGAAGTACACGAATTATCCTAAAATGCTTATAATGGTATCCGTTTCAGAGCAGTCAGCGAAGGCTTTAAAAAAAAACAGAAGACGTGGAGGCGCGTTGGCTTTCGATTGGTACAAAAACCGACTTTTAATCTTCCTCTTTCGACCTCGCGTTGCATTCAGAATGTTCCTGGGTTCTGCCTCGTTACGAAATCACCGGGTAGATGCGGTCCAGGTATTGTTTAATCGTGCACGCACGCACAATGAGCGACTGGAATGGGTTTTTTCGAGGTTTCCAGCACGATCGACGATGCTGCTCGCGATTTATAGCGTTCGTGCGCCACGATGCAACTTTGCTCTCTTATTATACTTCTTCGAGGGCACAGCTATTGGGTTCTGCTTCGTACAAAGTGGCACGAATTGATCTACAGGTACGTTTGTAATTTTTCTTGGACTGTATTTGGCAGATTTACTCGAGAATATTGAAAACTGTTTATTAATTCTTGCTTTCTATTTTGTCTATAGATTATTAGGACCATGCATTGCACTTCTGTTGGAATTTTTAATGGTGCTGGTCGTTGGCAGACAGCTAAGTATTTGTGCAACTCTATTTTATTTGCTATTTCTTACTATTTTAGTTCTCTTTGGTTTTTTTTTAAAGTAGTATCGTAGAATTGTTATATCTACTATAAATTTCAATCATTAACTTGGAAATGTGTTGCAGGCCCTTAAGAATGAACAGTTGGAGGCATGCTCGAGAAAACAAGACAGCTAGGTACTTGTGCAACTCTATTTTCTTTTTAATTTCTTATTATTTTAGTTATTTTTGGCTTTTTTTTTAAAGTAGTGTCGTAGAATTGTTATATTTATTATAAATTTCAATTATTAACTGGGAAATGTGTCTCAGGTCCTCAAGAGTGGACAGTTGGAGGCCTATTTGAGACGACAGGACTCTTTCGCTGCTCCTCTGCAGGATTCAACAGTCACTTCATTACTTCTTCATCAAGAATAAAGAAGAATTTCAAGATATGTTGAAGAATATCAAGAATATGAAGAATATCAAGATGTAGTTTATATATTACGAACTTACATTAGTCTTAGTTGTATAAAATGTATTGTATATAAGTTTTATAACAAATAGTTTATAAAAATTAGCTCATAAGCCTTAGCTATTAAGTTCTAACTGCATAAGATGTATTTTACATAATTTTTATAAACTATTTGTATAAAATTTAGCTCATAAGTTATAGCTTGTAAGTTCTAATCGTATAAAATGCATTATACATAAGTTTTATAACAAATAGTTTATAAAAATTAGCATATAAGCCTTAGCTATTAAGTTCTAATCGTATAAGATGTATAGTACATAAGTTTTATAACAAATAGTTTATAAAAATTAGCTCATAGGCCTTAGCTATTAAGTTCTAATCGTATACGATGCATTGTATATAACTTTTATAACAAATAGTTTATAAAAATTAGCTCATAAGCCATAGCTATTAAGTTCTAATTGTATAAAATGCATTATACATAAGTTTTATACAAATAATTTATAAAAATTAGCTGTAAGAACAATTTGTAACAATTTGTAAGCTATAAAAGTTTATAATAAATGCTTTAAATATTGTTAATTAATTGTTCAATCATTGAAAAACCTGTCCAGCGCTCCTAGAAGGACCAATCCCACTCCTTAGACGAGAAAAGAACTCGTAAAAAATAGTCCTGGACCAAATTAAACTAGAATTAAGTCTAAATTTCATGGCACGATTCAATATTCTCGACATTTCTTGGAAAATGACGTCACTTCCGGTAATCGACGAAATTCCAGGAATCCCTGATGACGTCATTTCCAAGAAGTGACGTCTTTTGGAGTGACGTCATTTCCAAGAAGTGACGTCACAACACTATGAAGTCGAAATTCAAAGCTGAAAATTTGCTGTTACGTAATGTTACGTAATATTACGTAATATTACGTAATATTACGTCATAGCAACTTTTGCAATTTCATTTTCAAAAGTTAGAAATTGGCTATTGCGTAATATTACGTAATATTACGTAATATTACGTAATATTACGTAATCACAAATTTTCGATTTTCATTTTCAAAAGTTAGAAATTGGCTATTACGTAATATTACGTAATATGACGTAATATTACGTAATATTACGTAACATTACGTAATCACAAATTTTCGATTTTCATTTTCAAAAGTCAGAAATTTGCTATTACGCAATATTACGTAATATTACGTAATATTACGTAACATTACGTAATCGCAAAATTTTCGACTTTGAAAATCGGATTCTGGCAAATGAGACCATGATGACGTCACAGCTAGGTGGTAATGACGTCACTTCTTGGAAATGACGTCATCAAGAATTCCTGGAATTTCGTCGATTACCGGAAGTGACGTCATTTTCCACGAATCAGTGACTTAAGTAGCGAATATTCTAACTTTCAGATACTTTAATTTGGTCCAGGGCCATTTTTTACGAGTCTTTCTCTCGTTTAAGGATTGGGATTGGTTTCTCTAGGATCGTTGCGCTTAAAGGATAGTGAAAATACTCTCGTATATAGTTTAAACAATTGGTTTATTCGTTATAATTAATAAAATATACAATAATTTACAATTATATTGCATTTTACAATGGTACAAACGTCACACACTCATAATACAATGGTTCTCGCACTCGTTACACACGTAATTATGTTCGTACAGTGTTAAACAATATAATAATACAATAATTTCACAAATATTTCATAATCATCGTTTTACAATGGTACAGACGTCACACACTCATAATACAATGGTTCTCGCACTCGTTACACACGTAATTATGTTTGTACAGTGTTAAACAATATAATAATACAATAATTGATTTAAATTTAACATCTAAAAGTATAAAATTAATATAAAATATTGTTGTAACTTGTGTCCAGACGACGAGTAGTCTTCTTGTACAAAGTGACTTAAGTTTAACATATGAAAGTATAAAATTAATATAAAATCTTGTAACTTGTGTCCAGACGAGTAGTCTTCTTGTTAGAAGTGGTCCATCGATGACATCACAGTTGAGCCAATTAAATCTTACTCTATCTCACTTGCAAGTACTTGTTCTTCAGTCCTCGCATTCGTATTACACGTAAATATGTTGGCGCAGTACTGAAAAATGCGATAACACAAAAATTAGTTCAAGATCGACGGATAAAAGTGTAAAAAGAGCAAGAAATGAACTTAACTTGCGTCTGGACGGTGCTCTTGCTCTTCTGGTACAAACTGGTGCACCGTTAACGCCACACATGAGCCACCAATCAAATCTGATCCCATCTGACTTGAATCAGGAAAGAATCTCGAGTACACGAGCCACGTTTATTCCTTAACAAAATATATGCCTGCGTGAGAAATGTTTCATACCTGTTGGAGGGTTGCAACATTCGAGAACCCGCGTCTCTCTTAACCGCCTCAATTCTTGTTCACTCGCTGTCCTTGATGCTTCAAACGGAGCTGAAACCTCCGCGGCTGAAATGAATCAAGCGCGCGAGATCTCGTCTCGTACTTGAATACCTGCACACCAAGTTGCATGCTGCTGTTCGCAATTTACTATTAAACAGTGCAACTAAAATTATTTAGGAACGAAACATAAAATTCTCTTTGGTTCGCCAAAAATACTTACTGGAGAACAGCAAGATCTCGTCTCGTACTTGAATAGCTGCACTTCGAGTTGCATGCTGCAATTCACAATTTACTATTAAAGAGTGCAACTAAAATTATTTGGGAACGAAACATAAAATTCTCTTTGGTTCGCCAGAAATACTTACTGGAGAACAGGAAGATCTTTTCTGGTACCTGAATAACAGCACATAAAGTTGCTGGCTGCTGTTCGCAATTTACTATTAAACAGTGCAACTAAAATTATCTGCGAATAATCACAAAATTCTTTTTGGTTTGCCAAATACTTGCTGGAGAACAAAAATTGCACTTACAATCACATTCCATTGGTACCACGAGAGATTTAAATTCTATCTGGATCGCCAAATACTTGCTGGAGAGCAAAAATGGCCCCAGCAACTAATCCTGTTGGTACCACGAGGATTTCGACAATTTAAAATTCTCTCTGGTTCGCCAAATACTTGCTGGAGAACAAAAATAGCCCTTAGAATTAGTCTTGCTGGTACCAGGAGGCATTCGGTAATTTTAAATTCTCTCTGAGTCGCCAAATACTTACTGGAGAACAAAAATTGTACTTACAACTAAATCATGTTGGTACCACGAGACATTCAACAGTTTTAAATTCTCTCTGAGTCGCCAAATACTTTCTGGAGAACAAAAATTGCACTTCCAACCACATTCTGTTGATACCACAAGAGATTCGACAATTTTAACTTCTCTCTGGTTCTCCAAATACTTACTGGAGAACAAAAATGGCCAAAAACCACGTCTCACTGGTACCAACGATCTTACGCGCGAGTAAACACACTCGAATCCTTGGCATTAGACAAGTACAATAATTACCAAATCGATGGCCGTCGAAATAGCAGGGACTGGTCATCGACTGGTCCCATTAATTGGTCCTGCGTTAATTACGATACGTCGCGTATCGCACCCTGGGCACGCGTGCGTGTTCGTCGAGCACCAGGTACGCACACAGAGAGAGCGATCTGAACACGCGAGGGGTCGATTAAAAAAAGAAAAAAGAGAAAAAGAAGGAGTAGCCATGCGCTGGAGCGCGGGGACCACCTTGACCATTCTCTCTCTCTCTCTTATATTAATAATTACGCAGCCGAAACCTGTCCGGTATATACCCGCGCTGAGTACGCCGGGAGGAGCAGCAGCAGCAGCAGCCTGCTCGTTGCTGCTCGTCCAGATACTCGTAATTGTCGGAGGCCTCTCTTTGGATCCGCTCGCTGAATACCACAGACCCGCGAGATCGTTCTCCAAACGAAAACTGAGCACGCGCGACCATTTCTTCCCACTTTGGAGGAGCTTTGGAAGCTGTAAACGCTGCTAATGTCTTCTAAGTTGTAGATGACTTTGCGAGATCGTTCTCAAACGAAATCTGAGCACGCGCGACCATTTCTTTCCACTTTGGAGGAACTTTGGATGCTGTAAAAGCTGCTAACGTCTTCTTAGATGGAGATGACTTTGCAAGATCGTTCTCAAACGAAAACTGAGCACGCGTGAGGAGCTTTCGAGGCTGTAGAAGCAGCTAACGTCTTCTAAGTTTTAGATAATTTTGCAAGATCGTTCTCGAACGAAATCTGAGCACGCGCGACCATTTCTTTCCACTGTGGAGGAGCTTTGGAAGGCCGTAGAAACAGCTAACGCCTTCTCAGTTGCAGAAAATTTTGCTGTAGTTTGTTTCTACTGTGGAAATGGAAATTTATTGCTTTGGAAGATATAGAAACAGCTAATATCTTCTTAGTTATAGAAAATTTGAGAGATATGTCGCTTTAGAGAAGTGAGAAGGTGTTAGAAGAGGACTGTGCAGTGATTTTAATTTTTGCTACCGTTTGAGCCCCCACAAACGAACGCCTCGACTGTGAAAATGGCAATTTATTGCTTTGGAAACTATAGAAACAGCTAACCTCTTCTCAATTGTAGAAAATTTGAGGGATGTGTCACTTCAGAAGAGTGAAAAGGTGTTAGAAAAGGGCTGTGCAGTGATTTTAATTTTTGGTATCGTTTCAACCCCCAAAAACGAACCCCAGCGCAAGACATAACTTCGCATCGTAATTCAAGATTTTTTGATCCTTCAGTGCATTATCTCATTGCAGAAAATATTCTTACGAAAGCATCTAACTTTTATGTCGAAGAGAAACGAAAATTTCCCACAGGACGCGGTATTTTTATTCATCCTTGAAGACGCTAACGCCACAGCAGCAACAATGTGCATAATTGAAAAATACTGGTCGCATAAAATGTTTAAAGGTTGCTCGTCGAAGGACGATCACGTCTCGCCTGATAATTTATACGTTGCGAGAGACGTAAACTCATTTTATCGTATTTTGATACGACATCGGGACAAATCTGAGAGATATAAACCACTTGGAGGACACCTGTTAGGCATACAAGTTCCCTCGTGCGCGTTCGAGCAATGCTTGCGATGTACAATAATTTATTGCAGCTAATGACACGCCTTGTCTGAGAAATTCCCAGAAATTTTCCAGCTTTCAAACTCGCGGCGCGATTTGAATCGAATCACGATGCCAATTAGAGCCGCGTGTATTTTAATCGCTCGTGCTGTTACAAATTAGTGCAACGCGTATCGCAGGGTGAAGATCTGAGGCAGAATTGGCCGCCATGGCTGATGCATTCGAATTTAATTGCCATCTCGACGAGGCTTGTATCATTGATAGGATGACTGGTGCGTTTCGAGTGATACAGATATCCCTTCTCGATTAATCATCACTCATAAATATCGAATCGACGCGCCATTCTTGTCTTTCACACTAGCCGCATTAATCTGTTTGCGCAGCTTCTTCTCGTTATTTGCTTGTAATTTATGGGATCGATCGTGCTCGATTAATCGATAAAATAAAATTGTAGAAATATCGAGAGTACTTTTGTAAACACACTGTGTTCACAAATTCTGGAAATTCAATCAGTTACTGCTTGTAATTTATGGGATCGATCGTGCTCGATAAATCGATAAAATAAGATTGTAGAAATATCGAAAGTATTTTTGCAAATACACTATGTTCACAGATTCTGTGAATTCAATCAGTTACTCTTGGTTAATTACACTAATTATCGCAGTCGTTCGTTTGTAAGCATCGTATAATTTACCTTCGCCTCGATCCTTCGAGATTTCATATTCTTTTTATCAGAATTGCTCTGATTGCGTTGCGTAACCCGTGTTTCAATTACTCGAGCAATTACAGATTAAGATTGCGTGTAATTCGCTGGGACTTCAATCTGTTCCATCGAAAACGAACGCTCGCACTTTCTCCAATTTTCTCTACGATCTTCTTCAGCGATTCAATTAAAAAAAAAATATTCGTACTCATCTTTAATAATTTCTTAATCGTGTGTTATTTAAGAATGGACAAAAATCTTGAAGTCGCAGTCAAAAGGCGTGACACAGTCGCAAAGTGGCTGGTGTAGAACAGTCCCAAATCGCGTTGGCATTCTCTGTGAATTGAATGGGACACCGCAAAGGAATCACTCTCTCTCTCTCTTCGTCTCTGGATGGTCCATAATTCCGCGTGTCCCTCGCCATCGTTCTCATTTTTCCACCGCAAAACTTCCTTTTATTTCCGCCTCCCTCGCGGCGCGTCCTGCGAGGAAGGCGACAAAGAGTCGCTGTCGAAGGAGGAGAATGAGCGAGTGAATGGTAGCGGTCAATGGCGAGGCGTGAGAGACCCCAGGACGCCTCGTGGATTGTCCTCGAGGAGAGAAAACGAGGAGGAAGAGCTGTGAATGGGGATGAATGGCCAGCAAACGAGGCGAAGTTTCCCTCCCTGCGAGCGTGGCCACCCCTCGCCAGCCGTCGCTTGCGATAATATTTTCGTTTCGAGCCTGCGAAAACTCGATTGCGAACCTGAGATCGATTCTTCCTTGGACCATCGCTAGAAATCCACGAGGAGCCACCTCGCTTTCGAAAATTCTTATAAAATAAATATCAGTCGCTGGCTAATTCTATTTGGGGGTTGTTTAGCATTTGAACAACTTTTTTTTAGAGTTTCAGGTGGATTTTGATTTTTAGATTCATTGAAATCGAAGCAACTGTGATGTTAGTAATATTAGAGCTTGTTCAGTGTTTTATTTAATTGAATGGTTGAGAGAAAGCGCTTCTATCGATTGTCTGATGTTCCTCCAAAGCGTGTTCAAGAAGCTGGCAGGCTAAAATCGAAGCAGCTTCCTAATTCTTGCAGCAGATCGGTAGGTTTTGCTGTTTTTCTTATTTTTTTGGCCTTTTTACGGCTTCCCTTTCTAAACTTCCATCGACGTGTATATTTAGGGCTGCATTAGGCCCAGCCATCTTCTATGCGGTCGCTTATTAGCCCTGTTCAGGCATATTACCTTCGTAATGCAACTGGAGCCCCTTCACGGGTCCATCTTCTTTCCATCGTTCGCGTTTAATGGTTTCGGAAGCACGACTAACTCTCTTCTATGCCTTAGTGATTGAGTAATTACTGTGATGGGGTATCGATATTGATTATTTTTGCAATCATGCTGCGATTGAAACGCTCTCTTCTGTTGGAGAAAGTTTATGAAATAATTTTCAGATAATTCTTTAGAGAATTCTTATCAAAGCTTTTAGTTACTTTTAGCTTTTCACCATCAGAAAGTTACGAAATTTCATGTGAAAGAAAGTTGCGAAATTAATTTCAGAGAATTCTTATCGAATCTTTTAGTTACTATTCTTTTACGAAATTTCGCATCAAAGAAAGTTGCTAAATGAATTTCAGATAATTCTTTCGAGAATTCTCATCGAACCACATATTCAAAGCTTCCAGTTACCATTTTCGACGAATGAAAACTAATTTTTCTCTAAAAAAAAAATGAAGAAAATTGCAATCACGAAAGATGAATAACAGAATGCATAGTTCTAGATTTGTGGATGAATTAACAAGCTAAGATTGGAAACAGGGGATGGAACTACAGTGACGAGGAACACTTTGCCACCTCAGTCCTCGTCCAACTGGTACCAACTTCAACTACAGAGCAAAGGCGGTGCATTACGTCACGCGAGCACAATCGAGCTCCAGTCAAGCTGAATCGCGTTGTAATCGTAAAGGACGGCTAGCTAGGCAAATATTTAGAGTCACTTCCTGCCCTGGAAGTTTCTCACAGCCGTGGGATACTGGGGATGAAGGTGAACGCGTTTTTGCGCGATCTTCGAGGAGAAAAAACCAATCTTTAATCTCGACATCGTGTAATCTAATGGAAAATCTAGTCTCATCGACTCGACGTGGACTCAAACATTCTTTCAATGCTCAGAATAAGAACTTACGTTAAATCTTGAACTATTTCTCTTTTTTTTCATTAGAAACAGATGAAATTTTGGTCGCAAATGAATGAATTGTTCGCCTATTGACCTCGAAACCAGTCACTCATTTCACAGAGCGCATCCTCATTTTTTCTCCACTGTTCTGTTTAATACATCCAGTTTTTGCACGATCTTCGAGGAGAAAAACCAATCTTTAATCCACATCGTGTAATCTAATGAAAAATCTAGTCTCATCGATTTGATGTGCAGTCAAACGTTCATTCAATGCTCAGAATAAGAACTTACCTTAAATCTTGAACTATTTCTCTTTTCTTTCATTAGAAACAGACAAAATTTTGGTCGCAAATGAATGAATTGTTCGCCTATTGACCTCGAAACCAGTCACTCATTTCACAGAACGCATCCTTATTTTTTCTCCACTGTTCTGTTTAATACATCCAGTTTTTGCGACCTCCCAGGAGGAGCTGCAGGTGGTCCGTCGTCGAGGTTGACTTTCTTCCATCCTGCGCAATGATACGCGTGTTTGGTATCGGCAAAAATGATAATCGAGATCGAGGCGATCGATAGAGAGTTGGTGCGTCGTTTTCGATGGACTTCTGCTTGCCAGTTGCCTCCGTCCCCTCTTTTTTTCTGTTCCACAGAAACGATTAGAAAGTAATTAACGCGTGTGGATCGGTTGTGGACCCCCGTGGACGCCATTGATGCGTCGAACCGGATGCTCTCTGTTTCAACCGCGATCCTATTGTGTCCTCGAACCGCTTTCTCATCATCGAGAGGTAAACTCGAGTCTCGTTAAGGATTCTGACGTGCTCGAGAGAAACACGAGTGGAGAACTGTTCACCAAACGATTTACAGAGCCGCACACGCGCGTTTATTTATTTATTCGATGCGGTTTTACGAGCCAGCTGACGATCGTCGCGTTACACTGTTCCCTCGCGAGTCTCGCGACGCATAAATTCGATTTAAATAACGACGCTCAGTGGTAATTCGATGAGAAATTTGTAATTAAACGAGGCTCTTATTGAATCGCCGATTCGCTTGAAATTATTGCGTCCTCGTATATTACGCGCGGCCATGCACGCTGTGATGTATAATTTCTAATTACATCCTGCCCAGCGTTTATTACTGGAATTAAGTTGTCGTATGTTAATACAGTCGTTTTAAACCAGTTCGCGTTACGCCTGAGATTAGTTACTACTAGTCGGGGTTAAAACGAGGAACTGGAACGACGCTACCAGCGAAATTACTTTAAACGCCTCGCGATTGCTACTCTGATATTCTGTATAAACACTGTTTTAAACCGAGCGCTGAGAAATTGTGTGGTTTCGTTATTAAAATATGATTTTGTATTATTTCTGAAACAGAGTTTACTTTGATGAGAATTTTCAGGGCGCGTTACTGATCATCGCAGAGGAATTAAACTATTTACTTTATATAGCAAGAGAAACAGAAGTTTCTCAAATTATAAAATAAAAAATATCAGAGGCATTTTAGAAATTCCAATAATTTCAATTGGAGAAGCTTCGAAATTTTTCTGAACATTTGCAAACGCGTGAAGTTTCTTAGCAGAGATGTGATTCATTCTCAATTGAAGAAGCTTCAAAATTTCTCTGAATTTTTGCAAACGCTTGAAGTTCCTTGGCGGAGATTCAATGCATTCTCAATTGAGGAAGCTTCAAAATTTTCCTGAGCATTCATCGAGCAAAGTTCTTTAACAGAGATGGAACCAGAGCGGAAAGAAATCCATGGAAAGCAGAAAGTAACGAGGCCAGGTAATCCAGCGCGTGAGATGGCTTTTCCAGCAACAAAGCTCGAGAGGTTTTCGCGTCCCCTTTCTCCCCTCTCAGTGAACACCGTGCGATGAAATGAAAGGGAGGACATGGTAATTGAAGTTAAACGAGATAGCTAGGCCATTCATGGGTTACGGGATCGTGACAATGAGGCTTGGCTGTTGGTTGAAACGGTCGCTGGAGGCGACAGACAATGGCTCTGCTGGAGTTTATACCGTGTCCAGGAGTAACGCGGTAATACCCGTGGCCCATCCCGCCAGTTTCCTGTGTCCGGATGAACGCAGCCACCACCAAACGCGTCAGCGTTTTCCCTCTTCCGTGCGGTGTGAATGTCGCCTCGTACTCCCTCGATTTATCCGCGTCGTTCGCAGAGGAAGGTGCCATCCGCTTGTCCTCTCCGTTTATTCGTCCATTATCGTCTCGTCGATAAAATATAATCAGCAGGAGGTGGCGGTGCTCGTCGTTATTCGCTTTGATTTATCTTACTTTTCCAGTGGATCGCAAAATTCGCGAGTATCAAGTGGAAGGTTGATGCTTCGAGATGCATAGAGGCTTCGAGATTTGCAAATTAGTTGGTTTCATTTTGGATCGCTGTGCAGATGCGTTTTTAAATTCTTGTGGCGGTGCTCGTCGTTATTCGCTTTGATTTATCTTATTTTTCCAGTGGCTCGCAAAATTCGCGAGTATCGAGTGAAAGATCGATGCAAAGTCGAAGAGGCTTCAAAATTTGCAAATTTGTTAGTTTAATCTTGAATTGCTCTCCAAATGCGTTCTGAAATTCTAATGGCAGTGCTCATCATTATTGGCTTCTTCTTTCCACTTCAATTTATCTTATTTTTCCAGTAGCTTGCAAAATTCGCAAATATTGATGTAGAGGCTCGTGTAGAGGCTTTGAAATTTTCGACCTTGTTATTTCAATTTTGAGTAGCTCTCCAGATGGGTTGAACAATTCTAGTAGAAGAGACAAACGCGACGTGTGATCTTCATCTCAGCTGGTTTAAATCACAACGAGCCCTGCCAGCGTCGCGTAGATTCTATCCCATTTCCCAAGAATGCTCCTGGTGGCGTCCAGCGAGCGTCTCATCGGTCATCTGAAATTCGAGCGACCGCAGCGGGACATTGTCTACAAAGCTTCAGCTTTGTCTTCCGTGCGAGCTCGATCTCTTCGATCTGACGATGGTGGGTTGTGCGTCGAGCAGCGGGGGATGCTGTTCGTCTGGCTGCACGAGGCAGAAACTGGAGTATCGATCTTGTTATCTTGTCGCTTGTATCGTCGTGAATGTGTCGTGGCGGGTGATGTCTTACTTGTGGTATTAGTGGAGGATAGGGGTTGCTTTTGGTGAAAAAGAAAATGAACTGGTTACTCTCACTTAGTACACTGTAGAAACACAGAGAGTTGTAATTTTGACAATCATTCGCAATGAAGTCTTCAAATAAGCTTGGTGGAATAATCAAAAGTGATGTCATTAAGCAGAGACTTAGAATAGGGGTTGGTTTTGGATAGAAAGAAGATGAACTGGTTACTCTCACTTGGTGCACTGTAGAAGGGTTGTAATTTTGACAATCACTTGCAAGAAAATCTGTAAATAAGCTTGGTGGAATAATAAAAAGTGATGTCATTAAACAGAGACTTAGAATAGGGGTTGGTTTTGGATAGAAAGAAGATGAACTGCTTACACTCACTTAATACACTGTACAAACGCAAACAGATATAATTTTGACAATTTTCAGACTTCATAGAACAATAAAAAATGTGAGAATCTACGTAGCAAGGTTTAATTGGTCCCTGAGGAGCGCAGTTCGATCTTTGGTCCACGGATATTTCAATGGGAAGCAGTAGATCGTCGCGAGGTCGTAAATGTCTCGAAAACGAAGGCTGGTCGAAGTTCGCCAACGGCGATCGTCAGCGTCTCGATTGTATCTCGCAGGACGAATTCCAGGCGAAAGGCGGTGGAATCCTGGCGCGTCCCTCGAGGAAGCTGTGGAGCGTCGACCACCCACGACACTCGTGGCGAATTTGTAAGACGCGCGAGGGCACGAGCTGGGCCCCCTTTCATTCTCGCGCGCACCACCTTCGCTTTTTACACCCCCGACGCCATTCACGCGACGGAAAACTCTGGCTAAATGGAATCGAAGTGGAGAAGGAACGACGTGCGATTGTGGAGCGCTTCGTGTCACGACTGTGCGCCATTGTTGACCGCCAGGGGATGCTTTTCATGATCGCTTCCGGCCGTTCGATGACGATTTCATTAACCCTGACCATCGTGGATCAGGTGTGTGCGTGGGACGAAGCAATCTCTGCGTTTCTTTCAGCACACGAGTTACTTTAAACTCGAATTTGACGCTTAGAAATTTTGCTCTTTGCACTGAGAGGGTGCAGAAAGTGTAGATTGCAATATTTCACGATGAATTATGTAAATATATCGCAAAGAAGAGGCTCGCATCGAAGCATTCGCAAGCGATTTACTCGTGTATCAAACGTGCGCTTCTCTCAGCACACGACTTACTTTAAAATAAAAATTAACGCTTAGAAACTCTGCACTTTGCACCGAGAGGGTGCAGAAAGTGTAGACAGAAATATTTCACAATGTACTACGTAAATATATCTCAACGAAGAGGCATTCGCGAGCAATTTACATGTCAGCTAATAACATCTTCGCAGTCGCGTGGATAATAATCAATCTCTGCTCTCGTATTCTACAAATCGTCGAGAGTGAGCCGCGCGTTCATGAATATTAAATCGATTCTGTCGCAGGAATCGTTATCGATGGGGGTATACTTGATATCGCGCGTTTATAATTCCACGCGTGGCTTCTGATCTAACGGGACAAGTCGCGAAGGAGCGAAACTTGCTTTTAATTATTCGACTGGGCGCAGTTGGCAAGTGTGTGCATCGTCGTGCATCGTCGAACCGTGGATCGAGGGTGGGTTAAGCAGGAGGCGGGCCACGAGGAATATATTATGGACTCGTTCCTCAGGGACCTGCTACTCTCCGCGAAAATCTCGCGCTCGAGATAAATGACGAGCAAAACGCCGCTGAAACCGACGGGAATAAATTACGCGCCTGTCGCAATTAACATATCAGTCGTCTGAAAGCCCTCTCTCGATCCTCGCGGTTCTTCGTGCTCGCCAAACGTTAACCAAAGTTGCTAGCAAAGTGTGTAACAATTTTCTGTAACCTGCTTGCTCCACATTTGATACTTCGATGGATAATGAAGAAGGATTCGCTGAAGTTAAAATTAAATTTCTTCAGAGACGCTCTCAATCATTTCTCGAAGATTATAATTGCACATCCAACTGTGATAAACAGGAATATCCTGGCAGAAAGTGCTTGCAATTTACAGAAATCCTGTAAAATGAAATTTAAAAAATCACTTGTCACTGTATTCGACAAGATTATATTTTACATCGATCGAATTTCGCCAACCAGCCAGTCAAGTATCATTTGGTGAGCGTACAAACATTGTGGACGATGAATTTTTATGGAGAACGTCGCGTGTACTTCGAACGAGATTATGCGAACCCTCGTCTTCCACTTCCGCTCTTTCTTTTCTCAAAGCAATCGATCAAGATTCCATGGAAGAAATTTAGCAGAGAATCTTTCGAAACAATACACGTACATTTGAAAAACATCCTTACGCGTATAATTTCGAGCGCATCAACAGCAATTACCGTCGCCATCGATTCTGTTATCGCGATTTCTATCGAGAAGCATTCGAGCCTCGATTCGACCTCTCATTGGGACATTTTGTAGCTATCTTTATTCGTTTCACCAAACGCTGGTTCGTTTGAAGAAACGCCGCTAAAAAAGGCGAGAGAACCCTTGGGGAATGTATTAACTAATCTGGAACGTGGGATTTAATAACGAAGAAAGCGAACAACCCGCTCGATCGAGCGTATAATGGCTGGATTCCATTAACGACGCTGCAAGAGGATCGGTTTCGAATAATGCTTGATGGAGGAATATCGCTGGTATCGACGCTCGAATCCTATTTGCGACTTTTACGGCTGAGAACGAGGGGACTTTGAAAAATATTAAAGTGTACAAGTATTCGAGGATGAAAATCATAAAATCTCAGCTGAGTGGCGCGATTTAATCAAATTTGCATATTAAAATTCCACTTCAGCTTCAATTGACACTCAGCAACCCTTAAAACACAAGATACTTGGAACTCCAACATAGAAACGCGCCATTTTGAGTGGAATTCAAACACAGAAATGTGCCATTTTGAGCGTTTGCAGACTAAGCTGACAATATGGAACGTAAATAAAAAATTTGCACAAGAAAATTCCACTTCAGCTTCAATCGAACCTCAGCAACCCTTGAACGCAAGCTCGAACACGGAAACGCGTACCAACGCGCGCCATTTCGAGCGTGCAACCCTTAATTACGCCATCAACGATCGATCGAGAAGCACCATGGCTTCCATTGGCGCAATAAATCGAGAGAGGCAGCGCAAGATTAAAAGAATCGTCGAGCTGAGAGTTCCTCGAAGCGGCTCCGCGCAATAAATCTCGAAATTCAAATCCAATTGAACGTGCCCCTTTTTTAAAGAGGGTGGGCGAGGCGGTAACGAGGCGACGACGAGCGTCTTCTGGTCGTTCCTTACCGGCTAGACGGATCTCGTGGCGGTTCGTATGCTTAATGCACCCTCGAGGAGGAACGCGAGGGTCCTTTTAAACCCGCTCGCAGCAGCGAGGCGAGTTACAGCGTCGATTCGATCGTTCCGCGTACGTCCTCGCGTCGTGTTCCTCGTCTGGTCGGACGTCATCGATGCGGATAAGAGGATTTACTCGCGCGGACGCCAACGAGAGATTTCCAGGTAACGCGTGCCTACATTACGTGCCCTGCTAATGCGTTCACGCGATAGAGACGAGCTTTCTCGCCTAACACGTACCTCTTCCAACGTTCTCACCCTCTTCTTTCATTCACTCAACATTTAAGATTGCTCGAAGAACGATGTTCCTCTCTGTTTTAGTCACTGAAAGTGTCTTCGTCGATGACAATGGTAATTGTAACAATTTTCAGCGTCAAATTCTTCTCAGATGATGTTCGATTCTTCGTGTTGCTCGAAAATACATTCACGCGATAGAAACGAGCTTCTCACCCCCTTTTTTCATTGCTCGAAGAACGATGTACCTCTGTTTTAGTCATTGAAAGTGTCTTCATCGATGACAATAATAATTGTAACAATTTTCAGCGTCAAATTCTTCTCAGATGATGTTCGATTCTTCGTGTTGCTCGAGTATAGTTCGGTTTAACGTATCTATTTAGAGTAATGGCGGTTTTCAGCGAGTAAACTGCAGGTTCCTGGCACTGTGTCATTACGCTGGTACTAACGACTGGTAATGACAGTCGACGAGCGATCCCCGTGAAACGGGAACGTTTCTTCGGACGATTTTCCGAAACGCAACTGGCAATCATTGACCCCAGCTGATGTACGCCCCTCTTCGAGGCGTTTTCTTTCGCGAGAGCGCGCCGCGGAAGGGCGTAGCCCACCCTCGATTATCCCTGTCCGTTGTCCTTGCGGTTTTTAAGTAAATAACCTGTCCAAATCGCGGCGATCGTTCTCCTGTCGTCGCTTGCTCGGCTTTTGGGACCACAACGGACGTAAATCAACCGAAATCGACGATGTAAGGACGCGTTGCACGATCTGCGGTTTCCAGCGCGTCGTACAGTGCGCTGCAAAAGTTTCTTTGAACCTTCGTCGAGGGCTATTCGAAGTATCGTTGAGGAATATTTGGTTTGCTGATCGTTCTGCTGCCAGAAAGTTCATTTTTGAGTGGAGTGTTGCAGAGGGTGGTTTCTTGGGTGCAATTTTTTATTTTTGAGGGAATTAGGTGTTGAATGTTGTGTACTGTTCATTGAGAAGATGCAAAGCTGCTGTTTAATATGTTAAAAGAGTCGCAAATCTTCAAGTTAGAGAATTAAGAGGCCAACAACCCCCATAAATAGCTGTTTAATATGGTAAAAGAGTTGCAAGTCTTCAAGTCAGAGAATTAAAATGCCAGCTACCCTTAATAACACACTTTCTTGAAGAACTTTTGCACAGCACTGTAAGAACGCTCACGTTACCATTAATCGATAGTAATTATAAGAAATTAAACAGAGAAGAATTATCGCAATGCATAAATTTGCCAGCGTGAATTTAACTAGCGAAACGAAAAGATATTTGAAACAAGAATGTTTCTATAAATCGCACATAATATTTATAGATTATAGACTCGACGAAAACGAGTAGCTCGTCAATTATTCCCAACAAAAGGGCTCTTTGTATCGCGCGACAATGCTCGATTTATGCCTTGAATTTGCTCTTCCTATCGATGCAACAAAGTATCGCTGGCCAAACGTGGAGATAAAGTGCTCGAAAGAGACCCTCGACGATACTCCTCGACGATGCTTCACAATTATTGCTATTTTAAAATAAAAAAAGAGAAGACAGACACTCAGACCTTTCCACAAATACTAATTTAATTAATATATGCACTCTTTTCACATCAGATCGATTCACAAACGATCGACGATCCTCTCAACGTCAGAAAGGCTTCAATTAAAATTTCTACAACTCGTGCATGCTCTCATAAATCATTAATACGTTTATTCACAGTTCGTTTGGAATAATAAATATATTTCGAACGCCCCTCGAGGTCGAGCAACGTCGCTTAAGACCAACGAAGCTTAACGATCGATCGATACCTGGCCAACGGATTTGTACCTAAAACTATCTGGGCCCGTTAGGACAGGTTAGTAACAGGGGATCTACCTGGGAAAACGACACCAACAGTCGTTGCGATTCGTTTATTGAACAGGAGGAGGATCGATTCCACGCGATCGAGACGCGTTTCAACCGATCGGTACCGTTACTGCCCCAACAATGAGCATTCTTCGTGGATTCTGCTCGTTGTACCTGACTCTCGACTCGCCTTGGTCAGGTGTAAACGAAATTTCAACCGACCACGGTGCAAATAAATCACCCCAGCGTTTCATACTTTACTGCGAGGCTTCAGCGTTTGTTTAAAACGCTGAGAACTTTCTAATAAAGTCGATAATAATAATAAAACATCGTGGAGGGGGTTGGTTTGCCGTGGAGCTTAGAAGACGAGGATCGCATCAGGAAATAATCAGATTTCTCGTAACATTTTTTTCCATAACGTTGGTCAATATATTTAACGAATTATTTTTTATTTTATATTTACAAGAAGGCACTATTCGCTCTCGAACGTGAGCATCGACGATCTTCACGCTTCAATTTCGTCCTCGACACGCATAACATTATTACAAATCGTTATAGTACAATCAGGCACGTTTCGAGTTAATTTTACCTCGCGAGTAGTTATAAATATTTCATCGATTCTCTGAATTTACATCTCGACGTTGCGATACGATATTTTACACAAGAATACGAGAACGCGCGTATACTCTTTCGATTTCAAAGGTTACGAATTCGAATAAGGCACTCTGGAATGCTTCGCATCCTTCGAGGACGCGCGATCGCATGAATCCACCCCAAAACCCTGTCAATGTCGATACGACATCGCGTGGACGCTGCCAAACGTTCTCTAAAACCCGTTTCGTATGTACAAATGATGTGCGATGGACAGAGAGACCGCCAAAGCGCGTCTCCCCCCAAAACCACCCCTAAATCGAACGACAGAACCGACGTGACTCTCTCGATTCGTCTGTACAACAATATTGAAATATGACTAGATCACAGTGCACGGAACAGCCACTGTTCGCCTCCCTTCAGGTCCCTTCGACCCGTCACGCGTGCCCAGGCACCTCGACCAGCCACTTCTGCAAAAGAAAACGAACAAATGTCCACGTTAGCGCACAGGTCGCCTGCAATCGAGCCTCGACGAGAGAGAAAATGCTTCGACAACGATCCTCGATCTCGATTATTCCCACTGGAGAACGTTCAGCTATAATTCACGAGCGCGTTCAATACCAGTTTTATAAATTTATTCCCGTGGAAATTGGGATTGCGAGGTCCGCCAGGAGACACTGACAGGTATAGAGGGGATGATTTCAGGTAAGGGCGGTTTTACCAGCGGGTAGAGAGCGAAAAAGAACAAGTTGAAGGAGACTGGGGGCCAGAGGAGGAGGGGACGGCAGACAGAAAGAGAGAAGAATAGCGTACCGGTTGAAAAACCCACAAAGGGGGACTGAAATATCCTGAAAGATGCATTCAGGTTAAACGCAGCAGACGAAATCGTCTCTTGTCGAGGAGAGAGCGAGCGAGAGAGACGCGGTTGAGAAACGAGGAGGGAAGAGGCGAATGAACCGAAAAATAAACCGGGACGGCGGACAGGGGAGGCAAAAATCCGCGGGAAGCAACGTTTGGGGTTGAAACGGAAAATTACGAGATTGAAATCTTTCTGATAATTTCTAAACGAGTCACACGTTGACAACAATCAAACAAACAAGCCTCTAAATTAATACAACACAAATATGAATCTTTCAATTCGAGAAAAGCTGGCAAAAATGTTCAAAGCACACGAATTCGATGACTGTGAAGGTTGAAGGGTGAGGAGGGATGATGGAAGAATAAAAAAAAAAAGAAAAAACGTAGAGGGACCAGCACAAGAAGCCTCTAATCTTAATACAAAAATATGAATTTTCGAATTCGAGAAAAGGTGGCAAAACTTTCAGAGCAGACGAATTCGATGACTCTGAAGGTTGAAGGGTGAGGAGGGATGATGGAAGAATAAAAAAAAAAAAGAAAAAACGGTAGAGGGACCAGCACAAGAAGCCTCTAATCTTAATACAAAAATATGAATTTTCGAATTCGAGAAAAGGTGGCGAAACTTCCAGAGCAGACGAATTCGATGACTCTGAAGGTTGAAGGGTGAGGAGGGATGATGGAAGAATAAAAAAAAAACGGTAGAGGGACCAGCACACGTACACGCGAGCCGTGTGCACGCGTGTTGGTAGAGAGTGAAAGAAATCGGGCACAAAAGCGTCGCTTCTCGAATGTATACTCGGTGCCCCTCTGAATGGAGTCTGCGATTTGAATGGCTGGAGTTTCAGCGAGGGGTCGCGCGCGCCATTGTCACGGGGCAAGGTCACAAATCTGGTCGGAAATTTCTTTGAACTTCCTCCGTAACGCGGATGTTACCTCACGGGCGAAATTTACGGTCTGAGAGAGGCGAGGGAGGTGAGAAACTTCTCGAGAGGGGGGGAAAAAAAAGAAAATATCCTGAATGTGACGCAACCGTTCACCGTTCGGTTGAATAACTCGAACGTTTGATCGCTTTCGTGGTCGTTCTCGTGGAAAAGCAGCGAACCTTTCCATCCACGCCTCTTCTTTTTATTTCCTCGAAGCATTTTATCTTTCGCAATTAAACTGGTGCATCTCGCGCGAGAGTTCACTGAATCGAAAAGTATCGAAAATATTAAAAGAGAAAGAGAGTTGGATGCGACACGACACGTACCTTCGAGACGAGAAAGGGACCAGATCGAAGCCAACGCAGGCACCAGTTCTCTCATTGACTTTGCTGCCACCAAGAAATGACATCCAACAGCTCTTCGTCCTCTGGGCTCATTGGTTCGTAATTATCGTAACCATCAGAATGCGCAGCGTACAGCGTTCCTGACGTGCCGTACCCTTGACTGCCAGCTGACGACGCCTCAGACACGAAACTCGGCGTTGGCGAACTGGAGGCCTCAGAACAGGGTGCAGGCACGAACGTGGGGCTTGGATTCTGCCTCAGATGCTGATGTCGATGCAACTCAGAATTACTATGATGTCTCAGCTCGTTGTTCACGTTGCCACGAAGTCTCAGTTCAGTGGCTCGATGATTCGAGTCGATACCAACACCGTTGCTCGAGCTACACGTCGAAGAAGCTGAGGAAGCGGACGAGGGTGGCGACGAGGTCGGCGAGGACACACTGGTCACGTCTGAGCCGCTGTCGTGCTCCTCCAGAAGACGCTGCAGACTCCTGATGTACTCCACAGCCATCCTCAACGTCTCGACCTTGGACAGTTTCTTGCTACCAGCTCTGGACCCGCCGTGAGTGCCAGCTGTACTTCCGCCAAGAGCCTGCGCGACGCTCTGCGGTATGTGCTGTCTGAGAGTGGCGAATCCGTTGTTCACCTGTTTCACGCGGTTCCGTTCGCGTGCGTTTCGCCTCGCGACGGACGCAGGCTGATGCGGGACCGTGCCATACGGCCCAGTCGGCTGGCCGTAAATTTTCGAGCGTTTACAACCGTGCTGCTGGATCTTGATGTCATTGGCAGGCATGCTGCTGGTGGATACGATCACATTGCCGCGATGGGTTTGCGCACTGGTCGCGGACGAGCCGTGCAGGCTGTGGTGATGATGCTGTTGCTGCACGCTGAGCATGATGGGCAATACGTTCCCCTCCTTCGATCCCACTAAGGTCATATCACTGATTCGATGCCCCCACTACGAGAGCAGGAGTGCGCGGCAGCGCGTGCCGGGTGGCCTTGAGAAATAGAATCCTCAATGTACCTCCTGCTCGAGGTGCGACTCTGCACGCGAGCGATCTACCGCCACGGTTTTAACCCTCTCTAAACTGGTCCCCCTTCTACTCTTGATCGAGTGTACGCGCGACGCGTTCTCTGGGATGATTCGAGGAACGAAAACAAGGGACTACTGCTGCGAAGAACACTGTGCGACCAGACGATGGTTACGTGAGTCTCGAAATGTAAACCGCACCCTCGATGCTAACTGTACGGACCTGGCTCCCGAAATGCCTTACTAAGAAGGGTTCGAGGCCTTATATAGCCAGGGCGGGCACGCGCCTATCCCCACCGCTTGGTCCCATACTCGATCTCAGGCCCTAAACCCCCATCGTCCTCCTCTCTCCCCTTCCTTCCCACCCTACTGGCTTCCAGCGCCTCATACCCCTGCCACGTCCCCACCACTGTCGATCCAAAGGCCCTACAACGCAAGAGATTCTCATCTTCGTGAATCGCCCTCCCGCTTTTGCGAGCGCTCCAATCTGTTTGCTCGTTCGGATATTTAAAGATGATACCAGTCGTGCCGTTATCAGGACGATAAGTCGACTCGCGGTTCAGCTTTCTTGGAAGTCGCGCAAACGGCTCGTGCTCGATATTCCACGCATCGCAAAGCAAATTTCCGTATCGAGGAATAGCAGCGACCGGATGAAAGGAAAGGGTGAATCGAAACGCATGAACGAACCGCCATCGACGCCACTTCGTACAACTCGTCCGCAGAATCGCGTTTAAAATTATCGCACGCAAGAAATTCATCCGATCGCCCAACTAATTGTCGCGAAAGTCGAGCCAACAGACGAGGTTCCACGAAATCGAGGACACGAAGAACCCGCGTCACGATCGCGTTCATTCATCCCGTTCCACGAAGCTCGATCGCCACCCTCTGCGCGAGTTCCTCGCGACGCTCCTCAATGGAGACTCGCGGTGAGAGACACTGTCCTCGCGCGCAAGAAGGGTCCGCATCCCCACGCGCCTGGCAGTGTCTCAGGGATCGAAATTTGGACAGTTACCGGGAGAAAGAAAAGCTGGTCCAGAGACCGAGTGAGCTGGTCGAGAGAGAGAGGATCTCGCTGATCTTGCTCTCGTCCGAGGCACCAGACGAGGACGAGGCGAGAAGAGAAACCGGAGGAGGGGGTGGCGGTTGAAGAGAAGCTACGCTGGAAAGAAGAAGGTACTGGTCGCGTGAGTGGAGTAAGGGGATACGGAGGATATGTGGGCCCAAGTGGAGGCAGGGAAGTTGGGGGCAGCAGCGTTATGGGCACACAAGCGGCGGCGGAGGGGCCAGGGGGTGGAAGACGTGAGCCGTTGCCCCCACTTTCGCCTCGTGGCGCGCGCCGTGCCCCATCCAGAGGGCCTTACCCCCACTTTGACTCAGCTCTCGGTTTTATCCGCTGTATACGAAGCGTGCGCGTACGTGCGTGGCTCTGCGTGCGTGTACTGGGGCGCACGTGTGCTCGCTCGAGTCTCGTGCTTAAAGGGGAGGATGTGCGCGAGTGTGCGCGCGCTCACGCGTGGAACAGGTATATGCCCTGTTCCTTTCTCCGTTTTTTTTCTCCTTTAACGGCGCACTCTCTGTCTCCCTCCTTTTTTACGTTCTCTCTTCCACGTGGTTTCGTCTCTGTTCATCCGAGGCGGTTCGTCTTCGTTCGTTGGTGAAAAAGCGGCGCGTATGGGCCGCTGCGAGGGCCACTGCACGCTCTCCTGCGCGAGCTGCGCGCGTGGACGCTGTGATAAATATCCAAAGGCCGAATGTGTCGTCTGACGGTGGATTTCAGCAGATAAACGAACGCGTCGCCGCTTTAAACTAAGCTGTAGCCAGGTACGCGTGTAACGTCGATAACACGCGATAAGGTGGAGAGAGAGAGAGAATCCTCGTACGAATTTTACGACTGCCAGGGACTGACGCGTCCTTCGACACTCTTTGCTGCCATTTTTCATGCCGCACTCATCCTCGATTGTATTCCATCTTCGTTTGTATCAAAAAATCCAGTACACTCCAAGTAGAGACCAGCTAATCTTATTGAAATCTTAATTATCCTTTGCAGTAAATAAGTTTGATGAGTCGATACACACCAAGAGCGGGTTAGAGAATTGATGAGGCAAAGGATACGGTTGCTCGCCAACCTTCCAAGTGTGAAAAGTAGAACAGAGTGTTATTTTAAAGCGTAGATCGCTGGGGTCAATTACCAGCAGGTAGTTCGTCCTGTGCGCTTAGGAGGAGTCCTTCCTCCAGGAGAGCTCGATTCCTTCTTTAAGGATCCTAACAGCGAGGAGCCAGCGCGAAGATTTACGACTCTGCCCGCAGTATTCTTTCTCTGGCACGAACTCTAACCGGTCGACAAATTCTCGACCACAATGTTGCAGGTACCGGCATTATTGTCGTTCGTAGAGGCTTCTGCTGATGTATGCGGCAACCTGTTTTTTTAAGGAACGCCACTCGCGGTCCCGTTACGCTAACTATTAATTTTTGTTCCTCTCGAGGACATAAATACGAGCGCCTCAACTTTGTCGCCGCGAATATTGAGTGGTGTCATTAACTGGGACCGCATCCAGTTAATTACTCTCTCGTTATTTTGCTGTCTCGTTACTCTTGCAGCAGCTGCGAGTCGAGTATTACAATTTTCGACCGCTTTGTTCGTTCACAATTTTTTTTCTCCATTCTTACAACCTTCAATATCGAACGACACGATTTTAAATTACGGCTAACAGCCTCAGTTTAATTCTCTCGCTTTTCTATCGTCCTCCTCGCGCGACCAGCAACCCTCCTCGAACATTGTTGCCAGCCAGAGGGTGATTTACGCGTGCACGCTCGTTTATATTACGCAAGTAACACGCGCGAGTAATTACAGTCCCGTTTAATTGCCAGCGATCGCCAAATAAGGAGACAGTTTCAATTCTGCGCTCTTTTATCTCGCGTGATTCGAGCAGAGTCGAGAGGGAGGGGGTGGAAGAAATATGGCAGGCTGAAAGGGAGAGGAAAAGGATATTTTCCAGAACGTTGGACATCGCCTTGACTGTTTGACTCGAGAATTTATTCTGTAATTATATTCCTGGACCACGACGGCCAGTCTAGCCTCGCCACATCGCCGCTAATTATCGTGAAATTAATTACCAGTCCAAGTGGCGGGATGAGCGATGCGACGGGCCAGGCAACTTCAATTTTCTCCTTTAACCCTTGCATTACGTTGCCTCGTGGTCGTTTTAGCCGCGATTTCGACCACCTTCGCCTCGAGCTTTGATCTAGGAACCGGAGGATCGTTGTTACGACTGATCATAGAGATTAAAAACTCTCTGGTTCGAGAAATAAGCCGTGTACCTACTCAACTAGTCTCAATTCTTTTTCACAGCAACAAATATTAAGTTATATGGACGTTTATATTTTTTTTAAATATCGTTGCACTCGTAAAAAGTCCAAGGAAGATTGACAGACGCCAGATACATCGTGGCCATTGTCAAAGGGCGTGCTTGTGACTTAGCGTTCCTTTTAGTGGTCGAAGCGAGGCTGAGAAGCAGCTTCCCTCTGCTCCCCTTGATGAGAACGTACCCAGCTAATTAATGGAGCGAAGAAGCTCGATTAAAAGAGTACTCTGAGAGTTCGTTCGAAGGCTCAGCCGTTCGTACGACTCTGTCGTTACGCGAAACGCACGAAAGGGAGAGAATCGAGTAAACAGGTCCCTGGAATATCGATTTCCACGTGCTGGCATTCCGTAGCCGGCTGGCATATGTCGTGCAACAACGCAGGTACCGCTCGAGGGGTGGCCAGAAGGGGCCAACGCTCGAGGGTGGGAATTCACGCGCGCGTACACCTTCTTGGCTCGCGTGGGGTTGCTGCAGCTACCCATAACCTAATCGACCAAGCATATGGCGCACTGCGAGCGTGAATGAGCCCTTGGAACGTTGAACAGGTACTGGATATCGACTACGTACCCAAACACATGCCATTGCAGGTTACACGCGGATTCCAAGCGTTACTAGCGAATTCTTCAGCACATTTTTCCTCGTTTCAACACTTTGAGATGTGCTGCTAATTTCCACAAATTTAAAGAATGCCAGATCGATGCTGTTTCATTATTAATTAACCACAAACATCGTCGATCTATTTTTTAGAAAATTTTGAAGTTGGAAAAATTGATTTTAACGAGCAGCAGAATCAAGAGGAACCCAACTCAGTACATTTTTCCTCGTTGCGACATTTTCAGATGTGCTGCTGATTTCCACAAATTCAAAGAATGCCAGATCTGATGCTGTCACATCATTAATTAACCACAAACTGGATCTATCTTTTTTTTAGAAAATGTTGAAGTTGGAAAAATTGATTTTAACAAGCAGCAGAGTAAAGAGGACCCCAACAGCGAGGCTCCAGCACAATGTTACAAGCGTACGACAGCAACGATCGCGATTATCTCGATCGACGTAACAATTCGCGAGGCATGGGCTGGTGTCGAGGCGTCGTACGACAGAAACGGCTGCTGGCATGAATGAATTTATCGTTCCAGGCCGCGGAGACGATGAACGAAGAAGGAACAGCGCGCGTCTCCTCGCGGATTTTGCGCTACGCGTGCACATTGTTCCAACAGGTTCACCTTCGCGCGATATAAATCGCGGAGATAAATTCGCGTTAACAACACGGCTGCTGATTTTTCCAGCCTCCTCACCGCCGCACGCGAGAGAGCATTACTCGCAGGTGTAATATCCGAGGTATCGAGCCATCCGAGGGGACTTTAATTAGCCCATAAAGTATACGCTGTGTCACACGGATTTACACGAGCCATGATTTTTCGCAGCTCGGATAATGGACAAGGTGTGAATCTGGCTTATTGCGGCTGGCTGGGCGCGATTTATCATCGCGAGTAAATGGTTTGTGCGGCTGCCACGCACTCGCGTTGATAATTTATCGGTGCGTCACGCGGAATTCATTTAAGCAACGTTCAACCCTCTTCGAAAAGGGTCCTTTAATGTTCGAGATGGGTGGATTTCGCAACATTGCGATTTACGCAGTCAGAGATTGATATCGACGCGTCTCTGGGTGGAGATGAAAAAACGAGGAGAGCGAGAAGCGTCCTCGAGGAGACGTGTCGTCGTGTCCTCTCGTGGCTGGCGTCGCCACGCGTGCCACGTTGCGATTACTTGGCGAACGCGAGGCGCAGGACTCCACTACGATGCAGAAGCTCGTTTAAGCGCAAAACGACCAACATTTTACGGCTTCATCGCGGCTAGCGGAGCGCTACGTTGATTAATGATCCTGGACACGTCGTTCCGACAACGGGGTTGTCGTTTTCCATGCCGCGTGCCCGACCTTGCTGAGATTATCGCTGACCACCCTGTTTTCCTGGAATTACGCGGGACCAGAGTCGCCTCGAGGACTTCGATGACGAAGAATTCTGCTAACTGGTTGCTGAAACGTGTAACGTTTCGATTATTGACGATGCTGAAGGGTTTCTCAGTCGAAAGATTGCGTCGATTGATCTCTGAATTATAAACGCGTAGCGTTAGAAAATAATTCTAATTTTCTGAGAAAAATCGTAGAGATTATTTGGCGTCGAAAGATCACGTCGACAAATCTCTGAATTATTATAAAACGAGTAACGTTTCGATTATCAACAGTGCTGAAGTGTTTTTAAATCGTAGACGCGCTCTGTTTCGCATAGCGTTAAAAAATAATTTTGATTTCAAAGGACTGAACGCACTGCCTTAGAAAATATTTCTAATTTTCTCAGAAGAATCGTAGAAATCATTTGGCGTCGAAACATTGCGTCGATAGATCTCAGAATTACTATAAAACGACTAACGTTTTGATTACCAACAGTGCTGAAGTGTTTTTAAATCGTAGACGCGCTCTGTTTCGCGTAGCGTTAGAAAATAATTCTGATCTGTTCTCAAAAGAATCTAATAAAGATTATTTGGTGATTCTTTAACGAAGAGACGCGTCTCACGTAATTGCTATTAATATTATTAACTTCATTGAAGCAATAACACGCAGTGATAATTATGTAAGAGCCAAGGGACGTTGCAAAAAGCTCGAGAATTTTTTGTTCCTTTTTTTTCGTCCACGGATTATTACGTTTTTGAACAAGCAGTATAATTTGGTTACGTAACGTCATAATTGCGACAGGCACTGCCATACAAGCGCAGCCTGTCCCGATGTTACATTTCCATGAGCGCGTCATAAATCAGCCAGCCTATGTCTTTCAATAATGAATTCTTCATTAAATCCTGTCTACGCTTCTCTGATTACTTTATTCCGTTAATTAACGTCTCATTTAAAGCTGCTTTGCGCAACGGTAACGACGCTTATTAATCAGCGCGTTTACTTTTACGACCACCGCTGCAAACTTACGCAATCGTTCGTTGCATTCGCCAACACAACTCCGTTTCGATTCGAGAGACAATAACGTTTTATTCTAATTTTTTTCTCAGCTCGATCGTCCTGAATTTATTTTCGATCTTCGCAAACGTCTGCAGAAAATCGCCTACAATGGCGCGTCGTCCATCGAGCAATGATCGCGCGAGATCCGTCGCTGGAAGATTTATCGATCGACAGAAGTTTCCTTCACGTTGGTCGAAGCCACTGTCTCATCGACTTGCGAAGAAGCCGCGCGCGAAATTATCTTAATTCGATTTCTCGCGAGCGGTTCAGTCAGCAGAGGACGCTCGAGGAAGAATGGAGAACGCTTTTGATACCAGTTTTCGGCTCGAGAAGATCCGTGGCTTCTTGTCGGTCAGTTTCTTGCGCGCACAAGCTCGAGATTTATCGCGCCAGCGGCGGATGCAACCCTGTCCTTCATGTAACTGCGAGGCGGATCATTCGCAGAGTCATTTTTCACGTGGACGAACAAAGACTGTGGCTACGAAGGACGGCACACGTTACTATCGGCCCGGATCTGTCCAGGGGTGCGGTATTTCGCTCGGAATGCTTTGTGCCAGGCGCACGATCCTCGATCTTCACGCGATTTCCGAAACGAGGCGTTTCTCTGCGAGCTGACCACCGTTTCCGGTTCTCCAGGATCGAAGATGGACAGCACACGCGTTAAATTGACGAATACCAACATTATTATCGCCAAATATATTTGTTATTTGAAGCAAAGTAACTATTTCCAAATTTTCTGTCGTAAAAAAATTATTTAAATGCTGGAGAAGGTTTGCTAGAGCCACCATTTCCGGTTCTCCAAGATTGAAGATGGACAGCACACGCGTTAAATCGATGAACAACAGCATCGTTATTACCAAATATATTTGTTATTTGAAATAAAGTAACTATTTCGAAATTTACTGTTTGCTATAATAAAAATTATTTAAATATAGTGTAAGGTTTGTTAAATTATTGGAGGTTCTATAAAATTATTTAGCTACTTTGTTGGCACACGAAAGTTCATATGTTACAGCAGAACAGCTGGTAATTACTCGTACAACGAAACCTCAATTTTTATCCGCGTTCCTCTTCACAGCAGATGTAACAAGAAACGAAAAGGATACCCAAAGAGGATAATTAACCAACAAAGGCTTCACTCCACAAAATAATCGTCCATTATTCTCATTGAACGCGATCGAGAGCCACGTTTATTTATCCTCGCAATTATATCTCGCGTATTACCATTAATAACCGTTTCTGGCGACTAGCTAATTTATCGCCAAAGTTTAACGAAGAAAAACTATCAGAAATCCTCGATCAGATAAAGTGATCGACGGTTGAACGGCTGTACCCACCCTCGATCGATCTCGAGCGTTCAGGATTTGTCGAGTTCCGCGCGAAGGCTGTTTGTTTCGTTTTACGACTTCCCTGATCCTTCGAGAGAAATCCTGCGATGCAAGTCCTCGTGGTTCCTTTCGAAAGCGTTATCTAAATCGTCAAACGCGCGGTCCTTTGACCAGCGCACCGAAAATTAAATATTCTAAGATAACACTCAGATAAGTTTAATTGCAGGCGCTGAGATTGAAGGGCAGCCGTCGACCATTTTGGTACCGCGCGGGCCAAGCAAAGGCTGCAGCCATTGCTGCTAAATTACAGCTCGAATCGTTGCTAAAAATTAATTTGTCTCTGGTAACGAAATAACTTAACATTCGTGCGTGTATTAACCATAAATATCGTCGATATTTGCACGCAGATTTACGTTTTACGAGCAGATCGAGCGTGATGGATCGTCGTTCGCGAAAATCCACGCGAGTGAGCGATTAATGTAAAAATTAGTTTGTCTCTGGTAACGAAATAACTTAACAGAGATTAACATTCGTGCGTGTATTAACTGCAAATATCGTCGATATTTGCACGCAGATTTACGTTTTACGAGCAGATCGAGCGTGATGGATCGTCGTTCGCGAAAATCCACGCGAGTGAGCGATTAATGTAAAAATTAGTTTGTCTCTGGTAACGAAATAACTTAACAGAGATTAACATTCGTGCGTGTATTAACTGCAAATATCGTCGATATTTGTACGCAGATTTACGTTTTACGAGCAGATCGAGCGTGATGGATCGTCGTTCGCGAAAATTTACGCGAGTGAGCGATTAATGGAAATCGAAAAGGATAAAATTGCGAGGATTTTTGTTTCGAAACGACCATACGCGCCCTGTAAGGTCGCGTACCGGATGTCAAGGCCTCGTGGACAAGGACACGCGTACATCAGCCCAACTGTTGCGCCTCGCGACCCATGACCTCGCCGCTGCGCCTCTCTTTCCAAGCGACTTATGGATCTTCTCGCCAGGGATAATAAAACGTTTAAATAACTCTTTTCTTTGTCGATACACCTCTCATTCGACGTGCAAGCGTTCCTGGCGATAATAAAACGCGATTATTTTTAATGGCGCGTGTTTAAGTCGGACAAATTGCTCCGCGACTATGCGCGTCTGTTCGACGACGAGTGCCAAGCGTTCGATTTTATTTCGACAGAGGTTTCAGAGGATAATGAATTAATGGAAACTGGTACGAGGCGATTGAATAATTGATTCTATCTCGCCAGACAAGACGAACAGCATCCACGTGGATTGTTTTAAGCGTCAAGCGGACAAATTGCGCGAGAAAATGTGCTTTCTGACAAATCTCGCGCGCAAATAGACCGTAAAACGTTGAAACAAAAGTGCGAGGGTCCTTTTTTTCACCTCTGGCCAAGGATGACGGAGTGATAGCGGCGACGCAAAGGTCGTCGTTCCTTTTTTCCCCTCTTCTTCTTCCCCAGTTCGACTGCCATCTTTGGTAATCGGCTCATTATCCGCCAGGGGATAATTACGATCGTTCGAGGTGTAATTAACGAGGTACCGGCGTCAGAGCCTCAAGGAGATGCACTATACCGGCGTTATCTTCGAAATCTCCTTGTCTCCTCTTCCTCTTCTCGTTCCTTTCCTACTTTCGTTGCTCCCTTTCACTTAACTCGATTCGCACTTATCCGTCCCTTCTTGGCGCAGCCCTCCCTTTCGAGGGTTTGTTCTTCGTTATTACTCGCCAAGATTATCAACCTTTTTAGCGCCTCTCCTCCATCTTTCTCTTTTTTTTTTTGCCACTCTCTCTTCTTTACATTCTTAAATTTCGCGCTGCAATCTCTTCTTATCTGGCTTTATCAAGCTCCCAAGAGAGGATGACGCGATTGTATTCTGTTAACTGAGTCCCTTTCGCCTCCCTCGGAGACTGTTTCAACGGAAAAATTGATTTTTAATCGGTTATGAAGCACACGAGCGCGTTCAGTAGGTTTTAATTATAATTAACGATCGTTTTAAGTGCGAGAGGCGAGTTCGTGGAAATTGCGGTTCTCCAAACATGGACGATGGGTTCGTTTTCTCGATCGGCTGTTTTATACTGTTTGTTTATGCAAATATGATTCTCTGCACGATTTTACGTGGAGACTGCACGATGGATGGTTGCAACTGCCTCTCGCGTCGTTAAAAAAAAAAAGAAATTAGTCGAGTCACTCCAAGTTACATTTCTATGTTTGCAAATCTATTTTGGCTGCAGAAATTGCGATCGTCGCAAGCGGATATCAAAACCGTGGCGAAAGACAGAAGGGATTCATAATCGAGGCAAGAAAGAGATGGAACAGCGAGTACGGAGACGCAAGAAATCCGGTTGGAAACAAAACGGCAGGTGGATCTCGCTCGAAATTTACTCGTGGAGCAGAAAAAGGGTTTTCAAGGCTGGGGAAAGCGATGTCGTGCGTCGTTCAAGCGATAGACACGCTCGTACGAACGAAAATCAACGTGCAAACGAACAATTACACATTGTTCTACGTTCACAAACCCTCTGACCGACTCTGTGCGTCTCAGAATATTTTTGAACAGCGTCAGAGTCGCTTCGACGATCGATGACGTCCCTCGCAGAGCCCAGAACCCTCTCGAACGTGGAAAAACGCTTGAACGTGCACAATTTAATGCAGCAGTGGCGCAAAAACCGCGGTTAAGCGCGCTGGATCGTCCCAATTATTTTCGTAATGTTCGCATCGATCGTTTTTGCTCTTCCGCTGGCTCGAGCGGAACAATTCGCGATCGAACTGAAAGCGACGCGCGCGAGCGAGAGCCAGCTTTGGGGATTTTTCGCGGAGCCTTAATTGGACGCGTGCCCACGTTTCTCCCTTTGTTTCTCCTCTCTTCCTCTTCTTCTTCTGTTTTTATTTATTAGCTTCTTATTCCCAATGCAGAATACGCGTCGACACTTTGAAGATGCGGGTCCTCGAGGATACCAATTACGGCGGGCAGCTGCCGCATTGAAATGTTACGTTCGCGAACGCACGAGCGTTCGACTATGGGTCCTATGAGCGACTCGCGACGTTAACGATGGGGGTTGCCGCGCGGACGCCACCCTAAATCGCCGCCATTTTATGCGCCACGACGAGAGAAACACTCGCGTTAACTCTCGTGTTACTCGTTAGTTTGCAATTTTGTTATTCCGCGAACGCTCGTACAACGAGATGATCGTCTCGCGGTTTTAGAGCTGAAGGAATTTGCAGGGATCGAAAGGTGCGAGGGTGCAAGCTCGAAGCCGTCCTCTTCGAGGCGGCTGCTCAGAGGCGCGTGCTGCGCCCAGGCACGCACGCGCGAAAGAAATATCGTGCATCAGAATTCATCTTTGCTCGATGCACCTGCACCTGTCCTGGCTCGTTCACTGTCGCGCGTTACGTCAGACAGTGGGCTACGAAACCGCGCAGGCTGCATTCGAAATAGTCGCGTGTCTCTATGATCCAATTCACCTTCCCCACTGTGCGATCTACCTGGCTTATTATCGACGTAACACGCGGAGAGCACAAGGTTTCTAAATATAAATCGAAGGCGAACTCGGCTGTTCCGCGATAAGCCTTTATATCGCTGTGGATTTCGCATTCGCCAGCTAAGCGGCTCGATTTTCGCGGGAATCGCAGTGGCTGAGGAATTTTCTTCGTCTCGAAGACGTGTGGCTGTTTTAATTGATCGTGACGAGAAGATCTGCGCACCCTTCGAGGTACTCGAATGCGAGTGTTATCAATTTGTAGCAGTCGAAGTGTGTCAAACTGGAGATCGTATCGACGCGATTAAAAAATAATTGAACGTCGTGCGCGTAATGGACGCGTGTCCAGGGAAGAACTGATTTATATGGACTTGGGAACATCGATGGAGGCGGCGCGCGTGTGGATGCTCGCGAGAGTTCGACCAGTTTCTTTGATTATTCTACGCAGGGCGTTCGAGGTACAGGTGTGGGTCACGATGAAAGGTGCGACTCGATAAAACGAGGATGAGGAACAAAGTTACGATTGTACCTTTGTTTCTGAGAAGAGTGAGAGCAAGTGGCACGCGACGATCCTGGTTACTGCGCTTATGCGTCCCCACCCATTGGTGCGTCCATCCGACAGCAACTTTCAAAGTCGTTTTTGAAGAAAACCAAGCTTCGAACAAGATTTCATTGCTCTTCATTTTCGTCTCATTTCAGTCGAAAACGAAGCCTCGAATAAGAAAGATTTCGTTACTCTTCATTTTTATCTCATTTCATCCCATAGAATAACATCCTTCACTTTGCATTCCCATCAATCGATGCACTCATCCGCCAGCAACTTTCAAAGCCGTTTTCGAAGAAAACCAAGCTTCAAATGCGATTCTATTACTCTTCATTTTCCTCTCATTTCATCCCAAAGAATAACATCTTCCACTTGCAAACCACTCGTACCAAGACTATTGTTCGTGGAGGGCAGAGAAAGAAATGCAATGAAATTCTGCAACTACACTAAATTCTCCTTCAATAGAATTATTATTTTAAAATTGCGAGTGGTCCATAAGCGGTGCCAAAATGATCAGTAGTAATGTATATCATCGAATCGATGATTTCTCCAAGGAACCTCTTCATTTTCCTCTTATTTCATCCCACAAAATAACATTCTCCACTTTGCATCCCCATCAATCGATGCGCCCATCAGCTAGCAACTTTCAAAGTCGTTTTCTACGAAATCCAAGCTTCGAACAAGGTTTCGTGGCTCTACATTTTTGTCTCATTTCATCTCATAGAACAACATCCTCGACTTGCAAACCATTCGTACGAAGACTACTGTTCGTGAAGCAAAGAGAAAGAAATGCAATGGAATTCTGCAACTGTTCCAAATTCTCCTCCACCAAAATGATTTTAATTCAAATTTTCAATTACCCCAAAGTCTCGAGTGTTCCATAAGCAGTGCCAAAAGCGATCAGTAGTAAAGTCCATCATCGAATCGCCTCGAATTCGATGATTTCTCCAAGCAGCCCCCACCACGTTTCTCGAAGAAGTTAGGCAAGGTGTCGACGGTGGCCGTAGGACCGTTGGGAGTCTGGCAGTGGTGCAGGTGACGAGTCCGGTGGTCCTGTTGGACGCGCGCCCCTGCGCGCGTATGCGTGCGTGCGTGTCGCAGCGGACGAGGACGGGGAACGGACGTGTGGCCGTCGCGCGACGAGGAGGAAAGCTCGCAGGGTGTACGCTGCTGAGAGTGGGGCGAAAGAAGGCACCGGTGGACGAGGATCAGACGAGGACCATCGAAAAGGTGTAGAGTGGAGTGCGTGAAAGAGAGGGAAAGAGAGAAAGAGAGAGAGAGAGAGCAGCAACGACGTCGCGGACCTGTAAAATCGTATCCGAAGAGAGTCGTGCGGCGGAGGGCGCGTGGCAGCGAGCAGCTGCAGCTGCCGTTTCGTTCCCCGTGTGCGTACGCCAGAGTCCCTCTCGCTTCGAGACACGACGGGCCCAGCGTCCTCGTCCCGCTTGCACCCTCTTTTGACGCGCGCGCGACTGCCCACGGCCCGCCACCGTACCCGCTTTGATACTGTGGCGCGCGCCAACGCTCATTAACGCGAAACTCCGTCATCCTGCTTTCCCGCGTCTACACGCGCGAGCGCGCGACCGTTCGAAGCGTGCGCTGCGAGTTTTGGAGATTGTACTTCGATGGTCCACGCGGGTTTTCCAGCTTTCAAACGATTTTCTTTACTTTGCAACGAGATATTCATGGTATTGCTTTTGAAATGATTGTCTAAAGCGAACTCCTTAATCCTGCTTTCTCGCGGCTCCACGCGAGCGTTCGAAGCGTGCGCTGCGAGCTCTGAACACATCCTTCGATGGTCCACGCGGTTTTTCTAGCTTTGACTCGATTTTCTTTACTTTGTAACGAGAAATTTATGGTATTGCTTTTGAAATGACACCTTGTTCTGTGTATGGTCGTTCGTAGCGATCTTTCTTCTCGACACGAGCTATTTATAATCACAAACGTTTTCTCTTTGTAATTTTGAGGCACTTTGGCTGACCAGAGAGAATTTTTTGGCAGGCCAGTAACATTTTACAGCTTGTAATATTGGTATGATGTTAATATTGAGTGAAAACGTCTTAAACACTGGCAGCTCGTTAATTACCAGCTACCAATTTTTGCTTTACAGTCTCGCATTCAATTCACGCAGGCATACGCAAGGAAATTGCTATTCCTCAGGCTCGTATCGTGTAATTTTGTACAGTTCCGATCGTAAACTGTTGCTTGGGTAGCGGTTCGCGCGTGTAACGCGTTCGTTGGATCGTCCCATTTCGCCTGTCCAGTTAATAAACTGTAAGTCGACTGTTCTGAGGACTCGTCTCGCATTTTAATCGCGAAAATGGACGATTCCGGTCGAAGAGACTCGTCTCGCGTTTCAATCGAACTTCTCAGTGCGATATCTCGTTCGAAAATGAACGATTCTGGTCGTAGAGACTCGTCTCGCGTTTTAATCGAGCCTCTCAGTGCCATATCGCGTTCGAAAATGAACGATTTTGGTCGAAAATCGCAGAAAAGACTGCTGCGATTTCTGGCTAAAATCGCCAGTCGGCGAAAGGCAGCGCACAGATGCGGTTGGCGAAATAAATCATGGTATTCTATCGTTCCAGCCCGCGTCTGAAGGCGGCGTTTCGCTGGAGGCGACGTACCCGCCGTTCCCTGCGACCGTTTTTCATAACAGCGTGGCTTAATTAACGCGAGCCATCTGACGCGGGGCCCTGTTTTGTAATATCCCGCAAAATTTGGTAATAACGATACACTCCAGGTGATGCCCACGGCTTTTTGCTAAGAACTCGCTTTGAGATCACCGCGTGGCCACGTCTCGTTAACTCTGCTCGAACATTCTGACAAACGCGCGTGACAAACTCACTGCTCGATCTCTGAAACAGCAGCGAACGAAGAGTCTCGGAGAAAAAAATAAAGAAGAAAATTGGAGACGCCAGTCTCTTCGCGAGCTTTGCAATAAACTTTCGATTGTACTCTCAGAATTGACTCTCTAAATAATAATTACGCTTTGGACAATAAGAACAAGAATCGTTTCACTTTGTGTGACAAACTCACTGTTCAACCCTCTCTGAAATAGAAGCAAAAGAAGAAAATTAGAGACGCCAGTCTCTTCGCGAGCTTTGCAATAAACTTTCGATTATACGCTCAGAATTGACTCTCTAAACAACAATTACGTTTCGAATAACAAGAACAAGAATCCTCTCACTTTATTGACTCTACATGAATCCTCTAAATGGAAGCAGAATCTCTAATTAAAAGGCTGAAGAAGGCGAGGAACCAGATTAACCCTCGTCAGCAGACTTTAAGTACTCTCCTCGAATTATTTATCGCAATCAGGCTGGTACCAACGTGCTCTGATAATTGCACAATGAAACGCGTCCCTGCTGGTTCCTCAGCTCCTCAGAAAGCTGTGGTTCTTTCAATTTCGCGCGATTAAGCGTTCTCTCGTGGTCCACAATCGCGATTACTCGTCGCATCCTACGGTTTTTAGTACGCCTCAACTCAAAGTAAATCACCCTCATGCTCGACTAATGCGCGATTTCTCGAAACGCGAACTGGCTCTATAAAGTCGTCTACTCTTGGCTCTCGAATTTAGAGCTAACGACGCCATGTTGGCGCTTCGATAACGATTGAAAAGTATCCGAGAGACGTTCATCCGTGTATGTAGGGTAGGACGCCGTTTATCCAGGACCAGTTTCGAGGACAAGCAGTTCACGTAATTGAACCAGTTCACGTAACAAGAGTTCACTGGTTCTCTTAATTATCTACGATCTGTGCTCTCGATGGCTCGCGGAAAATTAGCACGCGGTAATAGGGAACCTTTATGCCAGTGTTAATTGGCTGGACTTCATTTTGAGTTCGATCTAGAGTATGCGAATGTTCGATCGAACCATCATTGAAATATTACACGTGTTTTAGGTTCGTTAAAAAGATTTGGACAGCTGTCTAAGTATGTTGTTCATGTGTTGCAATTTTTAGATATGAGATACGTTCGTTTCTTTTTTTTACAGCGATCATCATCAGTTTTCGAGGCTCTACATTAAATTTCACGCTTTATAATGTTCATTGAGACTTCGACGTTCGATAAGTAAATTTTAATAGATATGTAAACATATTCGTTTCCTTTCTTCGTAGCAATCACCATCAATTTTCGAGGCTCTACATTAAATTTCACGCTTTATAATATTCATTGAGACTTCGATCTGGAGTATGCAAACGTTCGATCGAATCAAGTTCGATAAAAAAATTCTAGCAGGTATCTAAATATATTATTTACAATCAGCAATTTTTAGAAATGAGATACGTTCGTTTGTTTTTTCACAGCAATCACCATCAGTTTTCGAGGTTTGTCATTAAATCTCACGCTTTATAATGTTCTTCTCGTCTTGTTGAGACTTCGATCTAGAGTTTGTCACACGTGTTTGTCCAATAAAAAAGAATTCTAACAGCTGTCTAAACATATTGTCTACATTTTGCAATTTTTAAATCCGTTTCATTTCACGCAGCGCGCTCATCGCGATCAATTTTGGAGGCATTGCTATAAAATCGCACGCTTTACAACGCAGTTGGCAAGGCGATATCGTCGTCTGGCCGAAAACTATACCGTTTTATCGACTTCCGTCAGTCAGCGTAAACGTCGCCTCGCGCGTGAGCCGACGATAAACCCGTTTCTTTACGCCTACGATTCCGTTTCTACGTCCGCGATGAAACGTGGAATTAGGCGGACGACCGGTGCTGGCATTCGTGAACGTCCTGGCGTGCTCAGACGCCGTCCAATTTCGGCGTTTAAAGATCGGTTAGAGGCACCGCTGATTGAATTAATAAGAGTTTACGACGCGCTGAGTCTCGCTGCAGTGGCTCTGGTTCCTCGTGATCGCCAATTTCGTTTCGACTGCGGCGACGCGTCGCGATTTATTCACGAAAAAGCACCCCTCCTCGTCGCAACAATGATCGATACATCGAAATGACCGGTTGAACGCGAAAAGTGAGACGCTTCCGAGCGTACGTCGTCAGGGTAGGACCAAGACGGTCCCAAGATGCCACCAGGCTCGTAATTAAACGGTAATTGGCACAAAAATAAGCGTAATCTGTTCGAGCAAGGTGATCTATATATCTTTTATGCAAAATATCCTACAAACTGGTTTGACGCAGAGCAGGTGACCGAACGAGAACAGCTTCGGCCTGTATTTACTTTATATGTCCTTCGCGCCGTTGATCGACGCCATTACTCAGTCACCCTTAATTAAACCGAGTTATTCTGCGTTAACCTCTAATAACCAGCGTTTTTTATTTCAATTACGTCGCGAGTCGCATTGAGAATCATTCGTTATGAGTGTCACTGGCTAAACAATCCTCGAACTTCCATTTGTCAGCTCTGTAAAAGTTCAATTCGCGATGCGACGCGATTTAAAGCGATTTGAGGCTTCGAACGCGTCCATCGAACGCCACAGGAAGGAGATTTGAACGCGTGGAGAGAAAGCATCGCATCGCGTCGCACCGCGTCGAGATCGAAATTGCAAAGAGAAATTAAAAGAAGTTGAAATCACCAGACGAGTGGCGTCGACCACTACCCAAACAATCCTCGAACTTCCGTTTGCAAGTTCTCCAAAACCTCAACTCTCGATTTAAAGCGATTTGAAGCATCAAACGCCTCCATCGCATCACAGAGAGACTCGAACGCATTTAGAGAAAACATCGCATCGCATCACGATCGCAATTGCCAGGAAGAGTTAAAAGGGGTAGAAATCACCAGCCAAGCATCGAGTGACGTCGCATCCGGCTAATTATGGCCTCTGCTGGGGCATTTCAATATCTAAATGCGAATAAAACCAACAAGGGTGCAGGTACTTTAAACTCAGGCTGCAATAAAAGCCGATTCCTCGCATTTGCAACGGCGATTCCTTGCAGAGGCGGTTCGAGACGCTGGTCCGCATAGAATTCGAAATAATACCATCGAGAAGGATCGCATTGTGCTGCATGCTCGACGATTTTGACGTGGCCAAGCCACTACACGTCCTTCTCCCTCAAATCCTGTATGCCAGACGAAGGAAACGCAGAAAAAAAGCATCCACATCGACGCTTCCGTTCCACAAACGGAAGCTTCAAACCCAACCCCTTCTCCTCTCGACAGAATCCAACTGGACACAGAAATTCCACGCCTGGAAAGAACAGTTAATTGAAACTGTCCGCAGCGTATCTCGCGGGCGAGTACGCGCACGTAGTCTCGTGGAATGTCGTTGCACGCGCGCGAGGGTAGCAAAGAGGAGGAAGAAGTCGAGAGGCGCGCGTAGAGGGGATGGTTGGCGCGTGGCTCGACTGCTTCTGCCCCCACTTTCGGCTCTCGTCGAAGTCGCGGGCCCCGTTTAGAGCGCGAGAGGGAAGGGGACAGACGCCTGGCCAGTTCTTTCGGGGCCTGGCGGCATTAAAGCCACGATAGAAGCCGATACCAAGCGGGAAAGGCTGCGAGGCGCACCTGCCGTACGCGCGCGGTGTCGGGTCACTTCGAACACGATCGTCCACAGCGCCTAACTCGACTGGCTCTGGCTCTCCATTGGGACTGACTGCCCCTATGCCCACATGCGAGCTAGCACGAAAAATCGTCAGGCCCGCCAGCAGAAAGAGAGGACTCGCGCGCGCGCGCGTGGCTGTCGCATAAAGTAGCCGCGTCATTAGCTGGTCCTCGCCGCGCAGGCCTCTCCTCTCGTTGGGCCAGCGCGATAACCGTCGAGAAAGAGGATTCGCGGATGGTTTGAAAGAGATCCGTGCGGAGATTGCGAGCGTACGCGATCCTTTTATCCTCCTGGATTTGAATAAATTATCATTCCAGCTGGGAGCGATATTGGCGGTCGACATTCCTCCAGAGAGGGACGAAGGATCATCCCTTAAAGTCGAACACCTTGCGTGCTCAGCAACTGATCGCCCCATTGTCTCTGCCTTAAAGAATAGCTCGAGTCTGAGGCACGTGCCAGAGGATCGTGCTCGTCTGTCTCTCTCTGTGACGCGTCCTAGATCGACGCTTTCGGTCGGTGGGATCAAAGGATCGAGGCTCGACGATCCTCGATGCGTCGACTCGCGTTTGTAGAAGCGATAAAAGGAAGAAGAGTCGAGGGAAGAGCGTGTAGCTCTGTGTAGGCCACTGGGTACAGACTGAGCGTACCCGCATCATCGAAATGAAGGAATAGAGAGAGTATGAGAGAGAGAGAGAGAGAGTGAGAGAGACTCAGGCAGTACTAACCCAGTGAACGTGACAACCAACAACTGCTGAAGGCACGCGAGGTCTGCGCTCTTCGAGTGTCCGCTGGATTTTTATCGAAGACCGGTCTAGCGATGTCTAGCGTTGGTCTACTCGCATTATGGACTCTCTTTCTCTCTCTCGTGGCTCTCTGGCTTGTATGGAAGAGAGAAAAGGAGTTACAAACGCGAGGACATCTGCGTGTTGAGTTCGAGCGATTTTTTTGGGCGCCATCGAGATACGATCGCCCTCGATTTCGATCTAAGGGATGATGGCCAGCGATTGGCGCTCGAGATAACGATAGAAGGATTCTGCGGAGTTTTTTTTCGAGTAACGGGAATTTTTATTTCGCTCGACGACTCGCGTTATCGCGTACCACTGCGTGATGAATGATTCAAAGTAGAGGTATCAAGGTTTTAATTGGTATCACTGGCTGGGATCGTTAAAGAGGTAATTTAAGCATCGCGAGCGAAACGTGAGGTCATCAGAACGCAATTTATGGCTTGATTAACTGGAACGGTATAATTAACTCGATTATATATCGTTTTTGATACGCGTAGGTAGAGCGTTCATTTGCATGAACGCGTGGATATGCCCGCGGCCATGTTTCAATTAGATACGACGTAAAACTGTCGCGTAAAATTCAATTCTCTCGCCGTGCACGATACAACGTTATTATCCTTAAACTGTGGCCATTTTTTCCGGATTTTCTACGATCAAAAATGCCAGGCGAGAGGCAAATTGACGTGCCTCGATCGAGGGTTAATTCGCTTATTAAATTAACGGCTTGAAAACCGTCAATTTTCGTAATTAATGCCTCGAACAGCTCGCGATCTCCATACTAACTCGAACAACGGGTCGAACTACTGTATTAATCACAGCAGGGAGACATGAATTACGCGCGCGCGCGTACCTTAACGTTTTAATATCTCGCGATAGCGATCGCAGCGTGTTGTGAGTCAGCGTCGCGAGCATTGCGACACACAGAAAGGGAGAAACAAACGTGGAGAACGGGGGTTGAACGCAGATTGCAGCCCTGTTCTGATTATGTCCGACATCACCTGCCCCCCTGCAGGTGGTTCTCGCCTGTCCCACGACACACACGCGAGGTATTTATCCTCGAGTACAATCGATGGTCGACCAACGACCAGCCGCTCGACAACCCCGTCAGAAGATAATTTCGATACGCGCGGCCACCCCCAAGATCGATCCGCCCTTTGATCGTCCACGATAGCCGCGTTTCCGGTCTCTGAACTGAACTGTGAGAGAGTCTGCGTGTGTTTTGTTTGAAATACTGCGAATACGCGCGTGTTTTTATTTATCGTGCAAGGGTTGATACGCGTGAAGCTATTGCAGAAGCTATTGGACGTTAGAAATAATATTGAGGATCTTTAAAAGAATGATTTTTAAGTTTGAGAAATTGTAGCGTTCTCTTTAGAGAAGAAACCATGTTTTAAAGGGTGAAATGGCAGGCTAAGAATTGATAGGGCTGAGGAATATGTTTTCACTTATCGTAGAAAGGGGTGTAAAGTTATTGCAGAAGCTATTTTACGTTAGAAATAATATTAAGGATTTTTCTTCAGAAAAGATTTTTAATTTTGAGGAATTTTAGCATCGACAGAAGAAACGATGTTTTAACGATAGTTTTGAAGGGTGAAATGGCAGGCAAACGACTGAGTGTGAAGGGGTGTGAAGTTATTATAGAAGCTACTGTACGTTAGGAATAATATTGAGGATTTTTTTTTAAGAATGATTTGAAGTTCGAGGAATTTCAGCGTCCTCTTTAGAGAAGAATCCACGTTTCAACGATGGTTTCGAAGGGTGAAATGGCAGGCAAAGAACTGTTAGAACCGAGGAATAGCCGAGAGACATCGGTCCAACTATGCGTTGGGTAAATCCTTCGATTATCAGCCGACTAGTCTGTTTGATCTGGTTTTATCACTGACCACACTCGTGCCAACGTATTTTTTCTTCCATCCACCCTCGCTTTCCCAACAATCACTTATGCGGGAGTTAACACCTGGCCACCCCCGCACGCGGTTTACACCTTTGGCCACCTTACCTCAAACCTATGCGTACTTGCACACTCGCTCAGTATCGTATTCGATCACTGTTACAATTTTCAAAACATCCACGAAAGAATTCGAAACTCTGCTTAATCAATCGATGGTGAATTTCAATTATTCCACAGTCTCGCGTGTCATTCTGACAGAGCAGCACACGCGAACGTTAATTCTCTTTCATCCAACGAAGGTTACGATCAATCTTAAAAGAACGACTCGTCCGTGAACCCATCTCGAGGCTTAAAAAAAAATCTGCTCAGTATAAACACGGGGTAAAGCAATTTTAATCGAGGCGGTGCGCAAACAAAGCTAATGGGCTGTCTCGTGTGGCTGCCAGGCGATGGCGAGCACCCGTGGATCGTCTGAAATGATACGTCTCAATCGAGGAGGATTCGTCAAGGCTCTCTCTCTGAGTCGAAACTGTTGACGTAGCATTGAACTCGAGAGAGAAGGTTCAGGGCGCGGACAAACAAACCGCAGGGCATCAGTGCGCCTCGATACGCGTCTGCGCGCGTATCCTGAAGAGAAGAAACGTTGGCCACCGCACAATCGCCGGTTCCAAAGCGAAAAATCAGGTAACGATCGCGGCAGATGCGAGAGCCACCCGTACGCGGATCCGCTTCCACACCTACGAGCCTTTTCTCCACCTACGGATAACGCATGATCGTCAATAATGCGTCCCTTCAACCCTTCTTCCGTCCACGCTCGAAATCATCCCCGTCTTCCTCTGGTTATTTGAACAAGACGCCCAGAAGGAGGCGCTGGCCAGCTGCGCGGCCAGTTTCGCCCTTTTTTCACCGAGTTTTCCACGGATTTTCGCATGCCACGCAGGTGATGCGGGCACGCGACCACCCCTTCTTCACCCTCGCGATCGTTCGACTACCCGCAGGAACCCTTTCGAAAACTGTCCACCCTCGTGAGTTACTGGCGATCCTCCAGCGAAGAAAAGCCAGCGTGGGTGGGAAAGGAGACGAGGTAACAGATGCCAGGGTTTTTCACTGCACCGCCAACTGTGTACGCGTCAAAACAGGATAATCCTGCTTTGTGACTGCAGTTTTTTTCTCTGTGAATCCTGTACTCTTCTTATTTTATTTCTCAATAAATAGCAGAGGGTTTATCGAGCAATATTTATTGGTAATTGAGATAGATAATGCTTCGTCACGATGGTGACTGTTTTCTGTAACGTTTCGTACAGTTTGTAACGTACAAAGCGATATCGTAACGGGCTATGCGGTTCCCACGCATTTTCGGTTGCGTGGCACAGTCTGGCACGCATAAAAGACCACCCTCGGTCCTCGCGTACCCTTTTAATGAGAAAAAAACTCCCTCGATTCGTATTTGCATGGAACCGCGTCGCGTAATTACCAAAGAGAGAGAGACTGGCAATAACAACGATCGCATCACCTACGCCATATGGCAGCTTTCTCGTCGAAGGTGCTCAACGGTCCCACCGTGTCGCGTATTCGTCGCTGGCCACCATAAAACCGGGTTTACGCCGTGTGTTTTATCGCTTTATCGCTTTATTAGATAGTTTTGATGGTTGAAAGTGTGGTCGTTGGCGAAACAGGTACGAAAATGAATAAAAATATAATTAATTAGTAATTTTAGTTTGATGGAATGTGTCATAGAAATATATGAAACTCTGAAGAAATTTGGAAGCTTAATTGCTGTTATTAACGCAGAATTTTTGTTGATATAACACGTGAAATAATGTCAGAAGGTACTTCAATCGCGATAATTAATTAACGAAGCAAAGAATAGAAAATTTGGAAGCATAATTGCTACTATTAATCTAGAATTTTTGTTGCTACCAGGTATACAGAAATTTTAACGATGACGATAACTGGGTTGGCAAAAGTCCTGCGCAGCTGTCAATTAAATTACCCTCACTTTCGATGATCATTACCATCTTTTTAATGCAAGCACTCGAGTGATATAACTCGCGAATTAACGTCAGAAGGTACTTCAATCGCGACAGTTAATTAACCAAACGATATTGAAAATTTCTGAGGTGAAACAAATTACTGTACCCAAGAAATGGCCCCAAAAGGGTGAAAAGGAGTCTGCAAGAGGGTTCGTCGTCCTGAGACGCACGTTATTGGCAATGTCAACTAGAAGATTCATCCAGAATGGATAGAAGCGAGGCAAGACTATAAACGGTCCCCAGACCGCCAGCCACATGTCATCAAAATGGCCACGCGGACGGAGGAACGCGAAATATCGACTTGCGAGGAATAATAGACGGGTTTGCGAAGGTGTTGCTCGTGAAAGGTGCTCCGTGGCGAGCGTTCAGCGAGCGTTCAACACCCATTGGGCAACATTTCTGCCGTTTACGATCTTTCTGCCGCGAAGAATGGAAAAAACAGCGAGAGAAAAGGGCCTGGCGCGAGAGTAAAACCGTTGCGGTTCATAGAGGGCTTTATGGCGTAACCCTGCGCTGTTATTAGAGACACTGCTCTCTAATAGATCCCCATATCCACGTTTTAATGGCTCGTGGTCGATCTCGCGACGTCTGCCCTCGTCTCCAGCGAGTATCGACCACGTTCGACAACGTGACACGCACTATTCTGCTCCGTTTGCTTCGTAATTACAATAAATGCCACTTAATCATGCGCTGTTCAATTACTCGCGCGAGGTCAAGGCTGCAAGTCAGACAGTGGAATAATTGGATGGTAAATAGTTCGAGGTGGTAATGGCACTTCCTTTTGAAAGTGCGATCGAGATAAATGTCTGCGTGATTATTAATTTCGCGATTGCCACGCTGCTGGTGTCCGTCATGTGGCCAATCAGAGGGGCTGGTTGATGTGACGTTTCATTAACGCGAGACGAGCTAGAGTAAACAGCTCTGTCAGTGGAGTTTCGCGTGGTGCCTTCGATTTTTCTTTTTTTTTAGTCTTCAGCAACAACCCTCGTGTTTCTTCGTTTTCTAATGCGATGGCACGACTCATGGTTGTTCAAATGGAACACGAAAGAGTATGTTTTGTAATTTCGCAGAATTTATTCCGCGACTGAGTCGATGCTCGAAGAAACAATGCGAAAGTTTCGTATCAGATGGCAGGGCTGGTGAACAGGACGATCGTGGACCATCTGGTGGTCCAACCCGGCATACGGCGAGCATCCGATCTGGAAGCGCACGAAAAAACGTCCAAAACTTGATACTCTCTCGATATAAGCCTAGAGGAATTTTAAGATAACCCAGGCGCGCGCGGGAGCACAGCTGTACCGGATAATCCCGATTAAACCGAGCAGAAACTTTGTAGACGAGTCGATAAACTATTTGCGAGACTATTGTGCTGATCAGATTTTAATTCAATTACTTTTATCCTCCTTTTATATGATTTTAATTAATTCTAGCTTCGAAGGTACCATTTTCATCCCCTTTCTCCTTGCATTTACCAATTGTAATTATGATTTTTGTGTAAGTTACGCTTGTCTATGATCGATTAACATTTTTCATAGAAGAAGGAACTATTTCATTTAGAAATTATGCGAAGAAAAATCTAATGCTATGAAAAGTAACGTTACAGTGGCTATTTCTAAAGTATTCAACCCTTATTTAGCTACCTTCTTCGCAAAGAGAATAACAGGAGAAGAAAAAGATGAAATATCCTCATAAAAGGAACAGTCGACAAGGTTTATGCTAAAAAGAGAAAAATGTGCAGAGCACATACACGCAAAGAAAAATTAAATGCTATGAATAATAGCTATTTCTAAAATATTCAACCCCTATTTAGCTAGCCTTTTCGCAAAGAGAATAACAGGAGAAGAAAAAGACGAAATACGTCCATAAAAGGAACAGTCGACGAGGGTTATATTAAAAAGAGAAAAATGAGCAGAGTATATACACAGGGGATATTATTACGAGATATTTGGGTCACAGTTGCACTGTGCGCCAGCGCAGTTTCAAGCCCTGACAGCCGTGAGCAAGTAGTAAAGCTGGAGAGCATTGTTTTCCAGGGTGCGACTGGGGCGAAATAAGACGGTTAACTAAATATAAGACGAAACGGTGACCGAGTCACGTCTGTGACCAGGCACGTGCAACACGCGTGCTTCGAGTTGGTGCACCGACAAAAGAAACCCCCTCTGTGGCGTTTCGCCTCTCGCGCGAGTAATATGCGACTGGTTAAATGCGATTTCGCGTTGCGGTGTCAAGGACGATTATTGGTCAGAGATTTTGCCAAGTGATTTTTCAAGTGAGGATCTATGGTGTGATGAGCGCAAGGTTTTTTGAGTCATTGCTGTGTTGCAAGAATGAGATTTCCATGCGTGAAGTTTCTATGAGAGAGGTTTCTGAGAGTAAAGTTTCTGAGCGCGAGATTTTTAAGAGCAAAGTTCCTAAGCGTGAGATTTCTGAGCGCAAAGTTTCTAAGCGTGAGATTTCTAAGTGTGAGATTTCTAAGCGCAAAGTTTCTAAGCGTGAGATTTCTAAGCGCAAAGTTCCTAAGCTTGAGATCTCTAAGCTTGAGATTTCTAAGCTTGAGATATCTGAGCTTGAGATTTCTAAGCTTGAGATATCTGAGCTTGAGATCTCTAAGCGTGAGATTTCTAAGCTTGAGATCTCTAAGCGTGAAATTTCTAAGCTTGAGCTTCCTAAGCTCAAAGTTCCTAAGCACCAACTTCCCAAGAGCAAACTTTCAAAGCTCGACTTTCCTCACCCAATTTTCTTAGCTTGCAAAAAACCACCAAGAGAGTAAAATAACATCCAAAGCACCATCACAAGGCTCCCTCTCGCCCCTCTCGCGAACCCAATCCCCAGCAATCCCATCTCCCTCGCAACCAGTGATAAATCAGTGCCAAACGATGGCAAGGAAGGAATGAAGAGAGGACAACGAAAGGCAAGGGAGGATCTGGTTGTCCAGCATTGTTTTGTCTCGATTAAAGCCTCAGTTTTTCCCTCCTTTTTTCTCAGCCATTCTTTGTCCGCTCTGGCGGCACGTACCCCAGTTTCGGTGGAGTGATTTACAAGTCACTCCAGCGTGAAGGCAGGTGACCGTGCCGCTCGAACGCTACTTAAGCGGTTGCACGAGCGAGCCCTGGCCAGAGGCCCTCTCTCCACCAGGAAACGCGTGCCGCTTTGGGTAATAACAATAATTTTGCTGCGAGTACGCCGCTGCGATCGGCTCGTTTCGTCGACGCATTATGAAAATCAGATGGGACCACGATGAAAACCGGGGCAGCGGTTAATAATACCACGATTAACGTCTCGTGGAGATGCCTCGATGGAAAACTGCGAACCATCACGAATCTGACGAGCTCTCACCCTTTTATTCTGACATCTGCGTCCATCTTGTCAAATAATCCTTGATATTTAAGGATAGAGAAATACTGATTGAGTACGTTGGATTTTTTTGAGACTTTAGTGAGTTGATTTGCTTTAGATATGTGTGTTTTTCTTTTTTTGGAGAGAAGAATAAAGAAGCAATATCCTGGACCACATCCCATTTACTCTGGTTCCGGTAAAGGTCGAATTAGTGCTATGGTGTCGGTGCAGTAGTCGTCAGACCATAAAATGATCGTCTCGAAGGACTATCCTTGAGTTTACCCCCCGTATAGCTGAGATTGATCCAAGTTACGATCGTTCAGATGTGACGAGAGAACTATTTTACAAAGAAAAAGCAGAAATCATTGAACTGTAACTTTGATGAGCGTCTATCGTCCGCCATTGATCGATTCTCGTCTCGAAGCTCGCAAGGTTCACTTAAAATTGATCTCGAAGCTCACAGAATTCTTTTACATCCTGCACTTCGCGTTGAAGACCAAGTCTAGCGTCTTTTGACGTTCAGATGTGACGAGAGAATTATTTTGCAAAGAAAAAGCAGAAATTATTGAACTGTAACTTTGACGAGCGTCTATCGTCCGCCATTGATCGATTCTCGTCTCGAAGCTCGCAAGGTTCACTTAAAATTGCTCTCGAATCTCTGAGAATTCTCTCGCATCCTCCCGTCGAAGACCAAGTGCATCGTCTTTGGACACGCTCTCGATGTGTTCCACGTTTCCGTTACAACCGCCAATAACGTTTCACTTACTGGCAATAAAAACGTCGCGGTGGCTAACAAGCGTACGAACTCGAGCAAGAGCGAGAAAGGGGGGCGAGTAACGGAACGATCCTAGCCGCAATTACCTCGAGGATCCGCGTGCACTTGAACGAGCCAATGTGTCAAGGCCACCGCCATTGCTGGAGCTTCGATAATTTCGCGTCTGCCGCGAACACCAGGAACGATCTTTAATATTTAGCCGCGGTGTCGTTAACGCGGCAGTTGCACACGTGGCTCGTGAGCAAAAGTACCGACACCCTTCAATTACACCTCACGTACCAAACGGAAAGCACGCGGATTATGGTTCGCGCTCACGCACTGCACGTCTCTGCAACCGTCGACACCATCAGGGTAGCCATAAACATCGGCTCGCACGAACATTGTCGACGCGAAGGTTAAACGCGGCCTTCCTTCTTCATCGCGTGCCACGTAAATCGATAATCGCTCGATCCGTACGCTCGTACGCGAGTCTCGAAGCTGTAATGGTCCGTTTCTGGTCGCCACTGCCTCTGTCATGGTCAATTCTCCGTTCAAATAAAGGATTCTGCGATATTAAAGTGAGAGAAGATTTCGAGAAACACGATGGTTCTTCAGGATGAGAGAAGGCAAACGAAATTTTTGAACCTTCTTAGTTTCTATCGACTCCGTTTCCGTTTGCCACTGCTCAATTCTCTGTTCAAATAAAGGATTCTGTGATATTATTACTGAGGAGATTTCGAGAAAGATCGTGGTTCTTCAGGATGAGAAGGCAAACGAAATTAGCGAACCTTCTTGGTTGCTATCGACTCCGTTTCCGTTGGCCACTGCTCAAATAAAAGATTTTGCAATATTATATGAAAGAAGATTTCAAGAAACACGATGGTTCTTCGCGATAATCGAAGGCAAACGAAATTAGCGAACCTACTGACTGCGATTCTGACTGCTATCGATTCCGGATGTACTCTTTTATGTATCGATCGTATTTACACACTATCTACATAGAATATATATCACTGAAGTTCTTCTAAGAACCTCGAGCAAGCTCCACAATCTAAAATTTCAAAATCTCTACCAAATACTTTCAAACTTGTCCAGCGTCCACCTCAGAGAAACCATTTCACCCCCTCGAGCCTCCATGAAGAGTAAAATTTGAAAATCTTTGTCAAATACTTTCAAACTTGTCGAGCGTCCATTAACACTGCTTCAGCCACGATTAATTCTTTATTTAAATAAAAACTTCTGCGATATTAAACGAAAAGAAAATTTCAAGAAACACGATTCTAAGAGCCTCGAACGAGCTCCACAATCTAAAATTTCAAAATCTCTACTAAATATTTCCGATTTGTGGGACTCGAGCGCACTCGAGTGTCCATAAAAGGTAAAATTTCAAAATCTTTGCCAAATATTTTCGATTTATCGAGCGTCCATTAACACTGCTTCAGCCACGATCAATTCTCTGTTAAACTAAAAGCTTCTTCGATATTATATAAAAAGAAAATTTCAAGAAACGCTATTCTAAGAACCTCGAACTAGCCAAATACTTTGCCAAATACTTTCGAATCATCGTACGTCCATCTCAAAGGAACCACCTCACCCCTCGAGCGTCCATCAAGGGTAAAATTTCAAAGTCTTCGCCAAATACTTTCAAGCTTGTCGAGTGTCCACCTTAAAAAAAACCATTTCACCCCCTCGAGCGTCCATCAAGGGTGTAACACCAGTGCTCGAGGCACGTGCTGTCGCGCACACTTCCCGCAACTTGCCGCTCTGGTCGCGCGGGCGTAGATACGACTCGATGTTTGTTCACGAAAGAAGGAAGAGGAGAGAGAAAAAAACGAGAGAAAGAACTGGAAAAAAGTGCGAGGTCTGAGAAGGTTGCGGTGGCGAACGCAGAGGTAGAAGGGCGAGGGTCTCGAGCGTTGAATCGGCTCGTTGTTAGCCGCCCCTCGGCTTTTATCTGCTTGGCGCGAGCCACGTTCTTTCCCGTTTACAACGTTTCCCTACATTCTCTCTCTCTGACGCGTTCTCTCAGCCATAAGTCTGTCTTTTTTCGATTCTGGGCGCAGGAAACGCGGCTATCTCTCGTGGCTATCTCGTAGAAGTAGAGTACACACTTGGTACGTCGAATCGAGAGACTTTCCGCTGGGATACCAGCGCTGGAAGCCGCTAAACGATTTCGTCACCTCGTGCTACTCGATTCGAAGCTCTCTCGAGTCCCTTGGGACTCTTTTCTCAGATAAAAGGGTTGCTCGTGGCTGGTGTTTTCTACGATCATAGGAAAACAATTTCAGTCGAAATTGAAAACTTCAGCGACCAGTTTCGGATTTTAATGAAGAACAAACAAATGTGTGGCTGGATTTTAAGCACATGGTGGTTTGAACACCTTCTGCTGGTCCATTTTCTGTAATTACGCGTTGTACGATCGATACATAAGAATAAATCAATTATCTGCACTCTCGTCAGATTGAATTTGAAAGCTTTTTAGGGTTTGAATAAAGAAGAAACTAACGTGTGGCTAGATTTTAAGTGTATGGTGGTTTCAACACCATCTGCTGGTCCATTTTCTGTAATTACGTATTACACGATGGAAATCAACGCACTCTCGTCAGATTTTCATGAATCCAACTCGAAACGCGAGTTATTTGCCTCGTTGCTCGTAGCCATACGTAAGTACACGGTGCGCTACTGTAAAAAGAGAGGAACGCCTCGAGAGGAGAGTGAAAACTGTGAAAACAGACGTGTCTTTAAGTCAGATTGAGGGTTGCTGCGAGAATAAGATTGGAGGTGCCTTCAAATAGCCACGGTTCTCATTGTGAATGCGATTTTCTGAGCTTTTTATTATTACTGAAGCAATATCGTGACACTGTGAGGCTATCTTCTGATCGATACTCCAATTATCGCGTCAATGGAATGATTACAGTCGTTTTCACGCACGAAAGTGTCAACTTTAAATTACCAACGACGCAAACATGAATTTTAAAAATCCACCATCGAAGCAATCAGCTGCACAGATAGTCAGCACCCTTGGAATTAATTTCGTTTCGTCGTTCGAGCTATAAAAAAAAAATCTCCTCGCACGTTTTAGAAGCTGTTAACACGTGATACGCGTCGAATTACAATTCGAGGCTGTTAATTAACTGTACAAGAATAAGCAATTTGGAGATCCTCGCGTTCGATTACGCGCAGGCCCACCCCGGAGGGGGATGGCGTTTTACATCCTCGCGAGCGGGTCGTGGAAACATTTAGCTACTATAAACGTCTCGAATGATCGCGTTCTCAGCCCTTAATATTCATGTCGATCATTTCCCCAGATTGTATGCAATTTCTGTATCGAAAAGATCGATACGAATCTCGCTGCCGCTGGCTACAAATAGTTTATGCAAATTCCCCGCATAGTCGTCCTCCGCCTCGAGTCTCCTCGCGTGAGCCAGTCGTTAACAAGCAGATACTCGGTTTCGTTAACAGTGCGTCGTTCGATATTATTAAACAGCCTGCTGCTTGTTCGCCAGGGATCGACAAGCTGTTGCAACGCGTATTAAACGGAGATCTGAGAGAGCTATCGTTTGTTTCTCGACGCTTTCGCGTTACATAAATTGCAGCTCGATGTTAAGCATTTCTGAAGTGTTTTAAGGACTCTCGACTTGGGTTCGATCGATTCTTCGACCCATTTCTATCTTTCTATCTAGTTTCTGAATCGATCTGACCCAGATTCGATCTCGAAGCAACCACTCGAGAGACGCGTGCGATAAAAGTAACTCAATGCTTCACAAAGCGTCTATTTTCTGTCGAACCTTGAAAAACAGTGATCTAAAGTTTAACAGAGATTGCAATTCATCAAGATTGAAATAATTTTAACTGTGAATATGATTGCTGAAAGAAATTTCCAGAGTCGAAAAGCAAGATCGACGATGGCTGGAATTGAAATTTGTTACGCGTTCTTCTGGTGCTTTAAGGACTCTCGACTTGGGTTCGATCGATTCTTCGACCCATTTTTATCTTTCTATCTAGTTCTTCAATAAATCTGACCCACATTCGATCTCGAAGCAACCACTCGAGAGACGCGTGCGATAAAAGTAACTCAAAGCGTCTATTTTCTGTCGAACCTTGAAAAAGGGTGATGCAAAGTTCGAGAGAGATCGCAATTCTCAAAGATTGAACGACTATAATTGCATATGATCGCTGAAAGAAATTTCCAGAGTCGATGGAGCAAGGTCGACTGACGTCTCGAATTGAAAATTCAGTTTGCTGCGCAGAAAACAACGGCCACTGCGCACCGTGAGAGATGCCATCAGACATTCGTGACAGGATCCTCGATAGTGGTCTCGTGCCATTCGAGTCCTTCCAGAAATTAGTAAATCCCACACGCAGCGCTCGCCGCAAGCTGCGCAACTGGCGCTTCGAGCGCGTCTCTTTCTCTCCTGATGGACGCGCTGGGAATACGAAACAGTGTACGCTTCGCAGTACGCCCACGCAAGCGTTATCGAGAGGGAAATATCGATTTCTCGCAAATAGTAACGTGTTAACGTCACGCGACAATATTTCACGACATAGAATTTAACGACAGAGTACTTTGTACACGTTTTGTGTCTCTCAGAACTGATTTGAGTCTTTTACTTTCGAGATGAGTGGAAATATCGATGCTAAGGAGTTGTAGAATTCAATGACAGAGTACTTTGTGCACGTTTTGTGTCTCTCAGAACTGATTTGAGTCTTTTACTTTCGAGATGAGTGGAAATATCGATGCTAAGAAGTTGTAGAATTCAATGACAGAGTACTTTGTGCACGTTTTGTGTCTCTAAGAACTGATTTGAGTCTTTTATTTTCGAGATGAATGCTAAGAAGTTAAGAAAATTGTTGAGGATCAAAAGAAATTGTGGTGGTTACGATTTGCTTGGTACCAGTCGAGCAGAAACGGATCGAACCCATCGCTAGCCGCTGTCTCTGCTTCTCAGTTATCTCTGTCCCTTCCCTGCCTTATCCCAAGGTAGTGAACGCACACAGACGCACACATAGCACCTTGCCACGCGCCATCTAAATGTACGCTGGACTTTTTCTTCTTATCATTTTACGCAAACATTTCCCTTTCACGCTTCTTACGTTTACTATACCCGTATATATCAGTGCGTCGTAAATTTCCATATTTCTTCCTTGTTTGTCTGCTCGTTTTCTGCTCTCTTCTCGCACTGAAGCGTTCTATTTATCGAGCTCTCATCAAAGATCGACGCTATCGACGCTGAATCGAAAATGGCGCGCGAGAGGAGGACGCGACGCGTGGTTCCTCGTCAACGAAAGCAATTACTCGAGTTCTCAGTCGCGTAATCCGTTAAGCACACACCTCGCCTTTTCGTGCGCCACGCGTGTGTCTTTTTTCCTTCTTTTTTGGCGAGAACGAGGGAGCAAACAGTCGACGCGATGGAATAAAGTCGCTTCGTTATTCGAGGTAAGTCCAGCTCGAGGCTGCTCCTGAATGGCCCTCGCCCTCAGGGCCCTCGTAAACCCAGACGCAAATAAATAATTTCTCGCGCGTGCCTCTCTTCCTCTCCTCCCTGTTGGCCAGCGTTCGAGAGATTAGACGATTAACGTCCAGCCCTTGTCGACAGCCGACGAGATATGCAAAGTTCCCTTTCCGTGGCGAAAAGGAACGACGGGGCTGCTGGCTTCGTGAGAATCGCGAGGAGAATACGAAAACGAGCACGTTTCCATCTTCCTCGACGCTCTGCTCATCATTACGTTCTATTTTTCCTTCGCCACGAAAAGGCTTCGTTTCGTGAGAATTATGGAGATCCCTCGAGGGTGGACCAAGGATCAGATCTCGAGGATCGTTTGTCGAACCGCAGCTCTCAGTTCGCTCGATTCATTCGAGATTCGTGGCTACAGCGCGCGCCTTTCGATTTCGAATTCCAGTCGCGACCTCCAATGGGGCTTCTCGTATATAAATGACCGATGGAGGTAGAAAAAGAACAGCGTTTCGGGGGTGGACGGTGGCTCGCGCGTGCCGCATGAATATGCACCGATCGCACGCAGCTGGCTTCTCAATTTCGCGAGAGACTCACGAATTTGATTCACTCCAAGTGCCGTCTGTTCTCTCAGCGTCGATGGATCGCTGGAAACGGCTCGATTCGAGTGCAGACGATCGTTTTCCAGGTATAACTCGGTTCTGGCGAAGCGATCCGTCCTTCGCGTGGGAAAATATGAAAATTCTGTGGCTCGCTGCTGGGCCTCGATTATAAGCGTGTACTGAACCCAAAATCTCGAGCAGTTTCTTCGAAAACTTCCGGCTTTCCCACGATTGAGAAGCTGAGAGATGTGTGGCCAATTGTGGGAGTCTTATTGTATCGTTTTTGGGCTTTAAAATAATTTTTTACGCAGAAAATGTCCATCAAAATACATTTTCATTGAAATGTACATCATTTTTAAATAATTTTGTGGATAAAATTATTTCTTTTAATATATAACAATTGACGCAGCAAATAAATGATTTGATCGTGTTATTTTGGTGGAAAATGATTAAAGAGGGTGCAAGAAAAGTATTTCTTCTCGCCACTAAACAAACAGCAGCCTCCGTGGAAAGCTTTCGAGGCTTTCTAACGGGTTCAGCAGGATTTACAGAGAAACAAAGTTCCATCCATTGGATTCAGCTGTGTCTAACGGAAACGTATCGAATTTTCTCGCCACCCTTCCTCGTTCTTCCCCTCTTCGACAACCAGAGGATCGTTACGTCACAGCCCCGTCAAAACTCGATCTTCCTTTACCTGGTCTCGAGAGATTCCGATCGCAGCGTAAAAAAGCGCTCACAGACTTTTTTCCCTACTCTCGACGCGGTTCCATCCCTTTCTGAAATCTTATATCGCTCCTCCTCTTTTCCGTTACCAGTTTTCGTCGTCCCACAATTTTTTACGCGAGCTTTTTGTCCAACTGCTCGACGAAACTCGATTTGTTGGTCGGTCACGAGTCGAGTTAGGGATGGAAAGTATTTTTTAATCAATTCTACCGCTAAACTAAAGCAAAACTAAGAAGATTTATCACTTTCACACTCGTCAACATCGAAATAAAATATCTAACTAACATATAAACGTATGAAACTCGATTTGTTGGTCGAATTGAGGATGAAAAATATTCGTTAATCAATTCTACACCCAAACTAACTCGAAACTAAGAAGATTTACCACTTTCACGCTCGTTGACACTAAAATAAAACATCTGATTAACCCATAAACGTAATTAATTAAAATAAAAGCACGTGAATCTCTGAAAGAGCGTCGAGATTCGAGTGAAACGTTCGCGAAGGACTTTCCACGCGGATCGAAGGAGCAAAAGGGAGGAGAGAGGGGACGAAAAACCGCAGGAGTCTCTCGAGCAAAGGGAGGAGTCTCGTCAGGGGGTCCGCGAGTGAAAATAATTAATACAGCTCGTTAGTCTGCGGTCGCGGTAATATGTATACAAAGCTGACAGGATACGTGTAACGGATACTCGTTCCAGAGCCTTGTCTCAACGGGGTGGATCTCTCGTAATCCACTTTCCAGCGGGAAACGAGCGAGCGATGAATAATTAGACGCGTTCACCGCGGGCGACGGGGCTCTAATAATCGCCGCCCAAATGAATCCTCACAGCTGAGGACGCAGGTGAAACAATTTCTGGGTTAATCTTTTGGGGCTGCTGAGATAGTATTTTTCTTTCGTGTCGAACTGAGCTCGTCTGGGGAGGCTACTGATTAAATGATTATTCTGGATGAACGTGAAATCTTCTCCTTCGTTCACTGAGGGAAGATTCAGAGTTTCTTGCCTTGAGTGACGAGATTTCACTTTCTTGCGGGATTTAGTAATGTTAAGTTGCAAGACTTGAACGATTATGAATTGTATGCGAGCAATTTAAATTTATATTCAGCGACGCATGGGTTTATTAAATATTTATTGGTTATTAGACTCAAGTTTTGAAGAATCCTGTCGAAGCAACTATTTTGCAGAAAGTATAATAATTCAAACTCGAACGATTATAAATTTTATACGAGTAATTGAAATTTATATTCAGCAAAAAATGGGTTAATCATTTGTTAATAATTAGACGCAAGTTTTGAATAGTTCTATTGGAACGATCGTTTTGCAGGGAGCAACGCGAAGACTCGCTGTTTCATCGCACCCCTCAACGAAAAGCCCCTCGTCACCGCTCGGTTGGGAAACTCGAAAACGTCAATTCGTCGAACGAGTCCATTTGTAGAGGCGACGTGGGTGTGCACCTGGAGCAACCCTTTCATCTTCGCGTGGAAACCAGTTGAAAGGGTTTGAGATTCGAGGACGGATGAATGGGGTTGTCCGCGAGGAACGATGCGAGCCTTGGCTGAGGGCCGCGTGAAACCGTCAAATGGTAGCGAATCACGATTCCACGCTCTGCGAGGCGTATTCTGAACCACGATTCATATCTGCGTGGAACTCGTCGCTTTGTGCGAGGGTGCGTTCACTCGCAAGCGAAAAAGGGTTGAAACTAGCTGCTCTGCAAAATTCTAAAACCACGAAGGATGCAGATCCATCGAATTTCATTGCCTCAGCGTGCTTTGTGCGAGGCTGCGTCCACTCGCAAGCGAAAAAGGGTTGAAATTAGCTGCTCTGCAAAATTCTAGAGCCATGAACTATGAAAATCCATCGAATTTCATTGCTTCAGCGTGCTTTGTGCGAGGCTGCGTCCACTCGCAAGCGAAAAAGGGTTGAAACTAGCAGCTCTGTAAAATTTTAGAGCCACAAACTATGAGGATCCATCGAGATCGAAACGAACATTCATTGCTTCAGCGTGCTCGCATCGAAGCCTCAAAAACTGGGCTTCTAATTTTCAAAGGAAGACCGCCATTGCACCTTTCCGCTGGTATCGATTTCATTTAGACACAAAAGCTTCAAACACACCATCGTGTTTACCTTGCTGAGTTTACGCTCAGTTGTTTTACGTAGCCGCAAGGAAGTGGTCCTTTCACGAGCGCACGCAGCTTGGAAAATCCCTAATCTCTGAGACTCTCGTAATCCTTGGAACCAAAGGTCAGCCTCTCGTTTTCAGTAACGCGATACCTTTTTGTGCGAACGCTGCGATATCGTGTTTCGAATCAGGGGGATGAAGCACATACGCGAGAGCGTTCCTCGACTTCGCGAAGGTCCTGCGGGAGCCAAGGACCGCGTAGACTCGAGACGCAACCGCGGTCAAGATTCGACAGGCTCGTGAAAGCGATGCGGGCTCCCGTCTCGCTTAACAAACCGACTAATGTAACGTAAAGCAAGAAGAGGGGCGGCAGTCGTTGAATATTTTACGCGTAAGGCAGGCAGCTGGCCAGAAAGGAAGATCGGATCGCTTTCAAATTATCCGGGCGACTTGCGACGAGTGCCCCCGCGCCTTGTTCACGCGTGCACGCGCAGCATCCGATCCTGCGCAGGGAAAAGGGAGCAATCGGAGCGGAGGACGCGAGCGGAATACCAGCTTTCATTATTTTCGCCTTTTCGCCACTGAAATCTGCCGGCCAAGCGGTTTGGCGGCGACAGTTTGTCATTTTTCCTTTTTTTTTTTCTTTCCTTTTCACTGTCGATCCTGCCCACCAGGTTCCTCGTCCCTCCTCGACTTTTTTTCGCGTCGTTTCGTCGCACGACATTCCACCTCGCGAGCCGACCGCGAGGCGTCGTAACTCGTTGGTCACCTTTCCAGTCGAGCGTCTTTACTTGCAACCTTGTTCGAGGAGCCTCGACGTTGTTAAGGCTGAGCTACACCGCTCGATTTTTCGTCACTTAAAAGTAATCGATTCGATAATAAAGTACGTGGATCGAATTTTGTATCGCTTTGCAATGATACAGTCGAAATGCGTGGAGAATGTCACGATAATTGTGCTTTTAAGAGTTTTTGGGGCTTAAGAGAGCGGCCATCTTGTTGCCATTGAACTCACGCGTGAACTATCGAGTTTCTGCGACTCTTCTTTTATAAAAATTCGTAACGCCTCGATTTTTGGGCGCTTAAAGTGGATGATTCGATAATAAAAGACGTGGATCGAATTTTATGTCGCATTGCGAGAATTATGCAGTCGAAATGCGTGGAGAATGTCACGATTTTGTGATTCTAAGTGGTTTTGGGGTTTAAGAGAGCCGCCATCTTGTTAAGATTAAACTCACGCGTGGTATCGAATGCTTTAGAGTCTTCTTTCACAAAAATTTGCAAATTTCCTTGGCATTCGCGAGATTGAGAGAACTTAGAAGACCAACTGGTCAATTCTACTTTGTGGAAAGTTGATTAAATATTATAGGCAGATGGTGGACGCTTAACGAAGTTCGAGAAGTCGTTCAATTTAACCGCTAAGTACACGATACTATCGCGTTTCCCTCCATTCGTGTCTGAACTGCAAACAAACGACCGTTTCATCCCGATAGAGCGTTATTAATAGTTGTTTTGGGCCTTTTTAGCGGCTGCCACGCCGTCAAGACGATGCAGAAATTTCTATACGAAAGCTAACGAAGGTATTAAACCGTGCGAGATATCGCTGCATCATTTTCCACCCGTGACTAGACGAGAAATAAATGATTGATCATTTTCAGGGAACGGCTACCAAGAAAAATCGACGCAGCCATCTTCCTCTCAGCGCATTACGGGCTTAATTTCGTTCCCAGAAGAGTGCTCGGTTATTTGCAGTGCCACCTTCGATTCTGAGGCTGAATAATTTTCGTAAATGACCTCGCGGTGCGCCACAAAGGGCGCATTGTTGCGTGAACACTTTTGTTTCTTCGAGCAGGCCCTTTTTCGACAGTCGAGCCGATCGCACGACACCGTAATTACGCTTGGATATCTCGAGAACGATACTTTAATTTTCTCGACATGAAAGCACTAAAATTCCTACGATTCCACACTTTTTCAATCGTCCTCTGATCCATCACAATTTATTATAAAATTCTGAACGAGACGTCGCGTCGAATTCAGAGCACAATTGAGAGTCGTACAGGAAGGACGAAAAAAGCGCACGGTGGGGTACAAAATGCTTTCACTTTCGCCTGGTGGATTCAGATTAAGATTTAATTAACCAAAACTTTCGCTCGTTAAACGTCTGTAATTACGCGCAAAGTCGCGAGTCAAGCACAGTGGAGTGAAACGAATTCTGCGAGCTTTCATCCCCTGTTTGCAACCCTCGAAACCGCTTTCGAGTCGCACGAAAAATTGCTGAGTGGTCCTCGATTAAAACGTCCGCCAGTGATAAACATATTGCGAGCGTAATCGCGGTTTTTGCACGATGTTATCCCATTTACGTGGCCTGGAGGCTTTTTGCGCGACTTAATCCACGCGGGGCGCCCTCGAGGGAACTCGAGATAATTATCGAGATGAAAAACGCAGCATCGAGAAAGTTGTCGTGCACCCAGCCACGTGCCTCGCATGGGATAATGAAAGGTGTCGTTCTTCTGGTTTCTGCCCCTCCCCCTCTCGCTGTCGAATTTTGTCGAGGCTTGCGAAAGGCACGGACGGTTCGCTCGCTCGACGCCAAAATTGGAGAACAAGCGTTCGCGTTCGTAACGCTTGGTACACGCTTGGTACACGCGTGGACGCGCGTTGTACGCGTTGCGCGCTGGTTACATTATTATTAAACGGATAATAGAACGCGGATGAAGGTATTACGCGAATTGCTTGCAGTGGCTTTCGTTAAAACGATCCAGGAAGAGAGATCGCTCGTTGGTATTCGCGAGAGCGCCTGCTCCTCTCTTTTTATCCTGTCTTCGAGCCGCCTCTCTCGTTCGTCTACAAATATGGCTGCACGACGGAACATTTGCTTTTACGGCTCGAGAACTTTGGATTTAATTGCTCCGTTTTTGCTTTCGGACTTTCACGTGCGCGATGAGTAATCGATGCGAGGTATTCAGATTTTCTACAGCGAGTATGCTCGTCGAAGTTGTAACTCTGATGAAATTGCTCAGCTTGAAATCACAGGAAGTTAAGAAATTTGTATTAAAGACTACCAGCGGTTATTTCTCGAAATTTCAGTTGTGGATGCCTCGAGATGAGAGGCAACTAGCGAACGTCAAAAATCTTGACGAGAAAATTAAAGTTTTCTCCATTCTTCGAGCCTCTGATTACTGGAAACGATTCTTTTTTCGTGATGACGAGGGGTGCGTTTAATAATCTGTTTCCTGGATATTTCTTGGAAGAAATGAGATCAATCTCGTTATTTGTAGAAAACACAAACATATTTCTACATCCTCAGCTTCTGTGGAAGAGTTTGCAACAGGTTTTTCACGCTTCATCCCCTTCGACAACGCGACTGATGCTCGCTCGCAACCCTCCTCGACGAGGTAACCTCGAGAATTTAACGAAAAAACTCTCAGCTGGGACGATATGCCGCATAATTACGCTGTGGATCGTATCGTTCGTTTTTTCGTTTCACTCCGTCCACCGTTTATTCCCTTGGCAACGTCCTCAGGGAGCAACGCGGCGGCCATTTGCATACCCGCCGCGGTATCCCACGGTGGATCCCACAAAGTACATCTTCGAGCGTTCTGGATGGCTCGAGATTCGCCCGTGTAATTTGTTCGCCATTAATTTGCTCGAGCTGCACGTTGAATAATGACACTGGCGGATGGATCTGGGCCCTGTTGGTCCCATTCGACACGCTGGCGCGGAGGACGCGTGACGATCGAGCCCCCATATTTTCTGTCCTCGTATTACCAATATCAGGAACCGTGGCGCAAACTTATGCAAATGTATCGAGAAAAAAGAAGCTCCAAAGGGAGCTCGAAAGTCGAGCAATAGATCGACGAGAGGTTGTCGCGAGGATCCTCGCAACACAACCGCCATCGATGCATATTTCATCGACAACTCTGATTACGTATTCGAGGATCGAGCCTCGCGAAAGCTTGCTCGTTCCACCTTTTTTTTTTCTATTTTTTTTTGGGCTCTTCAAGTCCTCTGATCTCGCAGCACGAAATTTCGAGTTCGCAGGTAGACGCTTCTCTGTCGAGGGATGAAGCTCAGGTCGAAAAAGGGGGATTCACTGTTCAGAATACGCGGTAGCCTCGCGTGGAATAGCATTAGACCTTGATTCTAACTTCGAAATGATTTCTGGATCGACCAGGACAGAGGGACGCCCTTTTTGAGGTGCTCGCTTCGTTGCTGACATAGGAACGCTGGGATTAAAGGTCACTGAGATGTGGGTTATGTGCGTGGATGCACCACAGCTTTGTACAAAGGGTGATCTTCAAGTAATAAACCAAACAGAATTAATCACACAAAATCACCAACTCTAAACAACAAAATTCAACTAAAAACTCTAAAACTACCTTTTACTCTCATTAAAAGCAATGTTTCTAAGCAAGTTTCACTCAAATTCGAACGCAAATATCTATAGAAAAATTGCAGAAGGACTTTCAATGCTTTTGAGCGCGTATGTGAAAGGCTAATCTCTTTTTATTTATTGCAAATGTGCGGTGTATGATTGAAGTAGATGTTTGGTGCCACCCGTTATATCTGGATCGACGATTTTCTCATTCGAGTTTAGAAAAAGACAGAGCAGAAGGGATGCAGGTAGCAAAGTCGTTGAATGATATCGCGTCTGGCGAAGCAGCGTTGCCCCAAATATCGTGATCGACGACGGGGCCCTAGGTCAGGCCCACGGAGACCTCAGCGCAGGTAAAACCGTTAGCAACGTCGTGGCGAGCAGACTCGCTGCCAGTGATTCGTTAATGGTTTATGGGACACTTCTTAGGGCGTACGGATCAGGGTTTAAATAATCAAGCCCTAAATTTGGGCCAAGAGGGTGCGCCAGAGGATCCTCCCCTCTTCGCGAACCGTTCCAACAGCTTTCTCTTTGTTTTGTCGCTGTAGAACTGGCTGACAATTCCTTTTCTACCACGACACTGACATTGTAACTGGCAGGAATAAATTAAAGTGACTCGAGGCGTCGCCAAGTTCATAATTGAAAGGAGCGAGCTGCATAAAACGACCAGTCATCTTCGATATCGACGAGAACTCACGCAAGGTTCAGTGGAAGCCAGGTTTAATCGTGAGAACGGCGACAATAACTGGGCCCAGTGAAGTCATTATCCGCGATCGTGGAATTAGAGATCGCAATTGTCGATTACCGTGCGCCGCAAGGGACGGAATCTTGCGAAAATCTGCGGCTGGGTTGGTTAAATTTCGAGTAATAGCCGCGTTTCTTGGTGGGGTGGTATCATGATCTCTAAATTCATCCCTGAGGGCTGGCGAGGGCTGCAGAGAGCGTTGGTAGTGGTCCTCGTGGCCACTGCTCGATTTACGAGCGCCGCAACGAGAAAAGGGAGTCGCGTGGCTCTCTCGAATTTCAGCCATCTTCGTTTAAACCACAGATTCGTGGATGTTGCCCTCTCGCTCGTCGATTTTATCCCATCGAAGCTGGGCCAGCGCAGTTCGAGCCTGCGGGACGAGCCAAGGAAAAGAACGCGATAATCTATGGACCTCGATGTGGACCCCGTTCTTGGGCCCTGGGCGCGATCTGCTTCGAGACTCGACCTGGTCGAATTGAAAATTTGTAAATGACCCTCTCTGAACACTCTCGCGATCATTTTTACGAGATTTAGAGCGTAGATTCAGCAGAGTTCGCGACTGTTTGAAAGTCGAGGAGGAGACGAGAGGAGACAACTCCCTGGAGCGGTGCTCTTTGAAGTTTCTCGAGAATTTGGAGACGCGATTCTCGAGTGGGTGGCTCGTTGATAGATTTTTACGACGCTGGACGCAAGTCTGCTCCACCCTCTGTCTTCTGGCTTTGAATTTATTTCACTGAGTTGGAAAAAGGCGAGGCTCGTGAATTATGACTGCAGCTGCGGTCGTGATGAACGCGTCAAAGTTTGATTTTATCGTGAATTCGATATGAAGAGTGGAGAGATTAGACGTGGCATCTGTTCTTTATGAAATTCATATTTCAAAAAAATGAACACAGTGCGATTTCACAGAAAATTGGAGTACGTTTTGCGGATGTTCTCACGAAACGAGAGAAAGAGCAGCAATTTAAACTGTCGAGGCACCATCGAAGGGTCCATTAAAGTCGCTAGGAGCGCCCTTTCCGTCGGAAGTCCCGAAAAGTGGACGCACTTGTGTGCACAGAGCGCGTGGGACGCGGAAGAGGATGAAATTCGAGGCGCTCCTTCAAACGAGAAACAGATTTCAGCGTTCTGGAAACGAGGGCTGATTTATGCGCGTGTTAGGAGACGAAAACTTCATTTGATCTTTGCGCTCTTCGTGAAAGATCGCTGAGACACTCTCGAAACGTTCGATTCGAGCGATTTTACTGAGCTTTTGCCTCTGTCGCGATCGTCAGAGGCGGCAAGTGACGTTCAAGTCGACTTCCTAGCCGGAAGAAATCAGATACGAAGCAAAAGGCTCAGGAAGCTGAAACGAGGGGGGCCAGGCGCCATGTCCCGTGGAGGACGCAAACACACAGGCGGGGACCAGGGACTTTAATTGATGCGACAATATTTGTACCGACTAAAAGTCGTCCGATTTATTTAGGACGAGCCTGGGCCCTCTCTGTTTCTATATACCTACTTTGTACCCACTTTCGTGCGTACACGCACGACGAGCAACCGTTCTCTAAGCCTCTTTCATCTGTACACGACTTCCCGTTGGGAATTTTTATCCCGTCTCAGTCAAAATATCGATCATTAGCGCGGAGTAAGTCCCTGTTTTGTTTAGTCGAGAGGCAAACAATCGTTAAAGCTTCGACAGACCAATCAAATTATTCAAATGACAGAGATGCAAGTTTCTGGGATGAAAATAAATTGTGAAAATCGAATTTTCAACTCGAATTGAGAATTTTTATGCCATCTCACTCGAAATATCGATCATTAGCGCAGAGTAAGTCCCTGCTTTGTTAGTCGAGAGGCAAATAATCGTTAAAGCTTCGAAATATCAATAAAATTATTGAAATGAGAGAGACACAAGTTTCTGAGATGAGAATAAATTGCGAGAATCGAATTTTCAACTCGAATTGAGAATTTTTGTCCCATTTTATTCGAAATATCAATCATTAGCGCAGAGTAAGTCCCAATTCTGTCAGTCAAGAGGCAAACACAATCGTTAAAGCTTCGTCTGACCAATGAAATTATTCAAATGACAAAGATACAAGCATCTGAAATGAGAATAAATAGCGAGACTGGAACAATCGAGGGTGATTATGAGACAGACGTATCGTTTCGTGCGTAATTCGTGAGTCAAGGGAGGAACAAGTGGACAGGGGGATAATTTATCGAGTCGAGGAGAAGCTCAGCAACTACCTCAGTGGCAACGAGGAACGGATACGATTCTATTGTAAACGGAAATATGTGGAGAAACAGAAGAACTCGAGGCAGAGCCGGTCGCTTTTAGAACGGGAGCCCACCCTTTCCTAATCGAGCTCACCCGACAGAGTAGATATTCCACTTTGTGTCCGAGTCTTTGTAGTGGCCGACCGTTCGATCGTCCATTAATACAATTATCTCGTAATTAGCCGGCAGGGAAAAGGCTGCGCCGCTACCTGTTTTCGATTTTTTTCAAAGATCTCTGATAAACGCCTCTTCCACGGTGGCACTTTTCTTAACTGGTTTCGTTGATGCTCTCGTGGAGGACAGGGATTCGATAAGGAGTGGCGAATCGAGAGAAAAATTGATTAAAAACTGATATTTCGAATATTGGTATGTAAATTTCGATTCGTCGTGCTTTAAAATCAATTGTGAGTACTGGTCACTAATTACAAATTAATATTTCGAATATTAGTACACAAATTGGTATTCATAACATTTTAAAATTTATCTCGGGTACTGAATCCTAATTAGAAATTCATATTTCAAATATTAGTACGTAAATTGGGATTCACAACGTTTGAAAATTTATCTCGAGTACTGGTTAACACTTAAAAATTAATATTTCCAATATTGATACACGTATTGGGATACACAACATTTTAAAATTTATCTCGACTACTGATTACTAGTTAAAAATTAATATTTCTAATATTGATACGAAAATTGGGATCTGCAACGTTTTAAAATTTATCTGGAGTACTGGTTGCCAATTAGAAATTAATATTTCTCATATTACTACTTAAATTGATGTCCACAAATTAATATTTCCAACATTAGTACTTAAATTGAGATTCGAAACTATCTCTCACTCCCTCTAAGTAGAAATTAATGCCTAGAATTCGTGTAATCGACGCAATCGACGAATCCAACTCTCGCTAACCGAATCCAACTAATCCAAAGGAATTCCAGGAGGCGCGCAGATGTCGACGATCTCCCAAAAAGGGGTGAGCGAGCGACGACGAGGCGTACGAATGAAAAGAGGGTAGTATCCACTTGAGCACGTGCTGCGTTCCACGAACAGATCTTGTTTTCCTATTCGAGACCAACCCTGCTCCATGAATGGGTTATGCAACACTTCACAGATATTTTCGTAGCTGTGCAATTGGAGGAAAAGGATCGGATATCTGTTGGTTCGCGCGCAACAGGAATCGAAACTGGGGATCCTCCCTTTCCACTGTTCTGGTAGCAGTGTTTGCCGACTTTCACGTTTGATGGATGCGATCATTGCGTTAACGAAACAGTGCCAATGTACAGGGTGCTCTTTGTAACTGTCTGGAAACCAGCGGAAACCTTTCAGTCTTACGTCGAATCAGAGACGTGAAGTCTGACTGTCTGACAACGAATCTGCTCGACTCTTGAACGATTAGTTCTGTTTTGTTGTACAGAACTCTTTGGCATCGAAAGTCACGTATTTTCTTGAGAAAACACACGTCTTGGAAAAAATGAACAATTTTTAAAAATGTTGGATGCGACTCAGAGGGCCCTCGAATAAATGTTTTGAATTGATTAATTAGTGAGTTTTGGTGCAACGCGTACAGAACTCTCTGGCATTGAAAGTTGCGTTCATAAATCAGACAATAATTAAATATTTTCTTGAGAAAACACACGTCTTGAAAAAAATGAACAATTTCGAAAAAAGTCGACACGACAAAGAGCAAAGTTTCGAGTCGACTAATCAGAAGCCTCGATGCAACGATCGAGCGAAACTACCCCTCTAATTGGTCCGCATCGAGAAGCATTACAATGACAAAAGTCGCGTTAATAAATCAGACAGTAATTACGAATTTTCATGAGGAAACACACGTCAGAAACGAAGAATTTCGAAGAAAGTCGACGCGACAAAGAGCAGAGTTTCGAGTGAACTAATCAGAGGCCTCGATCGACGAAAACGAGCCGTCTAATTGGTCCGCATCGAGGGGCATTACATCCGTTAAATGGATCACACTCAGGAACGTTTTATTCCCTGACTGGCGGTGATTACGGCGATAGCCAGGAGGGCCAGATGTTCGAACCGCGATGACGGGGTAAGATTCTCAATCAATTTTTATTACGTTTCAACTGCCGACGCCAAACGGTCGCGTGGCGTCCTGCGCCACGCGTGATTCAGTTCTTTCTCTTGGGTGCCCACCCTCTGCTCCTCCCTTCCCCTCCAACGCCCTGCCACGACACCCCTTTTCCTACGTCTATCCCTTTATCTACGCGGCTATCTCTCGTTTCTTTCCTTTGTACGTTTCGCCTGCTTCTTCACCTTTTCCTCTTCCTCCTCTGTTTTTTCTTTTCGTTCTCTCTTCTTCTATTATTCTCTCCTCTACATCCTTCTGTTCTTTTTTTTTTTTTTGTTCTCTTTCGCGATCCTTATCCACGTATCTTTTCGGTGGGCTCCTCGAGGATGAACAACTGGACGTGGAAACGAGATGGACAATCGTACAGCTGTTCGCTCGCGGGGGCGCATCTGCCTCCCCGTTTCGACTCGCGTGCAGTTTTCGGCTGGAGGAACTGTGGGCAAGGAGATTTAGTGACCTCTTTTGGCTACTTGCTCTTTAGATCACTGTGGTTTCCGTCTAGTTCTACGTTTTTCAGGGTTGCGAGTGTTAAAAGAGCGTTCAGACTTCCGAGATGGCCAAGTTGGGATGTGTGGAGTGCAGAATTTTAGATAGCGACTTTTGTTTCGTGAAACGAACGATTTCGGATGAAGAAAACCTTGATAAAAGCATAATTGCGAGCGTAGAAAATTCGAAAAGCATTGCTGATTAGAATGCCCAGAAAAAGACGAAACAAACTTTGATAAAAGCAACAACTGCTTCAGCCTACAAATATGAAAGCTCTTAGTGTACTATAAACCTCGAGAATCGTTGCAAGAAACCTCCAAAAAATCGCATACTTTGCGTTCCATCACAATCGATTAATTGAAACTCAAACACGCCTCTCATTGTAATCGCAAGATAATTGGCGAGAAAGATCGCCAGCACGGTTACACAAAGTGTAATGGACGCGAGATAACCCGCGATTACACGAGCAGATAACCGTGCAGGTCCGTGTGCTCTAAAATATAAGATTATCATCTTAATTGCGAGTGGCCTCCTATCGTTCGACGTCGTGTACATCGCCTATCAGATCGCGATCACCGTCGTTACGCGTAATCATCGATTACCACACGAAAAAAGCTAAAAAAGAGGCAGTCCCTCTGACAGAAATTACACAAATCCACGAGTAACCAGCATACGTAACGGGTAACCCCGTTCTGTCGCTTCGATAGCGACACTGCAGCTCTGCTTAACCCTCTCTCGTCCAGATGCAGATTCGCAGGTGTCCTTTTCACGCTGGCTAAAATATGCGCAATCGCATGACGGGCAGAAACGAGATAAAAGTAGCCTCGTGGAACGTCCGCCACTTTCATTTGCTCGCCAAGACGTATTATCTTATCCGTGTATTGTACGCGGTGACAAAAAGCATAAATTTCGCGGCGGAGATGCATAGCGCGAGCCGTGAAATTACCAGCGGATGACGAACGACGTTGCACAGATTGCTGGTACCAGTGTTGTTGTTCCCTCGCTCCAATTTCAATGCGTGTCGCCCTTTGGGTACTCAATTGCGAAATGAGTGAGAGATCTTACGCAATATCTTCTTCAATTATCGATAGAAGATTCGGGGCTTCAATTATCGATAGAAGGATTTTAGAAATCAGCAGAGAAGGGGTGGCAAGATTAAGAAGAAGATTCTTGATCGCTCCACTTTAAATTTGTGTCATTCTTTGGTTACTCAATTGCGAAATGAGTGAGAGATCTTACGCAATATCTTCTTCAATTATCGATAGAAGATTTGGGGCTTCAATTATCGATAGAAGGATTTTAGAAATTAGCAGAGAAGGGGTGGCAAGATTAAGAAGAAGATTCTTGATCGCTCCACTTTAAATTTATGTCATTCTTTGGGTACTCAATTGCGAAATGAGTGAGAGATCTTACGCAATATCTTCTTCAATTATCGATAGAAGATTTGGGGCTTCAATTATCGATAGAAGGATTTTAGAAATTAGCAGAGAACGGGTGGCAATATTAAGAAGAAGATTCTTGATCGCTCCACTTTAAATTTGTGTCATTCTTTGGTTACTCAATTGCGAAATGAGTGAGAGATCTTGCGCAAAATCTTCTTGAAGTATCGATAGAAGATTTGTGGTAATTATTTTTGGAGAATTTTGGAAATTAACAGAGAAGGGGTGGCGAGATTGAGACGACTGGGGTGGCAAGATTTGTGGTCGCTTTTTAGTTATTCAATTGCAAAATAACTAAAAATTCTTACGCAAAATCTCTTTAAATAATCGACAGACGATTTGCAGCAATTATTTCAAACAATTTTACAAAATAGATTCCAGAAATCATCAGAGAAGGGTTGGCAAGATCGAGACGAAGAATCGCAGTCGCGTTAAGGGATGATTGGTCCCACCTGTGATTTCCATTCAGCATATTAGATGTTTGGTTTAGAATTAAGTAGCTGGTCGCGTGACTGACGCGCATACGAGCGTAAACGAGCGTGCAACCGCCGACCACAAATCATCCCTCATCCCCATCTCGCAGTAGCCAGGATCCACGATGTCAATTAAGTCTTTGTCGAAGAGAAAAATAGCCGATTCGCGAAACCAGCGCGCCGTTTCGTGGAACGAACGATTCAGCGGTTAACGCGAACAATCATTTTCTGCGTGACTCGTCGCGTTGAATTTTTACACGAGAATCACGCGTGGGATAACTCTCGAAAGCGTGGCGTTACTTAATTACCCTGGCGGCAATTAGTTTGCAACAGATTTAATTGCGCATGAATATTTATAAGCGATCGATTTACGAGCCGCTTTCGGTTTTGCGTTCGCGCTTGTTCGTTGTTTCGTGTCGTTCGAACCCGGTGGCGAGCATTAAAATCCGAGGACAGAAGCGACGTTCTTAATAGGACGCGGCTGTTAATGAATCGCTGAAGGAGATGCGAGTTACTCGCAACAGCAGGAAAATACATCTTGCCTTGTGACAGCGTGCTGCGAGTTTTCGAGCACACCTCGTTCTGTTATTTCAGAACAAGCTTCACAACGAGACACCTTGCGCAATCAACGAATCGACTATTTTAAACTTTAAATAAATAAAATTAATTTTGCAAACAATGAGGGCCTTTCTCAATTTTTTAAGGCACTAAGAAGTTCGCATAGGACTAGAAGAACTTTAAATAAATAAAATTAATTTTGCAAACAACTAAGATCCTTCCCAAATTTCTAAGGCACTAAGAAGTTCGCTTACGACTCGAAAAATTGAATTTTAAGTAAATAAAATTAATTTTATAAGCAACGAGGGTCCTTTTAAATTTTCTAAGACACCAAAAGGTTCGCTTCGAGTTCGTCAGTGAACTCAAATAAAGATTTTTAAAGATGAACGCGAAGTGAGAAAAGAAGAATGGTGGCTTTAAACGCGAAGGGTAAATAATACACGCGAGAGAGAGAGAGAGAGAGAGAGAGAGAGAGAGAGAGAGATGCGTCCCTTAACGAGAGGGACGTTCCTCAGAACAGAGCGCGGTTTCCCACGAGATCCTCCTCTCCTTTCACCCGTTCCCGCCGCGCTGGTGAAGTCGTCGTCGTCTGCGGCGGCGGAGATGCGCGCAGTGCCAGGACCATTCGTCCTTCCGCGCTGAATGGGAAGGAAGGATAAGCCTGGGGGCCCCAGTCGAGTCGTCCGCGGAGAACTGCTAAACTCTGCGGGGGAATTTATCAACGTCCGGATACGAATCAGCCCGGCTTCGTTTACAAGACAAAGCTTGGCCGTGCGGTCGCCGCTCGAGACGGATACACGCGTCCGTTCATAGGCGCCGATCCCGTCCACCCTCGACGAATCCTTCGCGGTGGGATTGATCCTCTCTGTCTTCGATTTCATGCTATTTTTTTTTTTGTGAATTCGAATAATTAGAGCAATAGTAATTTTGGGATTTATCCTCTCAGTCTTCATTTTGGTGCTATTTTCTTTTAAAGAATTCGAATGGTTAGAGTAATTCTAATTTTGGGATTGATCCTTTGAGTCTTCGATTTGATGCTCCCTTTTTTATGGATTTGAATGATTAGAGTAAGTCTAATTTTGGGAATATCCTCTCAGTCTTCGATTTGATGCTCTCTTTCTTATGAATTCGGTTGATTAGAGTAATACTAATTTTTAAGGACAGTAGATGTCTTAGAATGAGGGTAGAAAGCTTCCACTTTCTTATATTATCTTTAAAAATTTTTTTTCCTAAAATTTGTTACGCTTTTCCACCCCCTCTGCCCCCTATTAGTCGCCTCTTACGACAAGCAGGGGATACTGTGGGTGTATTCTGATCCCCACCACACAGGGATTCCTCTAATTTTAATATTCCAAATTTTTGTGAAATTTCGAGCACTCAAACATAAACTTCAATTATTTCAAAGCAATTTTGAAAGCCTTTAGCTTTTCGATTCTCAGTGCCATCGACTTAAAAGCATCTCTGAGCAACAACATCAGCCAGGCTCGTGCTGACCAGCCAAACCACTTAACCTAATTAAAACATGGCGAATGATACCGCTTTGATGATTGTTTAGATATACACAGAGTGAAATAAAGCATGCAAATCCCTCGCCTCGTTTCGGTTTATTTCTGCGCGGCGCTCTTGCATGCAACGAGAGAAAGAAAGGGAGAGAAAGAGAGAGTCGAGAACCAGAAGATCCTTTTGGTCCTTTCGATTCTCCTCTTCGGTCCACCCACGCGGAGGACTTAATTCGCTCGATCGGACGTGCTGATTTAATCGCAAACACTCGCACGCGAGAGAGAGAGAGAGAGAGAGAGAGAGAGAGAGAGAAGAGAGAAAGCTGCGTGCATGCGTTTTGTTTGCAAGACAATGGCCGATCCGCCTGTGTCTTAATTAGTAATCCGAGATACGCGGCCCTCCGTGATCAAGACGAGCCAATCCTTCCTCCTCGTTCAGAGTCCTCTCGATTTACTTATGCGCATACCCTGTCGTTATTATCGTTTAAGGTTTGCTACCAGAGAAGACGAATTTTCTACGCCATTTTAAGTCTCTCTATTTCTTTTCTTACGTCTCTGTTATCATCGTTAACGAAGATTTTAGTATGAAAAGCGATACCATCTTTGCTACTGCCGATCACGAATTTTTTACGCCATCTCACGACTTTCTATCTCTTTTCTTACATCTCTGTTATCATTATTAACGCAAATTTTCCATTTTAAGTGGAAAATCCATCGACTGAGAATTTATCGTTCCAGGAACGAAGTAATTAAAAGGATAAATCTTATTTTATTACTGTCAGTTCTTTTTTTGAAAGGCAGTGTTTAAATCGACGTACCATTTAGAGAATTCCGCTTATTAGTCGTGTAAAGCACGCGCCCTCCAAGCATTTTCGAGAATTCATTGGTAGATCCGATCTGAAACGGAAGATAGGCAGGGAATATATATCTGACGTTTCGATCACGGTGGCTCGCGTGGATTCGAGAGATACTAATTAAGACGTTGGATGCCCGATTGTCTCCAAACGCAAATATCTCTATCGATCTTTTTCGACGAGGGACGACGATTAAATTCGTCTCCCAGGATACAATGGAGCCTCTGTCCTTTTCAAATCCATCTCTTTCCAACTAAACGCACCTAATTTCCTCAACTCCAAACACATTTACCCAATTTTTGCAAGAATTATTTATCTCGAACATTTTTTAATATTTACAAAAGACAGTTTGTTATTTATTCGCAAGAAAAGTGCTTCTTTGACTGTGATCCTCGCGTTCTACTCAGTTCGTCGATGCACGCGAGCAAAGCAGGCGACTGGTAATTAAGGGGCGTTTCACAAAGTTTATTGACAATTCACGGTACCAAAAGGGAGAGAGAAAACTAATTTAAAAGATTTCTCGAACAATCGAGAAACTTAATCGCCCAGCATTGTTCGAGAGAACGGTACCAGCGATCAGATTCGTTCAGCTTCCCTTTTTTTCCACTCTTTTCGTTGGTGGAGCGAGAAATCTCGCGAAATGAGGGAGAGACGCGTCGACGTATCGATGGGGTGTGGCGAGGCGTCGTTAAGGGTGCTCTCGCCAAGAGGAGCACCCATGGCTGGCGATAAAAAGAGAATGGGAGAAAGAGGTTTCGAATATCTTCGAAAAATCGTGCGCACCCGATAAATTGAGGTGCCGGAAGAAGGGTGTGGCCCTCTTGTGTTCCCTCGTACGCGGTGAGAATTCCTTTCGATGATAAATGGTCAGCGAGGAGGGCTCCTTCTTCTTCTTCTTCTCATCTTTTTGTCGATGCCTGTTTCCAGGGCCCTAGAAAAGGCCCTTTTAATGTCCGTTCTTATTTTCCACGCGGCCAGATCTCGTGCCCTTTGTTGGCGTCGATGAGAATTATGGAACGAGTTAGCTGGTGGATAACGCGATCGTAAATTGAGCCACTCGCAGTGGACGTTTCGACGACTCTGCTTCGATTTCTATTTAATATTTTGGCCACGAATTGATCAGTTAAATAATAAACGCGAAAGAGTGTGAAAATTTGCCATAAAATCGAAATAAAATCGATAAGTTTGCAAAGTAAGAAATTAGCGTATCCAATGTTGTTTTAAACCACGTTCCACTAAATTAGTTGCTTCATAATAATTCCAGCGACCATAGCAAAAGCAGGAAATCGGTCGAAAACTTTAGATTAGACACAGAGTCATGTCGACTCGCTAAATAGGGCCAGGGTATTGTCTGCTCGATCCCTCGAGTTTGTTTAGCCAAACCCAGTGATTAGTCTCGCGTTTCTCGAGATCTGGGCCCTCCATTCTTCTCTGAGCAGCCACAGTCACGCGTCATTAAGGTATCGAAGATTGTTTGACCTGAGATGTCTAAGATTCTGATGAAACTTCATTAAATCGTCCTCGTCACGTTTGCCTCTAAATTTCTTGCTCTTCGTCGCTTTTTCTCAAACTCAAATCATTACTCGATCGTACTGAATGTTTAAGTAGACACTTTCAACGATGTATCATTGTAAGTTTCGCAGAAACTACAAGTTTCTTTCTGCAAAACTAGCAGCTCCACCCACGCTTCACCTGACGCGAAAGTCGGCTAGCTGGTCAGCAGGAAACCCATGGAAAATTGAGTGAAAGGCACGCGTCGCTGTTGAAAAGAGCAAACGTTGCTCGCGATGAATGGAGCCTCAGCCAGAAAATTAATGTGACCTGGTCGCCTTCGAACGAGCGTGGCCGCTGGAAAAGACGCGCGAAACGTCGTCCAGGACGCTCTTCCCGTTAAGGGTCGTCGGCTAATCGGCTATTTAGAAACTAGATTAAGCCCCTGGCACCGTTCGCAGTTTTAATCTCGCTTTAACCGGGCTTTGCTCGAGTCTCGAGGGGATCTGTCGTCTTAGCGATCGTTTCGCCGCTAACAAACTCTAATCTCGAATTAAAATGCGCGCACGGGGATCGCGCGAGCCTTTAACGGTGCCTTTAACGTCCCTCTCGCTTAAACCTGCACCTGATCGCGGCCTCCTGGTGTCGAGTTAACACGGATCCCTCGTTGTTCGCGGGCAGGATTGGAACGTGTCGAGTGCGTGGACAAGCTCAGCGGTAAATCTAACGCTTTCAGTGGCCTCGACGCGGTGATAAATTGGCGTCCACCAGAGAAAGAGGGATTAAGTGAAATTACCTGGCCCCAGCAGCTTGCCAGTCGAAATTCCGTGGACCCACGCCTCTAGCGGACACTCTAAGCAACTATTCGACTACCTAAAACCTTCTACCTCCACTTTCTAGCCTCCTCGAATTAATATCCTTCGTTCTATCCACGCGTATGAGGTCTCAATCGATTCTTCTCAGCCAGGACCAGTGATAGAAGCTGAGATCACGATTTAAAGCCTTCTAGAATCGATATCCTTCGTTCTATCCACGCGTCTGAGGTCTTAATCGATTCCTCTCAGCCAGGACCAGTGATAGAAGCTGAGATCACGATTTAAAGCCTTCTAGAATCGATATCCTTCGTTCTATCCACGCGTCTGAGGTCTCAATCGATTCTTCTGAGCCAGGACCAGCAATAGAAGCTGAGATGACGATTTCAAGGCTTCTAGAATCGATATTCTTCGTTCTATCCACGCGTATGAGGTCTCAATCGATTCCTCTGAGCCAGGACCAGTAATAGTCGCTGAGATCCTCGCAGGATCCTCTCTTCCGCGAGGCGGTGGCGCGTTCGCAAGAATTCGTGCCACCCACGTGCAGTGCTCGCGAAGGGGCGCCCATATGATCGCGCGAGGTCGACGAACGCGAGCAGATCCACCTTCTTCTCCATCGAAGACGCTTCTTGGAGAACGAGTCGTGGCCCCGTCTCTCTCTGGCGCACGCGCGAGCGTAGCCAGCTCGACGAGCCGCGCGCAGCGCCTCTTCTGACCACCGCCGCCTCTTCTGCTGCCGTTGCTGCCGTTGCCGCCGCTGCTCCAGGCGGACGGTACAAAGAGCATTATGTACAAAGACGTAAAGCGAAATGGGAGCGAGATACTCGACCCTGCGCTCCAATGAATGGAGAACTGGCTGCGAGACGGACTTAAAGGGCGTGGGACGCAGGAAGAGAGATCGCGACTACCATGTAACCGTTCCTTCGAGTAAGGACTCTAGCGAGGGTGTCCTTCTTTTCCTTTATTTCTGATTCCTCGAACGCTCGCTTCGAGAAACCGTCCTCAGACTCCTCTCGAGAGGATCAAAGGCGAACCTGCTGTTGTAATCGAGAATACACAGCGAAACTATTATAAGAAGTCGTTCTTTTCAGCAAATATCGCTCGAGCGTGGATCTGTTTCCGAATATAGATCGGCGCGCGTTGCGAAACTCGAGTTAATTAGCGGTAAAAGCGGTTGTGCCTGGTACAAACATTAGCTCGCGGTTTTTAATATCGATGTGGAGGAATAAATGTTCGAGCAGTCGAATTTCTAACGCTTTCTATTCCCGCTGAGCGCGATTCGTTGCGCTTTAATTGATCCTGCTGCGAGAATCGCGACGAAATCGCGTGAGAGATGTTCCAGGAAGGGTGTCGGGGTTACTTTCTTGCTTTGTAAAGGATTGCCAACGCGCATCGAGATTCAGTTTCTTCTGGTTCAAGCAGTACTCCCGGAGGCACTAAATCAACTTCGTGCCGTTTCTCTTTCTTCTCGCGAACATGTGTACCAGCAGCCTCGCTCGATGCGTGTCTTCTGGCTCGTTCCGTGGGGGGTTGCCGCTTTTTCAACCCTTTCACCATCCTCAAACAACTCACTCTTCTCGTCTAGTTTCCTATTCGCGTACAGAACGCGAAATTAAAGAGAAAAAAAAAGAATATTCGAGTCAATTACTTTCTTATCTCTCTGCAGCTTTCGCGCAGCAAAAGTGAAACACGACTGCCTCGTTTACGATATTTAAACATTGTATAATATCGCAATGTTCACGGGAGCAAATAGGATCGCGCAATCTCGCGTTCGATCGAGAACTATCGTGTAACCAGCGACGCGTGTATGTAAGCGTTAATCGAGCCGCGTAATTACTTGGACTGGTTGAAAAGACACGCTCGAACGAGTCGAATAGTTTCTGTAAATCTGTTCGAGACGAAAATCAGCCAGTTGACATTCACATTTCCGTCGTACGCGGCTCTCGAGACGCGCATCGACGATCGTTTTCGGTAGACCGCGTAGAAGAGGCGGACGATCGGATACCCGAAAAAGGAATCGAATAAGTAGAAGCTTTCGCGGACAAGTAAGGCGATGTAAGCGGCTGGCTCGTTCCCAGGCTCGGGTCCGCGTTGCATCCGATCGTATCTCCTCGAGGATTTATTGTTTGGTAAATCATTTAGTCGCTGCTTCCCCTTCCTCTGAACAGAGAGCCTTGGAGGCGCTCTCTCCGTTCTTCAGCCCCTTTTTTATCCGTTTCCTTCCACCTCCGCTGGTGCTTCTTCTCCCTTTCGATTTTTATTCCCTCTCTGTTCTCGCGAGAACCAAACTCCTTCCATAAACCTCGCGAATATTAATTTAAATAATTTCTTACTAGCTCATCTGCTCGTCTATGCGATAATCAACGTCAGAGGAAGTTTGACGATTGAAAGAGTGGTTGAGATCGCGAGAGAGGAATTGTTAGATTTTAATAAGCTCGAAGGAGGCGACTCGTGAAAGGAGTCGCTGGAGAATCGAAAAGAGACGGTGGCAGCCGAATTTAAAGGCGAGGTAGGGGAAAAGAAGCACACGCCAGGCACGCGTCTCTTCTCCAGGAGGAATGCTTCCTCGCTCGCGCGTCTCGAACACGAGTAGGCTCGTGGAACGATCCTCGAGACACGAGGCGAGCGTGGTCGAGCGGACGGTGGGAGCAGGACGAGCGAGAGGGGGCCTGATGGGCCGCGAGAGATCGAGAAGGAGAGGCGAAAAATGCAGAGAGGCTAACCGTGCAGGGTACAGGTGCATCGGGCGATGACTTTCAAGAATTCGTGCCCCGATCCACCCTCGAGGAATTCTTTTTTTCCCCACGGCTGGCCCGTTCACGAGCCCTCCTCCTCGCTTACAAACACCAGCGAGGCTCAGACCAGGCCTCGAGACAATGTATTCCATTGATATCCTGCGACTCAGGACCAGCGTGTCACTCCTGCGACGGTGATCGTCGTTTAATTTTGTAATTCTCAATTTAATTCATTCTGCAAAGAACCAGGGTCCTTTGAAATTTTCTAAGACACTGAGAGGGTCGCTTACGACTCGAACGATCCAACTTTAAATAAATAAAATTAATTTTGTAAGCAACAAGAATCATTTTAATTTCCTAAGACACTAAACAGATCGCTTACGACTCGGAAAATCGAATTTTAAATAAATAAAATTAATTTTATAAGCAACGAGGGTCCTTTTCAATTTTCTAAGGCACTAAGAAGTTCGCTTACGACTTGCAGAACCAAACTTTGAAGAAATAAAGTTACTTTTTTAAACAATGTAAGTCCTTTTCAATATTTTAAAACATTGAGAAGTTCGCTTACGACTCGAAGGACCGAACTTTAAATAAGCGTGTCACTCCTGCGGCGGTGATCGTCATTTAATCCACGCTGTGCCATTTTTTGATAGCCAGTGCTCGAAATTTCACGTCGAAACCCAACTGAGATTCTTCTTCTCTTTTTTTTCACTTCTAAGTAATAATTTGTAGTAGTCTGTTGAAGAAAGAATGATACACTTTGACCAAACGAATCTATACTTTGACCATTACGAAACGAATGGAAACTAAATATCAATTACCATTTGAAAGAGGATTTCGATGAAATGATACTGCGGTTTTCTGTTTATTCCCATCGAATGATAGGGTAGACCGTTGTAGTTGGTTCGTTGGATGTCCTTCGAGGTCCGCGGCAGGACTCAGCCCCTTCTTTCGTCACTGAGGTACCATTAATTCGCACACCTATCATTTATTTGCGTCGAACGGATAGACGAAGCGTTTACAATGTTCGTTGGCGCGTGTGACGGTATAATTAAGGACGTTTCGTTCAACGACTCGCGAGAGGTTTACTTTTGCGGTCGCTGGTCGAAAGGAAAGCGACGGAATCCGAGTAATTACTGAGCAGGGCCGCGTGTTATTTCGAATTTGTGTTTTCGGCTCGAGCGTGTTCCCGGAATTCCCTCCGCGTGTCTCTCTCATTATTTTCTGATAGATTGTACCAATTACCAGCAGCGGAACGTTAATTAAACGCGGGGCAATGAAAACTGATGTAACGTTTGGGAAGTCGTGTAGAACCGAGCGTGAAGCTGCGTATCGCCGCAATTTATCGAGCAAATAGCGAACGCGAGCGTTCGCGAAACTCGTGGAAAATGTGAAAGAATTATCGAGCGCAGATATCGCGCGATATGATTCACGCAATTGGCGTACGGTATTCGCTTCCGTTTGCAATCGTGTCAGTCACAGTATCGAACGAATTTATCGTTTTCGTGACTTTTTCATTGATCGATCTATCAGCTGAAAAATTGTTACGATTGATTTCTTATTTCCTTTTTTTTTAAATTTAAGTAACGCGATTTTACGAAACTCGTCGACAGGATGAGGCGTGAAAATCGTTCGACGTTAATTAAATATCGCGATTTTAGGAATAAATCGATCATCGACAGAACGACGCATGAAATTCGAAGAAACGACGTGATCTTCGAAGAAAATCGAGAATAAAACGGATTAAAAACGAGCAGGCATGTTCGCCATTAATTAAAAATCGCGAGCCACGTGGCAGTTGGTAAACCAGTCGTTCGACAACTTTAGCCAAACCATCGACGCTCGTTTCTCAAAACAACCTTAATCCACAGTCGTCGCGACTGTTCGTGCACACTGGCAATTTTTCAATCGATATTCCATTGCGCAATCTTCGTCTGCTCGCTTCGAGAAGAATTTCGTTCTTGGAAAATATGTGTGAGAGAAGAGAAGATCTGAAGCGTGCAATTCGAGAGAAATGATCGAAGTTCATTCGAGCTTCGAGAGAAATGATCGAACAACGTTCAACGAACAAGTTCATTCGAGCAGCTCGCAGAAATAGCCGCGATTATTATTCTTCACTTCGTCTGATACGCGTGAGAGAAGAGAAGATCAGAAGCGTGCAATTCGAGAGAAACGAGTGAAGTTCATTCGAGCTTCTCGCAGAAATATCCGCGATTGTTATTCCTCGCGTCGTCTCGACGCTTGTCGAACGAGATCGAGGCGCGCCTAGCCGTGGGGGATGAAAACGAGGCGGCTCGCGAGGAATTGAGGAGGGACCCGTAGAAAGGCACGTAGGTCCCGAAATCCCGTGGCAGCGGTACGCGAGATTGGTAATTGCGGGCCGTTGAAATCGCGTGCGACCCAACTGGCGTCCGGTTAACGGGCGAGAGAGGCAGAGAGCGCAAAAATGCGCGGTGCACGTGCCTTTATTTATTTTGCATAATTAGCAGTGTACTGGCCGAGGTATCGTCAGCCCGACAGGTTCTCAGCTACGCTCCTCTTTTTAGCCACGGCCTCGTCAGACGCTTGTTTTTCGCTTTCGCGTCGCCACTCGCTTCGTTGCGTCCTCAGGATAGACAGAGTCCTCTGAATTTCCAAGTATCCTCCAATATCTCGTCCTCTTCTCTTTCTTTTAATGACACGATTGCGTTTGATACTCGAACCTCGCGTCATCGACGCAATTATGCAATTTTGGTGTCGTATCTCATTTTGGTATTTGTACGTATTTTAAGGGTCGAAGGTGTAATTGCTTCGTTGCGTCCTCAGGATAGACAGAGTCCTCTGAATTTCGAGGTATCCTCCAATATCTCGTCCTCTTCTCTTTCTTTTAATGACACGATAGCGTTTGATACTCGAACCTCGCGTCATCGACGCAATTATGCAATTTTGGCGTCGTATCTCATATTGGTAATTTGTAGAATATGTATTTTAATGGTCGAAGGTGTAATCGCGCGTCGTAAAATGATGTGCGTCCCGTTCGACGAGCGTAACTCGTCAACGCTCCAAGCCAGACGAGAACTTCCACCTTTCTCTTTATTTCCCTTTCCAATTTCTGTAATTGCGAGCTCGTTCCAGCGGTAGGCGAACATGTTAATGAACATATCGCAAAGTGGAGCACCACCGTTGCTGGCTCGCAGCCGTGGAATTGCGATTCGCGTCGAACTTTGGTATATTCGCTGATAAAACCACGAAGAAGCATTTCAAAAGCTGATTCGATTTGGTTTTGGACAGATTTTAGTCTAAATTGAGAGAAATTCTTCAATTTCTCGACTGTTTCTTCCCTTATTTTAGCAAGATTATTATTTAAAGCTTATCTTCAAGCACGTTTCGTTCTCTGAGAATAATTAAATTCCACTGTTTAAAGGATAACATTTTTAGATTCTGTTTATTGTAAGTTTTGGAGGTTCAAGTGTTCGAAATACGAGCAATGCGGTTCAATTTCGTTATCAAAAGTCTCGCGATGGATCGTCCTCGACGAGCAGGCCCAGCGTCTTTGGCCAAGAGCACCGAAATTTGCCCCCAGTTGGAAATTAGTATTCATTAGTGGTCCCCGCGAGATTTCCGACGAGTCATGTGGAAATAATTAAGGTAAATGCGGGGTCCGCGGTCCGGCTCGGTGCACGCTCGCCTAATGGCCTTCTCTTTCACTCGTCCGAGGGCAGCGCATCGCTTATTCCCACCCTGGCGCGCCTTTTTCTTCGCACGCTCACTTCCTACCATCTTCCTCTTCCTGCTCGATCGATTTCTCCTCTCGCGAGTCGCGATCCTTCAGCAGAACGCTTCCTCGCGGGCTGATTTCATCCCTCATGGCTCGTTTCAACCCTCTATGCAACCCTTTGATCGCTTTGTCGTTGAACAGCTGAGACGTTGGGTCTTTAATAAATTTGTAAACTTTCAAGAATGTTATTTTGTTAATTTTTTTCGTGTTGGAAGTTCCTCTTGCATTCTTTAGAGTATAATATTGTTATTTTGTGAGTTGCGACTGTTCAGCTGTCTGATTTCATACCTGACGGCTCGTTTCAACCCTCTACGCAACCCTTTAATTGCTTTGCTGTTGAACAGCTGAGACGGTGGGTCTTTAATAATTTTTTAAACTTTGAAGAATGTTGTTTTATTAATTCATTCTGCGCTGGAGGTTCCTTTTGCACCCCTTCGTCAATTCTTCTTTCGATCGCGGGTCGTTTCAACCCTCCACGCGCACTTCCATTGCTTCGACGTTGAACAGCTGAGACGTTGGATCTTTAATAATATTTTAAACTTCGAAGAATGCCATTTTATTAATTTTTTTCGCATTGAAGGTTCCTCTTGCACCCTTTAAAGTATAATATCGCCACGTAGAAAGAAACGAGGATGCTGTAAAGTAAGTATTATTATCTTCGATCACTCACAATTGCAAAATTTATCCCAGTTATTAAGAATTCGAGGCAGTCGTGAGAGATCCGCTTGCGCGACTGACGCAATAATAGATGGCACACAATAATTATCTACTAACGAACGAGGCGCTCGAACCGCGCGCGAGGCTATTGGAGATCTTGGAGGCAATCAGATCGAATCGATCGCGCGATTAATATTAAAATTGCCCGCTCGTTCACACGATCCATAAAAACGCCGCGTTTCTCACTCGTATCTCACAGTCCCGTACAATATCCATCGCTCGTTATGCCTCTCCGCTTTCTCTTAATTACCTTCACGGCTCCTCTCACGGGTCCTTTACTTTCTTTCGTCCCGTTTCTGCTCGCGCACGCTCTGCTACCAAAATTACAACAGCCTGAACCAGTTCCAACATAAAATGTTACTTTATTATTCGCCTAGTCGCGTTCGAGCTGCATGCCATTCAACATTCTAAAAAATCTAGCGCATTCCACTGTCAGTGAAAGTGATTGACGTTAGCTTTAATTAAATCAGAGGCGATCGATCGTGTCGAGTAGATCTTGCAAACTGATTATTGTCGAATAAACATTTTTCTATCGATTACTTCTTGATTGCTCGTCGAGGATGCGACACGTTCTACGGTTTTACAGATTAATTGTTGTTGAGTAAACATTTTTCTATCGATTAATTCTTCGATTGCTCGTCGAGAATCGCTCGAGAGGGAAATAATCGACGCTCTCGATGGTGGTCGAGGCTGGTCTTATTAGGGCAGACCGCCAATGCAGAATTCCGCCGTGGCGGCAACGAATTTCGCCGATGGCCGACCGTTTGATCTCATTTCAGGTAAATAAAATAACAAAAACTGTTGCTGGCTGCGAGGCTGGGACCGGTTGGATATAAACGGCACCGCGGAAGCTTCGTGGACGCGTGTCCAACCGACCCGTATTATTACTACCCGCTGCAACATCTTTATTGCCCTCGATTCCCCTCGCGGTTTTACATTTTCCTGCAGACGGGACGATCTCGTCGATTCCTCTAACGATTGCTAGAAATTTTTACTAAAAAGTATGAGTACAATATTTTTTCTGTTGATAATTCCACAATAAAATGATCTTTGCGTGTGCTGAATACGTTGAAATGTATGTGCCATTTTGTGGAGCAAGAATATAAGATTCGTAAGTCTAACAATTACCAGAAATTTCTATTGAAACTACGAATACAATATTCTTTCAGTTGGTGATTCCATTATAGAGTGATCTTCACGTGTGCTGAGTATGTTGAAATGGTTGAAATGTACGTGCCATTTTGTGGAGAAAGAATACAAGACTCGTAAGTCTAATAACTGCCAGAAATTTTTACAAAAATTACGTATATAATATTCCTTCTGTTAATAATTCCACAGTTAAGTGACGTTTGTGTGTACTGAGTACGCTAAAATGTACGTGCAATATTTTTGGAGCAAGGATACGAGATGAAAATATAAATGAGTATCGTCTCAGAAAGATCAATCGAAATTTGAGGCACGAGTGAAAGCCTCTCTCTTCTCAGACCACGAAATTATACGTTACATGTATTAATTTTATATTTCAGTCTACAAGATTAAGGGATGAACGTAAATCGTTTACCATTACGTGTGTAAATACAAACATGCATCTAGTAAAAGTGGAGAAAACAGAGAATGGTACTTACTGCAATTACAAACAAAAATCGAGCAATTCAATTGCCAATGTGCAACGATGCTAAAACATCGAGCAAACAATTTATCCACGTATTTCTCTATTTTCTGTCCTTTCGAACAATGCGTGAAGATAATAAAAATGAACAAAACTCGAGAAAAAAGAAAATTATACTTTCTGCAATTGCAAACGAAAATCGAACAACTCAATAGTCAATGTGCAAAGACACTAAAGCATCGAGCAAAGGATTTACCTACGTATTTCTCCGTTTTCTGTTCTTTCAAACGATGCGTGAAGTTAATGAAAATACATCTAATAAAAATGAACAAAACTTAAGAAAAACGAAAATGGTACTTTCTGCAATTACAAACAAAAATCGACCAACTCAATTACCAATATGCAACGATATTAATACATCGAGCAAAGAATTTCTCCACGTATTTCTCCGTTTTCCGTCGTTTCGAACAATGCGTGAAGATAATGAAGTTCCATTCCGTTTAAATGGAACGTTGGAACGGAGCGGCGATGATGGACGCACGCGCAGGAATCCCCTATCCAGGGTTAAATCGAGGATCCTGGAGGCTGGTATGTCGCTTCTAATAAACCCTAATCATTTCTTTTTGTGTGGAAATCGAGACGTTTCCCGCGTGGAGGCAACGATACCTGCCGCTGTGATGTACGACGCGCGCAGGCACCTGTCCCTTCGCCCTGTCCGTGGACATCAGGTCCTCTTTCCGTTTCACAACGGGCCAATGAATTTTATGGGTAGTCTAATGAAGTCGTTTTAAAACTCGCCACCCAGGACAGCGACGATCTTATCGCGACTTAATTGGACAAACCGTATTTCATCGAGCCAAATCTGCGGGTCCACAGAGCTGCTCTTCTCTTCCTTGGTCTCTCGAGAGACGAGAAAACTCGCGCACGCGAACTATGGTCGTTGAAAACACGAGTGTTTTCTTTAAAAAAATTAAACGTTGGACTGTTTTCGAGCATCGTGTAAACGAGTTACGATTACGCAGAGAGAAAGCAACAAAGACGGTTTCGCAACGATATAAATCGTGCACGTGGTCGTAACGAGCGAGTAGATACACGATAACTTTAAACGAGCTATTAATTACAAATTTCCCAGATGAGATCGATCTCCTTCACGACTTATTAACGCTGCGATCAGCCATGTGAACGACGTGGTTATTAGTTCTCACGCGTCGATGCGTTCGCGCTGATTATGCACGGAAAAATTAATTTTACACGTTACAAAACGACTAGCAAAATTGCTGATCGAATCCTCGAGTGTCTTCGACGATTGTTAGAGCATTGAGAAAAAAAGAAGAAGTCGTGGTTGGTTAAAAAATGCAACCGGATGAGCTTTCGAATGCGAACGCGTCTCTGACGAAGTCGTGCACGTTAATATCGAGCTCGAGACGACTCTTTCCAAGCGTTCTACATTCATCTTCGACGAAACGACGATATTATTCAGCAATTGGCGAAGTTATCTGGCGTTCGAGGAAGAAGTCCGCCGCTCGAGACGCATCGCGCGCGACTCCTCTCGATTTCTCCGCTCGTTTAATTGGAGCCCCGTCCTCCTGAGGCCCGTAAATGTCCCGGGTTTTTGGCACACGCACGCGTCCTCCGCGTCGCCGTTCGATTTAACGTCGGCTCATTTTCGCTGTGCATCATCCGCGTCTTTTTTAGTCGCGACAGTAATATTCCTCGTTCGATGATAACCCTTCTTTTTTCTGTCCTCCTCGCCTCTTCCCGCTTTGGATACGCTACTTTTTCTCATTTTAACCTTTCTGCTTTGTAATTTGGTGAAGAAATTACGAAGCAAGACTTCCTGAAGTCCTTTAGATTTCAAGTTGGAATTTTGGGGCCATTTTTGTAATAGAAAAATGTGCAGTAATATTCCTGTCCTTCTTTTCTGTCCTCTTCGCCTCTTCTCGCTTTGGATACGCTACTCTTCCTTATGTTAACCTTTCTGCCTTGCAATTTGCTGAAGAAATTAGAATTTCAGCTCGAAGACGCGAAGCAAGCTTTCTTCAACTTCTTTAGAACTAAAGTAGGAATTCTGAAGCCATTTTTTTGATAGAAAAATGTACAGTAATATTTGTCTTCGTTCGATCGTCTGTTTCTTTTCGTCTCTTCACGATTTAAATACTATTCTTCCTCATATTAACCTTTCTGCCTCACAATTAGTTAAAGAAATTACAAACCAAGTTTTCTAGAATCTCTTCAGATCTAAAGTAGAAATTTTGGAGCCAAAAAGCGTAGAACTCTTTAACAAATCGCTTGAGATGTAAATTCTCGACTGATTAAATCTTTATCGTTGATTCTCATCAGCCACCTCTATTTTTTTCTCTCACCTCTATCAGCTTTCTATTTCCTCCTCATCCCTCTCTCTCTTCCCCTCGTTTTTCTGTTTCCGTTCCTTTATACTTTCCCTTCTTATTTCCCGTCCCCTTTCTTTTACTACTTCTTTTCCTGTCCCTTTATTCTACCTGGCAGAAGGTAAAACTGCGCTCGTTAACCCATGCACCTGTGTCCGCTCGGGCGAGTACGAATTTTTCATACGGAACCCCCTTTCTGGGCCCTGATTGCACCGAAAAACGAGCCACAGAAAGGAAATTGTTCACGTGCCTCGCGTCAACGGGGCCCGCTCAGAATTTCGAGCAGGACCGCTCACTCGTTCCACTGATTTATTATAAAACCCTCTGGCGACTTAGAAACGCGCGTTTTCCCTCGAATTTTTGCTCTCAAAGTGGCAATTCGAGTTTCAAGAATTTCGCGAACTCGCGATTGATCTTCTTAGAATTCCAAAATCAAAGGATGAGGATCAAAGAGAGTTCTAGAATTCTCTATTTTGAGCGCGAGATGGTGCGCGTTTTTCCTCGAATTTCTAGTCTCAAAGTGGCGATTCTCGTTTCAAGAATTTCTCGAACTCGCAAATTGATATTTTCAGAATTTCTGAATTGAAGGGTGAGAATCGAAGAGCGTTCTAAAGTTCTCTATTTCGAGCTGAGGAGCGGATAAAATCGCGAGCAATCGAAACGAGGCGCGCGTTTTCCCTCGAATTTCTGGTCTCAAAGTGGCGAATCTCGTTTAAAGAATTTCTCGAGCTCGCAAATGGATCTTTTCAGAATTCCAGACTCGAATAGAGTTCTAGAGTTCTCTATTTCGAGGTGGAGAAGCGGATAAAATCGCGAACAGTCGAAACGAGGCGCGCGTTTGGGACGAAACCGAGGCTGTTCGCCGTAACATGAAATGAAACGCGTGCACCTGCCCGTTCCCTTCGCTCTCCTCTCTTTTTCCTCCCCTCTGTCCACAGTAACGTATCATTCGTGGACCCAGGAGCAAAAAAAGAGCAACGCCAACGAAATTTACAAGGCTATTTCGAAAATCCCCACGGTGATCGACTGAATCTGCCACGCGTGCCTCACACGCGACCAAAGTATCGCCAAGTTCAGTCGAGGCCCATCGCTCGACTCACGCGTCGACCCATCGACTGGTCCCATTAATAAGCGAGGTCGACGCCTTCGACTTCGAATATCAACAATTTATGAGCAAAATTCAACTTCTTTGCTCGATTCTTCAGAAAACAGACTCTATTTCTGCTCAAAGATGCAAAAAGATGGCTGACTAATCAGTGTTCAACTATATTAGACACCTTAAACGTAAATTCGAGGTATTTAAAGATCAGCTTCAAGTTTATTACGAGCAGTCAGCTCTCGCAGGTTCGTCCTAGCATCCAATTAATAAGCGAGGTCGACGCCTTTGACTTCGAATATCAACAATTTGCTAAGAAAATTCAACTTCTCTGCTCGATTTTTCAGAAAGCAGACTCTATCTCTACTCAACGATGACTAGTCAATTTCTAACTATATCAGACACCTCAAGCGTAAATTCGAGGTACTCAAAAATCAGCTTTAAGTTTCTTACGAGCCGTCAGTTCTCGCAGGATCGTCCTAGCAACAGCGGGTATCGCGAGCAAGGCCCAGGCCCGATGTTTATCGCAAATGGATCTGCATTTCAAGACTACGCCACTGCATTGTTCGTCCTTCGTCCTGGGGCGACCTTCTCGCGTCTCTTTTTCCCTCCTAAGCGGACGGGCATAAAATATAACCGAGGGAATCGTACGTGGTAACGCGCATCGTCTGTTGGGCCCGTTTCGCAGGCCCCTGAAGAGGAGCGGGCCGAAATCACGAGCGTGCTCGTCCGCCGGCGGCTCCCTCGGAAGAGAAGCTTGCGCGAACCGCGAGAGGGCCCCGTTTCGCATCCTCTCCCCACCCTCTTCTTTTTATCTCGCGAGGGGCCCCCACGGCTGGACCCGCGATGCGCGTGCCAGCGCTCGCTGCGTGCGTGTGCGCGCTCGTGCGCGTGCCAGAGCTGGGTACCAGCCAATGTGAAAGCTTCGATTAATATCGCTGTCGATTGTCAGGGAATTGTGGCTGAGAGTTGGAGTCTTCTTCAGTCGATTTCTTTAGAGTCGATTTCTTTCAGTGGTTTTGAGAATGTTCGATGGTCTTTTGGGGGACGTGGGTCAGTTGCAGAAGAAATTTTTGAGCTTGGATGTTCTGAGCTGAGGAAGTCAGCGTTGATTGGTCAGTTGTGAAGGGAATATTTGAGAGCTTGGATGTTCTGAGCTGAGGAAATCAAAGTTGATTAGTGATTATGAAGAGTGAAGGAGAAATGTTGCTGTCGAGATGAGAATTTTCTGCTGTTGAGAGATATTAGTGATAGAAAATACTATTTTTTGGTTAGATTTCTCGAATGTCTGCTGTTCTTTTGAGTTTCATAGGTCACTTGTGAAAGAAATCTCTGAGCTTGGATGTTCTGCTCTGAGAAAACCAGCATTGATTAGTAATTATGAAGAGTGAAATTATTTTTCTGTAATATTTTGGGAAATTTTGCTACTGAGATGGAAATTTTCTATTGCTGAAAGACGTTAGTAATAGAAAACATTGTTGAAATATTACTATTCGAGTTTCTTCAGCTTATCATTCAGAAGCGAACCAAGTACAAAGCGTTAATGAAATAACTGTACTTCAATTAACAATCAATCGTTTCTACAGAAACTTCAGAACCTGAAAATTACATTATTTGAGGAATATCGAAAGCTCGACGAGCTGCAATCCGCTGCATCAGATGACACTCTGGTTGCTGGACCAGGGGCTCTGGCGAGGATCTTGAAAACAAAATGGAGGATGCTGTGAATATTCTATCCATCATCTACCAGAGTGTTCACTGAAATCTAAAATTACATATTAAACGAGTGCATAAAAAAAAATACTGAACAGTGAACAATGAAAACTAAAAGCTCTGCAATCTTTCAAAATTAAAGTTAACTATTCAAATAGTTAAACTTTTTTTAAACGGTTAACTTAACTTTGAAAGATTGCAGAACTTTTATCTTCCATCGACGTGCAATTCTTTTTATGCGCTTATTAAAAGTTAAATAGTTTAGTTATTACAAAGTTAATCAAGTTAAATAGTTAACATAACTGTGCACACAGAATTCCATTAAACGATATTAATAAAACAGTTTCCAACGATCTCGCATTGACGCATAAAATAACTAATGATCCCACATTGATCGAATGCAACTAGAAAGAAAGTGGATTCGGTCAGTTCGAGTATAAACCAGTCCTACAACATTTTCGAATAATCAAGTAACGATTGATTTATTAATACACGAGATAAATTCAAATCAGTTTACTCTATTTCTATGCTCCTCTTTTCTTTTTTTTTTTACTACCAATCGTGGAAGTGGTCGATTAATTAGCGTTCCAGCAAAAGAGCCACGCGATTGTAAGACTGGAGTTACGCGTTTTTATGTAACCACGCGTGCTCGCGTGCAACTGGCTGCCATCACAAAACTGCAAGCTTCGAGTGCTCCTAATTGGATGTTAATTAGATCCACACTGTTGCTCATTTCCTTCGTTCGATCCGCCTAGTTCAGTTTTCGTTACTTCAATGCTCGCGTGGAAAGTCTCGATTTGAGATAAACGACGTACACTGCGAATATTACGTGGCTGATTCGTTTCCATTCATGGACAAACCCTTCGAGATTGTTAACGCTGTTTAGAAGTAACGATCGTTGCAACCACTGGTCAAACGAGCCGAGTTATGCCACTTTCTAACCGGAAATTCGCCTCCCGATCAGGACCTATCGAGTTGTGCAAATACGTTGCGTCAATCTGCTGATCCGCGTTGCAAATTCTGACACGCGTCAAGTTTTTATTCAAATCGCGTGTTTCTAAACGCTTGATGGAGAAAATTGTGTTGCAAGAAAGTTGCGAGACTGCTGCTGTGGGCGTGTATATCTTTGAGTTGTTGCATGACGACTTTTATGAGAGATTTGGAAGTTTATTGGATTATTAGATCAAGTTTGCCACGCGTGAGTTGGCTGAGAGCAGATTTTCTGAACGCTAGTGTTTGAAATGCCAGTTTTGTAAGAGCAAATTTTTCTAATGCAAGTGTTCGAAACGCTAGTTTTCCAAGCGCAAATTTTTCAAACGCAAAGTTCGAAACGCAAGGTTTTCTAAGCGCAAATTTTCCAAATGCAAATGTTTGGAACGCAAGGTTTTCTAAGCGCTTAGAATATCAAAAGTTTAAATTTTCCAAGCGTAAATTTTCTAAGCGCAAATGTTTGGAACGCAAGGTTTTCTAAGCGCTTAGAATATCAAAAGTTTAAGTTTCCCAAGCGTAAATTTTCTAAACGCAAATTTTCCAAATGCAAATGTTCGAAACGCAAAGTTTCTAAGCGCTTAGAGTAATAACAGCTTAAGTTCTCCAAGCGTAAATTTTCCAAAGCGTTTACACTATCAAAAGCTCAAGTTTCCCAAGCACTTACTTACAGCACCAAAACCACAAATTATTTAAACACCTTTAAATACCAACAACAGTCAAAGGATTAAAAAAAACAATTCTACAATCTCATTAACCATTCTATACAAAATCACATCGACAGTTAGTCATCAAACCTTAGCAATCAAACTTTCGATACTCAAAGCAGTTAAAAAACCTTGCACAAACAAACCAATCCACCTCTCATTTACAACTTCACACCACAGTAGTACAAACGAGTGATTAATCGCACGTGCACTCACACGACGTCCACTAAAACGATCTCTCGAACACTGACCTGGATAAAACAAGCTACTCGTCCAAGCCAAACATCGTTCATCACCGAAAATCGTTCGCAATCACATCTTACGCAATAATTCCACGCGATAATCTCGATCGAGATTTACTCGTCATGAGCATCGCATTGAAAACGAGGGCAAACACTCGCGCTCGAATCCTCCAAGCGTTAATTCTCTGTCTTTCACAATCGAATCGTCCAACGATGTTCCATTCGGCCAGTTGCATTTTTGGCAAAATCGCATTACGCTCGCAGCTGTGCGCTCGCGAGCAACGCTCAGCAATTATTTCATTACAATCGTCGAACCGCGCGAGACTGATCGCCGCAATTTGCTGCGGACGATCCGTATGGGAACGATTTTAATCCGCCTCGAGTGGAGATTTATACTCGCGCCGCGAAAAAGTAACGAGATTAACGAGCGACACGCACGGTCCTGCGTGTTTCCGACGATTTCGAGCGTTTCGTTACAAATCGCCCAGGACGTATCGCGTACACAGCTTCATTGAATAATTTCTGAGCCTCGACGAGGTTCAGAGAACGTCTTCAAATGTTCTCAGAGGCTGAAGAAATTATTGACGATGCGTGAATGTCGGTTGAAATAATCTGAGAGTAGTTGAGGGAAGATGTTTTGGGGAAAACTTCTTTTTTTATTAATTAAAATATATGCACGACGGCTATAACCGTCATTTGCGTACAGATAGATCTGACGTATATAACCGTCATTTGTGTATAGATCGATCTGACGTCTATAGCCGTCATTTGTGTATAGCTAGATCTGACGGCTATAGATGTCATTTACGTTTGTGATTACGCGTGGAGGATTGCGGAAGGAGGGTCGATAAAAAAAGAGGATCTCGAGCGTAACGCGTGATCGACGTCGAAAGGGATGAACTCGCGAGAGGGGCTCGTTAGCCTCTCACGTCGAGTGACGGATGAAATTGTATTTAGCCCTTTTCCAGCGTCGCCGCGGTTCCATTAATCACGAGGGGATCTCATCGCGAAGGGTGCAATCAATGTTTCTCGAAATGAGTAATTGCTGGTCGTACGCGAGCGAAAAATATGAAAAAAAAAAAAAACGAAGGATACGCCTGTAATCCAGCTTTAATTTCGAACGAAACAGCGCGAGAGGCGACGCAGACGACGATCGCTCGCGCGTGTTCCTCGACTCTGTCAGACTGGTATTTAAATCTGTGACAGTTATCGTGCAACTGGCTGATAATGATAGTAGTTTGGCGGCTAGCGCCAATGCTCTCGACGATAATATCGAGGTGTTATGTAATAAGATGAATGTTGATGTAATGATAGCGTTGAGGAAAGAGTGCAGAGAGGGGAACGCGGTTTTATAGCCTCTGTACATTTGAATCCACCTTCTTTGACCCAATTATTATTGATTTAAATAGTAATTACACGCGCAGCGAATTTTACGACAGTGAGACCTTCTGCTCGAGGCTTGTTTATCGAGTCGAACGCGATTTTTCGTCGTCCACAGCACGTGGCGTTTAATGAATAAATCATAACTCTGCGATGGATTGAGAAATACTACTTTTAGTTATTAATTTTGGGATGCAAATCTTCTTCCACGCGGAAGATTATTTTGTCTCGCAGTGATTCAAGTCGCAGACTATTTCGAGGAATTAGAAGCTTGCCTCGATGCTTAGAATTCTGACAATCATTGCCACTGTTTTGTACACACTCGTTTCGCCACGCAGTCTCGTTCAGGGAATCCACGACCGCTTGAAAGTCGAAAGATTGCGATAATACGTAGCTTAGTAACGTAATGCACGTGTTTGTCGAGTGAAGTAGATCGCAAATCGACAGGAAATATGCAATTTCGCGAGTAAATGTTCCAAGTTTGTGAAATATGTTCTCTATAAATCTTAACTTTGTAATATCAATGCCACTGTAACTATTAAACGACTCAACTTTGATTTCTATGGCGAAATAGAAGTATCGAATGTTTCTTTCTGCGAGAAATGCAAATTTGTCGAGCTGAGAATTCGTGAAAAATCACAAAATCGATGCAAATGGCATTAATGGTGCTCTCTTCAAATTTCTTTCAGTTTTCTAAATTTCTGCGCATGAAATTCACGAAACTCGACGCAGTATTGATAAGATTAACGGCACAAGTTTCAAATTTCGTCAGTTTCTCGAAAAGGGTGGGCAATTTATCATCAAGTTCGACGTTTCGTTTCGTCTGAGCGCGCACGACGAAAAATTAATGTCGATTCTCACGCACGATAACGCACAGGTTCCGCGAACGGCACGCACTTTCAGAAACCCGTTTCCCATCGGTGAAACGTATTCCTCGAACCGTCAACAATTAAACCACCCTACAGAGAGCGAAAGAACTCTATTAAACGCGATTACGCAACGAGGCTCGTCTACTCTTTCTTCCTCTGGCATTTCTAGAAACCAGAGGATCGTTAGCGTCACATACAGCTAATAATTGGCGTCAACAACCTGTGCATTCCTCTCTGAATGCACGACCACAGTCTCATCGCAGCACAGGCAATAAATCAACCGTACAAACACTCAGACATTCGTCTAATCGCGCCAGATCGCTCGGATACAATCGTTATTCACGATATCCATCGATCTCTCGAATACTTGTCCCAATATTTCGTTCGTTTCAGCTCACCACTGACCCCTTCGTCCACGATCCGTTGCGTTTAACGTTCGTTGGCGATCTCGTTTCCATTGGCAGTCGAATTTCACCAGGTGGGAGTCGATCGCTGCTCAGAGATTCGCGTCGAAACTGGCGCACGCACACGCGCGCGCGATCGGCGGAGACACGAACGCCTGGTTAAGAACTGTCGCGCTCGCTAGAAGTAGATATATACCTGGTGATCGCGCGCGGGAATCGACAGTTTAACACGCACTGCTCGTCCAACCGATTCTGTCACACGCGTGGACACAACAGACGCACTCGCTGCCGAACGCGAACTGATTGCTGAGTCGACACCAGCAGTGAGCTTCGACAATATTTGCGGATCGTATCGTAACTGAGGTACGTGACGACACCCCTCGCGGTCGAGTTTGTTTTGGAAATCGAGCCAACGACCATCTGAAGATCACTTCTCGTTGGCCAAACACAAGCTGATTTATAGTGCCTTGAATTATCGCGAATTTTCACTTTCATTTGGGAGAAAATACGTAGCCCCTTCGAGGGCGTACGTCGAGCTCTGTGCGATTTTTTGAGTAAAGAAACGAAAGAAGAGTCGAGTTTGTTTTGGGAATCGAGCGAACGACCATCTGAAGATCACGTTTTCGTTGATGAAATACACAAGTTGATTAATAGTGCTTTGAATTATCGCGAATTTTAATATTAATTTGAGAAAAAATATGAAGAGCTTGGGTCGAGCTCTGTGCGATTTTTCCACGGTTTTTTGAGTAAAGAAGAGTTTCGATTCCGTGTGGATGAACTTTTATGTGGATTTGTTAGTCAAAATTCGATTACTGATATTATTTTTTATTTTCAAATAGTGCAGTGCAAGAAAACTAATTTTGTGCAGTGATCTTCTTCTGAAATAAAATTGTAAAAGAAATTGGAAGTAACTGATCGATGAAACTGGTCGGATAAGGAACTGGGCACGTGCCGTTTTTCCATTTCCCTCGCGCGAACGATCATCGATCTGATACGCGTTTAAATCCAGCATTCTTGGTTGGTGTGCGTGCCGTGAAACGAGATCGACATGCGTATGAATAATTTAATGCACCGTGCGCTCGATTATCGCGTCGTGTGAGGGAAAGCCAGTTTACCTTTTAATTTGTTAACGCGTATTTACTTTCTTAATAACTTTGTTCCCCATCGCGAGCGAATTTCAATGATCCTGGCCAATAGTCGTTCCTTTCTGGTAATTACAGCTGTGCTCGTTATCTCTTCAAATAGCCGCGTATCTCATACTTTTTCATCGATGCAAGTTCGTGTATGCAAATTTATTGGCTTGACAAAATTTGCATAATATAGTGCACGCTCGTTTTTATTACTGGTTGACTCGTATATGGTTTTATGTGGCCATTCTGTCATCTCTCGTGCCATTTCAGACGATCCTTTCTCTACGTTCATTTCTTCGTTCCACTCTCGTCGCATAAATTATCGTTTTTCTTCATTAAAATTCTTTCTAGCCCCTATTAGTCGCCTCCTACGACAAGCAGGGGATACTGTGGGTGCATTCTGATCCCCACCGCACAGGGATTTGCTCGTCTTTTGGTTTTAAACGTTGCGAACGATGGTGATTTATTATTAGAAAAATTGGTAATTCTAAAAGTTTTATTTTTTGCTTAGAATGTTACAGTGAACTCGTGCAATTTTCTACATTTCGATCGTTATCCACAGCTGTTGGTTAAAGAAGAATTTGCAAAATTTCCATTTACACGCGATTCGTGTTCCTTCCACTAATTATGTTCCCTTGAATAATTCATAGAAAAAAAAAAAGGAACATCAAAAAGTGAGAGCCTCGGTTAACAACGATAGTCGTAAGACTCGTTTTTAACGAGTGTCTCAGTTTCAATAATCTCTACATTTTAATTGGCATAGGCGAGCAGTCGATGCCTTTCGATCGAATCTGAACAGTGTTAGAAAGCGCGCGAGCCACGGAAAACGAAAGTGCAACAGCCAATTAAGTAATTATTGCTAATCATATAATATTCTACCCGGCAGCCAGGTCGAACTGGAACCGTTCCAGACCAGCTGGACGGGTGTAAAAAGGGAGGAACACGAGTTTCAAGCTTGTACAACTGTGAAGCAAGTTCGTTCTGTTGCTTTCAAGGATCAGAAAGTCGGCTAGAGAGGGCAGAGAGATGCTTGGCGAGTTGCTTTTCGTTGCTCTGCTACACTTTGCAAGCTGTAGCGTCGATGGCGCCGAAAAATGGGGCACGCAGATTGGACAGGCGCCCCTGTTGGAGAGGTTCTTCTGGAAGACGATGGATTTCGCTTATCCGGACGAGGGCAGCAGAAAAGTCGCGATGATGAAGGGCGATTTCATCCCTGAGAACGCTCTGCCTGTTGGCATCGAGATCTGGAGGAACAAGCTGTTTGTTACCATACCAAGATGGCGGAATGGTAAGCTCGATCAATCCCTCAACTTGCAATTTTTATTTACGAGTATAGAAAGCGTTGAAAATATACGTGAACGTCCCTTAAATTAGTTTAATTAGCCTACTAAGGATGATATTAAAGAAATATCAAAAGATGTGGGTCATTCGTTATGATACCAAGATGGCGGATTCAATGGTAGGCTTGATTGACTCTTCAATTTTGCAATTTCTATTTACGAGTATAGAAAGAGTTAAAAATATACTTGAACGTCTCTGAAATTAGTTTAATTGATCTACTAAGAATAATATTAAAGAAATACCAAGTAAGATGAGTAGAGACGAGGATCGTTCGTTACTAGATCAAGATGGCGGAATAGTAAACTCAATCTATTCTTCAATTTTGCAATTTCCATTCACAAGAGAGTGAAAAGTATGGGTAAACGTCTCTTAAATCAATCTACTAAGAATAATATTAGAGGAGGAGGTTTTTTTCGTAAAAAAGTAACAGTACGGAAGTGTAAGAGAACCGGAAGCTGCCATAAACACAATGTACAGAAGATCAGCGCGAGCCTCTCGTCTGGCCGACTTCCGGTTCGCGACAAAAAGTGCCGAAAACCGCGCGAGCGATTTCAATGAGAGATTTCTGTGTCTCCATGGGTCCCCCGCCTTCGCCAGGACCCAAAATCCTCCAAACGCCGTGGCCCAGAGGGTGAATGGGCTTATTCACTTCCCGTGCTCTTTTATTTCCCACCTTTTCCCCTCTCTTGGGCACTCTTTATGCTTGTCGTACACACGTTGGCGCGCGCCAGACCATTATTCGTCGAATAAAAAGTCGACGAACCCGCCATCGCGAGCTGTCCATGATTTTTCTTGTTTTTCACACGTGGTTCCTCGATTTTCTGTCGGAGACGCGTTCAGCTGTTAATTTTCGTGGATAATAATTTTTTTTAGAGTTTTCGCAAGTCGACGAGCCCATCATTTTTCGAATTTTCGCGCGATTTCCTTGTCCTTCACGCGTGGTTCCTTGATTTTTTGTCAGAGATGCGTTTAACTGGTATTTTTCATGGACAGTAATTTTTTATGAGATAACTCAGCTGTCAAATTTTCGTGCTGATGGTTCTCGCATAATAAATTATTTTCTTCCGTTCTTCCTTTCTATTTAACGAAAGCTTCCTCTTCCTTTCTTCTCAGCGATCCTCTGGTTCCTTGATTTTCTATTAGAGACGCGTTCAACTGTTGCTTTTCGTGCACAGTAATTTTTTTGAAAGCACTGAGACAACTGAGCAGTCTTGAAATGATATTCATACTATTTGTTGATGGTTTTCGCATAACAAATTATTTCCTTTCGCGATCTGTTCTTCCGTTCTTCCTCTCCATTTGACGAAAGCTTCCTCTTCCTTTCTTCTCAGCGATCCTCAGCCTCGCCCTCGAAACCATTCACTCGACGTCTCTCGTTTACATTCGCTTCCCATTCCGGCCTTCTCAGAGTGCTCGAAACGCGTCAAAGCCCACCGTGGTTGGTATTGTTTTTACGGGGCCTGAGTCCTTTTTTCCGCGCCCGACGCTTTGTTCGACTCGCCCTTTCTTACGATGTCAGGTCCACTCGGGACGTCAGACCGGGGATATGAAATATTAAGGGAGGAAGAGAAAGGAACCAGAGGACTCCCTTCAATTAATGTCGTTCGCCATTCTTTCTGAGAACTCCTGCGATTTTCCCAGACCTGACTCCATTTTCGTGCGATCACCTTCTTCTGCAACGTCGAAATCCTTCTCTGCAATTTAATTTTCATTGCAATTTTTATTTTAAATAATTCTTGTCCCTCGCAGAGCCGATTTTTTATTCTACATCGTCGAAATCCATCTCTGCAATTTCATTTTCTTTGCAATTTTTATTTTAAATAATTCTTATTCCTCGCAGTGTCGATTTTTGGCGACAGTTCCTTCTGCATCACTGAAATTCTTTTCTGCAATTTCGATTTTAAAATAATTCATGTTCCTCGCAGTGTCGATTTTAATCTCGACCACATTTTTTAAAAGCACACCGTGTGACACGTTCTACAACTTTGTCACGCAAAGGCTGACACGTCGAGCTGCTGACATTTCCGATCGTCGATCCTTTCATACTCAGTATACCTGCTTGACGAACACTTTTTTACGACACTCGCACGTTAGATACGCGCTAGATGCACGCGGATAGGTCCTGAAAGGTGAGAAAGGACCGTTGTCAGTCACGCGAATCGTCAGTCGTGCGACAGGAAATCGTGTCGCGTGGTTTTTTATTTCTTTCAACCGCATTTGTCACAATATCGCTCAATCAAGCTCTAAAATTTAGAAATGCGTTTCTTTAGGATAATTTTATAATTAAAGAATATTTTTTGCTTTGATTTTGCAGGAATTCCAGCGACGTTGAATTACATATCGCTGGACGCAAACAGGGGTGGTTCTCCAAGACTCACCCCGTATCCAAACTGGGCGCAGAATAAAGCTGGAGCTTGTGGTAGCGCGATTACCACTGCATACAGGTGCGTACACAAAATTCTAACCAATTTCTACAAAACTGAAGAAGAATCGTGTCTGAATTGAAATAGAATCGCTATGGAAAATTTGGAAGTAACGCGATATTTCTCACTCGACTTTAACATTAATTCCACTCGCATCGCAATATCTAATAAATTATTTACAATTCTCTGAAGAAATATAATAACCAACAATAGTTTACAATCATCTCGAGACCACAGACGATGAATCGATTAGATCTGCAGTTCCTACTTCGAATACAATCGAACAATACGCTTATCCGTTGGCACACGCGTGAACTGTGAGAAAATTCGCTGGCTCTTCCTGGTGTTGCGCAATCGCGACGAGAGAAGAATTTCGAAGCGTGCAACGACTCGCTAAACGTGCAAATTACGACTTACTCAAGGCGATTACGCGAACGAAAGTTCTTAACGAGCACTCGTTAGCGTTCGAAATTAGATGATCCGTCGCTGTTTCAGGATACACGCAGACATCTGCGACAGGCTCTGGGTGTTGGACACTGGCACCATTGGCATTGGCAACACGACGATACAAGCCTGCCCATACACTTTGAACGTGTTCGATTTGACGACAGACAAAATTCTCAGACAGTACAGACTGAAAGCAGAGGATATCAACATGGTACTCGCAACTTTACTCAGTTTTCTCTGTAAACATCGACTTCCTCTGCGACAGCCTCCACTTTCTATCGATACTGTTGCTCATTCTAGTTAATTACTTCAGATCGCGAGATTATACTTGCAGATCGCACGTGAAAGCGCAGCACTTTCAAACGAACGTTTCTTTCGTTTTTCGCAGAACACTTTCATCGCGAACATCGCTGTCGATTTGGGAAAAGGCGGCTGCGAGGACGCGTTCGCCTACATGTCTGACGAGCTTGGCTACGGCTTGATCGTTTACTCGTGGGAGCAGAATAAGTCCTGGCGAATCACTCACAGCTACTTCATGCCAGATCCTTTGGCTGGCGACTACAATATCGGTGGTTTGAACTTCCAGTGGGGCGAAGAGGGCATTTTTGGCATGAGTTTGTCGCCTGTCTCAGTGAGTGGCTACAGAACGCTCTTCTTCCATCCTCTGAGCAGCAGACGAGAGTTCGCTGTGTCCACCAGGATCCTCAGGGACGAGAAACTGTCGCAGGACAGCTACCACGAGTTTCAGGTACCGATAATGTCCCCTCGCGTGGTTTCCAGTTGAAATAAGCACAGCATTGCATGGAAATTGATCGCGAACAGGTTCTCTCTGAAAGAGGACAGCTGGGGCATTGCACAGCTTCCGTGATGGACGAGAACGGACTGCAGTTTTTCAATCTGATCGATCAGAATGCGGTGGGCTGCTGGAATTCCGCGTTGCCATACGCGCCAGAGAACCACGCGGTCGTTGCTCGACACGACGAGGCGATGATATTCCCAGCTGACGTGAAGGTAACAAATTTCGCCATTTTTTTCCTTTTTAAATCACAACTTGACACGAAGAGGCCAAAAAAAAGGTAGAAAATATCGCCATTTTTCTTCAAGATCACAAAATCTCTCATTTCATTTTAAATTCGATCACTCGACACGAAGAGGCTGTGATATTCGCAGCAGACGTAAAAGTAAAAACTATCGCCATTTTCCTTCAAGATCACAAACCGCCTCGTTTCATTTTAAATTCGATCGTTTTCAGGTGAACCGTGGAATGCTGTGGATCATGTCAGACAGAATGCCAGTGTTTCTCCTGTCTACTTTGAATTACACTGACGTGAACTTTAGAGTATTGACTGTGCCAGTTCGAGACGCCATTGCTGGCACTGTCTGCGAAAGCTCGCCATGGGCTGTCATCCCCTGTTGCGGAAGCAACGACATCCGTTCGCGTAGCTGGCAACGATTACCCGTTTCCTTGTAACGATTTATGGTAATTGATTGATTCGTTAGAAATTCGATTGTTGTGTATCAGTGTAAAGAAACGAGCTATTAAATGAATTGACATGGAGTGGTCTGAGAATTGTTATTTGTCATCCTGTGCCATTTTGAACCTTTCACTTTCGTCAAATGTATCCTAATTTCGAAACAAAATGAAATTTGCTCTGAGAATCACCAGTCATCATCTTGTGCCATTTTGAACCTTTCACTTTCGTCAAATGTGCTCTAATCTCGAAATAAAATGAAATTTGCTCTAAGAATCACCATTCATAACCTTGTGCTACTTTGAAAAGTTCATAGAACCTTTTACTTTGGTCAAAGATACTCTAATTTCGAAACCAAATGAAATATATCGAACAGTGTTTCATGAATGGAACAATGTATACATAACTCTCATTCGTGGTCCAATTAACGCCTGACGCGAGTGAATTTCAATCGCTAGAGAGTCGATCGACCTTCCTCGCTCGATTTAACCCGTCACTGCGACTAGATCGCTAATTGACAACTTAAAGAAGCTCGAAAAGATGACCTGAAGTTTCGAGCACTGCAACCTTAAACAGAGCGTCCCAAAATTCTTCAAGAGAGATGCACGCCACGAAGATTTAACTTTCAAAGCACTGTATTCTTATTCTCGAGGTAAAGGATGAATTTCTCGCGCAAAATCGCCTATCGAGAAACACGGAGGATAGTTCTAGACGGGTTTCAGCCACGAGCAGAGAGGCGCGTGGCCATATTTTACAGGGCGAGGGCGTGAAACGGATAATTTCGAGGGGAGGTAGGAAGCGATAGCCGATCGTATATCACAGCGCAGAACGGTTCGGTCGCCTTCAAATTATCGGAAACAAGGGCCAAACTAATGGCCCAAGCCAGGCCATCTGGCTTTGCTGGGACTGGTCGATTCCACACCGATCCGATCGCTGTTTTCACGCCGCTGAAACCAGTGGAATTAGCGATCTGCTGCTCGACACCTTCGACACTGCGTTTCGTTCCATTCTCAACCTCACTGCTTCAAAAAAAAAAACGTGGAAATTCACATATCTAGTCGTAATGATGGGTTAAATCGAGCAAGGAATGTAGAAACTGCGTCTCGTTCCATTTTCGAGCTCACTACTTGAAAAAAAAGCATAAAAATGCGATTGAAATTGCGAAATTAACGTAAAAATCTGTGGAATATTTTTTAAACAAGGCTGCAGTCTTTAAAACCTAAAAGAGTCACATGAACCCTCGCAATAATTTTTCTAGCTTCTTCAAATTGCAAACTATCGCTAGAGAAACCGGAACAAAACTAAAATTGACCTAAAAATCCGTGGAACACTTTTTGAACGAAGCTGTATAAATCCTGGTTACTTTGTATTCCACGATCATAACGCAATTCTGGCAGAACCGATAATTCCATCGCGTAGAACGAGAAGTACTACCATTCCAGCCATGGTAGACGGGAATTAACCATCGATCGTATATTAAAGCAGAGGATCGAGATCGAGCGTTTTTGCATAGATCGCGCGTACGCGCGTCGTCGCCTGGGGTGGCGGTCAAATTACTTGGAAACTTCTCTCTGTGGCCCTTCTCCAACTACCAAAAGATTAAGAAAAAGATTCACGCCCCTGAATGCTAATTTCGAAGATCGATAGATCGCGATACTTCGCGCCCCTTAACTGGCGTTTAGAGAAGAGGAATAGATCGGTGGCCAGCGATACGGGTCCGCTCTTTTCAATTTGGAAAACAGATCTTTCGTCCATCGTGATAACGTGCGACCATAATGAGCTGTCTCGTTAACGCTTGAATACACGAGCCTCAAACTGTGTCGAATCTGTGCTCTCCATCTTGGAAAATGTTCGCCAATCTTTATTAAATAATGTCAGAGACAGATTCTAAGATTTTCTGAAAGTTAAGATGCCATTTTTAGATCAGAGAATTGTTCAGAAACAAAATGGTAATTATCTGAATGCACTTTTGATGAGTTATGGAGGATATAGGCTAGTTAAAGAGTGCCAAGGTGCATCTCAGACTACTAGATTCATCGTTTAGTTTGCTTCAAATAAACCTAGCGAACCATTTGCAAAATGTTGGCCAATTTTCATTAGATACTGCCATAGACAGATTCTAAACTTTTTTAAAAATTAAGATATAATTTTTAAATCACAGAATTGTTCAGAAACAAAATGATAATTATCTGAATGCACTTTGGACGAGTTATGGAGGACGTAGGTTAGTTGAAGAGGACCAAGGTGCGTTTCAGACTAGATTCAGAGTCGCAAGCATCGTTTGGATATCATTTTTAGACCACAAAATTGTTCAGAAATAACATTGTAATTATTTGAATGCACTTTTGGCGAGTTATCGAGGACATAGGCTAGTTAAAAAGGACCAAGGTGCGTTTTAGACTAGATTCAGAGTTGCGAGCATCGTTTCGTTTGCTTTAAATTAACACCTAGCGAACGACGCTCGCGGCACGCTTAACACCTTTTTAAAAGGTGGCTGCTCGAGCAGAGGCGCTGGTTCTCTCACCGGCGCCGGTAATTACAGGTTTCGAAGACGCGGCTCGTCGACATCGACGTGATTCTCGTTACGAATTACTCAGCTGGCTACTTCCAGCGAAACGTATTCCCCTTTTATTCGCTACGATCCTGCTGACGTGCTCAGGATTCTCTAATCTAGCCTCCGCATACGAACGAACTGATTAACCACGCGTCAGGTCGTTGGGACCAATTAAATGGTAACCAGTTGAATTTTGTTGCCAGCCAACAAGTCGCTGACGCTTTGCATTTTAAATAATTGGGTGCCATTATGGACAATGGAGCTCAGAAATGCAAATAAATAGTTCAGAAATTTGTTTTTGGTGATTTTTTTGCTTCTCTTAAAGTTTATCTGTGGTGTAATAAAAAAAAGACTCATTAATATATTAAATTTTGATGCTTAGATGGAATATTATTTCGAATTTGAATTTTGCTGACTGTAACTTCATCTTATTCCTAGTAAAATTATTTAAAATGGATTAATTTTAGTTCACAGAGCTACGAAAACCTTTCAGCGTTTCAAATAAGTCGCGTTGGTTCCAAGAAGATACAGAAAGAGACTGTAGCGTCCTCTGTAGTTGGGACTTCGAATTTTGCTGATGAAATGGCAAGTGTTACCCATTACTCACAGCTTTATCGATCCAAAGTAATTAAGTAGAGTTAATTAAACAATTTTACAAACCACAATATCAACTCTACTCGCTTCTATCAAATTTCTCCACACGTGCCTGGATTTCTGAAAAAAAAACGAGTAATAAATTATCTTTGACGAGGAATAGAAAAATGTTTACACAAAAGGGTAAAAGTTCTACTCACCCTTTGATTGATTGGGGTTGTTTAAGCAACCACAGCAGAAATCATTTCTTGAAAGTTGTCTGTAGCTGTTTTGGGACACCCTCGTTGATCCTGCTTTCACAAACGATCGATTAACTAATAAATGACGAGCACAGAAAAGAAAGAAATGCGAATACTCAAATGTTACAATAACGATTCGTGGAATGGTCTTTAATATTTAAATACAAAGTACTTTCTTTAATTACTTAAGACGTACTTCAAACTAAACCGCAATCGGAAAGCTTCTCTCACGCGTCTTGAGTAAAACTATCCTTAAAAGGTTCAAAGAGTAGGACGTCGAAACTGTTTTTAGGAATGCAAGCTGCTCTCTCGTAACAAAAATCTCGATTAACGTCACCCTTGCGAGGAATGTACAATTACAATCGTTTTTACACGACGGATTCGAACGTTCGCATCCCTTATTTCATTTCACTCCCTCACCAACCACTCACTGGTCGCTTTTAATTTAAACTTTCAGTGAAACTAAACCTACGTCGATGGAAAGGTAATTTTTACATCCATTTTTCTCTACGAAACTTGTCATAGAATTCAGTGAAGTATTTTTCAAGCAGCAACAATTGAGTTCGATGCCTTTTCATTAAAAATAATCTGTAAAAATTGATTTGTTCAGCGAAGAAAAGTTTGAAATTTCGAATTTTCAGAGATACGTAAAATAATGTTTGCTTCAAATAGCTTTTAATTAAATTTCGTAGTTCATAGTTTGCCAAAAGAGGAGTAAAACGAGAAGGCATCGACTTTAATCGTTGCAGATTAAGGAAGCAACAGCAATTTCACTGAGGTACTCCTTATTACCCTAATAGTCTAATCGACACAGTTGAACTTAAATTATTATGTTATAAATATCGCTATTCATATGTACAGACTTTACAGTAAATCTCGTTAACGACAAAAACAGAGACGTTGATAAATACCAACTGTTCATACATTTTCTCTATTATTAATATTTACAATCTAGTGAAACATCGAGAACAAACTATATACATAACCAGACGCAGGGAACTGCTAAATTGCTTGAAATAAAACATTGAAATCCAAAGCCAAAGTATATACAAACCAAAGAATATTAAGTGCATCGTTCAGAGACGCTTCGAGTGTTTCTCGTCGTTTCTTATGTACAGATATACATACGGAAGTAACTTCATCTCGAAGGAAATGTACACGTGACGCCATCGACACGAGAACTTATTCTAAACCGTGACATACGCACACTTGTATACGCGAACATGTACACGCGAGTCATAGAAAATTGTGTGAACGAGCAGAGACATTTCTCGTCTTGTCTGCCAGTGTGTACAGTGGATTATGCGTTTATCGTGTAACGTGCATCTAACAACGTACGCGCGTGACGCTACGCTAATTTAATTACACACAGATTAGGCCGAATACGCGTTGACTAATTAATTGGTGTGAGTCGTTCGATGACGAAGAAGTAGGTACGATATTTTTTATGTTTATATATAAAATGATATCTCTTGATTGACTGATGAGAATTAATGCGTTCGTCGATCCTTGAGGGAGGCTTCTTTAACGAAGCAATTTTAATTTGCGAATAATTGTACAGCAAGAGTTCGAGAATCGATTGAAATGCTCGTCGATGCTTCAAGCATCGAGCGTTCGATCGTTCTCAGAGAATAATAAATAAAGAATTGAAATAAAGATCGTGAAAAGATTGAAATTGTTCGCCTCCATTTTTAATTACCACTTCAGGGTGGTTGATCAACGGATCGATTAATTCTCAACGTCGCGACGCGAGTCTACTGTATAAAAATATTTACAAACCACGTTTTTACACAGTGATCGATACACTTTGGATTATTTCAAATAGTGGATATATTCGATAGAGATTTTATGGGAAATATTTTTTTTTTTTAATTATTCGAGCGCTTCTGTTCTTGCGTTGGGGTGAATCGGTTGATATTGGATCGATTGCGGATGGACGTGGTTGTGAACTTTTTTTTTGAACGTTTCTGCTATTTTTCACTTGCCAATGTCTACAAGCCAATTACACTGACAGAAATTAAACGAAGTAGTCATTCTCAACTTAATTAATGAAATTATTATAAGTGCAACAGCGTTCAGACATTCTTACTTAGAAAACCAACTGCATAATTGAAGAAGCTGGTATTAAAATTATTTCTGGACGAAAGAAAATTAATCGAGCACGTGAAAGAATTTTTCTGAACGCGTCTACAAGTCAATTACACTAACAGAAATCAGACGCAGTAGTAATTCTCAACACAATTGAAATTACTATAAATGCAACAGCGTTCAGACACTCTTACTTAAAAAATCAACTGCATAATTGAAGAAGCTGGTATTAAAATTATTTCTGGACGAAAAAAAATTAATTGAAGGCGTGAAAGAATTTTTGTTGAACGCGAAGACCTCTCAGAAACGCGTGAAACCGCGACCGTTTAATTACCCAAGAAATAACGCGAGTTCGTTGATTTCGAGTGGAACGATGGCGTCGAATAGTCGGCAATAAATCGGCTCGCCATTAATTGATCCCTTTCGCGGACGAGATAAATGACGATGAACAGGACGAATCTTGATCCCGAAGGATTTCCAACAGCACCCCCTCCCCTCGACACACACCTGAATAACCGTTCTTTTCGCTGGCAGACACTGACGCGACTACGACAGGGCGGATAGCAGGATTATGCAGATGGCCGTTCTAGATTGGAGCAGAAAATTCGCGGTGGAACCCCTGGATGACATCGATTCAGCCGTGTTGTCGATCCTGCGTGGTCGTGCCTCGTTTTCCACGCTTTTTCGCCCTTTTGTCGTGGCGCCGTTTTCAGCGTCGCTGTAGCCGCCATTGCTCGCCCTCCCATGAAGCCGTATATCTGAGAAAAAAGTGATCGACGTATCAGGGGACCGTGATAAAATTGTTTCGCACGTGGAAAACCCTTTTTTGCTTTTTTTTTTCACACCAGTGACTCTCGTCTGAAATGAAATTTATTCCACCGCAACATCTGTTCTCGCTTGCGATCGTATTTATTGCTCGACGATCTGTTTCCTAGAATTCAACAACAGCTTTCTAAGGGTTCTTGTAACCGTGATTGGTTAACGAAATTATATTACAGCTGAGTCGTTAATCGAACTCGATTTCGAACGATCAAAGCACGCGAAATGGCACTGTTTTAGACTTGCGATCGACTCCCACGACTTTTCGTCGTACAGAAAGCGACCATTGCATCGCGAGAGTGTTACCAGCGGAAAGTTGTCCAATTTCAAACTTCCATAACACCATTAAAATTTATCCAAAGCTATTGGGACAAGAAACTAGATTAAACCCCCGATCGTTTTGCTTTTTGTACCTGCAGGTCCACTTAATTTAAGTCGACGTCCACACCGCTGGGAGCTGAGAACGCGAAACCCTTAAAGCGAAAGATTATCAAATCGATCGAGTTTCGTCGATGGTTCTCGCAATTTTTCTAACTGAGAAAGTTCAATAATGAAGCAAGAATTCTATTGAGAAATCGAGAGCGTTTCATGCGAGTCTCTCGCGGGACCAAAATGGCCGCCTCTTGGCTCGTATCGCCAGACGATGAATTACAAACGAGAAGAACGCGAAAGATTATCAAATCGAATTTCATCGATGGTTCTCGCAATTTTTCCAACTGGAGAGGTTCAATTATCAAAGAAGAATTCTATCGAGAAATCGAGCGCGTTTCACGCGAGTTTCTCGCTGTCGCGGGACCAAAATGGCCGCCCTGCAACGTCCAACGCATCTTGGCTCGTATCGAGACGATGGATTACAAACGAGAAGAACGCGAAACGGCAGGAAAGTTTCGCTTTGCGAGAGATCAGATTACTTTTCATGGCTCGAGGGTGGTGGTTCATAAACCGCGTGGATTTCATCAAAATCCCGTTGAAAGCACGGCGTTTGTCGCCCAGCCGCGGAAGATCTACGGCGTCGTGGCGCGTTGGTGAAAGTTCGCGGGTAAATTTCACGCCTTCTCTCCAACTTCTCGGTTCGAAAAGTTTTGTTCGAGCCCCTCCACAGCCGCGGGTGCGTCGACCACTCTGCGGATGATTTAAAAGCGAATTTTCGCGGGAAATTTCTAAGCGAGATAACCTATTTACGTTAAAATACGAGCAGCCGGCTGTTTCCACTTTTCATTTACCTTCCGCTTCCTAATCGAATTCTGTAATTAAGCGGTAACAAGGCTGAGGGTGAATTGAATGAAATATCGCAGTGCTGGTCTTGCTTGCAATATTTTTTTCTAAGAAAATCGAGTCTGACCAAGCAATATCGACCACTAAATTCTCTTATCAATTAACTGAGGATGTTATCGAGTGATTCTTCCAAAATCAATCACTTGAGATCAACTAGAAAATAATTAAAAATTTACATCAAGCAAAATCGATTTTTTACTTTCGAATTTCTGCTCGCACGAAATAATAGCAACTGTGAGCAGAGTTAATTCTCGATGACGTGTAAATTGCTGGAACTTCGCAGACCCCAGAGAGAAATAATTCTCAGACTGAGTCGCGGGTGTATACAAATTTAATTATTGCTCGATCGAGCTTCAGTTAATTTCGCCGATCGGTTTCTCTCCCGCGAAAAGAAAGCGTTGGGGAGTTTCTGGGTGGCTGTGGACTGCGCCAGTGCCACGCGCGGCAAGTTTAATTGGATTTTTGTTCGCCAACATCCGCATAATCGCCGGCACAAGCGTCTGAACGTCGAAACTTGTTTCGACAACGCGGCAACTGTTGCTGGAACGACGGAACGCGAGCTGGAATCGCCGGAAATGATACCTGGGATGCGTTGAAATTTCTCTATGTGCGGTTGACGAGCGCGAGGCTCAAGAATTCCGCGATTCTGAACGCGAAACGCTCGCTAGAATGTTTGCGAGAGCATAACAATCGCGAGCATCGAGGATTTCCACTCTCTGGTTACTTTTAAATGTGCGATTGTTGAGATTAGCATGGATCCATCGTTATCAGAGCTTTGGCCAGACGAAAAGTGACTTTTGCCTAATTTTCTATGCTTTGATCTTGCGTTTAGAATGCTCAAACTATTTTACAAAGCACTCACCCTCGTTTCTAGCAACATTTGGCAACGAGGAGTCGGTTATCTCTTGTGGACTGGGTTCTACGCTGGGCAGTGGCCTCTGTCGCGAGTTTTGGATATTCTCCACTGCAACAGTTAACAATTATTTATTTAATTTGAATAAAAATTAATTTGTAGAATATTTAGACTCACCTTCTTCGATGGTGGACGTTGGAGTGGTTGTCGTTGTCTGTGGTTGCGTTGTAGGCGTTGGAATATCTGTAGAATACATATTTAACAATAAACAATACTTAAACATATAAATAGAGACGTGACAAATTTTTGTTTCCAGTTGTTCAACAATTATTCCAAATCTTTGTAGCAAAAGTGCGGCAATCGATCAAACGAGCGATTAAAAAGAAGAGCATCGATTCTGAACAGTCGCAGCTATTAACAAAGTTATTATCCAAGCCTGTGGATCGGATTTAACGTTGGTGGGTGGCTCGAAAATGTAAATGCGCGTTAAATCACGTAGCCACGAGGTGAACGATCCAAGGCTTCGCAGTAATCCGTCGATTCGGTGTCCGATTAAAGCGCAAAGCTAATAAGTCCCATCCGTGAAACGACCAACGCGAAGCGTGCAATTACAGCTCGATGGATGGTTCTTTTTCGCCAGCCAATGGCGATTATCCACGAATCATCTCTGTCTTCGGACAAGCACGATTTTCAAGACGAGATTTCAGCAACATTTCGTGCGATAAAAAATATCCACGCGTCGCTGAACAAAGATCCATATTATCCGTCAAGTAAACACGAAAAACCACCCCTCTTTGACTCTCTTTGTGCTCAGAGCTCTCGAGTTCCCCTTTTCTTTCCAAAATCGAAGCTTCGTTAATTGAATCGCGTTTTAAAACGCGTGTACAAAGCCCGTCTGATAAATTAATGAAATTCCAGTTTGTTTTTGAAACGCAGAGGGAAATGGTTCGCGTTCGAAGGCTGGCGAGGGTTGCACCAGGTGGTCCTGCGTCATCTTTATTAAAATCGCACGCGATTTCGATGATTGCTTTCGACAGAGAGTCTCTCGTCTCGAAATTACACACCTTCGATCGTTCGAGAAATGTTCTTCGAAATGATTTGCATCTCTGGTCGTTCTCGAACGATTTTAAATAAATAAAACGAGCGTACTTACGATAGAGTTTGATGCTGCCGTCAGTCTCGCCCAGCGAGTTCTTTGATATGCATTTGTAGGTGCCATAATCAGACATCTCCACGGACAGTATCGTCAGCTTCATCGCCACTTTGTACGCGTTGTCAGTGAGAGATTGCTCGTATTTGTCGCCTGTAAATGAAAAATAATACGCCACGTTTGTAATGACTGCATTGTCCACTGTTTTCATCCCCAATTCACTCGCAGCGCGATCAATGTTTCGCAGCAAAACAATTTTGTAACAGCAAATACAAATAAATATCACCGCGAGACTCGAACAATGGCGTGTTTTTCCAATTGTTTCGCGTGAAATATAACTGGCGTCGAGCATAAACACGGATAATATCGCGCGACATAAGAAACGCCAATAAGTCGCGTATAAAATCAACCGAACTGTCGTTGTTATCGCGCGATATCTGTTAATTAAACATCAGAATCGTCCGCAGTTTTCAGCGTCCGTTCGATCGGAAAATATGGCGTCGATGCGCGTAAATTAATACGCGACTGGCGTTTTATTTTTACCCCCCACATCCTCCACTGTTTCAATTTATCGCGACTCCCTCCTAATTCCGCCTCGATGCTGTTTTAAATAATGTTAATCCCATAAGCAGGATATCGCGTTACACGTTATAATTTTATAAACAAACCAGCGTATATGAATATTCAGCGTCATTTGAATATCGCGGCGATCGCGACATCGATCGTCGATATTTACAATCGAACTGGTTTCGAGAGTGGCCATTTAATCGTGCTCCTCGTGCAAGTTTATTCGAAAGACGAATAATTAATAATAATCTCGCGATCAGTGGCGATAATGAACTACGACGAGACGCACGAGAGTGTACGATGGACGATCTGTCGTCCACAGCGTGCAGGAAAGTTTCGTCGTTAAGCTAAAAGCCCTTAACGAACTGTCTTTCGAGGCACGTGATTAAAATCTCCTTTGAAATCGAATCGATTTTGAGAATCGTTCCTGCGCGTTTTGATTCAATGCGTCGTTAAATTATCGCGATCCTCTCGCGATCTTGGACGCTACATATTCATGCGCTCGAGAAGAAGGTACGACGTTAAGAACGAGAAAACTTTACAGCTCGTTTCAGTCAAAATCGAAGTAAAAAAGCTCACGCGAGAGTCGACTATGGAAGCTGACCACGCAATACGGTGATTACCGCAGAGTGGCGCATTCAGACGCGATTAGAATATTCCATGGCGTCGCTGGATTAATTTGAATTTCTAAGGGGAATCCAGTTTCCATTATTTCGTTAGAAAAAAAACTGCAACAACGTATGATTACAACACCTGGAGAAAAAATTTAGTTAATTCCAGGAGAGTTTCTTTCCACGCGAAAGTGCGAGGCACAGAAATATTTCTGGCGCTTTGGGGGTGGAAGAAAAATGGAGTGGTCAGTGGTGACGTGCAATAGAACGAACGAAGGGTGAAAGAGAGGAGAGAGGAGGGTCTCGTGATTAACAATTCGAGGTCGAATCAGGAGAGAGAGTGAAATCTATAGGCGTAATGATCCGTGGCAGAGAGCGAAGGGGTGTTTCCTCAGCTGGTGGATGAAAAGGGGTGGCTGAAGACGCTGTGGGATGGCGCAATGCATTTATGTAGTGGCTCCATCGACCGTTGCAAACGGAAGAAAAACTTTCGCCAGCCTCAGAGTTTGGAAAGCAGATGAAAAAGTTTAACGACGTTGAATTGCGTTGCTGAGCATCGCTGCGCGATGGATTTTCGGGTCTGAGGCTGGTTTTGCTCGAGAAGTTACACATTTCCAATACTCTCTGGCCACCATGTATACTTCCACACGTGCTAATTACTGTTGAACGATTCACTGGCTAATTAGAAAATCCCTCTCGCGTCTCAACGATTTTTTTTCAACCCTGTTAATCACGGACAATTAAATTGATTTTTCGCGAGCCATCGACGCGAGCGTAAAATTTCGATGGGGTAGATTTAATTAACTCGAGTGGAGATCTTCATTAACCACGTGCACTGGACAGTGGCGTAAATATCTGGTGACTGTGACCGAACGTAAGGCACAGACTCGTCGAAATAGAAATTAAACGTGGCTGGATTAAAAAATTGTCACCGTAAAAAACGAGAGCAAGACTGACGACCATCCAACCACTGAGATTCACGTCGACAGAGAGAAAACGGGGATCTAAGACGGTTTTTCAGCGTCGAAAGTGGGTCGCGAATATCTGAATGCCGGAGGACGCGATATGTTAAACGCGATGGACGCGTGCGGCATTCAGAAAGCCACCCCCTCGATGTAACGACACGCAGGGACAATCGCGCGGTAGAGAATTTTGATGGCTGGGGTTAGAGAAGGTTCGTTAGCTGAAACTTTACGCTCAGGAATTAATAACCGAGCGGACATCGTTCCGGCTGGGCAAACCGCGGGGTCGAAAAGAGCCGCGCAAAGAGCAGAAGTCATGACAATCACGAGTCATTAAAGTTGCACGAGGGGCGGCCAGGGCCAGGAAACGTCTGGTTTTCAGACGAAGGAAGAGGAGGGCGAGTCATCGTGACGCGGATAGGACCAGGATTGAGCGAGAGAGAGGTGAAAGGGCGGTAATGGCATTGGTAAGTAGCCTCGAGCGCTGCGCCCTTACATTCCACCCCAGAACCGAGCTTTAGTTTTGTTCGCGCGATACTCGACGCTATCCAATGATAATCCTGCTCCGCATCGTTGTTCTGGGATACATCCGGTCGCTGGGAATTGGTTTACCCACTCGGATGAACGTCATTCTTTATTAAACTGCTGCTTCTTCGTTGTTACACTCTCTCATACTATCTAAAAAAATTCATTCTTCTTGTATCTTCAATTGCATTAATTTTCTGTCATATATTTTGAAGAACTCAGTCTCTGGTAATTTTTAAAAAATATCAGAGCAATATTTGTTGGCTCAATTTGCAGGAAATGGGAATTGCAGGGCAATTTCTATTTATATGTTATTTGTGAATTATTGTAGAGAGATATGGGTAAAAATGTTTGAGTAGATACAGTATTATGTGCTGTTGATGCATTTCGACATCCACGTTGATTTTTTTTTATATATTTTAAAGAACTCAGTCTCTGGTAATTTTTAAAAAATATCAGAACAATATTTGTTGGCTCAATTTGCAGGAAATGGGAATGGGATGGTAATTTCTATTCATATGTTATTTACGAGCTTGTATCTTCGATCACATTAATTTTCTTTCATATATTTTAAAGAACTCAGTCTCTGGTAATTTTTAAAAAATATCAGAACAATATTTGTTGGCTCAATTTGCAGGAAATGGGAATTGGATGGTAATTTCTATTCATAAATTATTTGTGGATTATTATAGAAAGATATGGGTAAAAATGTTTGAGTAGATACAGTATTATGTGTTGTTGATGCACTTCGACACCCATAAGCCACTGCAAAAGGGATACCAACGCGCTGTGATAGGATTTTCTCACGCGTCGCCCTTTTTATTGACTTGCACTACTGACGCGAGCGTAAGCTTCGCGCGTGGATCTTCGAAGTCGATGTTTTTAGGGAGCCAAGATCGAAATGCACATTTACTGTCGCATTTCGACATCTACGATCCACTCTGCATCAATTTGCTTTAATATGAGAAGAAAATATATGTGCGTTAGAATATTTCATCGAGCAAGACACGTTGTAACATTTAATTTGATCGAATTCAATATTTTTGTAATATCCAACGGTGTCCAATAAATATGCATGAATTTTTTAACGCGACTGCGATCGAACAATTCGACGCAAGACATTTGCAAAGGTAATAAGCAGCGATTTCGTTGCGAACCAGTCCTCGTATTTTCGAAATCGCATTCCTCGTCGAACCCACCGTTCGATTTTCAATATCGTTATTCAACAATGAGTGCCAGCGCGACGCATAATTTTTCTGAATCAGACGAAACGTTCTTTTTTTCGACGTTGAAATAAACGAAACTCTCGCAACGAAACGAAGGCGAATAAATTGGTATAAAATTCAATCTGGTCTGCCGTTTACATGTTGGCTCGTTAAAAATTCCCTGTAACTCGTTAAGCTAATTTATCACTGGCCAAACTTCAAGTGCGCGATCGAACGACAGGTTCGCCGGAAGTGCGCGGCACGCGTCACTGCGCGGGACATAATCCGTCAGCCAGTGAATGTGTCTCTCGCTTTCGATGATAATCGCGTTCGTTTTCGACCCAGCTAAGCGACAATTATTCGTCTCTTCGTGTTATCACATTTTTACAGACCATGTGAAACGTATTTGTACTTTAAAATTCGAGTTTTCAATCGATTTGCAATTATTACGAGTGTGGTTCGAATTTTGAGCTGTGCGATGGAGTAAAATTAAGGATCGTGGTTCGAATCACATCCTAATTATCTCTCGTCGTTTTCACATATTTTCAGACCACGTGAAAAGTATTTTTGTAATTTAAAATTCGAGTTTTCAATCGATTTGCAATTATTACGAGTATGACTCGAGTTTTGAGCTGTGCGATGGAGTAAAATTAAGGATCGTGGTTCGAATCAAATCCCAGCTGTCCCTCGTCTTCGTTCGAGAATAGAATCGCAAGGAATACACGCATTAGCCCGTGGAAATTCGCGGAACATCCAGCTCTGATTGCTGCAGGACCTGGATCAGGCCACGACAGTTAAACGGGCGTTACTATGGATGCTGCTTATCTGCTTGGACCCTTTCTTGTCGCAGTCGTAGGAAAAAAGCTGGAGAAGCTTGCTCGCTTTTTTCGCGGGTAACGACGTTAAACTAAGTTCAATGCGACGCTCGAGCGCGCTTCCCCTCTGCGATTCGAGACGAGGATTTTCCGTGGAAATTCTCGAAACGATCCGATCGGGGAATGGAAATTAATCCGTCGCCCGTTAACGCGGAAAGTTTCGCGCGAATTAACTGGCGACACGATCCTGATCGAAGGAGGCGGAATCAGACGAGTCGCGACACGCAGTTCTCGATATTTGCTCGCACGGTTCCACCGTGTTGAATTCACATTAATGAAGCTGGATATCCGATGGACGTTAAATCGTAAAGCATGTCGCGCGCGGGAATACCGCAGGGCATTGTGCAATTAACACAGCGGCCGCGCTGCAACATAACTCGGCTAGATAACCTGTTTGTAATTTTCTGTTTCTCCGTTTCCGTTCGATGCACTAGCAGTTTCGTCCATTTCGCCATGCGAAACCTTCGAAAAAGGAGAAAATATATTTCTTATCAACTCAGGACGCTGTTCTCGCTTCGAAATTAATTTTTACGCAATCATCTTTGCTCCAAAGGGGTGCATCGACGCAAGGTTCAATAAAAACCCCAGATATTAACTAAATAAATTCACGAAACCTTTGAAAAAAAGAAGAATACATTTCTTATCAACTGAGAACGTTGTCCTCGCTTCGAAATTAATTTTTACGCCATCATCTAATCTCCAAAGGGGTGCATCGATGCAAGGTTCAATAACAACCCCAGAAATTAATTAAATAAATCCACAAAACCTTTGAAAACAGAGAAAATATATTTCTTATCACCTGAGAACGTTGTCCTCGCTTCGAAATTAATTTTTACGCCATCATCTAATCTCCAAAGGGGTGCATCGATGCAAGGTTCAATAACAACCCCAGAAATTAATTAAATAAATCCACAAAACCTTTGAAAACAGAGAAAATATATTTCTTATCAACTGAGAACGTTGTCCTCGCTTCGAAATTAATTTTTAGGCCATCATCTAATCTCCAAAGGGGTGCATCGATGCAAGGTTCAATAACAATCCCATCAATTAATTTAAAAAATCCACAATACGCTTGCAGAAAATCGAAGAACAGAGAAAAGCTACAACAAATACGACCAAATGACATCTAAAATAAATACCAAGAGGATTACTCCATCCATTAATTTAAAACTGCCATGTAAGACAGAGAAGTCTACCTGATTTAAATGCATCTTCCAACCAGTATTATCGATGGCGTTTCTTAGACTGTCGCTGGAAATTACTATCGATTCCATCTGTATCAGTGACGCGAGACGTTCGAACATGCCTCGCCCTGGAATCTCACGCAAACAGCGTTCGCAGAGTTAACTTAATTAGTCGTGCGATTAGAGAGCAACCCCCTTGTACGAGGCTCGCCTTCTTGCCGCGTCTCAGAAGCAGCCAGACGCATTTACGGTCGCGAAGAGACGGTTATTACACCGCGAATACCGTGTCTCGTTAACGGATATAATTGCAGGTACATGCATCCGCGCGTATTCGACGCGCGTAACATCGCGATGTCCCTTCGCTGCGCTCGCAAATAGTGATACTGGCGCCTTGATCAGTCGAGATAATCGTGCTCTGCGTTGTTTCGATAATCGATCGAGCTGAGAGGGATGATATTTTGGGGAAAACAGCGTTTAGAAGTGATTTGCAAAGCTTTCTTACAAGTATTTCACAAATTACTGATACGAACAGCTTATTTAAGCTTTCAGTGGGATAATTAAAAATTATGCGATTATTTGAAATAGTTAGAGAGAAAGGTACTTGAGAGAAGATATTTTTGGGGAAAAACAGAGTTCACAAAAGATTTGCAAAGCTTCTTATTTAATTTCTCAATGAAATTATTAAAAATCGTGCGATAATTTAAAATAATCGAAGAGGGCAGTACTTGAAAGAAGATATTTTGGGAAAAACGTTCCCAAAGCTATCTTACAAGTATCTCGCAATTCACTATTACGAAAATCTCATTTAATTCCTCAATAAAATTATCAAAAATCGTGCGATAATTTCTCCTAAAATTCCCTACAAAAGAAAGTCATTTCATCGACTTATAGAAAACACAGAATTTTCAATTTCTCGAAACGCGTGTCGCGTCACGAAATTCCCTACCAAAATAAAATAATTCCCAACCAAAAAACAGTCCAAAAGAAAGTCACTTCATCGATGTATAGAAAACACAGAATTTCCAATTTCTCGAGACGCACGAAAATAACCCAAAAGAAAAGTACTTCATCGACTTATAGAAAACACAGAGTTTCCAATTCCTCGAAACTCGTATCGCACAGTGGCGTCATTAGAATCGCGCATGGTGCGCGATAAAACGTCCAAGTAAATAATCGCGCCGCGTGAAAAGTTTAGCAGCGCTGGTCTCATTATTCCAAGTAATTATGGGGCCCATACATCCGCGCGTATATCCGACTGGGACGTTGTTAGACCGTGGCGTCGGTGATGTACGGGTTACATATGTGCCGTGGTGCCGTGTTGTGTACACTCGTTAATAAAACAGCATTAACTATGTTGGCCAGTACGGTTCAATCGGTCTTCAGTGAATTAGCAGTCCGGGAACACGTCCATTACAAACGGCGAAACGGAAAACTACGGTGGACAGCGCGTTTACGCGCTCGCGCGGCCCTCGTTAAACGCAACGGCCAACTTTTACTACGATTTTATTACACCTGCTCCCGCGTACGAGCGTTGCTTTTACTGCCACGGATTAACATACTCGTATAAGGTGATTACGAGCGAGAATGCGACGCAAGAACGAGAATTCTGTCGATTTTCGAGCTTCGATAATTGCACGGATTCGAATGCACGCTGTTTATTAATTGTTAAGCGAGATCGATCTCGCGTTTGCTATCGGACGAGGCTATTGAATAACGCGTGAAATTTCGTTGAACGTATGCAACTTCTAACGAAGTTCGAGCCTGAAATAACGCGCTGCGCGTCGAGTTTTGCTTGTAATATTGTTCGCGTTACATCGAGTGAAACGCGATTGAAATCGAGCCAGCTGAGTAAACAGTCGAATCGAGCAAATTTTGTTTTTAACCGCATCAATTTGCTATTTATGAACTTCGATATCGACGCTGGGAACGACTCGCGTCATTTTATGCAATTCCCCCTTGCGCTATCGGTTTCGCATCGAATTAATTAATTTTTCAATATCTCCACTTCGAGCAGAGTAGGCCATTAATTGTATTAAACTTACCGCGGCTTTGTTTGGGACAATCAATTTCGAGCGATCTATTTTTCACGAGAAACTGCCATTTAATTCCTTGCTTCGAATGATTTTCATTTTAATCACGCGTGACACAAGCAAAGTCGATTTATCAATTATTTTTGCTCTCAAAATTCATACCTGACAGTCGATGATTGCTTGGTCTGTCGTCTTCAGCAACAAAATGGCTGCCAACGTGGTCGTGCAGGAAGTAAAATGTCACTGTCACTACTTAAAACATCTGTCAACGTTCGATACTCTTTTCAATGACGTTTTCAATGGCAGATTTGTAATAATATTCGAGAAACGTGTCGATTTATTCGATAGAACGACGACGCGTGCGACTTGGTCGACGTCTCGCGACTTACTAACGCGTATTATTTATGTTCGACCTGAATGGCGTAACGTGTTTTCGTTTCGCCTTATCAGCACACCACGTTCTCGCACGATAGTGTTTCCAAGTAAATCGAAATTTCGTCTAAGATTAAAATTCTTAGAAAATAAATGACACTGACACGCGAGTTTGTCCTTATATTACAATTCTATAATTTTTACACGAACGAAAATTAATTTATTATCGCATGCGTCCATTGAATATAGAAAATTCGATTTTTCTGTGTATTAAAATTAATTATCGCATGCTTAACTAAAGAGAAAATTCTGCAGAAATAATTACGCGAGACAATCGCGTTGGAATTACCGTTTTTAATGATTTCGTTGTTCTCCTTCGTCCAATAATTGATCGATTTGGGAAAAGCCTCTGAATTGCACTCCAGAGTCATTCGTTGGCCCTCCTGCGCGCCAACTAATTGATTCTGTATCGAGATCATTGGACTGACTGCGAACAGGGGTTACGTTCGTTTCAATAACCGCGGATAAAATTGGTAAATGGCTAAAAGTAACTACTTACAGTGCACGATCAGCATTATCCTTTTACTGACTGTTGGTGGTATGCCATTTGAAGCTATGCAGAGGTACGCGCCCATTTGTAGTCGATTTATCTTGGTGATGTTGAAGACTGAACCCTCTACGATCCTCACTGCAACGAAAAAAACGCTGTAGTAAATTATAATTCACAAAAATTAATAAATAACGGCTCGCAGAGGATTTCTTTTGGCTCAGACCCTCTACGATCCTCACTGCAACGAAAAAACGCTGTAGTTAATTGTAATACACAGAAATTAATAATTAACGGCTCGCAGAGGGTTTCTTCTGGCCCAGCTGATCGAAATCAGCGTTCAGCTTGTTCTTCCGTTTAGCCAGTAAATGGACGATCATTTGCGAGCCAACAGCGTTGATTTCGCGCGCAAAAAGTTGATAATAGCGTGGCTGAAATTAATGTTAACTGACCCAGCCGCCCTTTGCTTCTGCACCTTCGATACAGCGAGCAACCCCCTCTCTTTTTGCCCCAGCATTTAATCCTAGCGAGCATTCGACGCTGCGAACGCGTTTCCAGCGAATTGCATCGCGGATGGCGACGCTTGTCGAGGGATTTCTTGCTAACCCAGGTTTACTTTAGGGGATGCTTGATTATATCCGCTGCTGGCGTTCGTAGTCTGATCGAAAAAGCTTTGTAGAACCTTGCTGAGGACATTCGTTACCCCTGCTCGCTCCATATTTGCTCACTGCACAATAAAAATTTATTTTCCAACGAATGCGCTCGAATTATCGCGATGATTTTATTGTAAACGATTCGAGCGACGTTCGAACAAATTTATTCTGATAAAAGTGCCTGGAAATGTTCGACAGGGGTGGCCTCGAAGGGTCACGATGGCCATCAGTAATTGGCGCGGTAAGACGGTAATGGCACAGCTAGTAATTAATTAAAGTGGGTACGCGGAGTGTATCGAGTGGTTTGGCCAGTGGTTTACAGTCTATCTCGCGTGCGAGTGATTACGCGGGGATACGAGTGCCGTTTCAATAACATAAATTGCTTCATGAAGAGATTAAGCGCTTAGCTGGACAAAGTCAGAGCTCGTCGAGTCGAAAATTCGAACGTGGATGTAGAAACGCGTTTTGCCTTTCAATTTTTCATCAAAACACTCACGTTCGTCATCGAGAAACGTTGATTGCCACTTGTGTGCGCCATTGGCACTGCTGTCTTACAAAATGGAGGATGAAACCTTTTTGACAAGCATTCATGGACGTTACACGCTTTATTTTCAAGTTCCACCACGTTTCTACGCAAGTTTTTCACGTTCTTTTCTTTAGATCGCTATTCTGCGTCCATTTTGTTTCTTTCAAGCCAATATGGCGATCGTAGGAGTCGATGAAGCGCGGGAATTCAAAATTGAACGCAATGAGCTGCTCCAAATGTGCTTCGTGTCCACTTTGTGTGACTTTTGATGTCAACTTTTCATTTTGCGAACGGATAAGACTTTAATTTAACTGCTAAACATCGTTCTGTCGTGGTTTGATCTCGCAGAGAGGTCAGTGGAACGCGATTTATAAGTTACAGTGCGATGGCACAGTTAGAAACGCTGAGCAAACATTTTCTTTATCGATACCACTGCTATCACAGTTCTAACCATTTTTTAAAGCGTCCACTGGTATTCATTGCCATATAAATTCGCTCATAACAATGTAACGTGTCATTAAAAAAAAAAATTTGACTTTAATCAAAAGAACGTAGAATATTTTTTTAGAAGCTAGAAAAATATATTTCTCGTCACTCTCTCCAGAGAAAATATACAAACCGTTTATCGAAGCTGAAAGTTTACGTTTCGACCCCCGTGGAAGAGAAAAAAAGGCGAAAGTTGTGCCAGCAGTCGACTTTAGCACAAAAAGGATGACTTTTCCCTTCGAAAAGCTCGCGACTGAAATGACCTGGTATGCAAACGGAGGGTTCGAGTTAAGGGCAGAAGAAGAAGGCATTCGATCCGCTGGCTTTAGCTCAGAATTTGCATATTCACGGTTTTAGCGTCGCACTGGCGATGCATTTTCTAGAGTTGCGACAAATCGAAGTGCGACAGGACGCAACGAAAAATTCTCGTTGTTGTAAATCGCGTGTAGAGTTGAAAATTTTCGGATACAAACACCAAGAGAGAAGCGCGATGAATACTCGTTATTGAAAATCTACAAGAACGAGGTCAAAAACTCGTAAAAGGATCGCGAAACAACGTGGCACACATTCGTTGAACTTTATTTCCCCTTTGTATTTGCGAATGGTCCCCCAACGAATAGCTTTTCGACGGTTTATTCGCGCGAACGCGACAAGCTGGGGAATAAAATAAATGGAACAGAAGCTGGCCAGGCATCGAAACTGTTCGAGAAGGCGCGAGAAGAGTCGAACGATCAAAGCCAGTATTTAATTCGATTCGAGTTACCGCGGTGCGAAACATTTTGCGCTCTTCTTTCTGAGGATGCGCGCAAATTGAATGTTCGCTGTCGCGGAAGACGAAAACTTTTTAACGCGAAGAACGCCTCGCGAGGAGAAAATCAGCTGAGAACAAGCTATTTGTGCAATATTCAAATTTCTATAGAAACTTAAAACAGAATGGGGGTTTAAATATTAAAACGCAGAGTGCGAGCAGAAATTGACCAAGTTCTGCTTTTTGGAATTTAGAAATACGACATTGGGGGGCATCGCAAGCCTCCATACGCTTGAAACTCGCACGAATTTCGCTGAGAATCGTTAAACACAGCTCGAACATAACAAAACGTCCTCTCGAGCCGTTTGTCAACGCGTTACAGAGCCTAGTCGAAGCGTCGAAAGCGTGGCAGAGATTTTTCGTAGCCGCAAGCTCTGCAGTTTCCTGCGGAAGAGGCAGGACAAAAGAGTGATAAATCGTTATCGCGCACGATCTTCGCGATTCTGCGCCTGTACGCGAATCAGGACGTACGTATTACCTGTCGTTATTGCGCGAAACCCTGCGAGTGTATTTCATCCTGGCGTCATCCGCGTGCCACACTAGCGCCGCCAGTCGTTAAATAAGTTCCAAAGCCGCTGGTGATTAATCAAAGCGCTACGCGATCGTCTTGAATTATTCCATTCTGCTGCTGGACTGTGTCGACATTACTCATTCGAGTTTAAACGATCGCTGCGTCGAAGAGGATCAGCTTTTGTATCGAACCAGTCAAGCACGTTTTTGTTTTTTAAACTGTTATTAATTGAGCAGAAGTTATTTCTTCTTTTTCTATTAATGAAGGTACACAGAATGGTTGTAGCTATTCTGAGAGTCAATGAATAGGAGAACTATGTATGATATTACACGTAGAATAAAAAAAAGTAACCGCAGCGTCGATGCTCGTCGAAGAGGATTATCTTTCACATCAAACCATTGACACACATTTTTGTTTTTTGAATTGTTACTAATCGAGCAATAAAATCATTTCTTTTTTTCTTCTATTAATGAAGGTACTCAGGATGATCGTAGCTATTCTCAGAATCAATAAATTCATTTTTAAAGAAGTACTTATTCTTTTTTGTTATTAATGAATGTAAACAGGATAATTGCAGCAACTCTGAGAGTCAATGAGCTGAACAAGGTCCTTTTTCATTCGCAAAGGAGTATTATATACAATATTACACGTGTAGAATAAAAAAAAACCTAATACGTTCTCTGTTTTTTAATTACACATTTTGTCAGCTCGCTCCTTACCTTCCTCGCCGTTCCCAAGGGGTATGGTCTCGCCATCCTCTCGCCTCCACGTAATATTTGGGGTCGGAGATCCTTTAGCAGCGCAGCGTAATGTCACGTTGCTGCCTTCTCTAACTACCATGTCCGTGCTTGTTAAGTAATCCAAAATGTCAGGCGGAACTGGAGGCAGAAAAATTGCAAATTTCCCGAGGAGAACAAATTATTTCGAGTCGTGGAAGGGGGGCAGAGATGTGAAATGAGCCGCCACGAGATTGCGCCAGCAAGGAATCCGTTTCTTTTCTTTCTTTTCGAGCGAATGTGAACCGCGAAAAATGTTTCTCGCCTCGTTTTCAAGCGAAACGAGCCTCTGATCGAACGAACAACGAACCTACGACTTCCAGATAGCCGGTTTGGCTCTTCATCGGGTCAGTATTTATCTGACACATGTAAGCGCCCCTGTCAGACTCGCGCACGTCGCGTATGTGCAGATGCCAGGTTTTCCTTTCAGTGTGAGTCACGCCAATCCTGTGATTCTTCGTGATCACGTGATTGGCGATGGTTAAAATCGTTTGCGTGTCCACTCTCAGCCATGCCACCTGAAAATGGCAAAACAGAGACACTGTTACGTATAAATAGCCATTTTAACATCGAAACGCGTTACATTATTAACCTTTTGGTCCATAAAAATGGAAGAATTCAAGGATAGAAGCTGCAGAAAATTTTGTAAGCTTCGTAAGAAGACGAAGAATGATCGATTTCGCATTTTTCCACGCGCATATTTTTCAGCTACCATGGAAGCATAAATATCTGGACGTTGAATGGCTCACGGTGCACGGACGGCAACAATGGTAATGCGTTCGTTATATTTAATCAAGCGTCCAACAATCGTGCACGTTGAGTTAAATGAGCGTTCTGTGTGACCACGAGTGCGGATAAAATGGTGGCCGTTTGAGAGGCAGCCCATCTGCAATGGCGATCGCCACAATGCGCGACCGATCCTGAAATGGTCCTCGCGTAGACCAGCCGTATCGGTTCTTACCATTGTGCAGCGCAGCCTCGCGTCGTAATGGAACGCTGCTTTGTCCGTGGACGCCTTCGCTTTTATGGATCGTCGATCGTGCGAGCGAAAATGTGACTCCTCGAGATCGAGCAACCCCCGTGGAGGTTGAACGAGCCAGAAACTTTTTTTCACCACCAGTAGAACGCGTGTAATTCGTTTTAATGAACTTTATAAATCCGCGCGAGGGAGGAGAAAAATCGCGAGCTGTGAAACGAAAAGCGTGGCTTGTTCTGCGGTGATATTTTAGTCTCGACTTTGAATTAAAATCGAAATTTCGCTTCGCGTGTCTCGGATAATTAAGGGTTTTCGTTCATTCTACGAGATCCATAAAAGTTCCACGCGTTACGAGGACTCGTGGACTGTTAAGAAAGAGATACGATGGAATAACATTTCAGTACATCGTTGCGAAAGTGGGTTGCATCCGTTGCAGTGCGAGGTGGATCGTTTGGACAGACAGTCTTGGGATTTTTCTTATGGCACACACTGTCTAACAGCTTATAGAATCGTCTCCACAAAATTCATCTGAACCATCTCGAAAAAAAAAAAATATTTCCATTCTGACACGTTGTATTTGAATTAATAGCAATGCGAGGAAGTACGAAGAGACCAGCAAGTGATTAAAACGAGGCAAAATAGTGGAACATGGCTGAAAAGCGTCGAGCAAGAAGAGGAACGAGTCAAGTTCGAGAAAAAGATGAGAAATTCTGGACTCTGTACAGAGACGGAAGGACAGAGACGCGCAGGAAGCGGTGGAAAAGAAAGCCAGCAAAAGATTTGGCACGGACTGATAGAAATGAGCAATGGTAGAAAAGAATGGCGAGACATATTTCAGCTGTTTCTTGCGCTATTAATTGCGCCATCAAACGAAACGCTATTCAAATATCTGCTGGTCGTTTCGAATAAAGTATATCTCCAACGAAATGACTCGAATAATCGCGCGATTCTCGCACGATCCTGAAACTTACTCTTCTTTCATTACACGCGAGCGTAAAATCGAATGAACAAACGCTGCCAAGTAATTACGTGGACTCGCGTATGCAATGTCAAGGAATATACGAGCAGGCCACCCAGACGAGTGCAAGAAACACCGCTCAGCCGCCATTATACTCTAATGCCTCTAAAACATAGAGATTTAGCCTGCAGGACCTCCTCTGCGTCGCCTTTCGCGAATTCCGTTTCCCAGGCTAATTAAAGCGTTCGTCAGAGCATTCCAGCCGCTTTTTGCGCTTAAATACTCCACTTGGCTGCGATGTGCACGCGTCTGCGTGCGTACAGTGCCACTTGCTAACGCGTTAAAAAAAAAAAAAAAATAGAGAGAGGGTGAAAAAGAGAAACGCTTGGTGAATCGAATTTCGATCGAGCCTCGAACGGGGGACCAGGAAATTCAGTTACCAACCGATTCGTTCGGTTACAATTACACGTCCATTCAGCTGGCGACGCTCTTCATACCGTAAGATTTTACCAGAGATTACGCGATCCCTATTATGCGATTCCTGCCTCGTCTGCTTGTTCCCTCGCCGCAGACAGAGACAAAGGGTCTTAATACCTTGAGCCTCGTTTCCCATTTTCGTGGCCCATGAGTGATTACTTTTTCAGGATACCACTCGAAGGGGATTACCACTCGGATCCGTTGCCAGCGATGGCGACATATTGCCAAGCGCGGAGGGCGGTCTCAGACTCTGTCGCGTGTCAAATGAAAACGCTGCGCTGGCCAACACGATGGATTTTAATTCCCTGTTAACCACTGTTCGACGCTGCATCGCAACGCGTTAGTTTTCTTAACACTTTCACGCAAATTACGGCTATAGACGTCAGATCTATCTCTACGCAAATGACGGTTATAGCCGTCGACAAAAATTGTGTTTCTGAGGACGATCGCAATGCTGAGCAAATGACGGTTATAGCAGTCGAAAAAAATGTGTCTCTGAGAACGATCGCAATGCTGAGCAAATTACGGTTATAGCCGTCGAAAAAAAAATGTTTCTAAAGGCAATCGTAAAGTGAAAAATGTGCGTTAAAGCTATGATGCTCGCAGAATCGAAAGTACCCTAAAATAAAAAAGATTCTGCGTTCAATTCATTATTAACCATTTCATCGTTGTAATTATATCAACACAGTATCGCAACGCGTCAGTTACTAAATCGCAACTTTTCTGAGTGCAACTGCAGAAAGTATCCCTCAAACGCTCGTCAGAATAAAAATGATTCCGCGTTCGAGAAAATACGTGCAACTACTCTGATCAAATTATCGCGTTACTCGTGACGACTGGCTGTAATTTTATTGAAGTTTTACTAGGCGAAACGACTGGAGATTATTAAACGCGCGTAAAGTTAATGCGCCCGTGGAGAAAGCAATAGGCAAGTGGAAAGTGTAATAACTTCGTTAAAGCAATTAAAAGACTGGCTGGCTACTCTCAAAGGAAAGAAACTCGCTGGAAGAAAAGCGTCAATTGAATAAATTCTCGCCTTGCGTGGGAAGCTTCCCGTTTAATTACTGACAGACTGGTGGAACCTCCCTGGCGGGGTATTTTTCAGGTCTAACAATCGTTTCTAGCGCGTGTTAAATTCTCTGAACGCAGAAAAATGTGTCGCGACTGTCCAAGATGTTCAGAACTGCCTAAACGCGTGGCCATTACGCGTCGCAAGTTCGAAAACCGCTCGAAAGACAGGATTCCATCGAGTATTCTGGTGCTGGTCGCTCGTCTGGCGGAAACTTCGACTACGCGGATGGCAAATTTCGTCTGGAGACGTGCTTTTTCTCGCCAGAGTTTCGTCGCAACTTTTGCAGGCTGTGTTCTGGTTAGTCTCGCGGAATTCCATTTATTTATCTGCATCGTGGAGCCAGCATCGTGGTTTCTAATAAACTCTTACCATCTCGCGTGGACAATATAGTCTTCGAGAAAAATGTACGAACGATCGCGAATTAAATGGAAAACTCAGTGTAAAATCTGTTTCCTTTCGAGAGGCAGTTGCTGGGGAATATAAGGAGCAGAGAAAGAGCGATTCTCAGTCGTTCCTGGGATTTTTCTACCGCTTTGTGCGAGCGTATTTCAATTCGAGCGGAATCTGACGCGCTCGAGCACAAAGGTGATCGATTCTGTGCGGAGTACGCGGTGGTACCGAATTTCCGCGGGAAATAAACGTTGAATACGGTTCCAGGACAGTGTACACAATGGCTGGTACCTCTGTACGTGTTAATGAACACTGCTGTTCCGTGGCGATGCCCGCAATTATCGTTATCTGGTGTGTACCGCGATATCAATTAGCAATGAAACGAACGCGATAGGGTTAATACCGTGATTCTGAACAGAAAGCGCGAAAGGGCCACGAAATTTTCAGCAGAGAACGCTCGCTTATCTCCTCCTCTTGCCGCTTGGCTCTCGTATAAAGTTCTTGGCGTGAGAAATGGAACCGCGCGCCAGCGGACTTTTAATTTTTACCGCTGCGTGTCCAGTTAAAACTTAGATGCATCTCACCTACGTGTATTCTAATGAAAAAAAAAGAAGAAGCATCAGCCACGTTTTTGTAATATCGTTAGAGACAAAACAGATTCCAACTTTAATTTCCGCCTCGCGTGGTGGCTTCTTCGGTTGCTATCGCGTCGAATGAATGGCTAATTTAATGTCCAGCATCTGTCTCGCGGTTCTGTTCCTTATTTTCACGCACGTGCGCTCTGAATTAACCGCGTGTCGGATAAGTTTCGATAACGTAGAAAAATTAATTTATCCTGCTTGGAAATATTGTCTAATTTATCCTAAACCAGAAGAAATGGCAACAGAATTATTTAATATCGCGCGCATTCGATTTTCGAGGCCCTCGTTTATTTGTCAGAACAGTGAATCGCCATTTTCTCGTGGGCTGGAAGAAATTATCGCCAGACAAAAGTGAGAGGGTAATACAGAAGCTGGAAAGAATACTGTTTCGTCATGTAAGTGATTAATAAACGGGACAGAGTCCCTCTCGCCGCCATTAATATTTTCAATTCCCCTGGCGCAAGACTTACGCCGGATAATCGATCATCCCCCTGTAATTAAGCGATAATTAATCAAGCATTCATAGCGCGCAGAATGAAGCAATTGTCGGTCTGCCTCGTGAAACTGTTACGCGAAACATAATCCCGTTCGATGCGATGCTCTGAAAACGATTCAAAAATCGCTCGATATTCCTGCCACAAGAATTTCAGTGCGCATTATCGTTAAATTCCGTCCGTGCAGCGAGTTAAACAATTTATACGCGAGCGTTTTTAAGAGAACCTGTTCTTATGGATCGTGAAAGTTACTGTGCCGTCGCGATACCTAATTCACGCTTATGGCTGGCGCGCGAGGGAGATTCGTATCGTCCATCGCGCGAAAATATATTTAGAAAGTTGAGGCTGTCGAAAGTTTTTAGGAGACAGGAATTTTAGGGCTAATTTAATCATTTCCAAAGCCATGGGAACACGAGCACCTGGTTTACGTCGCCAGTGAGGTAGCGATGGGTTCGATACGCGAACTGTGGCAGAAAAAAATTCTTTGCCCACGCGAGACATCGATCAGCTGATCGCGTAAGGTTATGAACGCATTTTGAGCCATTTAAATCGTAGGAACTTAAGGGTGGTCGCGTTCGCAAGCGCCCTCTGGCTGTTTCCTTAAGTGGAGCGAGATGAAATTCAGCGAGGAACGCGAGGGGCATAAAACCAGCCGCCACTAAACAATATCTATGTGCAAAGGAGTACAAGGGAAACGTCGACCTCAAAACGGAGCGGAAAGTTTCGCGAACAAATTTTCATTACTTCCACAAGATTCGCGTTCAGATGGCACGATTCCAGGGAAATAATAACGTAACATTTCACTTCGAGGCGATCGACTCCTCGATTGCCACGCGGATCCCACTGAGGGGTGGAAGTTGTCGCAACTAGTATCGCAATAAACATCGAATTCTTTTGAGTACGAAACTTCAGACGCACTCGAGCTCGATAAATAACAGAGCAGAGCTGGACAGTAACTTTGGAGACTTTCGTGATTTAAAAAAAAAGTGTGCTGGCGTTAAATTTCGATGAAATTCATTAAACAGCCCCTTCGTTCGTTGCTCGAGCGCGTTTAGCGCACTTTATCGGCCACAGTCGGTATACTAAAATTTACAGCGCTAATTTGGTGATTCACGTTGACCTTAATGAGAGAAGTATTCATTATTCGCGCAAGTTTTTCCATCCGGAAGACGCATGGCTGAGATATTCGACGTGAACGCCAGGCACGCCGTGGTTCAATTTATCGCGGTTCAGCGCACGTGTCCGATGCGTTTATGCAAATACTCGCGTCGATTACGCGTCACAGGCTCAAAGTGCTTGGTGCAGAATGCATTTCGAACTTGTTTGTTCTAATACGACGTTGATGCTCGGTAGAAACGGGAACGGGACCTTTGATAATCGTTTACAAATCTAATTACCACGCGATCGCGTAAATTAAAGAAACGAGAGACATTAAAACGCGTTTGCGAATCTAATTAAGAGGCGATTGTATAAATTAAAGAAATACACTCTGAAAACGCGTGAATGCGTTTATAATTTGTATGGAAGGGTGCGATAAATCGAGACTGCCCTCGAAAAAATGACATTTTCTTAAAAGGAAACGATACTCAAGTGCGGATGAAAAATTCTGGCGACTGGGGCTGTTAAACTTTCCAGGAACTCGACCATTGTAAAACAGCATACCAGAACAAAAGGAATCGATGATCGCAGGGCTACCAGAAAGTATCGAGAGCCGTCAGCGAAGCGTAACTGCGTTGCTATCTTGAACGCGAGCCAACCAGTGCATTATGCCACTGAATAATTGCGCAACACGGAAAAATAACGTTAATAATTAAGAACGTCGATGATTCTTAATCGAAGCGTCCAATTAAATTGCGTGGATGCATTGAAACGCAAAGTACGACTGTTAAAACAGCAGACGCGTCGAAGAATAATCAGTAAAATGGACAAGCTCGACTCGATTCTCGTTATTATCGCAGATACGTATTGCTTTTCGCATTTCTCGTCGCGTATTGCGTTCTCATTCTCTCATCAGCTCGCCATTTAATTCCAGAGGTACGCACAGTTCGATACATCGCAGCATAATTAATTCTCTCGCGGCTGCGCGAAACGATTTCCAAATTATCTTCGTTTCTCGCGACGCCATGGATTAACGCGTTTCGTATCGCGAGAGATGGAAGAAGAAACGATGGCGGACGATTCCTCGCGAGGACCAGAGCGTGGAATAGGTGTTGGAATCGTGGGTGACAACGCGTGTAATGAGCAAAGTGCAGACTCTCCTTCCAACGCGAATCTGTTCAGCAACCATGAATCTCGGCGCGTTGCCAACATCTTAATTATTCTTGCTCCGTTAAGCTCGTTTAATACATCGATTCCAGCGTTTCTCGTTACCCTCGATCTACGTGCGCGATTCTGAAGCTTCTTTAAAGACAGTAAAATAAAAATTTCATATTAGAATCGATCGTTCTTTTCGTTGCTTTCTTTAATAATTTCTCACAAGAATATTTTTCCAGCTTCTTCAGAGTCAAATAAAAATTTTTAAGTCAATAGATTTTCATTATTTTCTTTAATTTCTTCAGCCTAAATCTACGAGACCAATGGACGTGAATGGTCCACAGAAACGAAGAGGAATTAATGTAAATATCATAAGTAAATCACAAAGTTTTAAAAGACAGTAAAATAGAAATTTTCATATTAGAATCGATCGTTCTTTTCGTTTCTTTCTTTAATAATTTCTCGTCAGAATATTTCTCCAGTTTCTTCAGAGTCAAATAAAAATTTTCAAGTGGGTAGATTTTCGTTACTTTCTTTAATTTCTCCAGCCAAAATCTACGTGCATGGTCCGCAGAAACGAAGAGGAATTAATACAGATATTATAAGTAAATCACAAAGTTTGATTGGATTGATGAAACTTGATTTCGTGCAGAGATGGGTAACGGAAGTTGACTGAATGGTACAAGTTGGATCATTGTTCAGCAAAGATCGTGCCATTAAATCATGCTACACGGATGGCTATGGGGGTTGCCGGTTCCCATCGCGTATTTTTCCATCGAACGCTCCACGACGATGCTCCGACGATGGCATTTTCACGTGAATTTCGAATCTATTTCATTAAAAGCGTACGATTAATATTCCGACAAATTATACGTCGCACGTCTCGCATAAAAAGTCCCGCGCGTTCCTCTTTAAAGGGGAAGAAATTTGTTAGCGAGGGCGAAAATCGATAAACATTATGAAGCCCTTTTATCTTCTAAATTGGAGAAAATTTCATCTGGCGAATTCACAAAGAGTCGAGGCGCACTATTTGCGTCTAAAATTAACGAGGTTATTGTGCAATAACGCGTGGGTGCTTTAAACGACGATATTTTCGATAACCAAATTCAAATTTAACAAATTCATTTAAATCGAAGGCGTATAAACTATCGAAGGCTCAAGTTTCACCCTCGTTCACCATCGATACACGAAATTATTCGAACGTGACGATAACTCGGTTAACGCAACCTTCTAATTGACAATAATTTCCTCGTGGCCAAGAGTTTAACGAGACTTCACGATTTCGTAACAGCAATTTGAGACTCGAAGGCTATGAAACTAATTCCAAGATCAGAGGCAATCCTCATAGCACTTAATACGCAATTAGAATTGAAATAACTGGTTGAACATAAAATGAATTTTCCAGCTTTAATAAAAAAAAAAAAAAAGAAAATCAGGAATTGGACGACGCAGTTTTGTCAACGATTATTCAACGAACGCGTACACGAGAGATTTTTTTTTTTTATTTTATTCCGCTCGAAATAGACGACGAGGAATAATTACCTTTTACCGGAATTTTGCACTAATTAGCGGGGGAACTTGGTTCATTATAGTAAACAGTGGAGTAGCTGCATAAAATGCAGCATGCGCAATTAAAAGTACAGAAATCCGTAGTTTCGCTTTATTTCTTGCTTCGAAACTTTCCGCAGCGAGCGATCTCGCTGTTTACAACGCATCCCCATTTATTTACTTCGCTCGTTTACTTCAACGTGGAACACTTGAATTAAAACACCGACGGCGCTTGTTTTTTTCTTCTCAACGACGAAAAAGATTCATCGACGTAAGCGATATTTTATATTAATCCAATTACAGGGCCGCGGATATGCTAATGTGGGACACCTTAAATTTTCCACCCACCCCAGTTTGGCGATAAAATGATTATAACTTCGCGTTCAACTCGTTCGAATTAATTCTATTGTAATCTAAATGCACCAAGTTATAGACTTAATTCCAAGTTGGGTTGCACCCTCGATAGCGTGGCCTATAGAGCCTCTCGAGATCGTGTTCGCTGGTATGAATGTTCCTTGCTGTAGTCAGTAATAAATTATGTACACCAATTGACAATTGTGTACACCATTTGTGCTTGAAAATATCAGAATTACGTGTGTGTCGATTACTGGAATTTTTCAATATTTTAATGGCGTCAGATTATAAAGTAGAGATCGAAGAATTATTTTCAGCCACGGAAAAGTGTACTAATTAACAATTATATGCTCTGTTTATGCTTCTAAGTATTAGAATGACACTTGTGTCGATTATAGAAATTTTTCAATATCCTAATGGCGCCAGATGACAAAGTAGAAGAAAGAAGAAGCTTCAGCCACGAGAAACAAGACTATTAATATTCAGAGTACCACGATTTCATGATAATTACACAATTACATGCTCTCTCTATGCTTCTAAATATTAAAATAATACGTGTATGGATTACAGAAATTTTTCAATATTTTAATAGCGTCAGATGACAAAGTAGAAGAAACAAGAAGCTTCAGCCACGAGAAACAAGACTATTAATAATCAAAGTGCAAAGATTCCATGATAATCACATAATTACATGCTTCCTCTATGCTTCTAAATGTTAGAATAATACGTGTGTGGATTACAGAAATTTTTCAATATTTTAATGGCGTCAGACGACAAAGTAGAAGAAGCAAGAAACTTCAGCCACGAGAAATCCATCCATTCGAATTGGATATGAGGACCATTAATACTCGAAGCTCCCGTATGAAATGTAGTCGAACGTCTGGACGTTTTAAATATGATTATACCCCCGGTTATCTCCGCGACTTTTCCCCACGCGACGCAGGGAGGGTAACAAATGCTCGCGATGTATAACTGAGCCGATCCAGCCGCGTTTTCTTATTTGGTAGCCGTGTAATAGCCACGCTAGGATGATAAGTCCGCGAACGAATCGTTGGCATAGTAAAAACTGTCCCTATTTCCATAGCAGAGGGTGGCAGGGATAACTTCCGGTCTAACTCGCGCCGCGGGAAAGGAGACGTATATTTCTTCGCCTGGGGGGTGGCGTGGCCGCTGGACGGATAGATCAACCGACTATCAGATAATTAAATTCCTTGTGCACACCGCCGCGTTCTGAATATTTAATCCATCTGCGTCTGATTTTCAGACGGGCCGCTGAGAAAAATGCCACGCTTGATTAAAATACCATAATGATCTAACGCGTGCATTTTACGTTTTTCAACCCTTCTCGAGTCGCGTGGAACGCTGTTCGCGATGCAAGAAATTATGCGTTCACTTTCTCGTGATATTAGCGACTCGATTAGAAGTTCATTTATTGTACAGTGTGCGATGTAATTTACAGCTTTGATTAAGTAGTGACTGTTTGAAATTAGAAAGATTCGTGGAGCTGATAAAGAGAGCAAATAGCACCAAAAAGTTTCTATAATTATTCATATAAACCCTTTGCCTTACAATTAATTTTATTTCTCAACTTTTTAGTGTTTTTTTCTAAATTTTTACCTGATAGTTAACGATTACAGCAGTTCTCATGGTCGATACCATCCTCAACGACCAGTGGCTTCAAAAGTTGTCGTACAGGAAGCAAAACACCACTGTTATCACAATCACTATTAAAAATACCTGTCAGATCACTGCACACGACACTTGCAGAACTTTCACTGCCCTCGTAAACGCTTTTCGACGACACTTTTCTAATATTTTACGAGAGAAATGTATCCGCACGACGACGCGTGCGACTCGCACGACGCACCACGCCAGACTAACACGTATTACTTATGTTCGACCCTGAATGACGAACGACCTCTCCTTCTCGAATTGTTTGTGTATCGCCTTATCTTAATGTACTACATTTCTCGTAGAATATTCTGCAACGACTGAATTAACCAGCGTCACAGTTAACCCTTTGCGCTCGAATGGCGACTCTCACTCGCCACGATGTTTCGCGTGGCAACTCTCGCGGCTGTATTTACGTCGAATTTCATTATCTCCAATTGATAGATGCGAAGTATTGGTTCGAGAATGTGGTCCCTGAGGCTGTTTATGTTTTCGATCGGAAAGCGACACTGTGACGTAAATTCTACGACTGTAGTCCTGAATACGATGTGTCTAGCGTTAGTACAGCTTCGAAATTTCGAGCAATTGTAAACAGTAATCGTATCGGATGTGAGAAACAGAAAAAATTAGTGTAATAGACAGTGAATCCGGAAGTAGTAGCTATAACACAAGATCCTGGCACTTCAGAATGCCTTGGCAAGTGTTTTGTAAAACATTACGATAATACAGAACTTGAACTCCGATAATTTCTTTTTCTAAGTGTAAACACAGATAATATATCGATATATAACGCTTTCGTATGTTAATTCTTCTCTAAAAAAGTCGTCGAGCACAAAGGGTTAATACGTATAAAAATTAATACGTTTGTGGCGAATAAAGAATGGATTAAAGGGTGGTTACAGCTTAATTCGTTCGACGCCATGTTATCTTGGAATATCTAAATCCACGCACGAAGTCACCAACAGTCTCATTAATTATTCACGAGCAAATATCCCGCGACGTGAAAGCAATCAGCAATTGTTCCTGTCGTTTAACGCGCTGCCCGTACAGGACCATCGACGGTAAATATTAAACACCATTGGCCACCCCTATTCGCGGTATAATTATTTGAGCTGTATTTTGCGGCTGACTATACACAGGCTGCTACCCGCGTCTCTCATTAAACGAAGATTTACACACGCGTCTGAACAGTGCGGCTCTCAAACCGTTTCAGACGTCCAATTTCAGAATTCTTCACTCACTGAGGCACTGCAAATTGATAATTGGTTTAGACAATTATTTAACGATTTCAGAAATTCTTCACTCACTGAGGTACTACAAATCGACAAATGGTTTGGACAGTTATTTAAATATTTCTCACAGATTATAGTCAAATTTTAGATTTTTGTTTCGACGAAACCAGACACGATTTCAGAATTCTCCACTCACTGAGGTAGTACAAATTGATAAATGGTTTGAACAATTATTCGAATGTTTTCTGTAGATTTTTGTCAAGTTTTAGATTTTTGTTTTGAAGAAACTGTGTTGGTTTCGTAAGTTCCCAAAGTAATATCCAGCGCAGTTAACCGCGATCATCGATGCGCTCTTGGCACCGTTGAACTCGGCCAAAATAGCGGTGCCATAAGTGAAACGGCTCGAATTGGGCAAAGTCGGAGCATACTGGCGGAAGATAACAAGTCGGACGTTAGCCAACGTTGCCTAACAGACTTTTCATTTCTTCTCTTTGTGCGCTGTGCCAGGAACAATTATTTTTAACGAGTAAGATCCGGTAACCAGAGAAGACTCGCCTCTGCCTCTGCATTAAAATAATAAAACGTAACTCCCGCGCGATCCTCGTCCAGAAAACCGTATAAGAATGCGATCCGCGCGCGCTCTGGCGCGATTAATCGAGAAACACAGTGGACCAACTTGTTTCACGCTTCGATACCAAAATGGCGGACGCGAGAACTTCAACGCGAGCCACGCGATGCCTTTTAAGAGCGGAGAGATAAACGCGAGGGGATTTCCATTCGAAACGAGACGTCTTTGTCTTGTTATTCGCTCCTCGAACGACGTTAACCGTGAACGTGGCTGGCGCGATCGTTACTCTCGTGGAACATTGAGTCTCGATCTCGTTTCGCCAGCTTTTCAACTCTGATTACCTTGTCGACGTTAAGAAAAAAATCGTTAGAGACTGCGATGCGATTCAATACAGGTTAAGCCTTTCACGCCTCGCTAGTTTGCGAGAGAAAGGTTTCCAAAGGTGCTGAGAATTTTTCTACGCCCCTATCAGCGTTAGAATCGTCTGTCAAAATAGCATGGCGCAAGTGGTTGGAATTAGAGTGGAATTCGAAAGGAAATATTTTTTATCGCGACTGTTACGAGGCAATTTCGTTTATCGCGGAACTCGAGCGAGCTTTTACACTCAGAATGAAAATAGATGACCCAATTGATCTATTATTGCGCAGATGTGCAATGATAGATTAAGAAGAATGCTCGAAACGAGCTCGCGAACGCTCGTAACCGCACTTTGGTCCAAGTTAAGTTATTACAAGCGTCGATCGCTGTGGCTATCGATTAACAGATTATTAAACGCGACTACTGTCACAGAGAGGCGGAAATGACTCTGACGTATTTTCGAAAATAGTTTGAAAAGCGTCTGCGGGTGGAAGTTTAACATTAACGCGTGAGGGAAGTCGATAATGGGTTTGAAGAAGCCGTTAGCAGAGCATAGAGAGCAACCAGCAGAGATTTTCCCGAGCTAGTTACGTAGTTTCCGGTGTGTAGGCTCGTTTAAACGCTCGCGTGGTTTCAACGACACCGGGAGATCCTCTCAGCTCTAATTATTATACTCCACGATCCCAATTGCAACTTGCACAGCAACACAATCAGGCAAAGATGAAGAAGTTTCGCGTTGAAAAATAATTTAACCTGAGAACTGTCGTTCGTACAATCGCCATTATTGGATCTCGCGGTTCTTAATCGAGGCGTTAAAGAAATTCCAGCGAGCTTTGGCCCGGCGAAGTCGTGAGAAAGCGGTTAATATTTTAGAGGACGTGGAACGACGGTTTCGCGGCCCAGTTAAAATTAGTGCGGTCGTTCCATTACGCGTGATGAATAATTTTAATAGGCGACGTTCTTCTTCCGCGTAATTTTCTCTGCTGCTGGACTTCCACGAGTCGTTCGCGATCGACGTACGACCTGTAACACGTACGTGCGATTCGTGTCTGGGTTATAAACTCGACTAACGCGATGGCTGGCGGGGAAAAGCCGGAAATAAGTTCCCTCGATTTTAACAGCCACCATGAAAATGTTCTCCCGCGTATTCTTAAAATGTAACTGCTGTAAAAGCAACGCGCGTTATATATCGAGTCGCAAGAGATCATGCGAGTAACGGCCAAAGGAAATTACTGTTCGAGTCTCGGGGAATAAACGAATGATATTAATAATAAAAATCGCGGATCTTACTGTGAGAACTCGAAATAGCTTTCTGGTGTCTCTATAGAAAGTCGAATGGCGTTGCTATTCCTGAGAATAGCCACGGAACTCGTTCCACAGTAATACTGTTAACTTCTTCTATTGGATTATGCTGGATATCAACGATATCGGAAAATCCTCGCTTTTAGATCGTTCCTTAATTCTAGCTGCAGCTAAAAATCGCGTGAATAGACGGTTACCTGAGCGATACGATTGGGAAATCGATTTTTGACTGGAATACGCGCAAGTAGATTTCTATGGCTCGCGTTTATTAACGAATGACTTTCTATGCTTGTTTTAATTTACCTGTCGAATGGAACCATCATTCGTCTACCATTTTTGTATATTTAAATTGCCACATCTCCATAGATGTTAAAAAAAAAAAAAATGAGTTTTCTTGTTGTTAGAAAGTCCATCATTGCTCCAAACAGTGGTAATCGATTGACAGAACAGCTGTGCTCGTCGATCGATCGATTTTCTATGCTTGTCTTAATGTACCAGTCGAATCGAACCATCATTTTCGTACAATTAAATTGCCACGTTTCCACAGACGTTCTCCCCCCAAAAAAATGAGTCCTCTCGTCCACCACTGCTTCAAAGCAGTGGTAATCGATTGACAGCACAGCTGTGGTGGTCGATCGATGGAAGAGAAAGTCAGCCTATCGAAACGAGTCGCGCGTTACAATTCCCTGGTCGTGAAATCGATATTCGCGTGCTTTAGAGCGGACGGAAGTGCAAATGCGGCAATAATCCCTGGGCGCAATATATAATTACGCCTTACGTGGCACGTTATTACAGATATAGGGGTCGCACGCGACTCTTGCGGCTCAGGGGCGCAACCCTGGGCCCATTCTCTCTCGCCAGAGGCCGTTATCTTCTCCTCTCGGTGCATGTGCTCGGCTACCGAGTAATGCGAGCCTCATATGTAAATCCCATTCTGATTAACATCCACGTGTACCAACACAGAGAGCGCCCTTACATCACCGCCCCTTCTCGCCCTCTAAACCCTCTTAACTGCCGCTGTGTCACGTGAATGGCCACCATCGCGCGAGTTCGTTGATGCCAATATTAATTTCCTCCGTTTGACGATATCCTCCCGTTTTCGCCTGTGAAAGTCCTGCTGGAGGAGTCGATGCCACCCCTCTGTACGCATTCACGCAATTTAACTGCCATTTTGTGGCGAGGTTAACACGAAATCTGAGTTGTTTGTGGGTTTAGAAAAATAGCAGATGCTTTGGCGATTGGGTTTTGTGGCGTTTTGAAGGGTGCAGTAGGGGTTGATTGAATTAGTTTTTAGTTGAGATTGAGAATTGAATTGAGAGAGTGGTTTTTAGGGGATGCGAGGTTCGTTTAAGGAAGATATTTAGCGACTGTGGTTAGTTATGTCTATAGAAAGCAGTATTAACTCTGATATTACGAGGCAGAACAATATGGTGCACGAAAATCCTTTTGTGATCGTATCTACGTTAACACGGAAGGGGGTGAGGGACTCGTGACGTGAATGGCGGATCCAATATACAATTTCAGTGGTGACAGGCATGACTGCCTAAGATTGTCGTGTACGATCCACCTTTCTGTTGTCAGAAGCTATCGAGGCAGCGGATATTAAAGTTAAGAGACGATACGTTAGCTACCGCATAATGGCTCGTGATTTAGCGAGACTGGTCGCGATTGTTATTTAATATTAATCGACGTATCGAGCGAGGCTTTCGAGTGACGCGGATAATTGAGAGCTGGGAATTAATTAAACGATACAGAAATACAGTAAATAAAGTCCTGCGTTCTTCAAAGGATTTATTATCGCCACATTTCTTAACGATTTATGAGCTGTATTTGATCTCGAAATTGTTTTGCAATCGCGGCTTCGTTACGCGGTTAATAAAGTCTTGTCAATTTTCTTAGGCGAGCTATACGCGGGAAAATAAAATTTTTTTGCAACTCTCAAGCTTAGAAATTAAATGTATTCTGCTATTAATTAACTACAAAGATGTCTTACTATCATAGAAAAAATAATATTTTGAGAAAGTTTGATTAAAATATTTAGCAACCGCTCAAAGCTTAGAAATTAAATATATTCTACTATTAATTAACCATGCATTTCGCTATCATAAAAAAAAATAATATCTCAGTTTGAGAATGGTTGAAACAAGTCCAACTTTGATTAAAAGTCGATGGAAATCGACAGACACAAGGAAACCAATCCATCGTGTGTGCTCGTGGTTCTCAGGATTATCTCGAGCGTAGTAATTAGCGACGAACGATGATCCGCGGGCACGTTAATGGCGTTGCGTTTGGGGATCAAGCGAATCGTACGCGATAACGAATAAGTGATTTAATGTGTTCGTCAGTGATAAGATTATTGTTAATATTTAGTGGCGGCGAGGGTGTTCGTATCGCTGAATATTCTATTCATAAATCAACGGGTGCGGCTCCATCCCTTATCACATATGCATATAAACGCATTTAAAGGGAGGCGTTGACTGTTTACGCGTAGATAATCGCTTATGCGCGCTGCATTTAATAAATCGTGCACGATGCAACAGCCACTGGTGCTTCGTCATTCAATTAATCGCGACTACGAGCATTGCACGAGCATTGAAAAATAATTTTCCACGCGAAATTCCCTGTGCAATTAAAACGCGGACACTTTGTACGCGAGAAGACGCTTGAATTCGGATCGCGACTGATTAAAATGGTATTCAAGGTATTCGAGGACCCACTGGGAGCGCGATAGGAACAGTTCCCGTCAGCCATGACTCGTAATTACGTAATATCCTCGCCTAATCGGACGTAGCTAAGCTAAGTCTGCTCTAAGTCTGTCAAACAAACGGATATCCAAATATTTGAGTCCCACACGCGACTATTTCCGCGCGACATCGTCGAACGCGATCAGAAAACGCGACATTCGTCAATCGCATCGTCCTCGAGGGACCAAAGTCAAATTAATCGCGATTAAGTCCAAAGGAAAAACAACGCAAGCACACAAAAACGAGAGTAAATTTCTGGATAAATTCCCTGGACTGAAACTGACGCGATACAATCCTGTCAGAGCCGCGTACCTGGCGCTAGAATCATTTTTCAAGGGATTGAGGCGGGATTAAGGACTACTTCCGCCGGCTGCGAGCCGTGTCTTCAATTCGAGCGAAAACTTTCTCGCAGCGAGGAACGTTTCCAGAGCGGAACTGGAAGTTGGCGAGCTCCGTTCTACCCTTCTGAATAATCTTAAATAAACTAATATTAATCACGCGGCTCTCGCTAATTGCAAGCCTTGATACTCGTCGAACGAGGGCCAGCGGCACTGGTAACAAGTCTGCTCGAGAACTTGCGCTCAGGTATTTAAAAGAACGCTCTGAGGAGAGGCTGCTGCGCGCGAGATGGCGCTCGTGGTGGAACAACGCGGACCAGTTCCCTCCCTTTTATAATATTTACTCGCTGCTGCTCGAGTGCGCCCCTCCCGTTGACCTTAATGAACTCGAAAAGAAAGAGAGAAAGAGCACAAGAAAAAAAGGAGAAGCTTCTGAACGCACGCTCCATCCGACGTACGATTTAAGGCGGATGCTACGAGGCATTGTAATAACGAAGGAAATTACGAAAACGCTCGAGGGTGGCTGGCGACGTCTGCTGACGCTCGCGCGAGGGGGCGAGCGAGCTCTTGGAGAACGTTTGAGGGTTGGGTCGCGGTAGGAAACGCACCAGGATGACAGGAAGCGTCTTCGCCCGTCGCGAACCGTGACTGCGCAATACCCAGGCTTAAACTGACGCACTTAAGCTAAGTCTACGTCTGCTGGCAGGCTCGTTCTAGGACGTGCTATACTCGTTTCACCCCTGTACAGCTTAACACCCGGCCATTCCCTTTTCTAGCGAGTGACGCGCCGCTCCTTTGTATGCGTCGGCCATCCTCTTCAACTCACGCGATGCTATACGTGTATATATATATATTATAATTACTGAGATTCCTCGAGAAGACACGTTCGTTACTTCGTGTAAGATCACCAGCGATTTTTTTTTTATTTGACAATTTGACGCAAATGACAGTTATAGCCGTCGTGCATATATTTTAATTAATAAAATAAGAACAGTGTTAGTACCAATTGTACTAATGCATACATTTATTAAATCATTAAGTAACACGTCTGGAAAAAAAATGGTAGCGTGCCAGACAGCTTAGTAATTGTTTTTTTTTCGCTTTGGAACGTTTGAGTATCCAGAGACAAATGACTGCTATAGCAGTCGTCACGACGGTCATAGCCGTCATTTGCTTCTGGAATAGAAAAATGATATTCTGAGCAAATGACGGTTATAGCCGTCGAAAGTTTTTTTTTGGAAAAACTGTGGCAAAATGTGATAATTTTTACTTCGAAACGTACAACTTACACTAGATTTCATCTGGCAGTTATAAACAATCGAAAAAAAAAATGTTTCTCAGAGTGATAATCAATAGAAATTTTTGTATAATTGCTTAAGACGACGAGGTTGGCTGTCTGTTTGTTATCGCGATTACTCGCGCAGCACTTAATCAACGGAGTTTAAACTTGGCAAGGAGATTCCACGGTAGAGCAGCTTGGTCGGGATTGAATTTGGGTTAAATCGGCCCGCGACGTGAGAAGATGTAGGGCTGGATTTCGCGAGCCGTGTATTATGGATCTTTATTAGATTCTCTGACTGAGCGTTAGAAGAACGTTCAGTGGTGAGTAGTCAGTTGGAAGCATTTCGAAAAAATTGCTGCCATTACTTTCCGCGATGCTTCCATTGGAATCGCGATGGAACGATCGTTCAGTGAACTCGCGAATCGCTCGAAATACCATTTAACAAAGCCTCTATATTTTTCACTACTCTTCGAGCGCCTCGAATTTTTTATGCGACAGATTTCCTCTAATTAAAGAGCAGTGCTTGCGAAGGATCGAATCTCTTGATAAAACATTCAGAGAACACTCTGCGGAATGCACGCAAAAATCGAGCACTTAGTGCGCGATGATATTCTTCAATCTATCAGCATAAGTGCTTACGCGTGCTAAAATAGAGAGCGCCATTAGCAGAAGCTTCAAGTTCGCGTGCGTTCTAATTCGAAAAAAGGACCAGACGCGATCGCAGGCGCGTAGAATTTAATTTTCTGGCCGTTTGAGCCTCTTCGTAAGCGCGTAACCGGGGGAATAATCGAAACAGCCGCGATCTGAACGCCTGCAGCCTCCGTTTCCAAGCAGAAATTTCGCGATATTGCCAATTTGTTTCGCGCAAACGACTATCCGCGGCAGCGATTCACGATTACTCGAACGCGAATTAACGAAATTCGCTTACGCCCCAGTTTTTCGAGCCGCCCAGTTCGTTAATTGCTCGCGCGGGAGCGGCGTGTTCCGCGCCGCAGACGCTCGAGCCGAAAGGTTATTTAATAGAATCGGTTCTTGCGCGCGGATCCGACTTCCTGGTGTCCGCGTGTTGCACGCGTGCAGCGCGAAAAAAAAAACAAAAAAAACTCTGGCGTTTCGCTCGCGAGGCTCTCGTGTTTCGCGAAATCGACTCGAAAATTCGACGAGCGCGCTCCAACTGACCCGTAAATGAATATTATGCGAGCTGTACAACTGGCTGCGAGGTTATTCGATATTTAAAAAAAAAGAGAGTAGCTGAAAAATGTTCGACGAGATGAATCAATCGAATTTCCAACGGCAATTCAGTTAGAGTCGAAACGAGCTGATATCGATGTGGACACTGTTTTTTGGGGTTTAAAGGAGAAATGAAATTAATCGACGCCACGTATTGCGTTGGTTTGAGCAACAAGGCTGTACAATAAACTCGTCGAGCGTGGAAGACGCGTATGAAATGAACAAACATCGTTAGTAGAGAGGTTTACCTTGAAGGTAGACAGATTTGCAACGACGCAAGCGAGCACAGCTTCTCTGCCCATTGGGATCGTCACGTTTGTTATTGGCACGGTAAAGCTCGGTCCCTCTGAAACAGAAGGGTTCGTTATCTTCTAAACAGGTTCGTTTGTTTCATCGTGAAAGCTTAAAAAAGGGTTTTTTTTTAAGTTCAAGTTTTCGCATAAAAATGTGCCAGAAACTTGTTTTATTAGCGAGATTGAAGAAAACGTGGGCTGAAATTGAAATTGGTAACGTTACTGACGAGCAAAGTAACGCGAACGCCATTTTAATTAGAAGATACCACTGGTTTTTAGCAATTTTCTTACGCGAGCTTCTACGCGCGGATTAATTTCAGAGCTCTACTTAACGCGAGATCAAAGTTCTCTTGTTGAACGCACTGTCGCGAATTAAAATGTTTTCACGTCTCTCGAGCTTAGAAATGAAATATACTCTGCTATTAATTAACCACACGGATGTTTCACTGTCATAAAAAAAAAATATCTCAGCTTGAGAATCGTTGAAACACAAATGTTTATCGTTGAGTTTGATTAAAATTTCTGACCAAAGTGCAACAACCACTTTCCTTGGTCGTCTATTTTTCACCAAGCCCTAATTCTCGGCTACTTATTCGAACGCGAGCGAATCTTAATTAAATTCCGCGACTCCGTTTGCTCTTGGCTTTCAGCTCCAATTCGAGTCGCGTTCTAATTAAATAAAACGTTCGAACGGGTGCGATGACTGAACGAGGGGCTGAGTGTGTTTATTATCAGCCGCGGGGTGCGATAAAACTGCAGCACCCTGGCCAGTCGAGTCTCTTATAGAGAACGCCTCGTCTCCAACGCAAACACGTGACTCCTCTAAGCAACTGAGGATCTGCTGACGCGGAACAGTTTGGTTTTGCTCGTAACGTGTCGACGCGCCATCTACGGAGGCGTCCACCGCCAGCTGGACTCACTTGTGTACGCGATTAATCAAACTATCGTGCATCCACGTCTCAAATATGAAATTTAGAGAAGAAAATTTAGTTAATATTGCGTGTAATTAAAGAATTTGAGAGTCGAATGTGCCAAGAACGAATTACCACGGAGAGAATTGTGAATTGTGTGTTGCGTAATCGAATAGCGGCTCGAATATGCGTTCGAGAGGGGCTGTTATGGCTGGTTAACGAGTGTTCGGTTAGCAAAACGTTGGCGAGGATTTGTTACGCTAAGCAGGCATGTACGAGTCGCATAAAGGCGACGAGGAGACGAGAGGGGAGCGGGCGGATGTTGGCAAAGGGGTTTGAAACCCAGCGTGCGCCAACAGATAAGCACTGATCCCAATTACATGCTGGGTAGACCGGTTCCCAGGCTGAACGGATCACGGATTATTGACTCCATCTTGATTACTCAACTCGCGCGTCAATACGGGCGGTGGGATCGATGCGTCTTGAATTTCGATGCGCTCGACTCGTCCCTCGCGCGGAAAACGGTATCACAAAGAAACGCAACGAATCGGATACGTGACGTCTGACAAACTGAAACGCGATAAAACCGAGGAAAATTCGAGTTATCGAGCAGACGACACGTTTCCTTCGTGTCAGAGGGACGAGGAGCGAGACTGAGCGCGCAGAGGGTGGTTTCATCCCTCGATGTAATTCAATACAACTGCGATTCCTCCGCGTGCGGCTCGAGAAAATTGAATTAAGCAAGGAAAGCGAATCGTCCGTCAAATGTACACAGCCACACGTACTGGCACAAAGGAAACGATAAAGTTACCAAAGGATTCCTGTTACCCCTTCGCCTGTTAATTACTAGTTGGACCACTCGAGACGTCCAGCAAAGTAGAGATCTGACTATACTAACGTGAATTATTAAGGCATACATAACCAAGAGAGAGTTATTAATTTATTTATCAGTCGAGGATATCCAGGAGAACTGATATAAATTTAATATTGCGATTTATTCCTTTCAATTTACCAATAAATAAGATTTCTTCGCAGATATTAATTATGATCGCTGCGAGAGCAATGAAATCTGCGTTGACAGAAATTTGTCGCTCGCATAATGCATCGAGGCTGATCGCACGAATGAGATTTCATCGTCAATGTTTGGCGAGAATCGAGAGATGAATGTGCTATGATTTTTCATTCTCGATGCTGGTCGATTCGCATCGAAGCAGTGAAAAGAAGAGCGGCTAGTACCAACTATGGTTCTGAGCTAGGTTCATCAATATCCAGCCATTGAGAAGATATTGGCCATCCGTTATCATGCCATTTTTCACTGCATGCCACCAGCTCGCGCAAGATTTGCCCACTGGCGGATAGTTGAAAAACTGCGCTACATACATTTCGCGAGGGGGCAAAAACTGGGTCTCTTTACAATTTATCAGTCATCGACCATCAAGTACTCTCATTTACTAAAAACTTGTGCGCGTGCATTCATCTCCAACAGTCTTTCTTGCTACAAATCCTTTCGAATATTCTGTGAATCGTTTAATTCGACAAAAAGATGATTAAAAGCTTTGATAATGGAATTGTTTATCCCTCTGACGATCCATATCGATAGCGCTGGCGTTCAAACATCGCGAATGGCCGCCATTCTTCACTCGCGAGCGAATAACGCTGCAACGGAAGGTTCTCATAAATACGCGGGTATAAAAATGAACATATTGTCTTTGCAGAAGGCAGTTAGATCGTTCGCCAGGGTGGCAACGCTTTAGCCTGACGCGAGGATCGATGCCCTCTGGATCGAAGCCCACTTTTCCACCCTTAAAACTTGTACTCCATAACGCGCTTCGTTCGCGCGCCAGACTTGCCAATTTTAAACCTCCCATTCGCCATCATTTTTCCGATAATTTACGACTCCCTGATCGCCCTCTAAGTTGAAGCCTCAATTTTCAGAGCTCAGAGTTCGCTGTCACTGAAATTTACGAACGAGAGGCCGCTGATATTCGCCATCAGAGACTTCAAACGTTTTATTTGAGATTAGTCGTTAGTTTAACGCGAGAAAATTGTTGACAGATTGTAATACAAGCACTTCTGAAGGTATTGACTCATCGATAGCGATGAATGATTAGTTCGAGAGTTATTTCAACTTCAATATCGGATACTGGCACTGATAAATTCGCGTTCTCCCCCAAAGGTATTCGAATTTTCTCTTCTCATAAAAAAGCGCCATGACTTTTATCGAAGAATTTCTACAATAAGCCAACCGAGCATGTTTAAACTTCCACGTGGAATATACGCTGCAAGAGCGATATTTAATATCGGCGCTAAGCGTAGAACGAAAGTTAGAAACGCGATACCAGCGGCCCACACTCGAATCCGTGTCAGAAATTTTCTGGCGTAACGGAATTAAATTATCTGTCGAAACAACATTTTTCTGTATGGAAACGCTCGATCTCTCTGTTTCTGTTAATACGCCAGATAATATAAAATTTCATTAAAACAATCGAAGCTGCGGCTGTGTTTCCTCAGTCATATTTGAAATGCCAAAAATTGATGCAATTTATCGACAATTTTTTTTTTTTAAATACTCTGTCTATATTTTATTTAATTACTGGTGATTCGTAGGACCAGATATTTCATCAAAAAAATCGAAGCTGCAGCTATGCTTCTTCAGTCATATTTCAAATACCAAAAATTGACGTGGTTTATCAATTTTTTTTTTTTAAATTCTCTGTCTATATTTTATTTAATTATTGGTGATTCGTAAGACGAGATATTTCGTTAAAAAAATCGAGGCTGCAGCTATGCTTCGTCAGTGATATTTGAAATACCAAAAATTGCCGCGGTTTATCGTCAATTTTTTTTTCTAGAAAATATTCTGTGGCTATATTTTATTTAATTATTGGCGATTCGTAACGATATTTACTCGCTGTATAAGACGAGATATATCATTGTGCCCTCCTCCGTCTGACAATCGTTCACGTGCTCATTGTTTCCAGCCCCTGAACGAAAGTCGAGCGACGCAATCCTCTGGCGTGAACGGTTTTCTAGTCGATTAAAAGAAACAATGCCGGGGGTTCGTTAAAAGTGTAGAAAAATCAATAGTCGTCGTGGGTGGGGGTCCTTTTGAATGGTTTCAAGTTAATTTACTTCTCTGCGGACGAGCGAATCCGCCGCGCGCGCTCCCCTTTTGTGCAAATGTAATTGAACGAGCCCGTTCGTGAACACCGTGCATTTGTTGAGAAGTAAATATGGCAAAACAGCGTGGAACATTTTTTTTTTTTTTTTTAATGAATCAACGCGATTCGACTGGCTTTTAAAATAATTAAAAATCGTGGACTCGCGATTCTGGGTACCATTTTAGCGACGATCTTTGGCTGGCTGACTCGCGAGTATCGATCGAGCCCTTCTGCACCCACGAGCTGACTCGAAACTCTCAAATTTTCGAGAAATACCTGAAGCTGGGTTCTTTATTTTGCTGATGCGGAGAAACCACGCGCGTGCTTGTAGCTTGTGGATTTCAGAGAAGAAACGAGTGAAACGCGATATGAAAATGCAATGTTATACGCTCGCAGTGATCATACTTTTTTATAGCAATCGACGAGAGAAACTCTGAGAAACGAACGAAGAACACGCGATGGTTTCAGTAGAAATTCTCGAGAGATTAACCGCCATTTTCTGGTAAATAGATGGCCACGGAGATCACGCTTAGTTCCAGCAGACGTGGACATTCAATTCCGTCTCGTCTTCAGCATTAGCCGACTCGCATCCTCGATGATATTCAAAGCGAGTCTGAGTCGCGACAGAAAAACTTTCAGAACGAAATGCACGCGGTGGAGAGGCGTTCTCGCTGGTGGATTAATTAAATGAATCCTTTCGCCAACTATGAATCTCATTCGTAACATGAATCTTTAAAAAAAAAAGAAACTCCATCGAAATTGAGCGATGATTCTCGAATAAATCCACGAAATTCTTTCTGCTGCATTTCTGTCCAATGTTCCACGTTTAAAAAAAGAAGAAACTCGATTGATTGAAATTGAGCGATGAGGTTCTCCAATGAATCCAGGAAATTCTTAAAAAAATGTTTCTTTCGCCAACCATCACGTTGCATTTCTATCCAACGTTCCACGTACACTATTTAAAAAAAAAAGAAACTCGATTGATCGAAATTGAGCGATGAGGTTCTCCAATAAATTCACGAAATTCTTTAAAAAAGCAAATAATTCTTCTGTGCCGCCTTGTAAGCTGTGTTTGGACCTTTCTAACCTAGTTGAGACGAATGAGCGAAGTTCGCCATCATCCCCCGTTAATTGATCTCGCGTCAGCCCCGTCGTTGTATCGTCTGCTTGAAACTGAGTTAGTCAGACTTAGTTACGAGGGAACTTATGGGTTAAGTCGATTAAATAGACGCGATTAAAAATATCCGCGCAGCTAGGAACGCATCAGAGAGCGTTGTAGCGTTGCACGTCGAACGTGTGTCTGGTTAGTATGCTTCAATCTGCAGTTAACACTGGCAACAGCCAGCAACAATCGTATTTCACTGGTCCTCTTGGGGCCAGACGGTCATTTAAGCTTTATTTCTTTTCCAATGTTCCCGATATTGCTTCGCGCCGCGGAAATATGTTCTCGATGGAGGGGTAGCAAACCGTGGCTGAGCACTTCCGTTGTGTAACGCGATGGAAGTGGAGGAGCAGCGATCAAAAGTTTCATTTCAAATGCATTTATTTCGCCAGACGGTTCTGCGATTATTCCACGCCTTGCTGGCACTTTAAACGCTAATAGCGTTAAACAAAACCACAAAAATGATTGTAATTACGTGAAATTACAGCAACAGTTTCGTCTAAGCAATGAGAACCAACAGGAACTCGAGAAACAATTTTTATTATTTCGCCAGACGGTTCTGCGATAATTCAACGCCTGGCTGAGACTTTTAAACGCTAATATGATTAAATAAAAACGTAGAAATGATTGTGGTTATGTGAAATTGTAGCAAGAGTTCCGTCTAAGCAATGAGGATCAACGGAAACTTGAGAAACAATTTTTTTTTAGTGGAAGAGAGAAGTGTATGTTGAACAGAAGAATAAATTTAATCAGACGATTCTGTAGACAGCGTAAAGTATAAGATTTCGCGATATATCATATTCCAGTACGCCTCTGACGAGACTTAAATTAGTTTAGTAGCGACGCCACGGTGCCGTCTGGTTCTACGTCTCCCTTGAGGGTCACAGCCAGCGCGTATTACAAAGCGATTATTCAAGGGAACAGTTCCAAGTTGTTGAATCGAAGAGTGGGGCTGATTAAAACTCGCGAGTCTGCTAATTATTCGACAGATTGTCGAGACGGGTGGTTGAGACGCGACATTTAAAAGACGCGAGGGTGCAACTTTGAGAATTCTTACGAAGCTGTTCGAGTGAAATTCTGTAGATATGATCGAATTCTTTCGATAGAAAAATGACTGGTTCGAATTCTCTAATTATCTGCTAATTATTCGATAGATTATTGAGACAGGCGACTTACGAGACATTTAAGACGGGAGGGTGCAACTGTGAAAACTCTTGCAAATCTGTTCGAACGAAATTCTACAGATATGATCGAGTTTTTTTCGATAGAAAATGGCTCGTTTCAATTCGAGTATTAACAGAGAATAAACTCGAGTCTCGTCGATCGTTTTATTTCCTCGCGTGAAAGCGATTGCCGCGCGTAGTTGTCAATTGAATTATCTATAATCAACGGATTCGATCGGGGGGGCGCAGTCGGTTACTCGCGGGCAGAAAAATTCCCCGAGCAAATCTGTAGGCGCGTTTTAATTAACGCCTGGCGATCCACCAGCCTGGATAGTTTTATAAATCGAGTAATACATGATAAATCAATTATCCGAATTATCAGATTATTGCGCGGCCGTCCAGTATCGCCGCTCGGCTCGTTTACACGCCCGTTAATATCGAGCTGGTGTTTGCGAGCGCGTAAATCGTTAAACAGCCCCTGCGAAATGTTTGTCGCGAAGCTTCTTCGATCTGCACACACACACACACCCACTCTCACAGCTCGATTTCAGCGAGCGTTTGACGATCGTCTCGTCGTTTAAACAATTTTTATTAATTAAAGGCAAACTCGAATCGATCTCGTCTGTAACTTTTGTCGTGGCGAAACTGCGCTCAGCTGGCTCTGATAAAAGTCACGCGTAAGCGTTACGCGGCGAAGCAACGAAATTCGAGGAGTTTTGTATATTTTATTAATGACAGAGCGTATACTCAGTCACTGAGGATCGTTTGCATAATTGCAGTCCACACACTCTCGGCTACGTAACTCGCTGGAAGGAATCAGGTAGCTGTCGCGACGCGAAATAAATGGAATTATGCAGCGGCTGTGTAACAGATTTGAAAGTACAATTGTCCTGAGAAGCGTCGGTTTATTAAGTTCCTCGTGCGATCCTGTGTCTCCACAAAATCCTACAATTTGACCGTTTATTTCGCTCCGTTCGAGACTGAATAAAAGAACCAGTTTCGCGTCTCTCATTAAACGCAGTCGATTCCTTCAGTGGCGCTAATTAACGCGCTGAGCGAGTAATAAATTCGTTATTTAAACGCGAGCAATTATAAGCGACGTTTCGCATCGATTCGATTATTTCTTGGAGAAACGAGAGGAATCAGAGGACTTTCGTTACATCAGAAGTGCAAAGAGCGTCAGCTGTCGAGAGTCGAAAGAAAATGGCGGAAATCAGTCTTGAAGGGTTCGCATTATCATCCAGAATGCTGACATAACCTCAAACTATTTCCATAGTAATGCGTACGACGCTTGATTATAATTGTGTATTCAAATATGGAGCTCTGACGAATTTTTAAAGTGTTTTAGCCATTAATTATCGATATTAAAGATTGTACGCGATGAATAAAACGAGACAGAGCAAGTTGACTGTTCTAAGCAGCAGGTTTTATCCCACTTCGAGGAGCAAACAAGCGGAACGCATTACTGGGGACCGTGTTCGCGCATCTGCTGCATCTTTCAAGCCATCTGAAGTCTATCAAGGGACCCTTAGCGAGCTACTTCTTAACAATTCAATCGCGAAGAACGCGAACAAGAGCCAACGATAAGCTTGATTTCTGAATCGTTCCGCGTTACTGCTGCGCTGGCCACGAATTTCATTTAACAGCCCCTGAATAAGACAATGCGTCGAATTATGGAAGAGCAAAGAAGATCAGCGAAGAGTTCAACTGTTGGACCAGCTATTTCCTCAACGTTTTTCACAATTAATAATTAATTAAACAGCTGGCGTATTAAAAACCACGTTCAAGCGTTTATTTGGAGTTTTCAACCCCTAATTGGACGTGGATGTAATTTCAATTAGAAAACAGCGCGATTTTTAATTCTGACGTCTTCGTGACACTTGTCCACGTGATTTCTCGCAATGAAATAATTAGTTAATGCAGTAATTAGCTTTTATTTGCGAGAATCCGTGAGAAAATCAACGCGTAGGCGCTGGCTAGGTAAACAGGAGGATTTAATCCCCAGATCTGGATGCGCAGCGTTACACGAGGCAGGTTCGAGTTGTTGATTAAAGACTTGGTAGCAATGGGCGCTAAAGGTTAGGGTAAATACGCGTCAAAGGGGTGGAGACACTCATAAGTCCCGCTTCGCGAATTAGCGACACTCGCAGCGATCTGAGAGCAAACAGCGCCTCGTCGACGAGGTTCAATCTCGATTTGATCAGTCGCGTGCCACTTGGCGACGATCTACGTCGATTCTGCTTCGATTCTTGCATCGTTAGCTCTGAATAAATAATAAATCGGATCGCGAGTCCATCGAGTGTTCTCATATTCCAACGGAGGAGACGAGAGAACCACTTCTCGTGGAATCGCACAGATTTGGAGGGTAAGTGGGCAATAGAAGACGTTAAAAACGTCGCGAGTCACGCGATACGAGATATCAAAGGGATATAAAAACTTTCAAAGGCCTGATACTGCAAGATGCATCAAGAACCAGACGCTCAGATTGAGAGCGCAGTTTTCTTTGGCATCCGACGGAAAAGTGGCGTTCATTCAGCGACATGTCTCTCAAACAGCCACTTCTCTACGAGAGACAGAAATACGTACGCCAGTTTCCTTGAAAACAACGAACGAACCTTCTCTATCCTATTTAAATATTCCTTAAGAACGTCTGCGCAAATATGAAATTGTTTCTCGAACCAGTGGCAGAGAGAACGACTCCCATCGAAGTTTACGATGCAATTCGATGCGAGAGATTTGCATAGCCTAAGAGAAATCTTGTTAAACAGATATAGAACTTGTTAGCGGTGCAACAGCGAACAGCTCGACGCTTGTATCGACGTTCTCGAGCTGGATAAAACGCGTGTGGGACTCGTCGCGGGATCCAGACGCTCGCGAACGAAACCCTTGGGCGTTTCTGGCGATAACGGAAACGAAAACGCGAGGATCCCTCGAGTTTCCAAGGAGGATCGCTCCTTTTATGCGAGTATTATAAAAACAGCCGTGGAAAGAAGTGGTCTTCCATCGCTGACAATAAGCATCAGCTTGGTCCGCACGCTCGAGAGATCGAGAGCATTAGGTTTGGACGAATACCAAAACGAGAGCGTCAAGAGAGCCACCCGCGTCAAAGCGAGCGTGTAATCAAATCGCGGCCAGCCGCCTGTGCAAATGAACGGAACCGGGACAATTTCAGATCTCCAACGTTCGACGTGGCACGGTTATTAGACCCGAATCTAGTCCCCGTGTAAACCGTGTCGCCAGAGTTCAGCAAACATTTCTATCACTGGACAAATCTTTTTTTTAGATCTTCATATCTTCATAGTCGAACTAAATTTACTTCGAACGTTTGATGTGAAGGCAAATTGTGCAAATTCTAACAAAACTGTCGTCAAAACTGTGTGAAAATTTAAAGTTTGTGTGTGTGTGGAGCCAGAAAATCATCGAAGACCAAAACTACCCCTGTGTCGCGAGAGAAAAATTGTCGCCAGAGTTCAGCAAACATTTCTATCGCTCTGAGCACTGTTTTTTTTCAAATTTCCACGATTAAACTAATTTTATTTCGAAAATTCGATGTTGAGGCAAAGTGTGCGAATTCTGACGCTATTGACAGTAAAAATATCGTCAAAACAGTGCAAAAATCTAAACTTTGCATCTGTAGAGCTAGAAAATCATCAAAAATCTCGAAAAGAGTCTTCAATGTGTTTGCTATTCCAAAAATTGTGGATTACAGCTGGCAGTAACATTCTGAGAACATTCGAGGGAATATAGAAGACGATCCAACGCGAGGAGTACCAAAATGGCCGCCAGTTAGAGGCGCGTCGACTCGTGCTCGGTGGTCAGTCGAGTTCTCGCGCGAGAATCGCTTTCATAGTCGAATCGAGCCGCTTCTTTATCCACGCTCGCCTGCGCCAAGTGTAATGCCAGAGTATAATTCCCATGCAAATCTATCTACTCGAATCGCGGCGCTACTCGAATTTACGCGGCAGTTTCTTAAGGAACCGGCAGAATTGAGTTCGATTTTTCCGTTATCTGATCATGCGAAACGTATGTCGCGCGATTTACAGCCGCCTTATCCGCGGCTAAACGCGAACGTTCGACAATTTCTCACCGGATAACGGCCCAAGCGACTGGTAAATTCGAAATGAAATCTTTATACCCGACTTCGAACGCGAGAAATGGCGGAAATTTGAATATAGACTGTACGCGATATGATTCTTATTCCCACTGGCGAAGTTCTGATCGTCAGATACAGTAAATTGTGTCTTCTCTGTAAACACTTGCACTAATTTAAAACGTTCGAATGTGATTCATCGAAGTGGCGTGATTGTCGAGGCACTGTCGAGGCTTTCAGCGGTTATCGCCATTGGACTTTCGTAATCATCGCAGCCCACTTCATCATGATTCAACTGATACCGTGTGCGCCTAATGGGACGCGTTATTTCAAGCTCGCATTCTGGCTCGTTGCTCATTTCGCCATCGACTGTTTCCAGCAACATCGTAGACCTTCCAACGCGAGATTTAAAAGGCTGGAGAAGAGCAGAGGTGTTCGTTTAATTGTCTGTAATTAAGAGAACTGGTCGAGGAGCATCTACGAGACTGTTTGAATCACAATTTCGTTTGGATTGTTGCGTGAAGATAAACGTAATTAATTTGTAATTCTCTGGCTGGTAGCAAGAAACGATTAAAATCCATTGAGAGGAGCGAATAAAGGCGAACGAGTTGCGTTGCGTTTATTACAGAATAAATAATTACCGCCACCATATGGGTCTATTTTAATGCAGAAATTTCATTTCCCTCTTTGAAGCCTTTTTCGAGTCGCCCTGGTAAATTGCTCCTCGAGCCACGTAATTATCAGCAGAAATTTGCAAGATATTTCGTAGCTCGAGGTCGAAACAACGGGAAACTGAACCGGAAGCTGGCCAATCGATATCGAACTGCGCTCGTAACGATTATTACGAAACAGTTGGCGAAGCTCGTTTCACTCGAGCGAGGTGTCCGTCTTTGAGATCGTTCTCCTCCGTTTTTGTTTCGAAGAGAGAACAAAGTGGCGCGATTTAGTCGCGTGGACGTCGATTTCTCGATGACAGAATGCGTAAAGTGTCTTTAACTATTTACGAGAGCGACCAGTGGCAGCGAGAATCGTGTTCGCGCTCTACAAATCATATTTCAGAGCAACTTCTGCTCTCACGCGGGATCTGTACCCTTCAACAACGCTGGCAACTCTCTGACTGCGGCTCGACAAACTTGCTCGACGTGTATCGTCCTTGTCGCGACTGTTCAGCGACGATTAAACGCGCAGTGGAACAGTGGGAGGACTTGTCTTAATTAATCTGTGTATCTGAAAAGATCGAGGGCATCGAGGCGAGCGATTAGAAATCTGGAACGCGAACAGAAGAAAATTTCTGTTACTCAGGAACGGAATGAAAATAGCCACAGTGGAGATAGAAATCAGGGTAGCGCGAACAAACTCAGCAGCGAGCATCACCTGGTCGCGATAAATTACGAACGGCACTTTTCAATCTACGTAAGTGCATCAGTCCTGAAAGCAGCCTTATGAAACGAGCGACAGGACGCTATTCGATAAACAGAACCTTCAATCGACAACAAAAAGGCCTGCATCGCGATCGATGATCAATGAAACATGGAAGAATCTGTGAGGATGTCGAAATAGAGAGAAACTGTGGTAACTGGGCCCACTGGCGAACGTGCAAGGCCAAACAGTACCAAAAAGAATACTGGTATTTCTTCTATTAACTTTATCGTGTCGAAAATAGCAGAATTATATCGATTGAAGTGGCATATTGGACGTCAGAAGAATTGCTGAGGATGTTAACACTTTGACGCGAATGACGATTATAGCCGTCGAAAGTTTTTTGCGGTAAAACTGTGGCAGAGAAAAAAAATGCGCTTCTGAGGCCGATCGTAAAGTAAAAAATGTGCGTCAAAGTGTTAAAATAGTATAAAATAATAGTAACTGGCGAACGTACAAGGCCAAAAGTACCAAAAAAATTCTGATATTTCTTTTTGCAGCTTCGTCGTCCCAAAAACAGCAAAATTACATCGACTGAAGTGGTATGTGAACGTCAGAAGAATTTCTAAGGATGTTAAAATAGTATAAAACCGTGGTAACTGGGCCGAATGGCGAACGTACAAAACCAAACAACACCAAAAAGAACACAGATATTTCTTGCTGCAGCTTAGTCGCCTCGAAAACAGCGGAATTACATCGACTGGAGCGGCATATTGGACGTGGTGGCTGGGTGGAAAGGGCGAGGCCATGGCGAGGACGATGGCGGGTGGTAGCAAACAGGTGTCATAAAGTGAGAACGTGTGCTGGGGCGGGCGTCCCGGGTCAAAGTCAAGACGTGACGGGCTTACGTCCCGTTTCGCGTTCGGATCGCGACGGTTCCGCTGGCTTTGCACGGATCCTGGGCCCAGCCATCGTTTACGTAACAATAGCGCGCCTCTGGGAAGATCCTATCCGGCTGGATCGCATCGGAAGCTGGGAAAAAATTTGTCTACGAGGGACGCCTCTGGCTGCGTTTATTGCGTTCGACGAAGGAATTCTGATATCGAGCCAGCCTGGAATTTCGAGGCGCGTGAAATTTTCGTAAAGAAAGCTTGCCTCGAGGCTCTTCTGTGCTTTATCGTGAACGATGCGCGGTTATTTTTAACCAATCTGTTTCATTTCACGAGCCACTGGCTGGGGCGTGTACTGCGCGCCAACGACGCCTCGATAAATCTTGATTATCTCGCTGCAGTAATTGTTATGGGGTGTGGTTAATTACGCGAATCCGCAGACGCGCGTAAAAGTGTTCTGGATAACACTTACGTATGAAATGCGACGGAAATGAGGCGTGTTTTGTTGTATCGTCAAACGCAGAGATATTTGTATCTCGTCTGTGTTGCACTTGCGTCGCGAAGTGTGGAGGAACACGGCTTCGTTTTAAATAACAAGCTTTTAACGTTAATTTTTTAGCTGGACTCGATTGAAATTTTCCATCTCGCGACGAGATTAACTCGTAATGCACGCTGTGCGACGAGATCGCGTTATAACGTCGTTTAAATTAATGTATTCGATACATTAAGGTAAAACGCGGGGAACATTATTTTTTGAATAAAAAAAACCAACTTCCTAACCGAGTGTGTCGTCACTTTGGAGGGTCCTGAACGAGAATTAACGTGGATTTAAATTTGTTACGCGAAACGGAGCCCCCTGCTCAAACTACGAAGCAGATTCAAACATATAAATTCATGGTTCACGCGTTTATCGCGCGCAATGACAAATGCTGGTCCGTTGAATTACGAACGTAACTGCTATGCTAATTCGAGGCCGATAAACGTCAATAGAGATCTCCAGAATTCGCAGGCTCTGATTCCTAATGTTATATTACACCCGGATATCCGTCAGCCTAAATGGCGTGAGTCAAACACGATCTATGGACGGGGCAAAATATTGATCAGCTCATCAAGAATGACAACGTGGCTGACTTAACCGCCTGGTCCAATTAAATCGCAGCCACCCTCTGGCGGTGGCGTCTGTAATTGTTCGAGGCATGAAACGGTTCTCGTCAAAGGAGAGGAGAGAAAACGAGCCAGATTCCGGTGGAATGATTCTCAATAATTCCAGCGACTACCCAAGCCACGCTGCTGGCCATTATGCTGGTCGTTACACGTGGTATTACATTCCTTGGAATCAAAATGGATTCGATCGCGAACCGTGCAACCGACGCGTCCCTAAATAATACGACCACGGCTGTTCTCGTCTGCGAATTACCACGTCTGAGCTCAGACATCTTGGTTGGCTTGTAAAGGATACGTGGAACGAATTTCTCAACGAATTTCAACGTTTTTAATGCCAAAGCTTGAAGGAGATTTAGTGGAGATCGTCACTGTTTCGCGTTTAATGAAAGCTGGCGAAAGCAGTGACAGGTCCACGCAGAATGCTGTTAATTAGAACGTCGAGATTAGCGAGCGGTTGCCTGCGTTCACGGTTAACCCTTTATCGCGTGCAAAGGAGATGCTTAAGGAATTTTTAATACCTCTCTCTCGAGAGACACTCGACTCTCGTTTCGCCTCGTTATTTCTAATAGAACTCGATCTACGCTGAGCAGAGAGAGAATACTCTGCGGCAGGTATGCCTGGCTGATGGTTGAATTACCAATATCTTAGCGAGAACTTCTCAGCGAAGGGATAGAAAGGCGCTCGTAGCCTCGGTTGTACGGCACCCTTCGCAAATTACTTTCAATCTATCCACTTCCACCGCTAATTGCAAAACTCCCAGGTTTATTATTCGACACTCTGGCGAATTTAAATGGCCACTCACCTTCGAAACTTTATACTCGGATTTGGCTCTACTCCGCTCGAGGGACAGACCTTCTAATCCGAATTCTCTTCCAGCCAGCCGTTCATTAGCTTGCTCGAGAGAGTGTGCCTCGCGCAAGTTTTCGAAACGTATCATCGATAAATTAAAGCCAACAGTGTCTCACGATCTCTGATTACACTCAAAAAATACTAAATCTCTCTAAGAATATTACTCAAAGCTACCATTCACAATTTTATTTCCACGAAAAACTTCCTTTTCATTTGCATAACTCAGTGGATATCAAAGAACGCTGGGCATAAAATAAGCTGTTCTTATTATTAAAGGAAGGACTTGCTTCTTGCGATCTATGGAGTATATTAAATAGGAACAGTGTCTCACAATCTCTAATTATGCTTAAGAAATACAAAATCTTTCTAAGAATATTACTCGAACGTTCAGAACCATCGTTACAACTACCATTCACAATTTTATTTCCACGAATAACTTTCTGTTTATTCGCATAACTCAACGCTGGCCATAAAATAAGCTATTATTAAAGGAAGGCTTTGCTTCTCGCGATCCAAGGGGTGTATTAAATAGGGAAAAGGGCGAATTTATTATCGAGAATCGTCGCGAACGCGAATAGGCAGACACGTCCGTAATCCTGGCACGAATCGAGTCGATGGTGTTACGGAAACGTTCCCGTATCATACACACGATGGAGCGCGTCGTTCCTGCCTTTGGGACCGAGGCTGGGACGGTCTGCGCCGTGCTTGAATAGCTCGACTCTTCAGAAGCCGGATCAGACGACGACGTCCTATGTACTTTGAGCTTTCGATATTACACTCGTAGGTAAAAGGTACGCGGGAAACTAGAATCGAGAACGGCACGGATAAGATGTACGCGCGTGGATCCTGCGCTTCCCTCGGCTCTCCCCATCATCCAGATGCAATCCGTCACTATTTGCCGGCTGAATTCGCAAATGTCTGCAAAATACCAACCCACTGGCTTCAACGAATTCCACCTGGACTCTTCTAAAATATAATTCTCATGCGATGAAATAAAATTTATTTTGTACTCGCAATCGAAGTTCAATTTAAGATTATTTCTTGTGGAACACACTGTATTGTGTCGCGTCGATCGAAAGAGGGTTCGAAACTGAGCGAAAAAGTGTTAAGGTATGATTGGTTTAAAGTGAATATTTGCTGAGATATTTGTATTTGAAGTTTTATCCTTAGAGGTGCTAATTATTGACTATTACTACTGGTACTGTTAAGATAACGACCATATGCGCATTAATAAATTTAATATATTTTGCCTCAGTTTGTGTATTTCTGTGTGTGCAAGATCTATAGAGCAGAATTTGATGAGAAAGTAGCATACACGTCGTTTTTCTTTCATTTTCAGTAGTAACGCTCAATAATCAGACCGACCAAGATACAATGAAACTTTGATTCGAAATATCTCAGTAAATATTCGATTTAGACCTATCGTGCCTTAATACTTGTTTGCTCAGTTTTTAATGCTCCTTTCATTACCACAACTCAGTACAGGGTGTTCCATTTAAAAATCGCACAAAATGACTTTTAATTTAATAACAGCTACTTCTCTCGAGAATCGATAGCTTCGAATTAAATGCAGTTACATCGTTACAAAAATCGTTGCCACGTAAATTGCTAGCGACAGAACAAATATTTTTAGTTTCATAAATATGTATTTGCCCGCGCAAAATATCCGTCCCGCGAGTATCTGCATTTAGAAAAAAATATCCCAGCTTCCGCCCTCGATATATTTCATGAGAATATTCGCGTTGCTGTCACGTGTTTGCACAGATGTACAGGGTGTCGTTAAATCGCTACGAACTACAGATTCCCTCGCGCAATGCTCAGAGTACGTATTACATTTGCTGAAACGAATCTACTCTCGCGACGTTGGCGATAAACCTCGAGGAACTTCTTTCCAGATACCTTATTAAGGAAAAACAAATGTACCAAGAGGATCTGCTGGACTCGATGAAGGTAGAAAATTCAGTGGTCCCAAGGGGATGAATCATTTCCGGTCGAACTGGGGTCACGCCAGCCCATATCTCTTCTATACTTCTCCACCTCTGTCTTCTATACTCCCTGTACACATATATCCATCTCTTTCTGGCGTTAAATTATCCCAGCGTTCAGCCAGGTTTCACGTTCAAGCACTAACGAAGAAAACACTGGTTTTCAACGCATGTTAAATTTATAGTCCACCTAATGGAAGCTCGAGTTGGTCTTGCTGCTACGCGAGAGAGAGAGCTGCAGTCGATTTCTTAACATCTTTGATTATTAAACTCAATCGAGAAGACTAAATTACCTCAGCTAATATTAATATTAAGTATCTTCAATTTTTATTATAAGCATCCGAAAAATTGAAAAGGAATTTCTCTTCTCACTGTCAAAAAAGTGTTCTCCACGAAGACCAGTGTGGAGCAAGCGAAAATCGCAAAAAGACAGCTCGCAGTCAACAAGAATGCCAAAAGCGTGGGACAAAAATGAAGCAAGAAGGAAGCTTCTAAGGTTTGCAATTTCTCTCGAACTAACGCAAGTTTGCCTTCGTTACAGCACTCTTTAAATTCACCAGGTACGAACAATAACGCTCAGTTGGAGACAGGATCAACGTCAACGCGGCAGAATAATTAGGTCCAGGCGTGCGAAAAAGGGACGAAACGAAGAAAGTCCTTGTTAGCCGCAGGAAACGCGCTGAGCTCGATCGATCTATTTCGAACGGAATTCCGTGATATCCACGACGTTGTCAGAGTTCGAGAGAGAGAGAGAAAGAGAGAGTTAGCGGCGCCAGTCACGGGTTGCATCGAGTCGAGCGGGGGTTGGTTGCATCGGACACGAAATACGAATCGATCAAGTAGAACGAGGGGTCGTTGGTGCCGTCTAGCAAGACGACACGTCTCACCAGAGGCTGTTAAGTCCTCCACCAGAGAGACTCTCCTCTCTCTTTCGATCCAGTGGTGAATGATTGAACAGAGGATCGAAAGAAGTAACGATCGTACGCGTAAAACAGAGGCAGCATCTGGCGTTGCTCGCGTTCTGGCCACCTTGGCTGTTAATACGAGGGCCTGGTTGGCTTTCGTAAATCTCCTCGAGCACGCAGAGAGAGAGAGAGAGAGAGAGAGAGAGAGAGAGAGAGAAAGGGATACGTTGGACCGTTGCAATTTGTTTTTATTGAGAATCGTGAGCGCCAGGAGCTCTGGCTCGTGGGAATTACCCTCGCGGATATCTACGCGAGGGGGTGAGACGGTGAAATTTCCAGCCACGGATGGAAGTTGGCTTGCCACGGGGTAGAGGTCAGTCTCGCGTGATGGCTAACGAGCTTGGTGATCGTTGAAAGGGCGAAGGGGTAAAAGGAACGCTCGAAACGGCTACGCTGCGGCTTCAAAACCCGCCCAAAAACAATTTCGGTCGGCGCAGTTCGCTGCGTTATCCGAGCAGCTTGTTTAATGAACAGTTTTTATCCCCCACGCTTTGTTTATTTACCATAGAACGTGCACGCGCGCGCGTGCAGCGAGAGTTCCCATCGAAACCCACCCCTTTCGCCTCCTCTCAGCGCGTTCTCGCATCGGTTTCCAGGGTGGTCGTGAGCGCTAATAGCTAATTGAAGTTTTTGACACTGAAAGAAGGCTGGACTTTAACGAGAATAAAAAATAAAAAGGGTGTTCCTCTGTTTCTCCTGTTCAGAGCTGGCTGAGCACGTTTGGGCCGCGGAATTTCGCTGGCCATGCGCTTTCGTTTTTTAATAACTCGGTTAAGCGCTTCTGCGCGCGTCGATCCGCGAGAGTTAGTTTCTAAACGAACCTGTCAAAGCACCAGAACTATAAAGGCAGTTCCAGCTGGCACGCAGGGTGTAATTAAATTTTTTTATTCACCCAGAACCGGTGTCTCTTAATAAAATATAATGAACCGAGCTGGAACGTTCCGTTCGCGTGAATTTCATTTTCTCTGCGTTCGTAGCGAGTTGAGACACAATGCGACACGATCGAGAGGAAAAAAGGGCACGTTCTCAATGGAGAGAGGTTAAATCGGTTGCTCGGGAGAGACTCTCGAGGGATTATAACGCTAAGGAAACATAGCCCACTTCCAGAGCCTCTCGCGACCCTTTTTTCGCGTCCACTGACCCTGAATAGCATCGAAGCGAGGCAGAGGCTGGCAAAAGAACAACAGACGAACCATCCACCCTCGTAACGATCCCCAGGGACCCGCCAAGCGATTTTACATCGCGCTCGTCGATTCCACGGCATCGAAAACTCTTCCACCACCCTCGAAAGGACAAATTCTGAGGGGCGCGCGAGGGGAATCTGTGCTACGCAATACGAACGAAGCGGATAGTTCGAGCTGGCGAAACTGGTTGGCTCCCGCGAGCAGTATCTCCTTTTATTCCCTGGGAGATTTTTGCGAGACCTCACTTCGCCAACTGCACTCCATCCGGAAGACTCCTTTCTCATCCTCGAGATAAGGCATCTCAATTTCAGCGACTGTCTCTCTTTCTCTCCGCACCCCTCGCGCTTTTTCCACCGTCTTCTCGCCTCCATCGACCCTCTCTGTTCCTCCACCCTTCGTTCACCAGCGCTTCTCTCGCCGTTTACACTGTCCCTGCCTTTTCTGCGGATGAGACGAGGACTTTCTTAACCACCTCTATAACCAAACCACACGATATCGATTACAGAGATCGCTTTCATTTCCGCGAGACTGCGTACCTACTTTTCGTTGCTGCTCAAGAGTTATTAATCGATCGTCGAGGGTGAGTTCGAACGAGACGCTTTCAGAGACGTCGCGTTTAAATTCAGTTTTTATCGTAACGAGTTAATAATTTTATTAATGCAAAGAATAAGCAACGAGAGAAGAGTCGAGTAAACGCGATCGTGTAAATCGAGATCACTTCTGGTCGTTGCTATTTACTTTCGATATTTAATTCGAGGCGTTCAGCGCTCTCTCTTCGTCCTGATGGCACTGGTATCGCGTTCCGTTAAAGCTCTGCGTAAATATATGGTTATCATTAATCGCGTGTACATAAGCACATCAATTAGCCGGATGTAACGTGAAAAAATAGAAGAACGAGTAAAGTATTATAAATTGCTGGCTCACGGGTAGCAACGCTGCTGTTTACGTTAGAAACAAACTGAGAGAAATCTGTTCAATTTCGACTTATGACTTATGCTGGCGAGCTGCGTTTACTCCTGCGTGAAGAAATGAAACGAGCCACGTTTCTTCTCGAAACAAAAAATTCTGCCAAATATTTAACGCTCGAAAAACATATTTTCGCGTCTAATTTCAATCGAAATGCATTCAAATCGAGACGAGAACACTTCTTTATTTAAATATAAAATATTGATTTCCAGAAACGACGACCACTGAAGCAGATATCGAGCGACCAGCATCGATGCAAAGAAAATAAAGGGGAATTTTGTTGACGCAGTTCCAAACAGAGAGCACAAACACCGAAAAATTGCGCGATAAATATGTTAATAAACAGGTCATACGCTAGACAGGAATTTGCGTGCCGCGCGTGCACGTTGACGTATCGAACGGCGCTGCAAATATAATTTCAATATTTCAATAATACCGCGAGTCATTACAATACATGAAAATTCATATATAATATAACGCGGTGCCTTTACATTTAAAACAACCGTGGTCATATATTATTCATGCGTGTTTAGAATTATTACAACCAGTGGGCAACATATTCAGCGAATTACAATACGCCCATATTAATGAGACATTAGCGTGCGTGCGTTACGATCAATTAAAATTCCCGCTACTCTGTCGATAAAGTTGAACCTCGCAGGGAAGAGAAAAAAATAAAACAACCCCCTCGTGTCGTTAACCAGTTGACTGTGGAATTTAGTTTCGAAAGATCAGCACAGGGTGAGGAATTAAGAACGAGCAACGACGTGTGTACACGTCGAACGCAAGGCAAATTACATTTTTATTCGCCAAAAAAACTGACAATTCGTTTCTAAATACGTTAGTCTTACTAGAAGCTTGAAAATTGTCAAAAAAATAATAAAAATTGAAGATAGCAAGAATGAACAAGAAAAATAAGAAAATAGTTTACAAAATTTCAAGCTATGTATTTAAAGGGAATACATCACCAAATAATATTCTTATTACATTTTATTGACATTTCGAGTTTTTAATTTTTTATTTTACACGACGAGTATACACGTCAAACGCACTTAACTGGTCGAATCGACTGTTTTACACAGCGTGACGTTGAAACCACAGCAGATATTGTTGGTGGACGTCGAGGAACTTTCTCACAGTCGAAAGTCCTCGAGAAGTCCTCGAAACTGCGCTTCTGGTTGGCGCAGTTGGTAATACGGTGGTTAAAAAAAAAGCGACAGGGGAATAATAAGAGACAACGATGGCTGGCAAGATCGAGGGGCTGAAAAGAGCTTCGGATATGGCGAGTTAGGCGTCCTTTTAACTGGCAGCAAAGTGGCGAGCCCCGTTCCAGCTCGACCCGCTTAAAACCGAGAAACAGGATCGAGAGTTATGGCCTGGAACCGTCGCCCTTTTATCAGCGCTGTCAGATGCTCTCATATATTTATCAAATGAGATCGCTCGACCTTGCTCTCGCGTCTTATCCAGCTACGAAAGCTCACTTAGCGTAATTAAATTCGCTGAGAATGAACCGACGCGAGCGTCGCGTACGTCTTCGCGTGCCATCTCGAATGACGCGACGAAAAGCTGAGTTTGTACGTGAAAAAACTTGGAGAAGAATCTTGAAACGGTCGTGGCAAATGGGTTTGATGGTGTTTCGAGATTTAACGCTTGTATCAAAGCGAGCATGGCTGCTGGGGATAGTTTCGAAGGCCTGTCAGAAACTTAACCGTGGAGTCCAGACGGGAGCCTCCTGTCTTTGAAGCGCGAGCAGAACCTCGATTAATTGGAAGCCTCCAGTGCTTGAGTAAAGGAATACTTATTTTCTCTTGCTGCCATTATTGTGCGATTCAAAGGGGATGATGAGAGAATCGATAGAGAAGAGGATGGAATTTTAGATATAATTCAAGAATTAATTTGAGTGGTAAGTGCTTTTCTGATGGCGTTGCTGAGAAATTCTGGAAATGACAGTAACTAAGTTTTTTCCAAAAAAGAAGATAGAATTTTAGAAATAATTGTTTCCTTTTTTTACTGAGAGTGATAAGTGCTTTTCTGATAGTATTTTTTGAGAAATTCTGAAAGTGACAGTAACTAAATTTATGCTAATATCAGATGGCACTGATAATATCAGAACGCGTCTCTTCGAGGGAAGACCAAACAGACTGAAATATTCCTGTGACGGTAAACAAAGTTTCTGAAGAGGAAGCATCCTCGTTTCCCTTCTGCACAGCGACTTCCTGCACTGTGTGTCGGAAATATTTCGCCAGTTTAGCAATTTTGCGACTCGCAAGGCGAGCTTTCGTCGAGCGATTCTTTGCGCGATGGTTGAATCAACCCTCTCGCGTTGGCCCTGCACGCGACGTAGAATTTTAATTATCACGTTTTAAGTTCAAGCAAGAATTAAAGAAATTGAAAAATCTTGAATGACAGAAGATTTATGATTAATGACTGAGAATAGCAAAGTTAAATGTCCACAACTGCGATTCATCATCCATAATTTCAAATTTGAATTACTGCTTGGTTTTTCGAAAGCACTTAGCCTTGTCGCATTCGAATTAACGCAGCTTTTCATCAACAAAATCCACTTTAACACACGCGTTCACGATTAAATCGAGATTGAAAGGAGACGTAATTTTGCCTGTCTGAATTAATTTAATCATCGTCGAATCCCCAGCAGGATAATAAATACCTAAATCCATAGGAATAATAATCATTAACAGCCACGATTGACTAATAATTAAACAATTTTTAGCATCGATTCAGTCGTTGACAAAACCAACAGACGTTCACACAATCGTGCATCGAATCTGTACGTTGTAGGATCGCTGTTTAATTAGTTTAATATCGCGTTAAGCTGGTTATTGTAGTCTGAAATCCGGCGATACTCGAAGCATTCGGTCGATCAACGTTCTAATTACTCGTCGAGTGGCGTGTTTCGAAATAAAGGACCGTTTCCACTGGTTTCTCTGAAAACGAATGGCCAGTGGAACGCGCGAGGGCTCTGTCTGGTTTCGAGACAGACGAATATTTCTCTGAACCGGGTCGGAAGGCGCGGTCTGGCGTGAAACTTTCTCACTAAATAAAAACTCAAAATTCTGGCCCCATAAGTTCCGCGTTGGGGAGCTCTGTTTACGGAAACCGTGACGCGGAAAATGCAGAGGGTGCTTCGCGTGGCAACGCGCGCCTCCGCGAGCGTCCAGCATTGAAATTAATGGCCCGCCGCGCTTTATTTCAGCCGCGCGATTTTTAAACACGCCCGCAGCGCTTCCGTTCGCCGCCATCTTCTCCTTTAACCTCTAATTAATCTTGCGAGCGTTTCGATCCCTCGCGAGAGTCGAAAAGAACACTCACTGGAATTTCTCTCTTCCAGAATTTCGAAAATATTGTGCTCGCGAACGAATGAATCGCGAAACAAGTTTTTTTAAGTTCTTCTCCTTTAACCACCTCTAATTAATCTTGCAAGCGTTTGAATCCCTCGCGAGAGTCGCGAAGAACGCTCGATGGAGCTTCTTTCTTCCAGAATTTCCAAAATATTGTGTTCGCGAACGACTAAATCGCGAAACAAGTTTTTTTTAGGTTCGCCACTTTGAATCGCTGCCAAAGTTTCCTTCGCAGGGCTGGTGGCGCTCTTTTCAGCAGAGGCACGTCGAAAGAAAGTCCACGTAGCAAAGTTAGCAGCTAGTCAGTCAGCAAGTTAGTCGTCAGCAGTCACCCAGCTAACTTCGAGCACTTCGATAACGATGAGTTTCTCTCCGCAAAAGTGTCGCAATTCAAAGGAGACTCCTTAATTGCAATTAAGCTTGAACTCGAGTGCATCAAACGCACGCTTCGATGGCTGCACAATTTCGTACGTCATGTAGAAGCATTTTAGTCCTCGTTTAAGAATAAATTCTTTACTGAATTGTTTTACATGGAATAACGATTCAGAGTCTCTCGACTTTTTTGCAGACTCTCAGGCGAACGTAGCTGTCCTCAGTAACCGTGGAAAATGGCTGTCATCCAGTTTGCATACGCCATTCCATGCTCGCGTTATGCCCTCGATACACCGTTTCACTTTAAACGCGATCATTCGTCCCCATCGCGGGCTGCTCGCGTTTGTTTCGAGCGTTCAGCAGCGAATAATCCTTCGCGGGGGCCTAACAGGCAGCGAAGTCGCGTGAATAAAACATGCCAGTGGTTTCGCGTGGTGTAACGAATAAATAAAAGAGAATCAAGGAGGGAGCCAGAGGCGTGCGCGGTGAATTTGAATTTTACGCAGCCTCGAACGAGACGAAACGCGGTCGATCGAAATTGTTTTCAGCCACGCGCGACGTTGCGTTCGTCGACTGTAATTGTTTTGAAAAAAAAGTTCTGGCGTAAGTTAATTTACTCTTCGAGTGAGGAGCAAAGTGGCGACGGAAAATACGCTTGGTCGAGGCGAGGCTGTCGTTCAAAAATGGCGCACAGGCGTGACTCCTTAATTTCCAGCAGCAAAGCGAGTCCCTCGATACTTTAAGAGGGCAATGCATACGAGATCCGCGATAGGCTGCTGCATATTGCAACGCGCGGCGCACCTTCGTTCATTGACGATGCAGAACGCGGCGATAAGAGACGCGAGCGTGTATCAAACAAATCCACGCGAAACAAGGATAATGTCCGCTCGCTTGGAATGTTACGCACGCGTCGCGAAACTTTCGCGCGACCTACTAATTTCCGTTCCACCCTCTCGCGTCGTTTGTCTTTACCCTCCACCCTTTTTTTGTCAACCCTTCGTCGCAACGTTGTTGCATAAATTTGACAATAATTGCTTTCGATTCGTCGAGTGACACGGATCGACTCGTCTGTGTTGCTAATTTGGCTCGTTTGAGCTAAGAAAATTCATAAATTTTCTCTGAAAACCCCGATCAGATGAATTTTCACAGCAGAGGGTTAAAATTGACAAGAGTTTGACAAGAATTGCTTTCGATTCGTCTCTGTTGTTAATTTGACTCGTTTGGGCTAAGAAAATTCATAAATTTTCTCTGGAAACCCTGATCAGAAGAATTTTCGCAGCAAAGGGTTAAAAGGAGGAAACGTATCGTGGCTCTGCGATTTTTCAACACGCAGCTCGACGTATCCGCGTCGTGTTTCCTGTTTATGTAAATACCAGCGATAAATCGTATCCACTCATGAATTCGTTGCTTCCTGTCGGTTGGCTCCCGTTGGATCCGTCGTTGGCTGCGATTTCACCGAACTTCTTCGTCTTTCCTCTCGTCACTGGCGTGTATATGAAATCGAGAAAATGCTGGCAACGGCTCGCGTATCCACACGGTGTCTATGCATCCCCGACGCTCGTAAATACGGCACTGTACGAGGCCAGATGGCGCTGATGCGCCTCAGGATCAGGACTTATTGTTTCAGAAACAATCTACGTGGCGATCGTAAATGTGATCGCGTTTTTATCGCGTTTTTCTTAGTCAGTTAATGGAGAAACAGTGAATGATGGCATTAAAATTGCTAGATGGACGTATTTTATTTTAATTTCACGTAGAAGCGCTAAAATGGAATTAGTTTTGGGGCCATTTTGTCGAAATAGAAGAATCAAAGGATCCAGACTATTTTTAATAATTCTCAGTGTCTCAGATCGAAAATATAATCGCGTTTTTATCGTGTATTTGGCATTAAAATCCCTAGATGGACGTATTTAATTTTAATTTCACGTAAAAGCACAAAAATAAAATTCGAAGACTCCAATTTACTTTTAATAGTTCTCAGTGTCTCTAATTTCAGATTCTGACGCGTCCACGATGCAAAATACCATCGACATCCGTCGCAAATCCCCAGATTTATTTTCGAAGCTAGGCGATGCAATACGCATCGAGTTACAGCGATTTGATCAGCTGCTATGACATTCAATATCGCGCTGTGCAACTTATCGAGGAACGTCGTTGGCAAGCGTTCATAAAAAGTATTGAAATTCATCAACCGCTCGGAGGAAGCGCTTACTTTACGGCTATTGTACCTGCTGTTCTTCACCCCCGCTTTTTACGAGCCAATTTCGATCGAACGCGAAATCTCGCAGCTTCCACATCGAGACTTTCCATATGGCTCGCCTAGCAGCCCACTCGAGGAGTTATAATTGACTGGGTAGTTCGATAGAACGGGGGTAAGGAACGAAAATCGGGATTTATATCGAACTGTTCCACCCCATCGCTGAGAGGAGGCGAAAGAAGTCCACTTCGACTTTCCAATGAGCGAGAGAATTTTTTTTTCTTCGCCAAGTTAGTCTCGTCGAGTGTTTCTAATTAAAAGTTCCGCGGAATTTTTGTCTCTCGTCAGAGCAGACGCGTAAAGGCACTCGATCGAAGGCAGCCATGTTTGTCCAGCAACGACGACGTTTCAGAACGCGGTGAATTCTGTTGAGAAATTCAATCTCCTCGCGATAAACGTCGGAATTAAACCAGAGTAATGCGGTAACACGGCGCGTCCGCGTGAACACGAAATCGTGACTAGTTTTTTCTGCACCCCAAGCTCTGCCAATGACACGTAATTTCCGGATATCCAGAGGACTGCGAATCAGGCTCGAATTATTTAACATCGAGCGAGGAACATTTCCATCGCGAATTGAAATACAAAAATGAGCGACGGATTTGAGACTGGCGACGTGCTTCTCTGGATAATGGACTGACGGACGGGGATTTTTACCGGCTGGCAAAAATTGCGGCGCACGCTTCGCGTCGCTGACGGAATTTCGAAGAAAAAGCTGGGTCGATTTTTAATGTTACGAGCAACATTGCTCGCGAGCGTTTGTTTTTTTTTCTTTTAATAAATTTCCATCAATCCAAGAGTCAAGCTTTATCCTTAAAGCCAGGACCATTATTCCTTTTTACACGCTGCGCGAGGCACAAAGACGCGAAGAACTAAAACGCTTTAGAGGGTAAGCGAGACGCTGGTTAAATCCTGCTGAAATGATTTTCAACGTTGATTTTCACTCGTTCGATTATGATAATCGAGAACGCGCGACAGCCTAGAGCCAATGAATATTAATCGTCCGATTTACACGTTTGTCTTTTATAATTCGCGCGTATAAATGTAAATATCTGGTCATAATACGTCGCCAAAATATACTCGTTAATTTATGTATTCTAATTGCTTGAATAGAACTTCGAAGCTTAAGAAGAATTCAATTCGAACCGTCTCGTTAGCGTTAACGATCTCTGGTGATAATATAAACGCGATACGACGTTGCTTAGGGTTGCGATATTTGGTGAACGCGGAAAGAAAGGATTCGCATACTTCGCCACCATGCAAGCGAGGCGTTAGCAGGCTTTGCTTCACTTAAGCTAACATCCTTAAAGGTTCCACAGCGATTCAGAGGCCCGTGCGCGACGCCAGGCCATTCTAAAGGGCCACTTTCACTCGAGTGTACGTCCCAACGTTGTGTACCTTATCCAACAAACCAGAGGACTGATTACGAACACGAGGAACGCTCTCTTTGCGAAACATTTTGACACGCTGCGTGATTAACGAGCCTGTTTTTACCTCCAGAGCCCAGCTAGCTAATTAACGAACTGCAGGGGGCGAATTACAGTCTTCGTCGTCGTCTTTCTCGTTCGTCCATCGATTCGATCATCGAAAGTTCACTGATGGTACAAAAAAATGGTTGCAGAGATAGTTTACGCGAGTGGAATATAATTTCTGTTCTTCTAGAGAGCTTTCTAAAATGTTTCTTCGAAGGTTTCGACTGGCTTTAACCATCGTTCGTTCATGGCTGTTGATTGGCTCGCCTTAAGCCTTGGAACTTTCGCGTTTCCACCCTCAATTCGGACTGGTCTTTTTATTTCTTTTGTAGCTTTGTTTTCTTCGCTTCTCATTCGTCTCTTTCCACTCTGGCCATTCTTCTCTGCTCTTTTCCTAGCGTTCGAGCTTTGGCAGCTGTGCACAGTTGTTTGGTCGAACAGAAATTAAAAGGACAAAGTTAATTCACGTTTCGACGTAACGAGCGTAACGCATCGTCTTTTGGTGCAGTTTTTGAGCGAGCCGTGTACATTTCGCGTGGCGCACGTGGAGCTCGCATGCAGATGCGCTACTTAAAATTTGCGTTTCATCACGGGACGGCTACTTAAGGCCGCAGAGTGGCTGAAATGTTGGACGTCTCCTCACTCGAGCACACGAGTACATGCATATCGGTTAATCTCGGTTCGAGCGGTGCTTGGAACTTGTTTAGAACACGATTACGCGGTACTCGATTTAAAATACACCGCTGCGCGTCGAGTTTCCTTTTTTTTTTGGTACTTTTAACGAGATTAGAGGAGGATCTAGGAGGACCTTTGAGCTTTGAGTCATCGAATGACACTCAGTGCAATATTTAAAAAGATAGAGGAGCTTCCTTTTATTTTTTCTAGCTTCAACAAGGCTAAGAAAAAATCGAGAAGGGCCAGCTTCAAGGCATTGAATGACACCCAATGCAATATTTGAAGAGTCTCGCGTAAAAAGCTAAAGAATTGCTAAAATAATGGAACTTTCATTTTTTCTAGCTCCAACAAGCTTAAAAGAAGATCAAGGGCCTTTGAGCTTCGACTAATCACACGCAACTCAGCGCAATATTTAAATTACGCTTCAATTTCATATAAAGGAACAAAAAATCGCGATGAAACCAGTTCTGGCATTACACAGTGCTTCCTTTTATTTTTCTAGCTTCAACAAGATTAGAAGAAGATCGAAAAGGATTAGCTTTGAGTCATTAAACGACACCCAATGCAATATTTAAAGTGTCTCGCATAACATTCTAAAGAATTGCTAAAATAATGGAACTTTTATTTTTTCTAGCTTTATCAAGATCAGAAGAAAATTGAGAAGAACCTTTGAGCTTCGACTAATCACACGCAACTCAGCGCAATATTTAAATTACGCTTCAATCTCGCATAAAAGACCAAAAAATCGCGATGGAACCAATTCTAGAGTTACAAAATGCTACCATTTTTTTATTTTTAGTTTCGCAAGATTAGAAGAAGATCGAGAAGGACCTTCGAGCTTCGAGTCATCGCATTCACCCTCACCGCAATATTTAAATCACGCATCAGTCTCCCATAAAAGCCCAAAAACTCACGCTGCAACCATCCTACCACAGTTCCACGACATATCCAGCGACTCGACCGCGTGTAAATCAAACCAACCATGAACGACCGTGCAGCACACCGTCGAATCTATTTCGCGCGCCCCCACGCGTGATTGGAGAACACGCGAGCACGTCGGATGGCGCGCTTGTTTAACGTGCAAGGGCAGGAATACACTCGGGAGAAGTATTCGCCATTATATCGGCGCTGGTCGAACTGGTTCCATCGCAGGATCGCGGTTTTAACCGAGCACAATGCGAACACAGTGCTGTCTCGACAGGAAACGCGTGATACGTGCAAAGCACGCTCGCGTGATGTCGAATACATTTTCAACCAGTGGTATCAATAATTAAACCAACGTCAGCTTTCTCGCACAACATCCTTTATTCTCAAGAAATATTCTCAATCGATAAAGATTAGAGTCATCACCTTACTGCCACCTTACGCATCCTGTTGATACTTTATTCCCAAGAAATAAGATCGAAGACTTTATTTTCAATCAATAAGATTAGAGTTTTCACCCTGCTGGCACCCTGATTCCCAAGAAATAAGATTGAGATTAGAGTTATCACCCTACTGGCACCCTGAAGATTGAGATTAGAGTTATCACCCTAAAACTACGTACTATAAATGCTTTATTTTCAAGAAATATTCCCAATCAATAAAGATTAGAGTCATCACCTTACTGGCACGCATGCTTTTGATACTTTATTCCCAAGAAATAAGATCGAAGACTTTATTTCCAATCAATAAGATTAGAGTTATCACCCTAAAACTACGTAGTATAAATGCTTTATTCCCAAGAAATAAGATTGAAGACTCTATTTCCAATCAATAAGATTAGAGTTATCACCCTAAAACTACGTAGTATAAGAAGACCTGAGAATTGTCCAGTCTTTATTTTCAATTAATCTGTCGATCGATACTGTTGAGACTCTTGACAAAAGTTGTCGCGACATTTTACATAGTATTTCAAATATTATAATAAAGATTGCTCGCTGGCGTTTTATTTTGAAAAATCAGCTTCTAACATTTTGCGTGACACTCGCGTGTACACCGTTTTGAATGCTCGCGTGCGATATCCGCGTGGTTCGCAGAAGAGGAAAACGCGGAGCGCGTCGAGCAGAAGGGGTTGGCGAACGCGTTCGAGGGCCACAGCCTCTATAAACGAAGACGCGAGAGGAGAGAACGAGAGGCTGCGAGCTCGTAGACGAGCGCAAGTATCTCTGCGGCTTAGTTTCGAAGCCAGTTTCGCCGCTGTTTATACATGTGCGGCCGCTAACGGTTACAGAAGTGGATCCTTCATTGCGAGCGGCGCTCCTTTGTGCCACTTCGAGCTGTTACCACCGCCAGAGCCGCCAGGATCCTCTCCAGCCGCGTTCGTTTACGCTGCTACCGCGAAATACCGTCCATTCGACTGATTGGTATTAGTATCGAGTTCGAAAAATCGCGAGGGAGTTTTCACTTCTATTCAGAGACGCTCGTGACAGTGTTACACTTTGCTGAGAGTGTTTAATTCATTTTGCAAGTGTCTGAGACATTTTTGAGAGCTCTGCGAGCTTCAGCGACACGCGTCAAGCTTTTCTCAGCGAATAATCGAGGTATGTTAATTTCGCAAGTGTCTGAGATATTTTTGAGAGCTCTGCGAGCTTCAGTGACACGCGTGAAGCTTCTCTGAGGCTCTCGAAAGAGGAATAATCGAGGCGTTTGTCAGAGCAGTCCACTGAAGCTAATAAATCCAAGAGAGCTGAAGATCTACCGCAGGAAACGCGGATCGCTGCGAGCAAAGATGGTATCCTTAAACGCAGGAAACTTCCCGCCACGGTTGCGGTTATAAACGCAGATAAGACGTCCCATTAGGTTCCTCTCGAGCAAGGTTTACCATCGCGACTGTATTTAACTATAAGATCGCGAGACTGGACGATTAATCGTGATTAATGGCTGCCCTGTAATTCTCTGCTCCATAATCGTTCTCTGAATAATCACTGATCGAGGCTTCTGAAAATTTCCTGGCTCGCCTCGCGTTTCGTGGCAGAGATTCCCGTGCATCCTTCGAATTAGAAAATCCAGGACGCACAAAGGCTGGCGATCGCTCAAACGAGCACAGCGTTCAATAGAATATCACCGCCCACGGATGAATGCAAGCCTCGACGGAATATTACGGCTCGATGCAACAGACAGAGGCCTCCAACGGAATATCACGCGAGCGTGCGATCGAAGTGGAACTCCTGGACCAACGAAACCCGCTAGGCTCTAACAAACCGGTGAATTTAACGAACTTTCGCTGGCACAGAGTCGAGTCTAACGAACTTCGCGACCGCGTGAAGAACGCGAGAAATGGACGCACTCTGTTAACCAATCGAGGGTTCATCGAGATTTTTAGAAACAGAGAATGTGCGAGTGACTGAGGGGAATAATTCGTCTAATTGGCGTGGATGTTTCTCGTGTTATCACATCTTCAACCACTATGCTATGATTTCACGTTCTATTTATTTTGTTTGCGTCTACTTTGCCAAATAACAAGTGAGTCTGCTAAAATTATTTTTAAATTTCTAAAGAAAATTTTATCGCTTAAAAGTATTTTTTCTTTGGCCTTTAATCGAAGTTTGAAGCTTGTTTTCATTGAATAAAAATGTATCTTCATTCGCAGATGGACGCTCCACCCAAACCACCCCTCGTCGTTGCTCGTTTGCGCACGGTTATATAATCGACGGCTACGTTTTGAACTATTTCTGCTCCGCCTGATTAAGTGGCAGTCGCTACAATGTGCGCTTGGTTTAATGCATTTAATTACGCCCCGTGCTTTGACAAACACTTGGCCAAAGTGCACACACAGATTACGTAATGGACTGCCGATAGCTACGACGCAGCCAGCGGATGCGCTATCCGCGAAATTTTAACGCTGCTGATAATTTATGCCAATAATAGCGACGGGAGGGTAATCAACTCTTTCTGCTTGATTCATTTCGATAATGCATCAAGTCTGCCCTCTCAAACTACTCGTCTACGACCCAGAATTAACCACGTGTCTTTTTACTCCCATCAAAACGTAAACAAACAATTGTATTTATAAATAAAATTTCGTTTAACTTCACGTCCCTTAAAAAACAGTTCTCCTCAGTTAAAAATGAAAGGCTGAACGTTTAAATAGAAAATAAAATATTCACTGGCGAGGAATAACGAACCTTTTAGTTTTAATTGTTTCAGAATTACCGCGCGCTGATCATTAGAACAGTGTCGTATAATAAATTCGAGGAGCCAGTGGAAGGGCAATTTTCGAAACGCGTAAAACTGCGGGACTAGAAAACAGAAAAACAGCAGCAGCAGCGCGTAAACTGTGAATTATTTACCGCGTAAATCGCCGGATGAATATACAACGGAATTTGTCGAGCGCGGCTAGTCAAGCGCATGCATATCTAATAAATTTGGCAACTCGATTTTTTCGTACGCTCGCGAAACTTCTACGTTCTCCAATAATATAACGGCGCGACGACTCGAAACACCTTTCTCTAACGAGAGCAGAGCCTCTCAGAGAAACGAATTCCCGCGTTTTGATACGACAAAGACCTCGTCTCCAGCTATAATTCACATTCAAAGAACTAATTGAATCCGTAACTGTCTACAAACGATCTTTTTCTCGTCAACGGTAATTGGTTTCTCAAGTTTCCGGTTTCTTCTCGCGTGAGAGCAAAGTTCGCAGCGTGGCAGACGCGTATCCCGCGGCGGTGTTCAAACTGAGTTCTTTTTTTAGAAAAACGCGAGCTCTGCAATTTCGATCACGTGGCGAATCACGAGATATTTGCTCGATTAAGACAGAGTGCGATGACCTATCGATAGCCTGGATATTATTAAAGCTTTGGTTGACCCCTTTCGCGAGACAATAAAAATGAGTTCGTCGAATAAATACGTTTCATTGTTGTGGCGAGCTGATAGAAATGACGTGCAGTGTTCTAGGTTTCCTCGATCGTGGACGAGACCCTTGGAAAAACGTTCTGAACTGATCAGTTTGAGGCGTATCTCTTTCAGAGAGCGTTGCACTCATTTATGGAACGATATTGAGTAACGAACGCTTTTATAGATTCGAGATTTTTGAATTTTAGTGGAAATAGAAGGGGAACTTTGCGAGTATGATTTTACATGCGTCGAATATTAATGCAAATGATAGTAAAAGTAGATTTCTAGGCTGGCAAATTTATAATTAGATATTTAAATTTAATATTCTGATAATTAGATAGAAATGAAACGCTTCGAATGCTTCGAAGATGTTAATTTTTTTTTGCAGAGGATGGAATGAAGCGTCGAATATTTTTAAGCGGTTGAATTTACAATTAGATATTTAAGTCTAATTTTCTAATGTTAAGCTAGAAATAAAAGGCTTCGAGTGCTTCCAAAATGTCCATTTTTTTTTTTACAGATGGAACGAAGCGTCGAGTTTGTTAGAACAATTCGCGCAGGGATATAAATTTAAATGGACAGTTGGCTGGCGTCGGTGCGCGTTTGAGTAATGAAAGAATAACACGGAAGGCGGACTCCTCGTCCCGATTCGAACGGCTGTGGTAAGATTGTAATTTATAAACGTCCAGATAAGAAATGGAAAGAGCATATTTAATGGCCCGCGGTAAATAGGAACTGGAGTCGATGTAGTTGGCTATTTTCATAGAGTTACCACTCGATTTATGACCCACGATCGTTGCTCCTCGTTACAGATAATAGGAAATCAAGTGTCTGGGGAGCAGTTACATTTTTTTATTGCCAAAGACGGGCAATGTATCGCCGTTTATACGCGATTCCACGCGTGCCATTTGTTAGCACCGTGAAACACGATCTAGATATACTTTTCAGATGTTACTGTAACGCGTATTTCAACGAAAATTAAACGTTCATTAATCGCGTTCACAAATTCGTTGGACAGAATATAAATTCTAGCAACGAGATTTCATAAATTAAATGGTATCTACGAATTTCGTTGAGAAGGAGACTGAAGATACCCTGGCTGGATGATAAAACGTGGCTCGCTGTAAGGAGTGGATGTCACGTAATAATCGTAAGCTTACCTTGAAAGCTCGTAATGCCATGGCAGATAATAAAAACTGCTTCTTTTTTTTTTTAACTGAGCGTAACAGTTATCCAGAGAGGTAAGTGATAAGGGCACCGCACAAAGCCAGTCCAAGTCGCGACCGTGTTTTTATCTCAAGGATGCAGAAAGAACTTTGCTTTGCTCGTTTTTACCGGGGGAACATTAACGATAGAAAAACCGACTGCTCCACGGGCAACGGTTACTTTGAGCTTTTCGAATCGCTGCCAAGCTGAAACGTGAATAATAATGCCTGTCAAATATTCAAAAAGGTACGCACGCACAATTTTTTTGTATTATTTACCTACACAGAATTTATTTTCACTAATCAAACCATTTTCTAATAAAAATATGAAAAAATATGAAATTAATAAAGAAGAAAGTCTATTAAAATATTTAAGAAACCATTCATTAGTTGTTGAACGAATAAAGGTACCATCGAGGACGTAAGAAATGTCACAATTTGAAGTGAGAGAAATTTTACTTGAACTTTAGCTAAATAAAAAGTGTTCATTAAAACAGAGAGGCAAAATTGCACGATTTCTAAATCGCAGGTTAATTATACAGACAGTGGTGGTATGCAAAGCGAATCGAGACCGCCAAACACAGCAACCACTGCCTCCTGTTTAACTGCAGCAAGCCACATCTTATTCTCGCATACATATGTACGCGTGGAGCGTATAAAATACGCTGCGACATGGTCACGGTGCATATGCATGGATGCACGAGAGAAATAAATAAATACGCGTGTGTACCTGCGTCAGCCTATGGGCAGCTTGAACGAACGTACCAAGATCGAAATTCAACGGTTTCAAACTCGAATTGGAGGCTGTAAAATGGCATCAACCACTTTATTTCGTTAAAAATATAATTTACTTTTGCTCAATAACATCAGCAAGTTTTCACGCGTCAACTGGTATTAAGAAGAGAGAATTTAAGTCGCAGAAGCTCGACAATTCTGCTTTTAGTGAAGGCCCAAGGCACACTGTGCCCAGCTCGCGAGGACACCGGAAGGGGCAGCGATGAACGCGCGCCGTCAGACCCTGCCAGGATGCCAGGCCAAGATGCTCCGCGAGTTCACCAGCCAACTATTAACTGCATCTAATTACAAGGGTTGATGCAACATAGATGTTTAATTAATGGCCCTGAGATTTACACGGGGACGAAGTTTCGTCCGCGTTGCATAAGACGTCTCGATGATGAATGCCTCCTGCGTTTGTTCCCTGAACATTGCTCTCCGATGGCTCGATTTCGCTTTGAATTTCAATTTCGATGCGAATTGAACGCGAGTTCGAATTTTAAACAGTGAAGTTCAAGTCGCATCGCGAGATGTACTTTCTATTAGAAAATTAGTTTCAATTTCGATGCGAGCTGGAACTTTAAGCAGAGAAGAAGTTTCAGTCGTACTTTTTACTAGAAAATTAGCTGAATTTTAGATACGCGACAAGGTCCAATCGTGGTCGAAACACGAGAGCAATTAAACGGACGAGTTTCAGGGGTTTAAAAATTCCGCGACTGATCGTAACGTGGATATTTTAGCTTTATCGTCACGAAACACTAGCGTGAAGCATCGACGAGGCAGGGTTTGATTATACGAAAAAAATCGTCGGCAAATTTTAATGTCCCCCTCTCTCTGTTCTTGTTTATCCTTTTAACGCCGCTCGAATTCAAGCTGAAACACGTCGCGATATTATTTCGACACGTTTATGGAATTTAAAGAGAACCGTGAAATTTTATTCGCATGATCTATCTCTCTCGCGTTTGCTATTATTTTCATCGAGGGTTGTTTTCTGTAAAGTCGAAAAAAAAATATTTTTTATTGGAATACCAGAAGTTATAAAATTCTGCTCCATTGATTTACCGCGATATTAAAATTGAAATGTGGCTTGAGAATATTGCAGAGTGAAAGACGTATCGAAGCTCCTTAAATCGTTCTTTTGAAATTTCCAACAGCCATAATCGTATCGATCGATCATTAGAATCGCTCGCGATGTTTGATCAATGCCTGATCCCACTGAATCACCAAAGAAGTCTCCAACGGAAGTTTCGAGGAAAAGAGAAAAGGCCAGAAGAATCGTAAACGCGAAATTTCTGCAATTTAGCTTCGCGCAAGGAATTGGGATCGTCAAGTTTCCCGGTTAATGAGAACCGCTTTATGAATCTCCCATTTATTTGGCCCGGGTAATATGAAGGGTGAAGAATATTCGAAATGTCAAAGAGCCAAGATTGTTCCAAAGTTCGTTTGAAAACTTCCCAGCGGGAAGCTGACAAGTGCTCGCGACTGGTGGAACGCGTTAGAACTCCACCTCGAAATCTATTGTTCGACGATGGTATCGATCAGCTGGTTAAAGCTAACCGTTGTACCAATCTACGTGGACGTTTTACAATCGCAATTATACATTCAGCGGGTCAGAAGGTTGTCTATTCTCGCTGTTGCCACGATGGTAGCGTTCGAGTATTGATTCAATCTTTTTTTTTTTTTTTTGAAATAAAGAACAGAATCGCAAGATTTCTATTTTACTTCTTCGTTCAATCTCGAGTGGCACAGAATGGCTGGGCAGAAAAACTTTTTCCATTTTTGCCTGGCTAACTTTTTGATCGAATATGTTTCTCATCCGAGCATTTCGCGAATTTTAATACCAGCTTAAATTGCTACCTTGAGAATAATGATCGATACGTGATGATAAATTATAATTACGCGATGTAGACATTGTTAAAAGCGACGATTGGTATTCAACGAATTTCATTGGAAAGAAAATTTGATCGAACGCACCCCCTGTCGTTTTAAATCACACCTCGAGCGCAGTCTTCGAAATACGCGCGGCAGTTTATTGTCATTTCCGTTTTAAATCGTCTAAATATTTCAGTGAACCGAATAAACCGCAGACCTGGCCGGTGCACGCGATTTGCGCTAATTCATTAGCCTAAAACCGATAACGCGGAACGCAAACGTTGAAAGAGGCCGAATGACAGAGCGAGAAAGGGGTGTGCTGCTCGCAAAACCGAGCATAATCAGTTACCGTGGTCACTTTATCGATGGCTGCTATTTAGAAATTCTAACCGTGCGTATACAACGAATATTCCCGTGGTTCGTTCAAGAATTCGCGTCGACGATTCATTTTTACCTTGGCAAATCGCAAGTATGCACATTTCGATCTGATTTCAGCCAGCAATGCGAATAATGGCACGGAACGATCAACTTCGTTCAGCATTAAATTATACTTTATCTATGAGACTTGAAAGAAGGGTTCTGTCAAGCACTTCTTGCAATTTTAACTACGTTAAATTATTTCTTACTCGAGCTTCATTATCTTCTTCAACGACACTCTTTCAGCAGCGCACGATATTTAAAAACGCATAGATAAACAGAACACACGCGATACGATACGGTCCGCGAGAGATATATTATATAGATATTTTTTAATCAGAGAATGATATATCGCTTATTTTTACGTGACAGGTAGTTGGCGGGCAGCCTCTGCATGAACGATGTGTTTTCACGCGGGTTGCACCGACGCGCTCGCGCGCCATCCTCGCGATTTATTCTTATCTAACGATGTTTAACGTTTCTTCTTTCAACGATGGCTTTTTACTTCCCCTCGAACGATCCTCGATTTCCGTCTGAATCACATCTCTGAGAATCTGTACTCGCTCGAACGTACCGAGATGTGAATTCTAGAGACACAATTCCTCGTTTAAATACGAGTTTCTGCCCTTCTGTATTTCAGAGACGCCACTGTTCGAGCCTTTAGAAAGTGATCAACGTTAAACACGATGAATAAGAGAGAATTCGCGGATTCAGAGCTCGAAGCGTCGAAAAACGCTGGCAAAGTGGGCGAATCAATTTGCTCTGTTCTTGGTGGACGTGTTCTGGACCGCGATGCTCGCAAATATTGGTTCCCACGGCTCGAAGCGGGTCATTTTAATATCAGAAACCGCTGGGACACTGCGCGGATTCGAATGCGATCATTTACAAGTATCATCGAATGAAAATTTGTCGCAGAACTGGATGGAACGAGCGACTATTTCCAGACGATTGCATGAAAAATTCAGAACGATCCGCGTCGTTGCAACCGAAGCATCTTTGGGAAGAACAGATCTTGCGGCTCGTTCGAATGGAACAGAGCTAACGAGAAACCACGAAAATACAATTTGAGCTGGGAACAACAAAAAAAAAAGAGGAGAAACAAGAGTGCTTTACAAAAAATGAATTGTTGGGCACAATTGAAAGCGCCTCGAAAATGCAATCTATTTTTTTGCCAATCTTCCGCTCCACCCTCGATCCCCTTTCCAATTCTTTAAGCCCATATGGCAACCAAGTATACGCGACGTGGTTTCAAACAGTTTCAATTACACTTGCTTTTTTATTTCTGCCACCTGCGGTTTCCAACGAAATTTTCCGGTTCGCGTATAAACGAATTTCGAAGCGGTAGAGAAGAATGGACGATTATTGTGCTTGAAATCTTTCGATTAACCATGGATAAGACTGTATTATGCATATAAATCGAGAATTCGTTCGTATAAATACGATTCGCAAAAGCATATCGAAAATTTCAGATAAAGAGTCTTTTCTCTTTTTTCTAATTTTCTTAAAAAACGCAATTTATAGGATAAAACATATTTTTACTTCCTTTTACACATGTATCTAGTAAACTACCAATAGCTCTTAACGTTTGATAAAATTTAACAACAAAAAAACACAAAATTTTCAATAAAAAACTTAATTAAAGACCAGATTAACTCGTATTAAAATGCGAAAAACTTTGAACCGCGATATCTCGGAAGATACGAATCTCTGGTTAACGAAACACAGATCATCGGAAGCTGCGGACCTTCCTCTTGAAAATCGGTTCATGAATCGTCTCGATCGGACTTCCGGTTCCGGAGATACGATCGTGTAAAGAGAGGGGTAATTTTTAATCGGTTACTATCTCTGTCCTTGTCGGAAGGACTCGGACCTCTCGCTCGCTCCCAGACACACTGACCTACCTCAATGAGCTGTCACGTGACCGTCTAGACAGCTGCCAGACGGTTTTTACTATTACTATTAGTGCGTAAACAATTCCTGGAAACCACGTGGTCGCGTTCATTCATAAATCCGCCCACCTGGGGCGTCAATGGGAAAAACTTTGAGCGCTTATATCTCGCGAACGGATTGAGATATCGAGATGAAACAAAAACTGATATTTTTTGTATAATTTTCTCTATCTACTGAGGGGGTTTTGGTAATACAAATATTTTTGTATCTATTAGAGACGTGTTATAACTCGGTTGATTGTGAATTTAATTTGTGGAAGATGATGCGAGGTGTTAGAGTGTTTTGTATAGTTTTTAATCTCGTGATGGGTTTTGGTGTAATTGTTGTAGAATGAGAGTTATTTGCATTCAAAGTTCCATTCTTTGCAGATTTCGAAAGTTTTTTTTTGCTTTCGTAGTTTTATTGCTGGTGTAAATGCATTTTGCATCAGTATTAGTGGTAGTTCGAGTGATTTCACGCGAAGCATAGAAAATATACGTATATTTGTGTTTTATCCTGCGTAAATTATCCGCGAGACGTTTCTCGCAGGATCGACACGTAACACAATCTCAGGTAATGCGACCAGCGTCGTCTACGTGACTCTTATCATTCCACGATTCTATCCAGCGCGTATCGACTATCACGGAAGAGCCAGGCGACGTTTTCCAAGCTTTATGACACCGCGCACTTCAATTTTACTGCGACCTTCCAATAGGGGCGAGATTACCCAGTCAAATTGCGACCCTCGTTTACGAGTCGCTTTCGCGCGTCGTTGTTTTACTGTTTCGCCTATTGCAAAAGTCCCGTCCGTTGTCCGTGGCGGAATTTTTTTACGCGATGGACAGCCAGGAAACGGATCGTCCCTAACGACCAACGGAGCCCTCTCTCCCTTACGACAATCACTTCCGTCGCGACTGCAAATCCTGAATCGACTTTATCCAACGGAATGGATCTTCAGAAATAGTTTCAACTATTCTCGTAGACGATTTGGATACGTTCGAAGGCGCCTTCGACGCTCAGCTTTCTTCTCGCGTGATTATTCGCTTTTCGTAGTGAATAGCTCGCATGAAGAATTTAATATGCAACAATTAAGCGAATTAAAATGTGATTGACGAGAAGACGAAGGAAAAATGGCGCTGGTCATGTCTTACAGCTTTCTTATTCTAATGAAACGTATACGTTAAAAGTTGCGACAGTTTTTGGGAGTTTACGCGCGACCCCTTCGTAAAATCGCCAGTAAAACTAGGGCTCCCCGTTACAGCGTGGAATTTTTTTAAACCCTCGCAAACTCGCTCGAACTTGGGAAATAAAATTCTGCTAGAACGCTGACGAGCCTCGATCCCCCATTTTTAAGTGTAATTCGATTGCAGGATGCGAAAGCGAAGACGTGGACGATCCCTCTGTAAAAATTGCGAACGATCCTTTAATTTCGCGTCCCACTTAGACGCAGTCGCTCATAATTTTAATATTCTCTGGCTCGAATGAACTCGCGGGACGCGCTCGAGGGCTAATATCACTGTCAACCGGAAATTCCACGCTCGAGGAGCGTATTTACAGTTTTCAAGTGCACGATCGCGGCAACAACACTGGAAAACATCGCGAGAACCCTTTAAAACCTGCGTGCAGTCGAAATTCATGACTTTGAAAAAAACCAATCGGTTCCCAGACGAACCTGTCCGACAAATACAATCGAAACAACAAAGTCGATACGTTTTTATTTGTATCTGTAAGAGAACGCACAGCCAGCGATGCACTGCTGTTCCTGCGTTCGATATAAATTATTTAACAGCGGCTGTGTTCTCTATTGGCCCTACGACGGTGATAAAAATTGAAGCAACTAAAGTAGAATCCAATGGCGAACGTTTTCGAGCCTGTCTATCTCGAGTTATTAACCCTCTGTCTCTCTTATCCACCTTTTTCATTTCAATTGTTCCGTTTTTCTCTCTCCCCAGCCTTTCTACCTCGTCATATACTTACGATAAAATATAGAAACTGCTTCTCCTGACGGCGAAGAGCCGTTCTCTCCGTCCCATGAAAGCAGCAGTGCAACAATACCCTATTTATTACACGAATGTCCCTGGTGATCCTCGAAATTACGACAGAGGAATTTTGTCGCCATCCCTGATAGGTACGAAAACCGTGCGGGCCATAACGTTTTACGTACACCCGTGTTGAATAAACGTTCGAGGGCAGCAACTAAATAATGCTTCTCTGAAAGTAATTCCTGGTTCATTCTGCTGCACGCCGTTCCAACTATTTTTTACAGCGAACGATAACGCTCTATGAAAATTATTCGAAAGATATAAAAGTATATTTAACTTCGTCGCTATAGAATAATATTTCAGAGTCGAAATTTGAGCGGTGAGGGTAGCTGAAAAAATTCACTGAACACCGTCAAAGTGGTGGACGAGTTGAATCTATTTATCGTTGACTCTGAAGGGATTTGTAGATTTTTCGAAAGATATAAAAATAGATTTTAATTCGTCGCTATAGAATAATATTTCAGAGTCGAAATTTGGACGCTGAGGGTTGCTGAGGAATTTCACTGAACACTGTCAAAATTGGTGGACGCGTTGAATTTATTTATTGCTGGTTCTGAAGGGATTTGTAAATTTTTCCTATCACGAAAAGGGAGAGGGTGGCTTACCTTAACAGCGGCGTGTTCGATGACATCAGCCGCAATAAACGTTAAGGCAGGGTCACCGGGTATTAAGGCTGCAGCGAATATCTTAAAGCGGGAGATGAAACTTGGTACGGTTCATTTAAAGTAAGCGCGGAGGTTAAAGAGGGATTTCACGGTCGAGGGAGAAGTGAATTAGTTGCAACGCTAAGCCAATTTGATGCATGCCAACGGACGCGTACGATGGGAGGAAGGAATCGTTCCAATTTCAATTCGAGGCGATGGTTTATACGTGGAAACGTTTACGCGAAAGAAGAAGAGAAAGAAAGAAAAAATGAAAAAGCTCGCGGTAGAACGAAACGTTTCTGCGAGACGTCCGCCCCAATTTGAATAAAATTAAAGAAAGTCTCGCTTGGAAACGATAGAATTAAGAATTTAGGGTATAATTGGGGAACCAATTAGCCGTAATTACGTTACATAGCCGCTGGTGGCGGTACGGTTGGAAAAAATGCATCAAAGTAAACGTGGAGACTGAAACACGTAAGCTTCAGACACGTTTCTCGTGGTGTGGGGTATAAAACATAAATCATTTACGTCCACCCTCTTAAAACGTTTAGACAGAGAGAAGTTCCACAGACTTCACTAATAACTTAAAGTTTGAAAAAGTGTATCAGTGAAATTCAGCTGCAACTTTCCTCCGGTTTAAATTGAAGAAGTTTACAATAAAGTTTCGCGGGGGCTTTCATCAGAAGTGTTACAGCTTTAAAAACTTATTATACGCCGTTGACAAATCCTTAAAAGGGCGAGACGAGGCGGGGCGAGGCTTGAGTGTACGAAAAATCGCGTGACCCTGGCGATTACAAATTCAAATCGATTCTTCGACGACCAATAATCATACATAAAAAAAAAAGAAATGGTGCCTCATAAATAAAAAGAGTATCGCGAAGGAAAGCTAACTCATTAAAAGGGCGAGACGAGGCTTGAGTATACGAAAAACCGCGTAACTCTGGCGATTACAAATTCAAATCGATTCTTTGACGACGAATGATCGCACGTAAAAAAAAAGGGTGCCTCAAAAATAAAAAGAGCATCGCGAAGGAAACCTAACTCATTAAAAGGGCGAGACGAAGCTTGAGTGCACGAAAAACCGCGTAACTCTAGCGATTACAAATTCAAATCGATTCTTCGACGCGTAAAAAAAAACAGAAAGGGTGTCTCGTAAATAAAAAGAGCATCGCGAAGGAAACGTGAGGCGGGAAACATCGTCGAGCGAAAGTGAAGCAACCGCCTAGCAGCGAATAAATATGAAGAAACGCGGCGTGAAACAGAGAGTGGAAGGAAGGAAGGAAATGAAATACGGCCGCTGCCAACTGCGCGATGAACCGTGCGAGGATTCGCCCGTTGGAAGACCGAATTTACTGTGGCATACGTGAAAAGTGGTTCCAAGAGAGACACGGCCCGTTACCATAATCGTGAATCATTCACGTGTAATCCATACGGGTGGGTCAGCGTCGCTTTTAATATTTTACGAAACGGGCGTAGCCGCGAGAATTTATAAGTCGACGTTTGTTGCGCGTTTACACGATCGTCGTTAAAAGTTACACGAGAAAATGTAAAAAAAAAAAGAAAATATGTATACGAGTACATCGTTCGCTCGTCACAATTGTTCATCGCGTCAAACGAAAGGAATAAATCGCGTCAGTGACGTTTCAGCTAACGATATTTGATTTTCATAGATCCGCGATATTTTTTCTTCCTCTCTCTCTTCGTCTCTCATTCGTTACCCGCGCATTTCTAGATTTCTGTGTGGAGATTGAAACTAAAAAAAAAAAGGTGGCTACGAGCTGTTGACTTTGTATTGAAAATATTTCCTTTCTCCGCGGCAATATCAAGTTCAGCGCTTGTTTGTACCGTCGGAATCGATAAAAATTCAACTTTCAATCAAACTCGATTCACGCTGCGCGGGGCATTTTATTTGCCGCCGCGGGAAAATATGTACTACCAGCAAACATTTGAAATTCTCGACCTCGCAACTGCCTTCTCGCGGTTTCAGACCCCAAAAATACTGGCGTTCGTCAATGAACGCGATTTGTTAATCGAACAGCGATTAGAAATGACAGACAACAGCTTGTCGATCGACGAATGGAAGCCAGAGACGCTTCTTCATCCGCAAGTAGAATTTCGAGCATCGCAAGTAATGTTATCAGTGGCGTTAACTCTTTGAGAGACTCGATCTGCCAATAGTTCACTCGTGGTAATACGAAACTGATTATAACCCTCGAAATTACAACGTAGCTGCGATGTTACGCAACCCGTGCGAACGCGTACGCGCACGGAAAAGCAGAATTTACAATAATTGCACGCGTAATATTACCTGAATCGTTTTTGCCTGATACCTTCCGCAAATAACGATTTAATTCTGTCCAGCGTTCTTTGCCAGCGTTCTGCTGGTATTTATGCGGACATAACAATTATTCGCTCGCGTTGCTTCGAATAATGGAAGGGGTTGATACGTGGATCGTGTGTATGGACATTTTTCTGGTGCAAACTCGAGACAACGCTGGCTTTTTCTTTTTTTTTTTTTGTAATATAAGTGACACATTCTCTTCTATATTTCGTCGATCGAGCCATCTACACGTCCACTTGACGTTGTCTTTCGTAATAGCGAGGGGTTGGAGAGTATCAGATAGCTAATGGTAAATGACAGCTCGTCAAAGGTACGAGTGGACATGGAATTCTTCCTCTTCAGGGTGACTCCGTTAATATTAGGTTTCTGTGGCAGTGCAGTCGAAAGCAGAGATCGTGCTTCGATTCTAGAAAAAGAGTATCAGCGACTCTAACGATCGAAGGGTAGAAAAAACGCGGAAGAAAAGAATCTTCGACCCAAGTCCATAGAAATCTGTCGAAAATTGCGTTTAACGATACGTAGAAGCGATGAAGTCCGCGGTTTGATTTATGATGGAATACATCCGATTATCCCACGATTCCTTTTCAAAGTGTGCGTTTCATCCGTGTGCGTAGAGTTCGTAGCCGATCGTTCATCGCGGAACCGCGTGCGGCCGTGAAAGAGAATCGTGACAGTGATTGATCATTGTCTCGCGTTCCAATTGCAGCGCGTTTCGTTGTGCGTACGATTTAATTACCTCAACCCACGATCCCTGCAGCTGGTAACAGATGCCAGCGTGAAATCATAACAGAAACAGAGCCGCGATTCCCTGGGTTCTACTTTTATTCTTCGCCAACGAGATATTCCCTCCCCAGACGGTGACAAAACGAGAGAAAGGGGTGGGCAGAAATAAAAAAAAAAAAAAGGCCAGAATAAATCAAACGAGTTCGAACTGGCGGATGAAAGGTTTCCAAATAACGAAGAGTGGACACTTTAATTCTTCCATTACAATGACTGTCAATTCCGCGTGTGTGTACGCTCTCGCCTCGACGAATTTTCCATACCTACCCGCAGCACCCCTTCTGCGAACTGTTTCGTCGCACACGCGTGCGCCTCTGTTACATTTCGAATGTTTGTTCTCTACGATTGACACAATTTTCGCTTTTAATAAATATTGGACTTCTGTGTTTCACCGGGTCGCGGGTTTTTTCGCCTCTGGGAATATTTCATCCCCTAAATGGCCGTTCCCCCGTGACAAACAGCGATAATGAGTGGTGTACGAATTATTCTGGACATTTAGTGTCTCTGATTCTTTCTGACGTTCGCTAAAATTCGAATCGCAGTCTCTGGCGAGAAGGAAGCGAGTAATTCGTCGAAATTAGTCTCGAAACCCCCGCTCGATGAAATAAATCTGTCCGCGTCCGGTCGCGACGCGTTCTCCGCGTTAACACGCATGGCTTTTCGAGAGATTTCTCGAACAAAGAATCGCGCTGGGTAACAGAAACACGAGAATTTACTTAGCAGAGAGGCCCATATGCAGAATTCAGCGGATAAAAACACATCTGCGCGAGTTGGCGCTAGCAACAGACCGTGCTGCGCCAGCAACTTTCTTCTTTACGTACTTCTTTGACCGAGCAAACGTTGAAACGTTTTATTTTATTCTTCTCTGCTGGTCCTGATCCTCGCGCGGTGGGATTAATCTTCTCGACAATATTTTAATAAGATCGTTCGAGAATCACCAGGCGCGAAAGGGGGATGAAAAACGCGGGGCACCGTTGCTGGCGAGACAAATGCTCGCAGAGGCGAGCCAGAATATATCGCGGCCATTTAGCCGAACTGACTACTGACTTGGCGCCACGCGAAGTGAAAAATACACGAAACAATATCCGGGAACAACGGTTATCAATATTTCACCGCGCTCGCGTAGACACATTTGGCACTGGAATTTGTTGCTGGAGGATCGTTCGAGCATGAACGTCGCTAGTGGCGGCAATTTAGCTTATTAAACTCTGGGTTCTTCAAACTCTGGTGTTTTCAGCCGCTCTCGCGTGCGAGCCACGTTCAGGAAAATTTGTAAAGGGCCCCAGCAATCGTCCTTGGCGCGATCGAGGATTATCGCTGGCACGATCTCGAAAATCGTGGACTCTGAATCTGATCCCGTGCGTATCCCTGCTCTATCTCGATCCATTCCCCTGATCTTCACTTATCTATCTCCAACTCCGCTCTGGACTCTCTCTCTCTCTCGATCCGTTCTCTCAATCTTCGCTTATCTACCGGTTAACCTTCGCCTGGGACGATTCGAACCTCGCCTTTTAATTCAGGCTATCTCTCTCGCGACCTGGCACGTTTTATCGAGCAACGCGTGACGCTTCCATGGCGATGGCTGGTCATCTGTTTGTGGCTCTACTTGTCGATATGACGACTTCTCGAATGGGGCCTTAAAGCACTCGCGTTCGAGGGCTTAAAATTGCTTCAAGGATCCTCGAGGGTGAAATATTTGGTGTCGAATTTGGGGCAATTCTGTTGAGGGAGGCTGTCGAGGTTGATGAAAGCATTTCTGGTAATTATGTTCCTTTCTTGATGAAGTATATTAGTTTTGTATTATTTATCTCGTCAGATGTAATCTCGATGCAGCGATTTGGTTCCTAGTTCGCTGCTGCCTCGCTCAGTCAGCGGGATATATTAATTTCCAGTTGATCTTAAGGCTGCAGCTGCATTAAACCGTAATTCAGTTTCGCAGCGGGGCAAGTTTGCCCCGGACAGCGAAGTTGGAAATTCAATATCAACAAAAACTAACTGAACGACGCTGATAAACATCGCCAGCCGAGTACCGTCGTTTTATTCAACCTCTTCCTGATATCGAGTTCTCAATTCGACGTCGCTCGAGGAACATCCTCGACGAACTATGTATCCCCAGTAATTATCGAATTCGAGATCGTACAGACTCGTCTCGAGGCGAAACGAACGTTCATTTTTCTACTCTGGTCGCGTCTGCGCGTCTCAACATCAATATCCTAACCGCAATTCACGAGTTGGACGAAACTGTGCGCGTATCAGCCCCTTAAACAATCGTATTTCAGCCGAATTTTACGGTAACTCATGGCAGAGATAGATACGCGAGCGTGGCCATAGGCAAAGGGTGGAAACACGTGTACGCTCTTGCGCATAAATCACCGTGTTATCGCTCTGCGAATAGATTAACAAGACTTTAATATAATGCCGTTAACAGGTACCTTTATAACGCGCGAGCAATAACAATGATAATAACTACCGCGTCAACGATAACAGGCATGGTAATAGTAATTATATGCGGAGGAACGGTGGACGTAACAATTATCCGCGTTTCTAACTGCCGCCAGGACTGCTTTCGCGGAAGGTGACCGTATGCGCGCGATTACGCTCGCGAGCAGAAACGTATGGGCCAAGTTGAGCTTCCTTTTTCGAAGCAACGATTGTACGAAAAAAAAAAAGAATTCAGAAACATTTGTTACTCGAACGAGAACGCGCATCGAACGATAGTTAAACGCGATACGAGTAACTAATGACTCGCTCGATGATGCGAAACGAGATGTAAATGAACCTCGAGGGTAATAAATTGGACTTTCGATCACTGTCAGGGACGTCGAGCTTTTTCAACGCGAGTATCGACGGCTGCACGCCGATTACGTTTATTGCCAGCTTATTAACCCCGTTGAATTATTTAGAAACTGTTGCTGGTCTCGATTTTCCTTGAAACCTCGCGTCCCTGGGAATGTTTCTCGACTGCCATTCGACGAGCATCCCTCGACGAAGGGATGTAACGCAATAAAAAAGATCGAGGCAATTGCACGCGTATATAGCTCCCGTTTCCCGGTTTTTCCGCGAGAGTTCATCTGGAGGAAACCCTTCATATTTAAGCTCGACGAAGCGTGCTAATAGAAATTCCGTGTGACGTGTTCCCTCGATCGTAATAGAAAAACTGAATCCGTCGATTTGACGCCATCGCTACTATTTCAAACAAAGACGTCTACCCAGCAGCCCTCTCGATACGTCGTTCTCGTGAAATCCGCTCGATCCCCGTCCGTTTCGAATTTAGTACGCAATCGATGAATACCTTCGCGATACCGTCGCTCGACGAAAAGGCACGTGTCGCGTTCGTAAAACTCGAATGGAATCTTATTCTTATCAGATCAAATTCGAGCCAAGCTTCGAACGAAAAAAAGAACGTTGAAAAGCTCGATTAATTTAATTGCTTTGACTTTGGCGAGCTGATTATCCTCTTCTTTGAACATCTTTACCAAATCTCCGTGGCGAGTGTTATTAAATAGACGCGACAGAAAATTTCGAAGCAAACCACGAGATCGATACGTTAGCTTTGACGCTTAAAGATAGAACCTTCCGTATCGCGTTTATAGCCCTCCTTAAAAGCACTCGATACACATTTATCGACTCTGGGAACGGAAGGGCGTTCGAGGACTCCTCTTCCTGTTTATTCCATCGCGAATTCCCGTTGAAACGTGAAATTCGTCTCGTCGTTCGTCACGTTTCTGCTAATGTCTGTTGCGCGTGAATTTTTCAGCGCCCAAAATTTCACGCGATTCGCCAGTTCTTGTTTTTCCAGCGAGCGTTGTTCTTGGTTCGCGGAACGTTCTTGCGGATATTTGAACCAGAAGGGGAAACGGGGTCAACCGGTGTGTCAAGTGAATAATAAAAGAAGGATCGGAAATGGGTTAGCGACATAAATTCTGTATATTTTACGCGTGCGTTTCCTCTCCCTCGTGTAATACACCAGCGAGTATCGCATCGAAGATAACCAATTCGAGCAATTAACCGTTAAATGTAAAAATCTGCTGCGTTCCACGCGTTCTTTTTTTCTTTTATTCCCGCTTATCTTCGAATTTATATGAATTACTGGTAACCAAATTATTTGTCAGACGGGTGTAGTTAAAAACTATAGAAATATGTGCGTTTTTAGGTTGAAAAAAGCTGTAATTAACGGAATTTTTCGAAGACTTATAAATGAATAAAAATGTGACGTGTCATCTGTTAAAAATATTATTTGTAATTCCATCTCGCGGTAAATTAAGACGAATGAAAGTAACTTTGATAACGAGGGTAATTAGCAGCGAAATGACGCAGCAGCGATGTGTCGCGCGTTCGCCCACAAAAGTGTGTAACGAATTTTTTCTGGAAAAAAAAACTTTGGCTCAATTATTCGACTTAATTCGCGGGGATTGACGAATGCGTTTAATTAATGGAATTTCAGGTCGATTGTTTCGAGATACAAAGCCTGTACAGTCTCAGCTGAGCGCAGTGGCAGCGAAATTAATAAGAATCGTCGCTCGTTTCGCGACGGAAGTGCTCGAACGAACGAACAAAACGATTAAGTCGAAGCTCTCGGATTACGAAAGCTGTCGATATCGTATTAGAATTCCCGCGGCACTGACGGATTGGATTTCTCGAGTATCATCGACAGTCGACCCGTGGTGTTTTCCTGTTTCACTCTCGATGGCGTATCCCCCTTTCTCGTTCATTTTCCCGGCAGTTCCTCGCGCGCGTTTTCGCCCACTTCTATTAGAACGCACCCTCGCCCGCCCCCTCGCCACGATCCGTTCGAGTTTCCCACTTGGAAACTTCTTTATACGTTTTCTTGCCTCAAAGTTCCGTGACTGTGCCGATCTCGTTCTGGTGTACCGTAACTCGCAACCGTTACGACGTTCGTTCCCTCACTCGATGTCATTCCCTGTCATTCGGCTCCTCCGTCGTTCTGACAGCCGACTCAAGTGTTCCCCTTAATCTTTCACGCGTAACGGATGTCGGTCGTCTCTTGGAAACCCCGCCGTTTGCTTCTCCACTTGACACCCTTCCTCTCTCGCTGCCATCGCTCGTGATTGTTTCGAGTCCGTTTCCAGTCTGCCACGCGATCATTTTTATCCAGAAAAACGTCTCGTCTCGCTCGAAATTTGTTAACGTTCAATGAAGGGAGCAGAGTTGACGCAACAGGTTCGACGAAATCGTCACCTGGCGATTATGCGTTTGAGAGGCACAGGTTTCAAGGAAGTCGTAGATGTTTAAGGGAAGATACGAGGCTGAACGTGATTGTTGGTAGCATTTTTTCGCCTGCTTGTTATTATTGTAATTACTGTTCTTTTGGGACGCGGCTGGGTGGAACGTGAGAACGCAGACTAAAGGGGAGGGTCGTGAAGTTTATTAGGAAAGAAATGAAACTTTCCGGCTGTAGCTTTAATGCTCTCCTCCAACGTTTATACCGCATAATTCTGCCTAAAGGAGTTAAGGTTCGTACGCAGTTGCAGCCAGCGTGCATTTCTTCTCGACGAGATGCTTTTTCGCTGTCGTACCCTCTCGAAAATATAATTCAACGCTCAGCGAAGCAATTACTGCGTTCGATCGTTTGGAGAAAACTGCTGAAAACTGAATACGAGCGAGCTGTTCATCGACAGTCGTGGACGTAATTTCAGCGATTGCACTGGGCGAACAGAACAATAGCGTTTTAGTAGAGCGTAACACTTTTATCGTCTTATTATGAAGTTTCAGCGCGTGACTGCGCTGTTCGTTGCTGCAGGAAGGGCCAGCACGCGAGAGGGACGACATTTTCCGGGCATCGTCGACGGAAGTTCCTCGTCGCTGGCCACGGGAAATTCTGGCCTGCGTCGCGATTCATAAACCTCCTCCTGCCCTCGCATCGCGATATTTATCGCGTTACGAGCGGCTGTTCTTATCGCAGATCACCATTTTGATTCCACAGACGCTCTGGAATATTCTAAACGCTTCGAACGAAGTGTCACTGTCTATTAAAACGATCTATGGATCCAGTAGACGTTTTCTGTGAGTTCCATGGACGTGGCAGAATTAGAAGAGGCCACTGTAGAATTTGTTTCTCAGCGAAACGACGCAGGTAAGAATTTTTATTGCGTCCTGGGGATCGATTAGAATATCACTAGCTCGCGTTATTTATTAACAGCGCACGGTTGCATATTTTATGTCCAGCGGAATTTCATATGACTGCTAGCGAGAACCCCCCCGCTGGCCGATATTTCATTCAAATTATTCCCAGGATGCGCGATCCGCTTTATATTTACCCGAAATGTATGCTCGTGCATCGCTGTTACACGCGAAGCGTTTATGGAGACAGGTTGAAATGGAAGAGGTTAGGGTGGAGCCTGGTTTTAATCGTATATGTGCTTGTCGAACGCTTTCTTCTCTTTTGCACGCGATATTTAATCAAATGGTAGAGCAAACAAGCTTTAAATTATATAAATATACTCTGGAGATAGTATAGAAATTTCTAGAAGCACGTTGAACATCAAATTAATTGGTATATATCGGATTTAAAGGGACTAAGTGCAAAAATCAGTAGTAAAAGTCAACCATACGTCAGACTCACTGTAAAATCAGACTTTGGCTACAAATATCTCCATAAATACTCATTAGTGAATTATAAAAATCATAAATTAGTACATATTTGTTCAATTCTTCTAAGTACAGGTTGCGATATAGGGTGGCTATTATAAAATGATCGACGAACGCAAGCGAAAGCTCGCCAGCTCGTCGCGCCAACGAAACGAACGGATCCTTTTTTCCATCGAACCACCTCGTGCAATATTCACGGTTGTTTATGGGCTCGAAAAACAGCCGGTTGATTGAATCACGCTCCCCGTGGTCCCCGCGCGATTTAACCGGCCGTCGCGCTAATTAAATCGGTTTTATCGGTGCAGGATTCATTACAAATGAATCGCAGCGGCGATTCACGGTGGCTACAGACTCGAGCCAAAGCCGACCTGTCACACACGACCCTGGAGATACATCCATACAGCGTCCCTGTTTTAACCTGTTGCGAAGTTCGCGAACGACGACGCGTGATGCGCGCACCGCGGTACACGGGCCTGCTTAATGGATGTTTTCGATTAATTTCTAATTGACGATTCTGACGGGACGCTGTTTATCGGCGAAACGCCGGCTCACGCGATATCTGGGGGCTAACTTTCGCCAACAGAAACACACACGATCGTTCCAAGCGCTTCCTCTGTTAGCTCGTTGTTCCAGCGGCGCGCAACACGTTACACAACGCCTGGCCAGAGTTGCGGAAGGCCGGTCGATTCCAGTACACGCTCGCCAGTCGATGGATATGAAATTAGCAAGTTTGCTTGAAAAACAAAATTTCGAAAATGGTTTTTTACAGGTCTCCCGCGATATTATTGGTTATTTCATAGAAATAATTGAACAGAGAATTTTTTAAACGCATTCGTTCGTTTCTTCCTCCAGCTGAACTGGCTCGATTCGATGATTGGAAGCGAAACGAATGTTTGATTCAAAGATTTTAGAGAAATTAAAATTTTGAAAGCGGTTTTTTGCAAGTCTCCTGCGATATTATTGATTGTTTCATAGAATTAATTGAACAGAGAATTTTTTAAACGCGTTCACTCGTTTCTTTCTCCAGCTGAACTGACTCAATTCGATGACGAGACAGAACCTCGCAGAAAGAACGCGTTCAACGCGAACAGAAGAGGTGTGCCTGACAAATTATAAAATTTAACGATGGCTAACAGAAAAAGGGGTGTAAAAAGGTGTACAATTAGAATTATTAAGCGCGCACGGTGTCGCTCTCCTGTTTTCACCCCCAAACCTTTTCCTGTCCACCGTTTCGACCGCGTGCGGTACAATTTCGTGGGATAGCCTTGTCGCAACGCGAGAGAAAACCGTCTGCTCCCTTTCCGGGTACCACACTCGCCAATTTTCGCTGGTTTAGTAGAAAAGTAGAACCGCGATCGTATTAAAAAGGTGCACTCAACGCGAATACCACTGACAGTTAATAAAATATGTGCACAGTATCCAAGCAATAGCAAAGTTAGTTAAAAAAACTGGCATTAAAATGAATGTATTGCTCGATGCTTGTTGCAGATGCTCGTGGAAAATATCGCGAGAGCGTATCGTGGTCTCATGATTGCGTTCACCTAAAGTCGCTTAGCTCTGAATTAGAATTGTTGGCTCAAAACAGCGCCTCGATTCGAACCGGTAACTACGGTCATTAAACAACTGCGTTTTAACTGAAAGTAATTTAACTTATTCTTATCCACTCTGAGAACTTCAATCGATATAAAAACCAGTGCTGTGCTGGGAAGTTGCGTCGAGACGAACGCTTGGAATATCAAGATTAAAAGCGTGGCTATCGTGGAACGAAAATCAGACGTATTCGAACGAAAACGCGGTTCCACGTGTTCAGAAGGCGATCGCGCGAGATAATGGAAAGATTTTCTGGAAAATCGACTGATATCGAAAATAACAACGCGAGCCTCAATGGCGGATAACAAGATGTCTCGTTATTATTATTAGAACAATGCGAACTTGCAGCATTCCCAGCGAATATCTGGTTGCACGTTCGATACGTTTTAACGAGAAGACAGCTCGCGTTTTTGCAGATTATTTTCAAACAACCAACCTTCGTCCACGAAACGATACTCGAAATCTGACGCCACAGTGTTCGCTGCTGGAATTAATATAAACAATTGTACAGAATCGATACGCGATTCGTATTGTCGGCGCGAATAATCGCTCGATGCGGAGTAATTGTACATTTGACGAAGGTAGGATATGGAAGACGTTGATTGGAACGCGTGCGATTGTGCTGCCACGTCTCTTTACCCACGGACTTGAACGCGATGGCAATTCAACGTTACCGCGTTGGAACATGCAGTATTTGCATTTGACAGCGAGCCTGAAGCAGGCTACGAGATGTGTGCAAGCTTAATCTAGGCTCGACTAAGAGGATTACCATGAAAATGTTTCGATCGCGACTTTTGTCAGCGGCTCTGGATCGTCGAGATTAATTCGCGAATTAACCATCGCGAACGAGCCCGTGGAATTCGTTAATCGTTACCCATAATTATGCGTGATGTTGTTTTAATCACGGCTCGATATTTACTTGATCGATCGCCTAGACGATATCGACAGTATCGCTGGCCCAGAAATTATCTACGGTGTCGCGCGTTTAATTGCGCGAGAAGTTAAACGGGCCATATTTCGAATACTTTGATTTAGTCTCGACTTAATTAAATCTGACTCGAAAGTATCCAATACGAACCAGAATCAGCTAATCTGGAATTATCGAATTACGAATCTTCGAATTTTAATAAAGGAACAAAGCGTTACGTACGAGCACTTGAACGAAATGACATTGTATCTTACACGAGAATTGTATTCGACGGAAATGGATTTCGTTCGTTTTCGTATCAGTTATTTTAAGACCAACCTCGTCCAGTTTTCAGTCGATACGAGGGGCTCGTTCGATCGGAAGAATTTTTAAGAAATCCCAACTATTAAACGCAGAAACGTTCGCAGCGAAGCGTGCAATGGCAAATTGACCTGACCTTTTCGAAGCTTCGCTGACGTACATTTTTCCGTTGAACTGGATCGTCAGAGGCCCCGAAAAACGTCTCTTCGATGGCCCAGCAAAGTGTATCTGGCTCTTTGAACCAATTAGCCGGCTATGCTCGTCGAGATTAATCGAAATGGAAATCCGCGAGGATCGCAGTGAGCGTACGTTTGTACGAATTAGATCGCGAATTGATAATACACCAGCCTCGACTTGAATTTGTGAAACAGCCGATCGCTGAATCTGACCGATGCACCTTCTCTCGTTTCGTATGCACGCTTTTCCTGTACCCGCAAACGGGTTGGTAGCACGCGAGGAATAACTCTGCGAATAATTTCGTTGTCATCCATTTAAATGGTACCTCGAACGGCCATTATAAAGCGCCACGAGGAAGGCAAGACGAGGCTTTCTCGCTCAAACACTTGCTATTCGAACAGTCATTCGTTTCGACTCTGTTAATAAATAAAGTACGAAGTATTCGAGGCAGAGATTCTTTCGAATTGTTCGCAGAACTCGAATTTAGATGAGCAATCGGTTGCGTTCGTTTCTCGTCTCGTTTAATGAACGCGTTATCAAGAAATTGCACGTCAACATGTGTCTCGCGAGAAACATGGCCCAGGCAGAGGTCCAGAGTGTTTTCAAAGGGATCGTTGAAACAATATTTCACGCAAATACACTGTCTGCGTTATCGCGACAATTGCTTCTCAAATATGGCCGTGTTTTTGCGACATCCCTTGTAATTACCGCCTCCTTTTATTTTCGTTCGTCACGTGCTATTCGTGACAGCTGGGATAACAAACGTTTTCGTAACACCATTTATGTAGTTACTTGGGAAGATGGTTGAAAAAGTGGAAAATATTATTTTAAAATCGTAATCTTTAATAAAAAGGAAGACGATGAATCGACTGGGGAGTAACTATAATATTACACGCGAGAGAGGAAGCGAAAGGTTTCGTTCGAATCAGGAAATCGTATAGCACAGTTCTCGACAGTTTCTTTTTCGATAACTTGCTTCGTGTTATTTATAGTTGGCGAGAGAGTGGAGCATTTCTAACCCCAAGTGTGATCTCCAGTTAAATCCGAGCGAAACAGAGGATTTAGAGTTAATTTAACTTTTGCTGAGACTCTTCGAGAGAAGTCTAACGCGTTTATGAGTCCGACGAATCGAGTCGTTCGATCTGCCACTCTTATTTTCTATTTATTTTTATCGCACAATGAAAATTAATGCACTTAAATGAATTTTTCTTGTACTCACTTTCGCCTGCATTTTCTCTCTCGACAATGACGGTTTCCATAAATATGAGAAGGGGCAGAAGGAAGAGGAAAAAATGGAATAAAAACCCACACGCGAGAACGAGAGTATCCCTCTTTGTTACAAAGACCCGAGGAAAACCACGGAAACTTCAAAGATCGTTTTCCTTCCTTTGTACCCGCCCACGCTAATTATAATATTCGTTTAACACGCAGAAGGAGATTCAACGTTAGGGATATCGCGTGTTGCGCACTCTCGAATTCTTTCATGCGTCGTGGTCATCGTTTCCTCGCGGTAGAAGCGAGAAAAAAGAAACGAGAATAAAATCGTTTGAGCCCCTTTAAAAATATTAAACACACGGAGCACAAGAAACGACATAATCCTGCAATCTCTTAGCCTCTTAACTCTTTGAGGCGCAGGTGGTGTTAAAAGTGTGTTCCAGCCTTTTAATTTAATTTCCGTTTTATTTCTTTGACAACGAAAAGAAAGCGACTTTTTGATGAATCGAACGTTTCTCTGGGGTTTATTTTCGAAAATCCTGCGCCACGAACAGTTGACTGAATGCCCCTATCGAGCTAATATTTAAGAACTTTTCCACTGCTCTCGCAGACCGATTCCGTCGACCCTGGGAAATAAGCGTTTGCGACCGGAAGTCACTTCGGAACTGGAAGCCATGATGAAACTTTTTCAGGTCCTAGAACAAACTACCGCCCGACGGAAGCGAGTGCGCCAAGCGAGTCCCGCGCAGCCCAACTTCCCAGCGCGATTAATGAATACAATAATTATATTTATGCAATAATGGCGATCGATTTTCTTGGTTGTTTACGCAATGCGGGCGCTGGCTCGCCTCGCTAAGCGATTAAACGCGAACTTTCGCGGAACTTGAGAGTGGAACTACGACAGGACTGCCTCTCGCGAAACCATCGACAATTCATAACAATTTAAGCCCTTTATCGAGCGAGCTTTCAAACTTTTCATCCCATTCTTGCGAGACGTACGATAAATCGCCTCGCTGTTTATCATCCCGTCTGACAAAATTCACGCGAACGCGAATAACAGCTCCGATAGGAATTTGTTTGAACGACCTCGATACATTTTTGATTAGATCGTCGTTCAATCGAGATCTGGAAACAATTAAGAGAGCGAGAGAGGCTCTGGCGGGAATTCCTCTGGATCGATTGTTAGCAGCAAACCGTCGAGCAACTTTCAACAGCTATAACCGCTCTCAAACTCGTTTAACGGGTAAAACAATTAAGTTTCAGCGAATCGAGAAATATCCCATTGTCCAGCGGGATAGCGTCGGATAATTATTGTACGAAACTTAGATGACCTAATCGCCCAATCGCGGACAATCGCGGATGAAAAGGTGCGCGCTGTCGCTGGGCGACTGCTCGAATTAAAATGCGATCAGTCCTCGAGGAAGCTGCGAAACGAGAATTCCTTTTTTCTCGTCGCGTTGTAACGTTCAATTAGCGGCGTGTTCTCATAGTCGCGCGATTAAGAAACGGCAACGTGTTATATATCGCCTTGCCATAAATTTCGCGGTGAGTAACGAGAGAGAAATTCCATTACAAGCTCCTTATCGAGATGTGGCTCCACGCGAACAATAAAACCAGACGAGCTCGTAAAAATTTACGACGCATCGGAGTGAAATATCAGGAAGTAGCGATGAAAGAGGGCCACGTAACTGCAGACAATATTAATAATGTATACAATGCTTGAAAAAAGAGCGTCAGTCGTAAACGAAGGAGCAAGTAATCGTTCTCGTCGACAAGAAAACGTGTTTACCCTGTTTCGAGCGAACGCTGTTCGCCAATGACTTCAACACGAGCGTATGTGCGCGACGAAAATCTCGAAAACGCGTGCCGATGATTGCGTTCCCCGATAACGACGTTAAATCGCGTTTGCAGCCGCCGCGTCGCTATCCAAATAACTTTAAACAGTAATGATCCGAGCCATTGGTATTGAAATTGAACATAGATATCTCGTAAGCCTCGTCGATGGAAGTTTCACGCTGTTTACCAGCGAAACCTAATTTCACTCGACTGTTCGCGTGGCGAGACAATCTGCGTGGAGATAGCCTGCGTTTCGAGAGCAGGCTGCGATCGTGTGTTACAACTTATTCACGCGCCGTTCGCTCGGATCCACGATAATCGACACCGTTATCCATACCCCCATTTTTATATTATCGTATCTATTCATAGCTACTGCGAATATTTAATCTCAGATTTCAGAATTATACATATAAAGTATACTCGTCGCTGATAATGGTAACAGAGTGATCAGAAATTTAATTAGAACAGTCACGACTGATAGAAATAAAACGAACCACTGTTAGATTACGAATTCGTCCAAGAGAAAGATTTCTTCGACTATTTTTCTGAAAGTAACGCTTAAAATTGTCTCTTCGAAATCAACAGGAAGCAGTACTCTTACACCGCTCATTTTTGTAAGCTGTGTAATCGCTCAACCCGTCCGCGATGTATAAAAAAAAAAAAAGGAGGAAGTACGAACCCAGCGATCGCGGTGACAGATACAAACCGTGCGAACGGATATGCCATCGAGCGTGCGAAACGCGCTGCGAATCCCGTTTCTCTTTGCATAGGCGAACGATTTTTTATTTCCACTGCGCGACGCGACATCGAGAAGCATCCTCGCGTGAATTTGCGAGCACGAGAATTCCCGTCGTCATCGTTGGCAGCGACGGAACTGGTTCGATTTTTGGGCACGCGGTGGACGCGCACGTGCACGACTCTCTCGATCGAGCGTTCCATCGCGTGCAGAGAACCCGCTCACTTCGAACAGCGCGTATTCACGCTTCGAAACCGTGGTTTGCCGCCACCGGATGTCGAGTCTCGAGGAGCGTGCACCGCGTGACGCTCGCAGAGGGCGAATAGAAAACGCACTCACCGGAGTTGGTGATGTTATCGGTCCAAACACTTGCTGCGAGCGTCGATAGGAGGAAAACCGTGGTGAGGAGCCGCGAACGGTCCCTGATGGTCCCCAAAGCACGATTCACACGTTCACTGATCATCACGATACCAGATAGACGAGAAGATACGCGACCGGCATCCCGACTGAGGGATCGCGCGTTTCTCCTTCCCCTCACTCTGCCGGCTGCTGTCACACTGCACAGTGCTCTCCCCACCACGAGAGATTTCCCGCCACGAGCATGCGCTTTCTAACTCCTGAGCTTCCCTACCACCCCTCGACGCCACCCCGGCACCCTTAATACGACTCACTTATCTCTTATCAATAGATGACGATTAATTATCGTTGTACTTCTAACCGAGTCGGCTGCGACTTGCTTGTTAACCGATTCGAGCACCTGTGGAACGTTCTTTGAGCCACCCTCTCGCGATCTTTGTCACCAGCGCACCGAAATATCGAGCTACCCGGTAGAGAGACGCGATGTCTGTGATTATGGGACGAGAGGAATCGCGTTTCGCGATTTTGGGAATTATTCGTGCTATTGTAGGATGATTTGGAAATATTCTGGAAAATACTGGCGGTTAGTGGATATTTATTTTGTGTTATTGAATGTATCAGGTTGGTAGATGGTCGAATATTGGAGATGAATTAGGCTGAAATGTCAATTTGGCTAAAATTATGGGTTAGACCACTATTGTGCCGATAGCCTCAATTGTGCGGCATAATTTTGCTCCCCATCACGGCGAGCAAAGCGTTCGCGTGAATACAAACCGCGCTTGAAATAGTAATAAATGTAGCCGCGTGTCATAAATGGTAATTACAAGTTTTAAACTTGTCGTCATTCTTGGCCCCTCGCTCTGTTACAATCGCCTCGTTCAAAGTGTCTCACCCCCTGAGTCTCTGAGTTCGAAGGGGTAGGTAAATAACTCGAGAGAGCATTTCGCGATTGCAATTGGTAGTTCCTCATTGACACAGCTTAAATCTCGTCTGGAGATGCTCGCCGTTTCGCTGCTCTCTCCTGGATATTTGCTTAAAAACAGCGAGACGGACACGCAGATTAATATTCGATCGTTTCTTCGCGAACGTGGCGGATTTTATTCGAACGGCAGCCATGTTGGTCCCGCGCGAGGAAATATTTCGGACAACGCGCGGAATATTCATCGATCGAGGAGGAATGTCGATTATTCAATCAACCAGCACTACGGTACACTTAATGACTAAGATTAGGGATCGTCGAAGCTGCTTCTATTGTGATTACGATAGATCGTTAGGCGATATTAATCATCCCATCTGAACTGAATGGACCTATAAACGCGAGACGAGCAGGATTATATATATTGGACACCTGTATTAAATTTCGCGTACTCTATAAAATTCAGAAATGGTCACTGTCAATAATAATAATAATTACGCTTAATATTTATCACAATAGCAAATGTATAGAGAGACTGAAATTAATAATAGAGAAGCGTGAATATTATAAATGTTTAAACTGTTAACTAGCGTTCTACGATCTGGAATGTCGATTGCAACAATTACGTGTAAAATTTCTAATATTTTCATTACTATAATTGCTCACAGCTACAGCGTTAACTCCTCGAAAGCGTGAAATGGATACCTCCAGAAACACGTGTTACCTGAGGATACTGTTGAATCGTATTTATCGCGACAATTTATCAGCGGTTCTACTAGCTCGCGATACTTAAAACAACCATGGAGCTTGTGTAATCTATGTATCCACGCCTACGCGTGGCAAGATCACCGAGGGTGAACGATGGCCCACGGAGGTGCGGATTAGAAGATCGTGGCATATGGAAAAACGGCGAGGATAAGTTCTTACAGATGCCCACGGTGGAGGAGGCGTGTCTGAGAGACTCGAAGGCGCCAGAAGACACACTGCCATTGTAGCCTCCAACTTCTGACGACGCTCTGGCCCTCCTTTCTTCTTCTCTTTCGTTTCCTCGTCTCCCCAGGCCACCCCCCGCCGTCAACAGGAATCCTTTCTCTCTACTTTTCCGTACGTTTGCGCACCCCTAACTGCACGACTATCGCCTGCCAGTATCACGCTAGCCCTCGAGTCTTCGAGCACGAGCGAAAATTCACCCCCTCCTCCTTCTCTTCCTTTCGTCGATTCCGAAACCAATCGACCACGCTCGGCTACGACCCTCCATCCCCTTCAGCCGAAACCTTACCCCCAACCTTACCCCCAACCTTACCCACGAACGCTTTGCATTCTATCGCGAACCTTTCAATCTCTCCTCCTGCTCGCCTTTCTATCTCCTGTATCAGATTTGTCTCTATTTCGAATGGGTTTTAATAAAATGAAACGTTGTTAGAATCGTTCAGACAGAGATTCTTCGTTCTCAGAAGGATTCGTTCTCGCGAATAAAAGTCCTTCTGCATTAACGCGAGAAAATAGTTCAATTTTCTCTTCTCCATCTTTTCGACTTTGTTTTGAGATTTTTGTCTGAGAGAAAGGAGCCAGGAGACGAGATCATTTTACAGGATTATTTTGCCAGACTGTGCGTGCTTTTAATAAGGCGAAAGGTATATATAAGGGTGGACCGCGGGACTCTTAGTCATTCGCCATATTCCCCAGATATTACCCCCACCGATTTCCACCTATTCAAATCCCGTCGAAACTTTTTGAATGGAAAAACTTTTCGAAATGACAAAGAGGTCATTGGGGCGTCAAATTAATTTATTACAAAAAGGCGAGGCGTTTTCTGTTGGAAGGCGAAATTAAATTATAGCGCGCAGCGATGTAGTAACGAGAGTTTCCGCCACCTTTTTTTATTTCGATAATTCGTTGACACTGAACGCTGCGAGATACAGAACGACTCGCACGGAAGACGTGTCGTCGTATCGACGAAACGATCGATGCATCGAGTGTGGAAATAGTTACTGCGGATGGTGGTCGATACGTCGGACAATTGTTGGGGATGAAGTAGAGCCTAGCGCGGCGCGAGGCAGCGGAGCGCGTTTCAAGAAAAGAAGTATCTATTTCAGAGTCAAGTTTGCCCATCAAGTTACTATATAAACAAGACGATAAAAGGCTGTTCCGCTGGAATAGGCGATACGATCATTCACCGGTTGCACCGTCGGCGAAACGAGCATCGTCGGAGCGATTTGAGCGCGTGGCGAGAGAGCCTCTGGGAATAAATCTTGCTCGCCTAATTTGTCGTCGATAAATTATTCACTCGATTCGATCGTTCTTCCTTCTGCTCTTAACCCTTTCGAGTCTCGTCCGCTCGCTGGCTGTCGTTATCTCTAACGCGACCACTCGTTAAACCTTCTCGCGCGTACTCCGCGCGAGATCTGGGCATTTACAGTCCCCTTTCGATCGCGGATGGAGTAATGAGCGGTCTGTTTGAGCGATCAAAGTATCGATGCGTGCGTGATTCGGCCACCATGGCGGTAATTTCTGAAATACATGGGAAAATAATGAACCCCCCACGAATATCGGTCAGACGCGAGCTGGTAATGATTCAAAATGTCACTGATGGTTTTTGCAACTGGATGCGGACCTTTCTGTTGGTACAGCGTTTTGTGACACGATCGCTGCGATAGGAAGCCACTCGACAAGGAGAATTGATTATCGATTCGCGCGATGATAAAATTAATAACCGTAATCGCGATTTATTCTGATCTTTCGGTTGAAATCGAAAGTAAAATTGGTAAATCTTAAGCCGCAAGCATCGTTGGAATCCATTAAGAGGTGAAATCGCACGATTACGATCGATGCTCGAGCTAGGCTACTTATCTCCTCGTGCCCACTGTAGTTTGGACGATCGGATTACGTATACTTTGTATTCCAGCTGACTGTGCAAAGCAAACTTACGCAGGAGGCGAGCTTTTCATCGGAACTTGGCACGGTTGGTGGGTGAACGTGGACTCAGCTTCGTCAGTTCTCACAGTTTCATAACAAAACGATGGTAATTATAATTGTACGCCGTTGGTTATTCCACGAACGGAATAAAGTGGAGTGATCTCGATTCGAGGATGATTTGTCAGTGGAAAATGTCCGCCAGAGGTATTTTCCTCAGCCTCACGGCATTATGGTTCGAAACAAAGGTGTATAATACGATTTGCATTGGAGCCGAAACGCTTTGGAAGGCCACGCATCTTCGTGTTAGTAACCAAGGATGCTGGGAACATGACGCTTGGCTACTTCGAAAGCAGCAACCGATGCTCTCTACCGTGGATACAACGACGGATACGATGCCGATGTATTTAGGAACGCAGCACAAGGCAAGCTCCCCCTCTCTCTCTCTCCCTTCTATCTGCCTGCACACGGCCACAAAGTTACATCTCGCAAATTGCGTTTGTCAACAACGGCTAATTGCCCCCCTACCGGAAATGTTACTCGACTATGAAGAGGCTCATAATTAGGGCAATGGAACCGCGGAGAATTCAATTATTTTCCCTAGATAAACGTAAAGTAACTCGAATCGTCATCGATTCGATGCTTGCTGCCTTTGCGAACACTTTGCGAACGACTCTCGTCCCACGCTTTTGAAGTCGAGTTGAATCTGTATAACGCGGACTGATGGTCGAGCTGTATTTGGATTCAAGTAGTACGAATCAATGCTTGATCCGTCTGGTGAATCTCCAAAACTATACTATTTACTTGTAATTACTTAAATCCAATCGAAACGTTGCTTTTTATGGAGGAAAATTTGTAATTAGAACAGTTACAGTTACTTTTCCACAGATTTAAGTAGTACAACACTATATTCGATCAGACATACGCTGAATATTCGAAGCTAGCTGCGTAATCAATGATCCTGTGGAAATATCTTAATCATCGATGAAATATAGTTAATTATACATCACGAAACAATATCAGAGTTTATTAGTTTGTTAGAAATAACGATATTTCAGACTCTATATTAACTCCAACTTTCTCTCTCAATCTCTGTTTGTTCTACTTGTCGAAACTTTCCTGTTTCCATTTGTCTGGCTATATATGTCTGCCTCTACTTACTCGAGTTGCTCAGTCTACATCTATTTGCCTGATTCCTTTCGTCCACTTCTGCTAACCCGTTTCAACCCAGCCGCTTTTATTCTTCTGCATATGTGTCTGCATTTCTACTAGCTCGAGCGACACCGTTCGATTCAGCCCCCATCGTACGCTCAGATTTTCGTAAACTTCGTTCGAGGCACGCGAGGGAATTTTGCAGAATTCCAGTTGACAGAGAATCAACTGGCAGGCACGCGGTGATTCACAAACTTCCAATAGACGCGGTAACAGTAATCCCGATCCCGGAAACGCACCACCCTCATAGTATATATGCCATCCAGCGGTTAAGTTGAGTGGGTGACATAACGAGGTTACCAAGGAATGCAAGGACAGGCTTTCAGCGGAGTAGTCTCTGTACCTATAGACGCTGCCACCCTCGCACCCCTTGCTCTCCATCTTCGTTCGCCTCGCGCGCATTATAGCCAGCCCCCTCGACTCGACTCTTGCCCCTTCTGGCCCTCTGTTTCCAGGGTTTCCGCCTCTATCCCGTCCCAGCCTCGACACCCTCTACAATCCCGTGCAAACCTGCCTTTGTGGTGTACGGTGACCCGACCTACGCCACTATCCACCCGAATTACAACTACCCTATTCCCTCAAAGTAGCGACAGACGTACACCCCTACGTGCCACGCGGGTATATACAACAGTTTACGTGCTGGCACGATCATCGAGTCGCCAAACTCCATTTGTGTCTTCGCGGTATTTAAACAGCGGGCGTCGAACGGGGGGGTGGTTTTAGGGCGATGGACCGGATAAACGAATAGCCAGCTTGGCGAGAAGGGCAGATATCGATTGCTGAGTTTGAGTACGAGGTCTTTGCGAGCGGTTCGAGTTTGTCGATCTCGCCAGAGGAAAATACAAACGCGATGGCATCGCTGTGTAATATAAAATCTGTCGAAGCGGATCGTCGTCCACTTTGGCGCTCGCGATTGCGAGGAGTAACGACGGAACGTGACACTCGACGGAAATATAATCTGAGCGCACCCTTTGCCTTTCCCTTCAATTGCTAGACAACAAATTGCTCTCTCGAATAACAAGATAACCGCGGATGAAATGGAAATCAGTTTATATTTACCGGTAAAAAGTACTCGCTGTAATTTTGGATCGCAGGATCGAGCAAAGGATGATTTAATATATTATGAGAACAGCCAGAGAAAATGGAATTCTTGTATTAATATTTTCTATGTCCGCAGCAGTGATTGACTGTACAACTAATTAAAATATAGTGCTTTCTGATGCGCGCAGAAGAGAAGTTTGCAATTATCCTGGACATTTAAATGCCCGAGTCGAGCCGACAAAGCGACAATCGAACGCATTCCGAATTTTCGTAGCGCGAACGCGATTGAAAGCGCAACTAAATTCCGCTCGACGATACGGCGTCGGTTTTGAAAGAGATCGCGGAGCGTTATCGCGACGCTAAGGGTAGGGGGCAAGCGAAAACGGGCCTTTGTGCGGGGCAAGTTCGTTTTAGAAATATGTTTGAATAGCTGTCAATGGTATTTCACAAACGAGAAGTCATTTAAACGCTTATGAGCACTTGATGCTGATAGGAAAGTCAAATGCACTGTTTCCTCCTCCATCCCCTATCTGGTTCAACCCCATCTCCGCTCCGCCTCGTTCCTTTCTCCGACGCGGAACAACAAATCGCCCCGCGCGGTTTCGATCACGTCGAGCTTCCATCTCCTTTCGTGCACAGAATACAAACGAAATGTATTATCAATCCCAAAATTCCATCCGCAACATCAGAAAATATTTTTAAAATAAAGTGTCTCTTTTGCTAAAATAATTTATAACAGTTAATCAAGCAAGGCTGATCGCTTATTCTCGTCGCGTTCGACTCGAAAGCGATCCGAGGGGATTGGAATTTTGGAAATTTAACCCAGGATCATCGCGCAGCGACTTTCTCCGCGTGGCTCGCGCGACTGGCTGGCGAGGAACGAGGCGGATCCGGCTCTCGAAAATATTTGCGCGCGTAGCCGATCGCAAACACATAAAATAATAGGTGTGACACGTCCGAGGATGCCGCAAATGCGGCGCTACCGGGCTGCAGTTTTGTTTATTCCATTTTGTTTGCCCGGCTACGCGGTACCTCCAATTTCCAGGTCCGATATCGTCGTTAATATCGATCCCCACTGTGCTCCAGAGCGGCCACACAGTCGACAACGTCCGTATAATTATAGACGAGATAACTCTTCGCGCGTACACTTGACGCACACGACCGCGCGCAAATAGGTATTAATCTTCGCGGCCGATCATTAAACTAATGAATGATGCATACGCGACCCGGGAAATAGAATTAATACTATCTGTAGCAGTCAGAGGGGAGCGGAGATACGCGTGGCAGGGTTATCTTGCGGTATGCAATACTCGTCTGAGCGATTGTCTGAATAGCTAAATCACGTTCGACGCGCGTCGATTGAGAGCTGCGAGTTGATACCATAAGTGCGTGTGACCCTAAATGCTTGCGAGTTACGCAACAGTTACGACAGGCTTATTTCGATGGAACTTTGGACATCTTTAGAGTAGACGAGAATGTTAATTGGTGAAGGGAATCTTGAAAGAGTTGTCCTGTTAAGAGACGTCTGCGAGTTGGTTCTGGACGTGAAAAGAAGCGCCAGCTGACTCGACAGCTATTGTACCACAGTTTTTTATATAAAGACAGGTTACACCATTGTACCATCCATCGTAACCTCCAGTTTTCGTATCGAAAACTGCGGTACAATGGCTGCCAAATGAGGCGACGTTCTCGTTGATCCTTTTTTACGCCTACGAAAAGACTGCTCCACAAAATGCCAGCATAACCTCTTAATAGATCACCGTAGGCGAACTGGGAATATCCCTACGCCACGAAAAGACCTGCGCTATCGATAAAAACTCGCTGGGATCGTCGTGTCTCGCGATAAAGTCCGTTTAATACAGATTCGACGTTGAAGGATACGCGTCGCGCTTTTCACTCGCTTGGAAAATTATTCATAAACAATTAAGGGAACGAAACGTTCGGTTACTATTCATATTCGTGAAAATAGACGGAGGCGAAACATATTTGTCGGTCCTCTTTGAACTTATAAATATGAAATTTGCATAAATATTCTAGCGTTATGGTATCCGCGATTTAGCTGTTATTTATTTAGTCGAACTCAGCTTTTCGTTACGAGAGGCAGTGAAACATCCACTGGAATTCATCAAAAATTACCGCGACGATTGATTTATCTATTGAACTACGCGCGACATATTTCCTATGTAATTAACAAAATAGTATCCCCATCAATATCTACGTATTCTGGCCAGTGAACGATACTCGAATTCCAATTTTCTAAAATACAGTGGACGGTGCTCGAAACGAATAACGCGCGAATCCTTCGTCCCTTTTGTCACGCGACGGCCATTGTCCTCTTAGCGCTTCTTTTAGTGGCTGAAATAAATAATAGCGACGTAGTGACAAATCAGAGCTGGTAACGGGGGTTGTTCAACAGTGACCCAGTGTACTCGCGTCAATTTTTCTTCGGTTATGGCAGCGGGTAAGGGGTCTGGCGGTTATCACGAAGAAGCAATACACTGTGCATCGGGACATCGCGTCTCTCGGATCGATAAACTCCTCTGCCACTGGGTTTGCCTTACAATTTTCACCGAACCGATGGCCCATTCGCCATAGAACTACCCCACCATCAGAGAAATTAATAAAGCAACTTTTAATCGCAGCAGAACGAGACGAGCGTGGATGCATTTCGAGCGACGAGACGAATAAAATTTTAGCCTGCGTTGATTATAATTGAATGAAGAGAGGCGCGTGTATGGGCGGGTTATATGGATTTGCAACCCCCCCAGTGGGGCACCAGCGTAATCTATCTATCCGAACTGCCATTCAACGGGTGATAAACAAAAGAGCCGTCAAAAGGTTGAAGCTCGGTGAAAGAATCCCGCTCGTGACGTTTCCAAGCTTCGAAACGTGATACGTTACAGCCGCTTATTTCTTCCACGCGTGAAAATAATGCGCGCGACTGTATGAATATATTGCGCCAGGGTATCTTCCGGCGGCCCTTTATTGTCGCGAGCCACGGCGCACTCGGATAAACGTTCCTTTTGTTCCCTCTGATTGATTGTTATCGGACTGGCGCCGATATCGAAACTCCTCCGCCGGGAATAACAATTTTTATAGGCGCGCGCCGTCGACGACGCGAAATGTTTTACGTTTAACGCCGTTTTCGTTCGTGAAAGGTGGCGAGAAAAATGACGAATCTCGAACCAGAGAACGAGTGGCAACTTTTGTTTGTACTCTGACGTAAATTCTGGGCAATTTGTTCGCGGCTTAATAACTCGAAACCTATTCTCGCGGCGAGCAGAATTCGCATTTAATTTTCTCGACGTAACTCGAGGGTGGCGCCCAGTGAAAGGGTGACCAACGCAATTACCGATCGTGAGAATGTTTTTAATTTCAGCGTTCCGTCTGGCGGAAAACGCCTGCGGGTTATATACACACCGAGTAGTTTGCTCAGAGGTTCTCTAAGAATCGTGGATCCGTCCGTCGTAAGCTTTGTCTCTCGACCGTGCTCGTCGTATTTCTCGCGGCGTTTGTCGATTCAAAGCGTGATGGACTTGCCAGCGACTTATTAAACAGACTTCGCCATCAGCTCTTGAAAGAAGGAAGCGTATTATGACCAAGAACTGGCTGATAGATGAATTAAAAGCGAGAGAAATAGCTATGCGAAGTGACCACGAGTAACAGGTGTTGCAGACGCGACTGTTTTGAATGTTATTAATGTATTAGAACGCAATAAGTGCGTGGAAGTGTAGGGATGAAATAGCACTGTACCAGAAACTGGTACGTACACGAGTAGGTCGGGACGAATAATGGAGAACACTGTCAGAGACAACTCGCGTCTGCACAAAATCGGCAGAAGGTACACGCGAGCATCCGTCGGCTTTTTCTGTCTTCCACCCCCTCAATATTCACTATTGCCGTTCCTAATTGCAACTCGAGGGCTCAAGGGAGCAAAAATGGCACGATGATGCTCGACGTCGCTTCTCGTTTCGAGTGCATCGAGCCTCTCGCGATTCTCTTTCAACCCTGTGTAACTCTTTTCCCTTGCCCAACTTTGTCTTCCCGAATCAACCAAAATTTCCGCTCTGCGCTCCTTCTGCATTTAAAATTCACTTTCTCGAACGATCTGCTTGTAAACTATTCAATAGAAAGGAATATCTAACTGAAAATCCTCCATTTGTCACTAGTTATTCGAAAAAAAAAACTCTAACTAAATCGAATCTCGACTATCACTGTTGTTCTTTCATCAATCGTACGACTCGTCAGGCGATAAGTCATTAAAATTCACGATGACGCATGTACACAAAGGTCCACGCACGCTGTTCGTCGCAAGGTGAAGAACCGCCAAGGAAAGTCCATTCTTAGGGAGTCCCCTGTTTAAGACGCACGCACACACTTTCGTGGATAATCACGCATAAGCAGAACTGTGTGAACGATGATAAAACGAGACGCTGTCTGACACTGGCTCGCGCGACCCGTGATAAAAAGAGATCCGGTATTCCCAGCAGAACTGTGCACATATACACGATTCTGAAACACATGCACGAACTCCGTGTGTTGTGCAAAACACTGACATGGTAAGATTGGTATATAAGAGCTGAGAAACTGATCGTTCGGTACCAAAAGCACAGTGTCTCCTGCAGTCGCACAAAGAGGTGAGTACCACGTTAACATATGTACGTGTAATATCGTTGATTGCTCTGTACGTTTCGTACTTATTCAATTTAGCTCTACGCGTTCAAATTAGAGCAGATGGTGGATCTAATTCTAGTGTAAGCTGCCTGTTTTAAATATAGTCGCGTAAACGCCGTCAAAGTGGTCATTAAAAGCAGATTCTCCTCGTTACGCGTCCGCACAAAGTATAATTCACGTTCCTATCGTAACGGATTCGAATTTCATAATTTCCCCGAAACTGCGGGCCAATTAAACTGTTCGCCGCTTTGAAGAAATATCGTGCGTTCGATTTTAAATAAAATTCTATCCCCGCGTATTAATTACGACTTAATTACTTTATGAATTTTTTATTGGTACCCGTGCACGTTATTTATAACCATACAAATACGTAGGTGGAACCCTGAGAATTTAGTACGCGTTACGTTTAATGCATTTCGAGTGTTAATCATTCGCACGATCATTTTCAGATTACAGAAATTAAATATACAAAATGAAGGCGGTGATGTTCGTCCTGGCTGTATTTGCGGCACTCTGTTCAGTATTTGCATTTGTACCAACTATGCCGGTACCAACATCAAGACCAAGACAATTCCCAACATTCCCTGGGCAAGGACCGTTTAATCCCAAAGTAGGTTGGCCATACCCAAGGCCACAAGTAAGTAGAAGAAATGTCTACGAACGTTGACTCGATTTCTATTTCTTCTCGAAAAAAGAACAATCGTGGTAGATTTATATGTACATTGTCGTTTTTGTTGCAGCGAATGTTCTAATCCTCGATTCATCAACCACCCACGCGATTAAATGGAACAAATTAATTCCTATTACCTGACGCTCGAATATCGATAATGTAATTAATTTTATAATACTGCGATACAGAAGCCACAACATGGGATTACATCTTAAATGGAATAAATTATTTGTTAATTAAGTTATTCAGACTTTCTTCATTTCCAAAACACCATTTTTTTTTATCATTTAGCGACGTGATAATTAAGCCACTGGGAAGCTAAATTGATTATTGATGAATAATCTCTGAAGATTATATTGTGATAATGACTATACTATAATAATTGAAAATATGGGTTTCTAAGAAGATCGAGAGTCTGAGATTCGAGGACGAAAAGTGAACGTTGCGCGAGTTTCATTTTTAACTAGAATTATTGCATTTGTAGAATCGCTGTTTGCATTATTTATTACTCCTCTCGCCTGGCACATATATATTGCTGTATTATGTTTTTAATTCTTATGGAATTCGCACGCACAACTGGTCACGTAAAGCAATCAACGGTGAATATATATATCACCGTGAAAGCTTAATTTTAACAAGCACATTTTACCCGGGAACGTGATATTTCAATTAAACGTTCAATCGAATAGTAAATTGGCCATTGATATTTCCAGGCGTATATAAGCCAAGTTGATAGAGAATAACTTCACCCCACCCTAGATTATCGGTTCTTCTTTTTTTTATCGCTGCTAAAAAATCTAGAAAAAGATTCTCCTTCTTTTAATATTTAATCGAAACGATCGTTTCATGTCTGGACAAATTTTTTCTATCGATCGTTATGGAAGTACCGCAAAAAATCTGTACCCCAAAGCTATCAAATTAATCGGTTATCGCGAAGTAAATTTCGCGAAGATTTTCAATTTCATTTTACTCCTCGTTAAAGATACAAAACTGGAAGAGTGCAGGCACCAAAGTAGCTTAGCGTCTGCAGTACATTTGCATCCCTTTGTGCGATTACAAAAGTGGTAAGGGGTGAAATGTTCTTAAGAACGATGAGTAGGTAAGAGCGAGGCTGTCTAGCGCGATGAAATGAACGCGCATCCGAGAAAGTTTAGACGCCGCGAAGGGAAGTAATGAGTGCATTATAAAACGCGTAACAACTCTAAAAACAGGAAATACATTTTATTCGAATTTACGTTATAGCCACTCGACGTTGAAGTAATATTTTCCATTCGCGGTGCCCGCGATATTTTCATTTCCCTGTTCAAAAGCGACGGATATATATTATTTTCAATGCCAACAGCAAAAGTATCCTAATACATCGCTGACTCGGCCACATAAATATCGTACGTCCACGTTTTATTTTTATTTCGCATCTTACAAAGGGATCCTGCTCCTTTCTTCATCCTGCGTGTACGTACATCTTCCTCTGCGCGGATTTCTTGCTGCCAATATTTATATTTATCAAGTACCTTCGATTTTAATAACGCGAATGCTAGGAATCGACGCACGATCCAATCATATGACAAGTATATCGTTCGATTGGATTCAATTTTTGTAGCCAACAGCTACACATCGAAATTCTGTAACGCTGGCAGTATGTGGAGGGTAACAGCGTTCACGCATCACATCTAATGAGATCGTGTGCAACATTTGGCGCAGCTTGCGTAAAATAACGTCAACAGGGACCGCACAATTCCCTTGTATCGTTGCTGTACAATGGAACAGTAGAATTGTTAACGAGAAGTCTACGAAAATCATTGCGTTCAAACTCTCGCGAATTACACTACTTAGAAATTCAAGTAGATCAGTAAAAAGTGAAGATTACAAACTGGTATTAATTCACGTTCACTTCCATTTGCCCGCAATATTTTCTTTGCGACAATAGGAACGCTTGCCCTTTGATACAATCCCCAGCAGTAATTAAATACTTACGAACAGCAGCGGTTAACTACTGGTACCAGTAATTTCTCGTTAGAAAAAGGAATCACCCTCTCACTCTCCTCTCGCGACCACGTAACAGCGTACACAAAGGGTAGCTACGTTCCTGTCTCGAACACGTTCCACGTTCACCCTTTAAAACAGAACGCGCGCGCGCGCGCTGGTACAACCGTGTAGCCTGGGAATCTTTATCGGAAGACGATACACAATTACAAGAAAACAAGTTAATCCGCGAGGAAGGGCCGGATAGGGGCACATAACAGTTCGTGCCAAGAGTCGCGTACGGCGGCGGAATGTAAATGGAGGATTCGATGAGATCTTTCTCTTCGTAATGAACACGGCTGCGCTGGAAGTTGTTGGGCGGTCCGGTACTTTGCCTTGTGCATTTTACGGTATCCTCGCGTTAATACGATAAGGAGAAAGCAGTCTCGTTCTCGGGCGTACCTATAATTTAAATTGTCCGCCACCCTCGACGACCCACCCTCGTCGCTTGCTAATGTGAGGTGATACTTAAAGCGGAACAATTGGACGACGCGGATAACTCCAGCCTCCGCGTCTACCACCTACACGCGATCTACCCCATCTGTACAGCCAACTGCTGTTGCTGCCTTCCACGCTGACATTTTATCAACGTCGAGTTAACAATCGCAACGATGCAAATGTTTGCGATCGTGAACGTTGTTAAACATGTAGAATACACTATTCGATTCGCGGGAATGCGACTCGAATTGGAACACAAATGGACAGGATCGAACGCGATTAAATACGATCCCAGAAAAAAATTTAAATTAGCTACAGCGACTCTCGATCTGAGTTCTCAGGTTTTCATTTCGTTCCTCCGCGTTTGTTCACGGTTTTTTAAGGTCCAAGTAACCGTCGTTCGAGCAATCGGGGCTCGATACGAACGATCTCGCATCGACGTCGAGGGAGGACGAGTAATAAGTCGAAAAATCCGATAACATAAAAAGAGATTTAGCGGATAGCTATCGGGGGAGTGAGTGCAACCGGTGATAGTAAATATTTACGTAACAGAACGTTAATACGTAACCCCCTCGGGTGATGTAGAATCCCTCATTCCTGGCCTCGGTGGTTTCTCACGCGAGATAAGATGGCTGCGCCCGTGGTATAAGCGGCAACCTGAGTTGCAACGCGGGCGTCCTTTATTCAAGATTTGCGCAATAAGGATAACAACGGTTGGATATATATATATACGTTGCTTACTGAGAAAACTCTAACGTACCCGTCGATGGTCGAGCGTCTATGTACAATGGAGGGTTCAATTTTCAATCCTGAGCCATTTTTGTCGCTTCTCCAGAGGCACGTTTCCAGGAACGATTCTAAAACTTTATCGATACTGCCGTTCCCACAAGTGTAACAAGGTTACATAAATACAGGGCAGAAGCGCGGATCGTATTTGTACATTTTTATCGCGTTCGAGTATCATTTAAAAGCATCGCGGTGCCATTTCTCGCCCATCGCGCTCCTCACGCGGGGGTGGACGGTGGAAATTTAAAGAGTTTCCAACGGCAATGCATACGTAAGAGAAAGAAAGACATTTCCCCCGTCGAAATTGGACAGTTTTATATGCATCCCTTGAATATTTTTCTGGTAACCGAACCGGTCGATCAATACTACCCGGGTTATTCTTTTCAGTACATCGTCCCGGGCGTGTAAGAAGCTTTCGTTGTGTTAATCAGCCGGTAACCTAATTAGGTTCTTCACCTGCCGCTAAGTACCCTCCTTGGGAGGAAAAAAATCCTCTTTATCGGTACATTTTATTTTCCGCCGCTTCTTTCTACCTCCTATCGTTCCTCAGAAAAGTAACCTGTACTGTACCTACTTAACGATACGATATAGATGAATCAATTACCAGCGATCGTGTAATTAGTATTAAGTCGTAGACTTTCAGTCGATCTTCCTTATTTTCCCGTCGATGCTTCCGAGCAGCTCGTATTTTGGATCAGAAAATGTTGAGAGGATGATTTAATTGGATCTCTGCATGGGTTAAACAGAGAAATGGAAAGGTTCTAACATTTTTAACGCATAAATAATCACGGCGAGTTCGATTGCTGCGATACGTTTAGTCAGTGGAGTCGATCGTTTATGGTCAGACACTTCCACGAGATCTGTTTCTCATGGAGGGAAAATCGGGACAGTGTAGCCGACTTTAACGAGCGAACGGGACGCGGAATTCGGGATCAAGAAAATATCTTGGCTCCCTGGGCCAGACGCCATCCAGCTTTTCCGTATCAGCGAGTAAACGACCTCGAACCGATCGTCCTCTATTTCATGGAGAAGTTTCTGTTCCGCAACAGCTGCAGCCGCAGTCGATGCCCCTTCGGTTGTAACCGAAAGTCTTTCTGATTCTGAATGATATATAGCCGCTGGTACATTAGCGATACGTTCGAGTCGCCCAAAATTCCCGTGCTCTTTTCGTATCGACGCGCGCTTAGGTGAACTTCGTCTCGACAAGCGAATTACCGTCGAGTAACGTTACATCTTCGACGCTGCAAGTTGGATGTAGTTCCGATGCAAATTCTGCGCCGTTCCATCTTGCTCCAAGTATCATCTAATCAGGCACGAAGTTTGCTCGCGGAATCATCCGTCCCGCGAACGTTGTCACTCTCCAGCCGGAAAGTGTTCCCCGTCCATACTTCCATTTAGTACAGAATACGCGATTAGTTCGCGAGTACACGAAAGAATATTCCTATGCGTTGTCCGTGAAATTCTTGGGATGCCTCTGAAATTACTACGGCAAGAAAAGGGATGTTTCAGACAAGGGTTGAATGGTTTCGAAGGAACAGAGGAAGCTGGTAGATAAAGGGGATTTGATGCGGGTACCTTTTTATGGGCAGACATGCGAGGGATACTTGTATCTTTTTATAGAATCATACATTTTTAAATGCGTATGGTAACGTCAGCCTCTTTTAAGGAGGATATTTAACATTTTATGGCGAAAGAGAGACGTCCACGGTTAAATATCGCGCAGGAACGAGAATAATTTCGTAACATCCCCTCGTAACGCTTGGATCGATAAAACCAGAGTAAAATGAACCGTGTGTACCTTCGATTTCATCGCGACGATTCGAAACCACTGTGTGGGTATAGTAACAAGCGACTTGATGGACTCGTCGCGATCACTCGTGCTCCATTGTTCGCTAACTACTCTGCAAGCATCGCGCAGGTCGCGTAAAGCATCCTCTGTGTTCCGCGTAAACGAGAGGCGTTTCGGCAACTGCCGCGATTCTATAAACGAGTCACTTCTCTTTGTCCGCCTATCAGATAACGCTAATTACTCCAGTACATTACGCGAGTGTTAGCCACGAAATAACGAGTGCGCACCAGTCGACCCATGTGCACGCGTCCACGTTTACCTCTGGCAATGCCTATCGCGTAGGTAGACGCGGCTGTCCTAATTACCTACGGCCCGGCGAGACGCCTTCTTGCCTGCATGTAAACACCTTCATTACCACCGAACTGCTCCATAAAATATCCCTCCGTCCCGTCTACCATCCACCGCCGAATGGCTGCTCGATGCTGGCTGCAATTCGCCCAGCGATATTTTTCATCGACACCTTTTCTTTGCCCAATCGAAAACGATCGTGCAATATCCGAGAGATTCGACGATTATTTCTAAAAAAAAATCAAGAACAAACGTAGCAGAAATATTTAGGGGAAATTAATATAATTTCTGTGTAAAAGGAGGTTAATTGTGAAGATTTTAGGAGTTAAACGTGGAGCAGTTGTACACTGCAGAGTCGCGTGCGTCGAAGTGATATTTCGCTTGAGATTGTTACGTGCGCCTGATCAAACATGTTTGAGGAATATGTTATGCGATCCTGTGTATACGAACCAGAAAAGAAACGCTACATACTTCTCCCCTTTTAGCAATCGACAGACTGAACCAGCTCTATGTCTGAAGCTCTCCCCTTCAGCCCTTACTTGGTCTTTCCACCTTCACGATTGAACGTGAGCCCAACATCGGAATAAAACTACGGAGAATACTACCTCCATCACGTTAACGTCTCTCCTCCATCTTCTATCGTGCAGACCATTTATTTCGATCTTAACCAATGTCTTTTCAAGGCTCCTTTCAAATTGCAACGAACCGATTGCGGCGTTCGAAAAAAAGATCGTACGGGCGACCAGATTGCACGCTGCACGTAGTGCGATGCGAACGTCGATTGCAAACAACACGTAATTAATTATTAGAGAGTGTTAAATAATCGTACTTTTTACTTTTGAACTTGTACCTCGAATTCTCGCAACAATTGCTGCGAACAGTGTAGATAGTTTAATTAGATTTCTGTATCCTTTGTTTTATCACCAAATTTGCATCGAAAGTAACATTACAATTGTATGCAAGAACAAGTATAAATCTGGTTATTGAGTTAAACGTCGTCCACGAAATTTCACGACCACCCCATTCGCGATATTTCAAAGGAACTCCAATTTTCTTACTCGCTAGCGTCCGTTCCTTAATCTGATTTAAGACTTCATATTAGATTGAAGACGATTCGTCCGCGTTTCCTCTACGAGTGTTTCTTAAGATTGATCCAACTTCAACCGACTTCTTGATACTAAAATTAACGCACCGTCGTAGGATCGCTTCCTCAACGTTTCCAAAAGGAAATCACCACTAAACAAATGTATGGTCCCATAAATTCTTCGCGTGCCTCTGGCCTCGAATCGAATTGTCAGGCAGAAAATTAAGAAGATCGACGGATCCTTCTGCCTGTTGATAAAACGGCGACTTTACATCGCCAAGAACGCGCGCGTCGGATGTGAAAATATTTTCAGGGCGATAATAATCTACGGTTGACACCGGAAGAAGGTAGCGCTGTTATACCAGCGAGCGAAACAGTCACTAAAACTGCTATAGCGTGGATATAGTGGGGCTGGAAGTGGCAGCCGGCAGGCAGTGGCTGGGCAAAGGGGTTGTGCAACCCCCTTGGGAGCTAGCTCGGTTCCCGCGTGTTACAGCACCGTCTCCATGGCGCGATCTATCGCCCCATTGACCGCTACTCCATTATCAGGATAGTAATACCGTAACCTCGTATCCGTAACCCTGCCCTCCGTGTTATTCCCACCCCTTATTCCAACGCCCAACCCCCTCGTCGCCCCTTTCCTTCTTTCTTTATCTGGAAAGCTCTTTGTTACGAGCGCCTGGACACCTCGGGAAATATTACCCGAGCGCGGAACTGCTTTATATTTCCGGCGAATAACTTCACCTGGAATACATCTGTTCCCAATCAGCCGGGCGATTCGCCATTTTCAACGGGACGCGGCCCGAGTGGACGATGGAAACTTCTACCAGCGATCGTTTAACCTTCGCCGAAAGCGTGGACGGGTTTTAATCTAACTTTAATTGCGGATCCTGTTCTCGAACGATTCGCCATTTCGCCGCGTCACGATGCACCCCTGAACGCGAGGCTCCAAGTTTTAATTCAATAGTTTTATCTTCGCTCGCTGGACGGGGGTGGTTGTCTAGAATTCGTGGGTACCAGCAAAGTTTCGGATGTTTGGAGAAGATTTCGTGCACTTTAGATCGCTTAATATAAAAATAAAAAAACGAAGGAAGATGTGGAGGTTGAGGTGTGATGTATAATAATAATTCCAGTGGTGTGAAGATGTAAAGTGTTGGAAATTTTGTACTCAAAATCTGAAGTATAATATGTGATAATTTGTACGCTGCTGCACGGAGTTTTATGGCTCCATGACGATCGTGTAAGTAGATCAAGACGCGACAGAAGATCTGGGTCAGAGAAGCTGTGGAACCATGCATCTACAAGACCGCTGTCTCTTTGATCCTCCCTTGTGAATAATAAAAACGCGAACGAAGTTGCCACGTAATTAGATGAAATGCACGCATCTAGTAGTTTGCTCGATGCAAAGCCAGGGCTACGAAATTTCTGCTCAGCAGTGGAAAGGATCGACCATTCGGTAGTCATCCGTAAACGTTACGATTCGAAACGGTGGCGCAATAATTTTTTCAAGTTTACGTGCGGTTTTTACACGAACAGGGTTGGGAATGTAACCGGAATTTTGATCAGCGACATTGCGATGCCTAAGACGTTCCTCGCGCGATCCTCCGCGTCGCGTCTCGTTCACGAAATGATACTCGATCGATCGTAGGAGCGGATGTACTCGATAATTTTCGAATATCCCACGCGGGGGTGGCGACGGTCATTTAAGCTGCTCGCCGGGGCGTGCTGCGAATTTGTTTTATCGCGTTTGTCAGTGATCGTAAATAGCAGGGACAATAAATAATGGGAGTTCCGCGCGTCTGAAAGCGTAAATCATATGGACGCTTCGTTCTTGGCCAATTACCAAGAAGGATATATTCTCGCGGAGGAAAGGAACACCAGTTTACCAGAAATCCTCGCGTTACTGGCAAAAACTGATAATAGCTACGGGCCAGACGACTTCTGTTTAGAGCTTTCCCAATAATTTACCACGGCGTGTACCCCGAATGAGACTTAGGCAAGTCGTCAAACGCGATACCCGCCATAAATTTCGCGCCTCAAGTCGCGCTACACGGAAAGATAACCAACAAATTTATAGGGTATAAACAATCAGAATTGGGTCAGGATATTTTTCGCGCCTCTCTCTTAGAAAAGTACGAATAACGACAGCGATAAAAATGTACATATTTCACGCTAAATTGATCCATCCCCAATTTTATTTCATTTTGATTACAACGTAGGGGAAGTAAGCATCGTTATTGCAGCAAGAATGCGGAATGAGATTTGCGTGCTAAAACAATGCGAGGCTTGATTGCATCGATGCCGTAATTAAAGCTAAAAGCAAGCAAACGAAATATTAAATGCACGTAATTTGATAAATTAACGAAGAAAAATTATTCTCGATTACGCGCGCACGCTAACTTTTCACGTGTATTTTAACGAGCGTGCATTTTATAGTGTGTTTATATTACGATATTTCATATGTGCTTACGTATTGTTACTATAATTTTATTGCCGTGTTACGTACATGCGTACACTTAATTATTCTGACCCTACGCGACGGCTGATACGTTGATTTATACTACTGATACTTGCTGGTGCTAAGTACGCGCGAGATTAATCGATTCTCTTGCAAGAAAAAAGCGATCCACTTTCTCTACAGCGAAAGGATTAATTGTGAATGTTAAATGAGGGTAAATAGTGCTCAACTGCGAATTAAAACGAGGATGAAGCATCTAAAGGAGATCTCGCCGAAGGCAAATGGAGCCTCCACCATATTCCATCAATTTTTGATCGGTAGCCGTACCGTATCGAGAATCTAATAAATATTTACCGAATTCACGAGGAGTAACGAGTTATTGGTTTTATTTTTATCAACGATAGTTAAATCGTATCTCTCCGTTCCAGAAATAATTGGAGCTGCCTCGGATCAGTCGAACGAGGTGTCCAATAATGAACATTGCCGACGTGTACGCAAGTTTATTCCCATGAAACGGGATAATACATTCGTGCGCGTTTGTATCACAGATTTTAATAAACCTCGGGCACAATTTTTACCAGCAAATAGACGATTGAGACATTTTTATGGACATTTCTTTTGGATACCCTCACGCTGGGCTAAATAATGAAACAGCTATTACATGAAAATTCCGTTCCGATCATCCATTACCGACGACAATATAAAATTCTACCGGCTCGCTTTATCGTTAATGATCGGCTAATTGTAAGCCATCACCGGAGTTGTATGATTTTAATTAATGTAAGCTTCATTATGCTTTATCGGTAATAGCTTCCCTGCATCTTTCATCTCTGAAATGCTTTTTATTAAAACTGCGAACGGAGGTAAAAACGCGGAATAGTAACGTACCATCGCTTCATTATAATATTCAGTTACGCGTCCACGCGGAAATGAACGCGGTGAAAGCACGTATATCTCCCTTTTCTTACGTGTTGTGATATTAAAACCTATATTCCCGCTGTGGAAATGTTACAAATGACAAATAACGTATCGCAGCGAAACTTTGCACTGCGTTGGATAAAACGAACACGGTGTAAATATTTTAAAGGGAGCAGATATATATAATATAACACTACTGTGTCGTTCGAGGAAGTTACACCGGATGTTGAGTTGTTCTCGCAGAATTTCATAAGCCTGCAGCCGCAAAGATGCTCAAATTAATTAACGGACTTGTTTCTGATTCCGCTCCAAAGTGAATTCTGTCGCAATTAAATTATATTCGCTCTGTACATCGTTTACAAGGTTCGTAAAAGCGATCTTTGGTTGTCGCGAGACAAACTAGTAGACGAGTCAGCGACAATTTCTCGCGGTCTCACTGACATTCAATTACAATACGGGACTTTAATCCCTCTCTTTTTTTAATGGTACCCCATTCAGAACGCTAATGCAATCAGACATTATTATACAGTCCATTACTTCGTGATGGCCAATGCATTGTCAGAACTGTTTTTGCTTTGTTTCTTTTTTCTCTCGCGGGCATCGCGGCGTTGCGACGAGGCTAATGATTTTCCTATAAAGTGTAACGATTGACGTCGCGCTGTATCGAGGCACGCAGCTGTATTCGAAAATGGGTGAAAGTTAAAGCGGCGCGTGTCATTCGATGAACAAAATCGAGACGAAAAACGTGCTCAGTTAATTATCGAACCATCATCTGAAAACACGAATGGCTGGTACACATCGTGGACCAGATTTATCCCAAAAATAATTCGTCCACCGTTCGAAAATTACCTCGCACACGATCTTAAATAGGTGCACATCCGAAAATACGTATAAAGACTTGGCGCACGTAACCGCTATCAGCAGGCTGGTCACGTAGCTTTGAAAATCTCAACAGATAGAAGCGGACTCGGAGCACGGAGTCGAAACGCCGAGCAGTCCAGATGGGAATACACCCTTCCGTTCTTCGATCCGCTGTACATACGTCCGATTCAACCCTATCGCGCGAGAGGGGTCGGTGTCAGCGAGTTTCCAGCGTGAGAACTCGGACACAGCATCCGAACTCTCATCTCTGACCACTCAGACTCATCTCATTACGCGCGCAACAATCTCACTTCTGCCATTTTTGTCGCGCGACGATACAGATCGCATATGAAACACACGTGCAGACTGCGAATAGTGGATTCGCGTGGACAATGAATTTTTTTTTATTACTAGATAGACGTAACTATAGTGGTGATGATGGTTTAGAAAGATATAATTTATAGTTCGTGTCGTAGAAGGTTCGCAGATGGGAATTCAAATATTGAAACTTTACATTCGCCACAAATACTTTCATGAGACAGATAGGCCACTATATCACCCATATGCATTACGATTCGTGTCGCATAGCACAATATGCATAAGAATATGGCTTTCCATTCGGAAAAACGATTGTGAATTGTGAATGATCGTGATCCCGCCGCGCATCTTCGGTATTCTACGTTTATAAAACAAACACCGGGACCGTGCATCTTTTATTTACGCGGTTGCAACTTTTGAAATGTTTCTCGAGGCTCTAAATAAGTATTCGAGCAACTAAGTTCGAGCGTTACATAATTAAACACCGACCAGCATAAAATAACCGAGGTAGAGATAAATTTTACACGGTAGCATAATTTTACTGTTGAAACAGTTAAGTGCACCCTTGCGTCGAATTTAATTCAATTTAAATTTCATTCGAAAACTGACTTACTCATGCTTACCGCTGTTACAACGAGGAGTGGTTGTAAATTAGATCGAAGTGCTTTAGTTACAACAAGTAATTAAAAATTTAACCATAATTAAGGGTCTAGAGCAGACGAAGAGTCAATTAACGCGAATTTTTGAATTTTTACACAACGAAGATGAAAGAGAAGATCTACTTTCATTTTAATTTCTCGTAGATTGATGGTTTCCTATTTTAATTCACGACGAGAAACGTTTCATAAATCAAAATGTTATTAACCAAATTGTACATATTCCAAAGTTGAGCTGTTCTTTACTTTGTGGGAAATCGCGTTAACCGGCGTTAAAAAATGTGGTTTCGAGAGAAACGCGTTTAAAGTTCTCCGTCACGTCATTTCGCTAGCTGCACTTTTAAATCCCGGCCCGTATAACTTTGTTAATATTCCACGTTTCGCATAAACTTTTTTCGACGGATTATTTTACAAACCTTCACGCCAACCGTGAATAGGAAAAGAGAAGAGAATCCGATTCCCGGCGAGTGCAATATCATAAAAATATGCGCGGGTAATAAACATATTTTCCAGGGTAATAATCGTGATTGATTTTCCGATATAACAAGAATCTGTTACCTGGAAAGGAGACGCAGATGAGATACAGCTGCGGCAACCGTCGACCATTTATAACAGGACAAATACAGATGGAGAACTTCTTGAAGCGTGAGACGTCGGAAGAATTTTTCCAGCTTTCGACAGGCTTTCCTTTCAGCTCTCGTCGCGTACAAAGTAATAATGGGAAATCGAGCGAAAAAGTGTCCGTTCAGTTCCCCATGCATATCCCCGACACCATTGCTAGATCGAACTTTCGATAAAATTTCGTAGTGCCATTGAAACTTCTACGCGTTGCGAATAACAATCCTGCGAACGATCTTCCTTTGCTCTAATTGTACCTGAATTGATAAAACGTGTCGATATCATTTCCAGGAAGTGCCACTGTACGGTTTAAACGATGGAATTTGTATCGATAAAGTTTTATCTTTAACGAACCAACGATTTTCAAAGAACACTGACTCTGTGAAACTGATTTTTGCTTATTGTGGATTCTCTCGAAAACTCGGAAACTTTGGAAACTCCAGTGAAAAGTGACACTGACAATAAAACCAGTATTGGGTAGATATATTGAGTATTGATAGATTCCGGATGGCGACTGTAACATATACATATAAATGTATTTTTCTTCCGCGTCGCTCTTCGCCACCTATACAGGTATGTTAGATATTAAAAGATATGTTAGATATGTTAGAAAATTAAAAGCTTTGAGTGAAAAATGTTTAAACACGAGCTACGCCCTACACTAGTGCCGGTTTGAAAATTTAGAACAGGTCACTGGCAATAGGTGCAGTAGGTATATTGTTCACCTAAATGCGAGAGAAAAGAGTCTAAGTCTGATGATATTTCTGAAACTTTTTGACGAATATTCATTGAAAAACGTGTAACCAAATTAACAAAGTTCGAACTACAGGATTTAGTGTCTGACAGTGAAAATTATTGGAGATATAACCATCGACTAGCAGAAAAAAATTAATTAACTACACTTGCGACTTGATGAAAAATTGGGAACGTATTTCAAAGTGAAATACACACAGAGAAAATATAGAACTGTTCAATATATTGATTATTTGAGCTGCTTGGACGATCGCAAGCTCCCTTACCATCGACCAGTGTGGTTATCAACTAGCTTCTGTAGTATCCATTAAAGATGTTGAAGAACTCTCTAACGTTTGTGCCAACAAGAGGAAAGATTACTGCTGGTAGTCTACCGTTTGTGAATAAATCGTGTAAAGAATCCACAGTAATATAAAATGCATATAACTTAAATCTAATGCGTAGTCCTTAGCATGATATCGTTTACGAGAGATTAATTAATCTCTCGTAAACGTTACCAAGTACCCAGGTCCACCAACGAGGAGGTGACTACGCAGGGACCCATCCCTATGTCCCTAATCCCATCCACCCTCCATTACATCTATGTGTTCTCGGTACAGAAGGTACCGAGGACTGACTCTACTTGTCAATTTAAACGCGGAATCCATAATACATTCTCTAAGATCTAACATAGATTTTAGAGATTGCAGTATGGACTTAACGAAAGGGGTGATAAGAAATGCCATTCTCTTACCCAAAGTGAAATTTCTAAGATGACTCTACTCACACTTTAGCAAAATTAAAGTGTTCTACGGTACGATAATTAAGGCGATGACAAAATTAAGTTAAGTTACAGTTAAGAAAAGAGACTAATTTCAACTAAGAATTGAGATGAAATTCGCGACGCGATCAAAACGAACAAGTACCAAATAAACCTGCGTTACATTCTCGCGAGAGCATTCTAACCCGATGGTTCAGCACTAGTCACTAGGTGAACCGTACCCGACGCGAATCGCGAACAAGTTATGCCACGTCTTACGTCGAAACAATTGATACCACGCTCTCCCCAATGGTGAATGCGGGTACCATCAAGAATTCAGCGAGACTTAGCAGTAGGACGCATTGCTCAACGAAAGAACGAACTTCGCAGACCGCCCCAAGCCGTCTTACAGCAGGTCCGAAGACCCCAGCGGCACGGGGTAGGAGCTACTCGGAACGAACCCGCGATGAGCGCGTCCAATGTACTAAGCCTATACCCAAGTCGAGTACCCAACGGGCGTACCAATCGACAAGGGCTGCGAACTCTCAATGGGCTCCGAAAACCACATCAGTTTGATTGAGTATCGACTATTTCGCTGCGTGGAAATGGAAGACTAAATCTCGAACGGATAAGGAAAAAAGAAAGTACGTGAGGCGATTTCACGTAGCAGAAATTAAGAATGCTCAAGGGAGAATGTAACGCATGTTTATCAGGACTGACTAAACGCGATTGTAGAAATGGCTAGTTCTTACTTCGGATAGGAAAATGGATTTCTTTACAACTTTGTTACAATTCAGTTACAATTAAATTACTTAACTCTAAGTGCTTATAACTAAGGACGCACGCATCCCACGGCGATCCAACGATGATCCAGGGGTGATCCAGTGTGGAACGTGGAAATTGAAATAAAAAAAGAATGAAATGGATTTTTAACCATCATTGGAAAGAATTTTTGGAAAGAATTTCATTGGAAAGAATCTTGGAAAAGGTGGAATTCTAACGCTGTATTCACACGAAATACCATATTCTCATTTCCAAATGTAAAACCTCAGAAACGCCAAAATTAAAATAAAGTAGAGACTAACTCGATTTCCAATAATTAAACAATCCTCCGTTGAGAACAAACACCACAAAGAGATAGAAATTAATACAGATTAAGCTAGATTGTTTTAAATATCCCTAGTTCCGATCAATGGTGTTTATGAAAAGATAATAAGAATAATACTCAATGAAGTGATTAACAACGACCATAATTATGCTCGATTAAGATAAATTCGGGAAGTCAGGATAGAAGGGATTCAGGTTACACAGTTATAAAATTATATTATATAAATGTACAAATATATTCACTAAAATTAACTTAAACTATTTGCAATCCAACTTAAACTTTCAAAGTCCTGAAAAGGACTTGAGAGATTTAAATTGTACTGCAAAAGACTCGATACTAAAGGTACCAATTATTAAATTATTCTAATCTATTGCAAACTTAGTGAAATAATAGTTGGATAATGAAATAAATAAATGAAATAATGAAAGTAAATCTATGAAATCTTTATAGAAGACAGAAGTTATAAATTGTAATCTTCTAACTGACTCGGGTACTTTTAGTATCAAGTTTACAATTATACTTATGTCTACGTGCGTAGTCCTTAGCTTGATATCGTTTTCGAGAGACCGGTCTCTCGAAAACGTTACCAAGGAGCCAGGTCCACCCCGTGGAGGTGACTACGCAGGGACCCATCCCTATGTCCCTAATCCCATCCACCCTCCATTACATCTGTGTGTTCTCGGTACAGAAGGTACCGAGGACTGACTCTACTTCTGAATATCAAATAACCGGAATCCATAATACATTTTCTAAATTCTAACATAGATTTTAGAAATTGTAGTATGGACTTTTGCGAAAGGGATATCAAGGAATGCCATTATTTTACCCGAAGTGAAATCTCTAAACTTTACTCTACAAACACTTTGGAAAAATTAAAGTGTTTCGCAAAAGGGTATACGGTACGATATACTAAATTCTATAATTCTATTCTGAGATAAATTGAGAAGTATCTTAGTAAAAATGGAATTATAATTAAGTTAAACTAAAGTTAAGCAAAGAAATTTAGTTAAAGTAAAACTGAAGAAAAATTCGCGGCGCGACCGGAACGAACAAATACCAATAAACCTGCGTTCCATACTTATTTGAGCATTCTATCCCGATGGTTCGACACTAAGCGAACCGTACCCGACGCGAATCGCGAACAAGTTCTGCCACGTCTTACGTCGAAACAATCGAAACCACGCTCTCCCCAATGGTGAATGCGGCTACCATCAAGAATTCAGCGAGACTTAGCAGTAGGACGCATTGCTCAACGAAAGAACGAACTTCGCAGACCGCCCCAAGCCGTCTTACAGCAGGTCCGAAGACCCCAGCGACACGGGGTAGGAGCTACTCGGAACGAACCCGCGATGAGCGCGTCCAATGTACTAAGCCTATACCCAAGTCGAGTACCCAACGGGCGTACCAATCGACAAGGGCTGCGAAAACTTAATGGGCTCCGAAAACCACATCAGTTTGATTGAGTTTCCACTATCTCGCTGCGTGAAGCTAGAAATCGGAATTACGAACGAATAAAGAACGAGAAGTGATCGTGAAGCGATCCTACGAAACATAGAATTACATTGCTCAAACGTGTATGGAACGCAATAGTTTATCAGTATAACTAAACGCGAACCGATTTACGCGAGAACCATTAAGTTCTATTTTAATAAACGATCGGTAACGAATTATATAAATGGCTATTATTTCTCACTTCGGATAAGAAAATGTATTCCTTTACAATTTTATTATACATATAAAGAAGGGAAAGGAGTATAGGTGAATTACATACAATTACATTATATAAAATTAATTAAAACTAAAAATAAAACGCATCCCTCGGCGATCCAGCGGCGATCCAGCGTCAATTTAATGGCAATTCAGCGGTGAGAACGTAAAATTAACTTAATTCCAACCAGAAAACAACGACAACAAATTCAGAGAAAATACTTAAAATTTCGAGATTCCCTTAATAGTTTTTCTCGATAAGAATTTCAGACAACCCCTGTTTGCGTGAAGCAATCGGAAAGAATTTTGAAAAATGCAGAATGAAGATTTTAAAAAACAATACCAGAGTGATGCCTCCAACGTTATATTCACCAAAAATACCACTCTTCATTTCCACGTATGAATAAAATAAATGAAACAATAAAACCACTTTGCGACCACAAAATAAGTAAAAACCAAATCGTTAATCGAACTAATAGTTTGAAGTGAATTGTTGCCAATATAGATTATTTTATTAAGATGCTCCCATGAATATTGGTATGTAATTAAATATTAATTGAAACAAACAGAAATTCAGAAACGCAGAAATTAAAATTCCAACCACGAAACAACCCTTGATCAAGACCAAACACCAGAGAGAGATTAACAAATTATCATAGAGAAGTCGGGATAGAAGGGAATGGTCATATATTTATAAAATTACATTATGTGAATATACAAATATGTTCGCAAAAATTAACTTAAATTATACTATTTGCAATCCAATTTAAAGTTTCAAAGTCCTGAAAAGGACTTGAAAGATTTAAATTGTATTGCAATAGACTCGATACTAAAAATACCAGTGATTAAATTATTCCAATCAATTGCAAAGTTAATGAAATAATAGTTGAATAATAAAATAATAAAATGAATAAACGTCATGGAAAATTATTGAAAGTAAATCTATGAAATCTTTGTACAAGTGAAAAATCTATCTATCTCTATCAGAACGTTACGAATCACAATCTTTTAACAGGTTCGATATTTTTAGTATCAAGTTTACAACTAAACTTATGTCTACGTGCGTAGTCCTTAGCTTGATATCGTTTTGGAGAGCGCAATCTCTCGAAAACGTCACCAAGGAGCCAGGTCCACCCCGTGGAGGTGACTACGCAGGGACCCGTGTCCACAAAACGCTAGTCTCAATCACTATCCATTACGTACTTACAATCTCAGTACAGAAGGTACTGAGATCTGACTCTACTTGAGCGAATATAATTCCGAACGCCATAAAAAAATTTTTTAAATAATGACTCACCGCTCAGTAGACAGCTGATGTCATCAGAAATCAGCATACTATCCATCATCTGTCACTAGCACCCACTGTACAAACGTCCACCATCGTGAAGAGGAAGAATCGCTGCATGGTCCTCCACCTCCGGCCAAGGTCCTCCACCAACAGCTGAGGCCCTCCACTGAGTCCAACACCAATGAACGCGACACCCTCCGAAGGCCCCACTCACACCCGATCACTACCGCGGCCGCGCGAGAACTGAAGACACTCGCGGGGGCCTTGAAGCGGTCCACTGGTTACCCCTACCACTATAGTCGTATGGCGGGGGACCTTGAAGCGGTCGACTGATCACCCCTACCACGACAGTTGCATCGCGGAGACCTTGAAGCGGTCGACTGATCACCCCTACCACTATAGTTCTATCCTCACGTCACCATCGTTCACAGTTCACTGATTTCTGCATTTCTATATTAAATATGTGCTCTTAAGTATATAATTTGATAGTATATAATATTGTACATGAATTCTATGTATATTTAAAGTATATATATGCTCTTATAACATAATTGGCTGTCGAAAATGATTGAAATAATAGTAATTTTTAATTGAAAAATTTCTATTAAACTTAATTTTTGTTAAAATTAGACGGATATTCGATATTTTTAACTTATTTAATATCGAGATAAGTATATATATCTTAAAATACACCTGGATACATAACAGTATTTAGTTTTAACATGCATTTTACTATTATATTGCTCAGATGAGGTACGCAGATTGATTCTACTGTACGTAATTACTACTATTACAGTTATTTTTAATTGTAAGTAGAACCTTAATGCAACGTTTAAAGTGATCTAACTCTAGAACATTAATAGAAATATTACACCAGAAAAAAGAGATACTTACTTTCCCATTAGAAGCATTTCTTCTTTCAAAAGCAATATTGAAGATATTTTCTTTGTGTTTCATTTGAAATAATGATAATCTACAGAAATATAAATTCTTAGTATACGTATATTTAAATGATTAAATGTTACACTTTAAGAAATCTTTATAATAGAAAATGCATTGATATTAATACCTGATTTTCCTTATCACTGTAAGTTATATGTTTCAAATCCAGATATGATAGCACTTTTGATTAAATACAATCTCTTCTAAAGTTTCCAATATTTTAGATACTCCATTGTTATACGTATCATTAAAATTCTTTTACCAGCACTCTGCAAAGATGAAGATACTAGTGTTAACGGTTAAATAGGATAGACGTATTCAGAAATGTTAATCGCATAATACAAAATATAAGCAGTAAGAAAATAAGAACTAAGAAACAAGAACGACTTGAAGTAAGAAGAGATAATCTTCTTTTCTTCTTGCCTATGTTTCTTATTTCAATTGTCTGTACTTTTATACAATTATGGAACAGAAATTAGGATAATAACTTTCTTAGATTAGATTAAACAAGGTTTTAAGTGTGTTAGGCTAGATACATTGTAAAATATACTTTATCTGTAAGTAATTATTATTCAAATTAATCAGTAAAAGATATATGCAGATTAATAACATAAAAATTAATACAGATATTGTAATTGTTATTACCTGTGAGTTTTTAAATGAAAAAAGGCAATATTGGTTAATTCAGCTTCATAGTATGTGCAATATTTATATTCCTTTTTAATTGGGATAAAAACTGATTAAATTCTTTATTTAAATTTTGTGACACTTTAGAAATAATGCTGAAGTAACACAGTAGAATAAAAAGACAACACAAATCACAAACTATAATGTAAGATTAAACAAAAGGCAATCTCTGAAGTGTTCATCTATTTTTCTATAGATCACATTATCGATATAACATATAGATGATACAGTTAGTTATGTGTTGGTTTATTATATTGGTTACATGTTATTTTAACATAATGGATTTTAAATTTTTATTAAAAATAATTATTAGAATAGCTTCAAATTATTTTATTTCGTTGTATTAATAAATCAATTATAATTAATTGTAAAAGAAAATTTCGCAATATTAATCATATTTTGTTTAGAAAGGGTTGGTAGCCCATTCCAGCGGCAATGTCTCATTCAAATTCGACCAATCAGAACCGCCCAATTGCGTTGAGCGGAAAAAATTCGGTTCGTTCTTTCTTTTCGCCTGGGATCTCGTCGCGGGAGCATCTTCTGTATTTCGGTGAGTGATAATCTTTTATATATCTTATTAAATTGCGTTTCGAGTGTCGCAAATGTTAAAATACGAAAGAAGAGCTTGAAAGCTACGTGATTTTATAATTTTTCCGCGAATTATTCAACATTTCCATCCGAAATGTGTGAAAGAAAAAATAGTGCGTACGTATACGTACATAGATATCCTTGTTAAACTATACATCGTATAGTACATAATATTTCATCTTTAATGGCTAAAATTATTAGAATCTTGTTAAATAATTACATTTTGAACTATTCATGGTATATTTTTATATGTAATCGATTATTTTTCTTCACTGAAGAAAAATAATTTTATTTCGTTTATTTGTAAGAGTCCTTGCGGTAGCCATAATGGATGAGACATTTTCGGCCAATCACGTTCGAGCTTTCAAAGCTCTTCCAGAATAGTCCGAGCTTTCGTGGCGATAGCGTCTCTCTTCGTCAGTCCTCGATTTTGACATTTTTGAGTTATATAAAACGCGTTCGAACAGCTAAATTGTTGAAAAAGTGTGAAAATATAACTTCGCGAACGTGTTGTGATAGTTTTTGATACAAATTAACAACGATATACGGAGAAATGTAAGTTGAAACATTCCTTCCTTTCGATAGTTGAATTTCGCCTCGAGACAAAGGAATTTATTGCAACAAATTCCTTTCTACGACAATAATTCGAGTATTTCAGTACATAATGTGCTGCAATATTTGCAATTAACATTGAATAAATAATATCCCTTCCTTTCAGTAGTTGAATTTTCTTTCGAAAAATATTTATTGCAATAAATTCCTTATTACAACAATAATTCGAGTATTTCAGTACATAATGTACTGCAATATTCGTAGTTAACATTGTATGAATAATAAAATAAGACGTAGAGTGAAATATTATATGTGTTATACGTATTCACGTACGATCACAACACAACAGTGCGTACTCTTCTGAGAAAAATAGACGCGAGAATTTCCTGGAACTCCTACTTTTAGGACGTGCCTTTTGTAGTAGATTTTCAATTAGCTAACTTGTTTACAGTTGAAGCAGATAAGAGAAGCACCAAGGCCACCAAAATGAAACGTAAAAGCGTAATAAGAAATTACGTTCGAGCGCCTTCGCTCTCGTTCGGACGCCTTCGACCTCGCTCGGTCGTTTACGGAGCACGCGACGAGTGGCATCGGCAGTCAGTTCGTATCTTCGTCGACTGCTGGTAAGACATGGCCGTCCTCTGTAGTCGGTAAAATCTGTCAAGACACGCTTCTATTTTCAAGGTACGTTCACAAGCTTGTTTATCGACTACATAGTATTCTTTATTACTATTTTATTACACATTTGTTCCATTATAAACTCTATTTAATCATTATATACTTGATTAATTATTTATTGATCATTATCATTACGAATATGAATTTATCTTTGAATTTTCTTCTTGCTTTTCATTCTATAAGACGTTTCATTGTTCGTAGTTGTCCATAGACTTTGTTTGAACTTTGAAAATATGATTTATGAACTCGTTTACTATAAAATCTTAATATAAGTAATTATATTGATTCTAATTGTTTTGTTTTGTTATGTTACAGATTTTGAATCAATTACATCATTCAAACGATGAATATACTACGAAATGGACATCAGGATCATTGATACAACCAGGACGAATGCTGTCTTTTATGCAGATGTGGTAATATGGCACTTATTACTTATGGAGGTGTGACGCAGAGACTGTAAGACGTAACGTATGATATAAATTTATATTATCTTTTTATTCATCATTTGGTAAATATTTTATATATAATTCATGATGAACACATGATGTATGTAGCGAGTAATAATTTATTTTTGTTTAATAATTATTTTTGCAAGTAATTTTGAATATTTATGACATACAGTATAGTTCACTGATTAGGAGAATTAAATATGCTTTAAATTTCGATAACAAATAATCGTAATAGAAGTTTCATACATCAATCATAAATTCTTTATGTGTTCATAAATAGTTTATAATATTTGAATATATTTTACAATATATTTAAATTTTATAATCTATTTTAATTATATAGACATGTTTGTAGAATTCAATAGTCTAGAAAAAGTAATATTTTAGTGAACAAACGCTCGATCAAAAAAAAATGGAAAATAATACGAAAGTAAAATGTGTTGTCTTTATTTACCCTGTGTTCCCCCCTCAACTTTCTTTCAGCATATTTTGGTGACCGCGCGCAATGCGGTTGGTAGAGTCAGTGTTTGATACGATAAATAGTTATAGTATTCTTTAGAGCACAGCTGCTCTAATTTTAATTACATTTTTTTATAATTTTTATACGCGAACAAGTAGAGTCAGTGTTTGCTTCCGTAAATGGCAATAGTATTATAGTCTTTTATTTATATATTTTTTTATTCCTAATTTTTTTTTAAATATCTGATGCCTCGGTATTAGATTCAAATTGCTGCTCACCTAAAGGATCTAGCTGCGCTTCAAAAGCCACAAATGTAAGTATCTCATACATTACTTACAATTCCAAATTTGATAAACTTTTAATCTTTTGTTAATTACTAAATTAACATGTTTGTGATTGATTTATTGTAATCAATCATAAAATTAATTTCAATAAAGTAAATTAATAATAAAAGATATTAACAAGAACTTTAAAAGGCTAAATTATACTAATGTGGTTTCTTTTTTAGTTTTTCAGCTATTTCCACCATGGTTTCTACTACCGCTTCTACCCTGACGACTACGCCCATGATGTCCTTCCTGGAGGTAAGCAACATTTCTTAATATTTTTTCTTAACTGATTCATTATGTGGTAACATGAGTTTTAATTCATAATATGACTTTCTTTAGGCGCTTACCATACCTGCGATGACTTCACTCCAGACATCAGCAGCATCATCGTCTACGGTCCGTGAGTCGCATGCCTTTAAGTTCCTCTGGTCACTCAATCATGTCGTAGGACGAAAGGTCCAAATCGGCACGGGTGACTGGTTGTAATTACGTAGAACTTTCTTAACGAGCATAATGACCATGGATATATGATTATATATCCATGAGTAGTAACATTTATTTTATATGTGTTAATTATTAGTTCAGGATAGGTTTTCTTGCACTTCGCGTTTTTAAATCTGATAATATAATAGTAGTAATACTGGCAATTATTAAATAAGTACAAGTATTATAATATTTATGATACATTATAACTATAACTAATATTTAAATATAATATTAACTAATATCACATTATAACTAATATTGAGGATGTGTTAAATAAAAGTAATATTTTAGATGTAAATATATATGAGAGTTAAATGTTATGAATGTTAATAATTACATATACATGTGTATATGGATATAATATATTTTTATGATTAAATGAGTAATATATATTACAACTGCTTTGTCATAGCAGTACGTAGTGGTGAAGTCGGATACCCTCCGACTTCGTTTTTGTGATAATTACAATTATTGTGTAATAATGTTGAAATGTATCATTATTAATGTATTTATGTGTGTTTATATTTATTGCAAATTAAATATATAAAATATATGATAAATATATATGATAAATATCATATATATGAAATATATTGTAAACTTATAGTATACCTTTCGTTATAATTAAAATCTATTTGCTTGTTTGCCGAAATTATGTCATAATATATGTGCAAGAAAACATTTTGCGTCGAGTTGATTTTGAAATCAAAGCATCGAGCTTGAATATTATTTTCATACTTTAGAATGATTGCTTTGATGACGAGATCTCTCGACATTAGTACATTTATTATAGAATTAAGTTCAGTTAAATCCAATTAGATATTGCAATTAAATTCCATTAAATTCAATTAAATATTAGAATTAAATTCAAATATAGTTACATTACGTTGAATACTGATCGAGACAATGAGAGAGACGCTGACCAATTCCTTCTATCATTATAATGTAGGGAATGTAAAAAAATTAATTTTAAATTTAATTTTAATTTCGTACTTAACTCGAAATTTAATTTTGAATTTAAATTTAATTATTCTCATAATTAAATAAATGAACGTGAGTTCATTGTCGAGTAGCGTAGTGTTCCTACTATCGCGTCCCAGTATTGGCCTCTACCCCGTTGCGTAAGGCCCTTGGTTATTCCAAAAGGCAGACGGGGTAGTCCGTCACCCCCACCGAGGGCTTCGGTAGTGGTGGACTGCGTACTTAGATTACTGCACTGGGTTCACTGCCGGCTGATTGGGCGTATCCCAATCCCTGCCTCAAGGAGAGGTCGTGCCTGGGTGTCACCGTAGGCACCTGGTCACGTTAAACATTTCGCGGACGTGAAAATACGTCAAATGGTACTGGTGGCTGTAGTAGTAACCTCTTATGGGTTTGCTTTGCCTGTTTTTAACATCACATGGGGGGAGGGTCCGTTTCGAAGGAAGGGTTACATCCCAAAGGATGTCGTTCATTTTTGAGGGTGAAGAATCCTTCACTTTTTTCGCGTCGCGCCGCGCCTTTAATTCTATTCTACACATTATAATGTTATAATGAATTGTTAAGCGTCTTCATCATTTCTCGATCAATATTTAATAATTGATAGTTAGTTAGTCCACTGCATAGAGCATTTCCAGTTTTATGTCCGATTAGTTTGTTAATTGCCGCTATCGCGTCCCAGTACGGGCGCCCTGCCCCGTCCGTAAGGCCCTTGGCTATTCCAAAGGGCAGACGGGGGAGCCCGCCACCCCCACCAAGGGTATTGGTAGCTGCGGATCTCTCTTAGGGGTTCGTGGCGCGCTAATTGAGCGTATCTCAATTCCTGCCTCATGGGAGGCCGTGTCTGGAATGTTACTCGTTGACATTCTGGCCACGTTAACCATTTTCGCGGACGCGAAAATGCGTCAACCATACTGGTGGCTCTAGCGGTGAATCTAGTATATATTTGCTTTGCCAAAATTCTTACAGAGTGTATTTTTCTTCGGATAGAGAATGTTTGAGATAGAGTTGAAAGTAGAAACTCTTTAAAACTCTATGCAGCACAATAACTATCAATAAAATAATTTTTCAATGATTAGTTTGCTATTAGAATATTAGTATTTGATTAAAATGAGTACAGTAGAGTCAATCTGAATAGAGTCAAATAATAATAATCACTATATTTAGATCAGGATTTTCAGGTTTAACCCCTTCCGTGTTCGTTGCCAGGACCCCATTCACGTGCCCAGGTGCTACTTGGATGGGGGAAAGGCGATGGGCACGATGATTCTATATATGTACTAATCACATGTTTTTTCGCGGCTGACGTACTAGTGTATCGTGCACGACGTACTTTCCACGTTGTGTGTGTGTGTGTGTTAGGTCGTGGAAGTGCGTCGTTCCCATAGAAACAATTTGATATTCCTTATAAAAGGTACCAAATTTATTCTGAATCACGACAGAGGTACCAATTGCAATAACACTCGTATCACTAATTGAACTTCTGTATTTTATAAAAAAATATAGATTTGTTCATTGTCGCGATTTTCATATTAAACAGTCAAATAAAGGTAGATATGCTTTACTGGCATTGTACGCAATGGTCGCTAGTTTCGTCAGTCGATTACAGCTCTGGTACGTACCCTTAGAGTGTGAAAGTTGTGTGCCAAGCTCGGGTGTCGGAGGCGTCCCGGGACGTTCTCTCTAGTGTAGGCTCTTTGCGCCCGGGTGTTTGAATGAGAATTTTCCGGGGGTGTATGAATGTGTTGGTGTGAGTCTTTTGCCATTTTTAAATATAGCGCTAGGTAGGTAGGTAGTTTACTTCTGGAATGTTTGTCTGCTAGTAATAAGCAGGTAGGGCCGGGCAGGTTGACCACAGTCACCGATCGGGCAGGCGCGTTTTTTCTCGCGTGGTTCAACCTGTTTCAGGGAATTAGATTTGTATAATCGACGGTTTAGCTGGCACGAACGGGGGATGCTGTTCGCCACTGGCTTTACTCGATCGATTAGTCGAATCGACCCGCGGTCGCGGTCGCGATCTGCACGAAACGAACGATTTCTGCTCGAGATTTAGCACGCTTGCATGGACAACGATTTCTTAAATCGTTGCTCGTCCTGCGTGTGTTTAGAAGACTGGTTTCATGTTTTGATTCATTTCTTGAGTCATTGCTGGTTTTTGATTAGGGAATCTCGAGCTTAGATATAAGTTTTCAGGGTCCTGGGCTTCATGCCCGAAGAAAGAAGAGGCTATATGCCGAAGAGGCCCAGAGAAGAGGGCAACTACTAATGACTATGCATTGAGAGAAAGGCAACCCTCTCGATACAAAGTCATTTTAAGTTACTGTGTCATTATGCTCAAATTTGTGTAGTTAGTGTAGTATATTTTAGCTAGCAGAATGCTGGCTCAACAAATGCTGGGCGAATCGCGGATTCAATTGTAGTGTTGCGATAATAATTAATTGCGGTTCCAGTTAGAGTAGCGAATAAATCAAAATCGCGATTTTTCTTAGCGTTGCGAGTAACTCCAGCTCGCGATATTTATTAGAGTTGCGTAGTAATTAATATATCGCGCTTTGAATTAGAGTTGCGAGTAACTCCAGGTCGCGATTTTTATTAGAGTTGCGTAGTAATTAATATATCGCGCTTTGAATTAGGGTTGCGAAAAAATGATAATCGTGTTGCTCTTTAGTGTTGCGAACCATGAAATCGCGATTGTTTGTTGAATTTATTATTACTTGTTAATATTTGCTTCGCGAATATAATTAAATTGTATTTGATACTTTTAGAGTTAAATTGAATTTGATATTTTTCAATTGTTTAGTCTTTAAATCCATCTAGTGTTGCGATAAGGAATGACGCGTCTTTCTCGATAGAGTAGCGACTAATAAAAAGCCCAATCTTCCACTTATTCTGTGGAAAAATCATCACCACCGTAGCCAAAGGAGCTACATCGCACCAGGGTGCGATATCGCATTTATAAAATCTTCCATTTGCGTTATGGAAGTCTGATCTAGCAAAGAGTCACCACAGTAGTCAAAAGGACTACATTGCACCGTGGTGACATTGCACTTATGCAGATCACGGTTAAAAATCTCTCTTGTTAGCGTTGCGTAGTTAAATGATGGGTGTATAAATTAGTATTACGAATTAAGAAAAGCGTCCTGAAGTGACTGCTCGCGCATTGCTTTTTTTCTGACACACCCCGCGAATTAGTGTTGCGAATTACAAAGAGTGCCACAATATGGCTGTTTTCGCGTTTAATTTTGCTATGAAAGCATTTCTATTTGCGCTATGAAAGTCTGATCTAGCATAGAGTCACCACAGTAGCCAGAAGGGCTACATTGCACCGTGGTGACATTGCACTTATGCAGATCACGGTTTAAAAATCTCTTTTATTAGCGTTGCGTAGATAAATTATGGGTGTATAAATTAGTGTTATGAATTAAGAAAAGCGCCCTGATGTGGCTGCTCGCGCATTGCTTTTTTCTGACACACCCCGCGAATTAGTGTTGCGATTTATAAAAAGTGCCACAATATGGCTGTTTTCGCGTTTAATTTTACTAATTTTTGTTTAAATAAATATTGAAATACTTATCGCGATAAAACCTTCACATATTCTTCACTGATATTTAATATATGTGTAATATTTAATATATGACATGATATGATGTGTATATATGATATTTAATATGACATTAGTGTTGCGAATTATAAAGAGTGCCACAATATGGCTGTTGCCGCGATCAATTTTGCCTATTTCTGTTGCAATGAATTGTTATTGCAACTACGTTGAAAAATTTGCCGCGATTTTGAAGTATTCTTTGTTTCATGGTAAAATAAATAAACACATAAAAAAAAGAATACTTCATTCACGATATTGAATAACGATAGGAATTTTGATCGAGCGTTTGTCATCAAATGTTACAAAGTAAGATAGTTACTTTGTACAAATAGATACTTCCTGGTTTTTACAACCTTTGATATAATGTTGACATGTAATTAATATTTAAACATTCCAGTCTGCACTTCGTGTACTTCGTGAAATATTACAGAATAGTATAGTTATTTTGTATGAATATACACTCTCTGGTTTTTGCAAACTTTCAGGTAATATTAATTTATGATTGATATTTAAAATTTCTATTACGTGTTTTGTGTATCAGAATGAATAAGCATTAGAAGTCGAAAAGTATATTAGAATGCAATTACGTACAGAATCAAAATTCGTGTAGCTTACTAATACTTTTAAAAAGTATTTTGAAGTTGGTAATATTTCACATTCGTAACGATTCTTTTGAAACGAATGAAAGTTTAATTAATTTAACGAAAAGTAATGAGATATTCTATAGAATGGAATGTAAATTTTTGGTTTTATTACATGTTACATACATCATTTTTTCATGCTATTTCCATAAAATAATGTTTCTGTGTGTTTAATATTTGTATATTGTTTGTCTGTCAAATTTTCGTAAACTATTACTAATCCATTGTATAAGTTTCTGTTGTAGCTTATAGTTTTGGAGGATCAGGATGGAAATAATGCTATGAAGATAAAAGTATGATCATATATATGTAATACGAGTAAAAAAGGTAAAACTACAAAAAGGTAATACAATGAAGAGGTATAAACACTATAAAGTCATATTTATATTATTCGAACATGAATGTTACATATATTTTCAATTACGCTTACGCTTTTCTATGTGCATGTGTGTGTATGTGTGTATGGATATATTTTTTGTGAAATTTGTTAACCCGTATGTTACTATTTTACCTGTTGTACATTTCTATTTCAGATATTGCAGCGTTTCCTGCTCCGTTTATTATTTTATTATTACATGTACTTTTAATTATATTTACTTTATATTTATATGTGTATTTATTCTTGCATATATTTTTTGTGTAATCTATTAATCTGTATTATGGTTTCACATGTACATCTCTGTTCTAGATATTGCAGCGTTTCCAGTTTTATTTTAGGTGTTCCAGAGTATCCAGTGCTGTTTTAAATATTTCAATGTTTTTAATTCTATCGTTTCGTCATTTATATGTTGTCTTGCATCTTGTAAATTCGATTTTCTCTGTTCATCTGCGAAAAATATTCTGTTGTATTCTTCCTTTGGTGCTTCAGAGCTTCTTTTCTGTTATCTGCTTTTGCAAACACCTCGAGTTATTGAATACAAGTACTTCATGTACTGTATTCTCTTAGATCTTTTCATACGTAGGGTGAAACATTTTCGAACCTATTGATAGGTAGGAGTTACTTCTTTCAAGTTGATAGATTTTCCCAGTTAGGTTGATTGATTTGAAATTAAGGTCAATTATCGGTTAGGCAAGGTATTTGTTCCCTTTCATAGGTAACAATTGTTTCTCGCGTGAATTCCTTATGAAACTCTTTTCATTGTATGTTTGCATAGGGTTCAAACGTCGAACTTGCTGCAAATGTACATTGAAAAGAGGTTTTGTTAATGATATTTTGTATAAAAGGAGGGTGGATGGGACGCGGTTAGGGTGGGTCTCCATTCGCAGCAACCTCCACGTGGTGAGACCCGGGCTCTATTTATTTAATATATAATTATTAATTGCATCAGACGATACAATAAAAAATTATATAGCAAATAATTAGATGCGAATGGCTGCCATAGGTTAGTTTAATTTAAATTGATTTAGAATAAAACTTAGTAGGTCTAGAAGATTTTTCACAGTAGAAAGATCGAGCGATCGGTCAATTCTGCACGTCGTCGGTAACAATACCCTCAGTTTTACACGATCGGTATTTCAGGTTGTGGAACATGATCATTCTTGAGATAGTAAATCGATTGTGTGCCTCCTCTGATACTCCTACTTTTATTCGCCAACGCTAAAATCCATTTCTGCATTACTTGCAATTAGTATAACGGTAACTCAATTAGTGTTAAACATTATATTGAGATATACATGTATAAAATAACGAACAGACACGAGTTTATGTGATTTATTAATTTCATTTTAGTTAAATTTGAAGGAAAAGAGGCAAACTGTTTCCTTCAGACACGAAACGTTCCTCATAAACTATATTTGCATGGTTACTTTCAAAATGAATAAATAACATTAAAAGAAGGATTTAATTACGTGGAATACTTTGCGTAAAATATGATTCAGTGATTAATTTTAATTGAGAAATGAAGTTTCGTATGAGAAACGTCATTATAAATAACTCAGACCTTTAGTTTGCGCAATATATTACAAATTCGCCATTAATGTCAGAGGCAAGGTTAAAATACGAATTCAGTATTTTATTGCCTGTCGTTAAGTCCATGCACGTAACATGTATACGTATCGGAGAGCTTAAATTGAAAAATGACATTACTGGTCCATTCCTTCCTGCGGAGAATACATACATATGTATACTAAACAATTTATATTTAAACACGATCGTGGAATATTTTAAACACCGCGTACCCGCGGGCTTTCTCAACGATTATCAAGAAAGAGTCGGCGATAAAATAAAATGTGGATAGAGCTACATATTTCAGAGGTACACACGTCTCGAGAATGTAACGCGTTAGCTCTGATTCTACAAAGTTAAAGGGGAGATTTATTAGAGAAAGTTTCGTGAAATGCGCACTGGCTGCAGATGTTTATAACTGGCAATTTATAACTGGCTGCCGAATATTTATAACCGGCAATCAATCAAACCGTATCGAACGGTTCCGTTGCTTGCAATCCTTCTTCGCGCTCGACAAGGTGATTGTCCAACACGTGAAAGTCGCATTTTATCGTTCCTCTCTTTCCGCTGTTGCCGTCCGTCTTTTCAGGTCGCCTCGACTCGTTTTGCCCCTTTTATTCGCCTCTCGTTGTCCTCTTCCACCTTTCAGCGAATCCTCGCGGCTAAGAATTTTAAGCGGCGGTATACGAAATACCGCTCGCATTGAATTTAATGATAGCACGTCGAGGTGAGCGCTCGCTTGTTCGCCGGTCGCTCGCTTACACGGCTCTGCATCACATAAATTACCGAGGACATCCGTGCCATTTACAAAGCTGAGCCTTGATGAGTCAAATCGGCTGATTACCATATGTTTACCGTGCGCCAAGTTCTATAGCAGCGGGCTGCAATAATGTCAGATAAATTATACGGCTGTAATTCATTCCACGTCTCCCGTAGGAAAAGGAAACACGCTTATGAAGTTTTCACCCGGCATTGGCTGGTCGCACGACCACTGTCTTATTTTATAATGCACCGATGTGTTAATTGGCTCGTTACGCGTGGCATCCGAGTCGAGGATGCGACGCGCCTCGATCTACGCAGTACAATCAAATTGCACGCGCATCCTCTTTATCGCTTTTCCTCTTTCTTCTTCTCTATCTCAAACGAAAAGCGCCACGGGATGGAGACGTCGCATTACTGATATTAGGTTCGCGGTAAATTGATTTTCAAAGTTATTCTTCCTGCATTCCTTATCGAATCGCGATGCCACTGGCTTGCCTCTCATTCCTTATCCCGCTGTTTCACTCTGTTTCGTTCTAGGACAGCTCCAACCATTCGCGATACATTTAGAACGTTTTGGATTTTATAAAAGCCGATATTTATACGAGACTGGTACTCGCGGGGTTTCTTCTGGAACTGGTTCGTGGCAGTTCTCAAACGGTAAAATCAGTAATCATAGCAAATCGTTCCTCGAACGGTTCGTCTGCACGTACATACCGTACGATTCCAATCTCTCTGTTCCTGTTGGAATTCAGTTAACTCTGAGATCTCACTTTTCTCCCGCATGGAACGCACTTTGTTCTACGAGCGTGCATCAAATGTATTCTCGTCCGTGGAGTTCGTGACGCGCAGGGCCTTTTGATGTTACAATTATTAGGAACGAGGCGAGTTGAATTTTCACCACGAAAGTGTGGCGCAACACGCTCGTTCCACGGAGCTTTCGATTCTAGCTGGCGAGCATAACGTCGCGTACGCTCGGAAAATGGGTGCGCGCATACTATTACCCGCGGTATTTATGAAACGATCAAATGTGCGCGTCACGGAGGAAAAGCAACGTCGTAAAGTATTACATCTTATTACGACGCGGTTGCTTTAACGGCATCACGGGTAATGATATTCGAGTATCGTAAAATTAAATAGTGCGTGGCAAAGTGCTGCATCTCCTCGCGGCTAGGGAACGAAAGGCGGAGCGGGCACAAACACGGCGGGGCCGCGTGTTATTGCAAATAATAATAAACGTGTCGGCGAGTAAATGCTGTTACGGGTGCCGGGGCTGTTAAAAAGAAACGCTACATGTTATAAATCTCGGGCCAGTTGTTTACTATATTTATGAGGAAGTACCAGGAGGCAGTTTCCGTCATTTATTAGCGCGAACTTATCTCCGGCTGTTTGGCTCGTTCGTTTCGATTGGAAACGTCGAACACGCTGGCTCGATATAAATTACGATCGCTATCTCTCGCCTAGTCACCATCCATACTACTCAGATGCCCGTTCGGAATCCTGCTAATCCCGGGAGCGACTATCGATAACCCGGTTATATTTTGCGTGTCAACTCCAACCTTCCTTCCAGGTCTTATTCATCGGTCATTGCGAAACGATGTTTTATTGAGATTTAATTAAATTTCACCGTTGCTCGAACGAAAGATGTTCATAAATTATTCATCGAGCAATTGTCCCAGCGAGACTTCGATCCAATAGTAAACGTCGTCGTACATTCCTATAAATATATAATACATATATATATCTAATAATTAATAGAGGTACATTTAATAGAGAACGCGAACGTGTTTCCGAATTTTTTTCAAGAAAAACGTTGCTCCCTATTTTCGATACGTTTCCTGGTATTAATTTGTATTACACGTTATCATTGTATAGGAATTTAGATTTCTAACATATAAATGGACGTAACGGGCCAGGAGTGACTAATTGGACGTGTACTAAACGAGACAAGGCAGCATACTCCTGAAACTAGAATATCGGTTCGGTGCAATGTAATTCGTTCGGAAAGGATTTAGTGTAGCACCGTTTATTAGCTCCTCCTTATCTATTGCTGTTCATTCATTTAGATTGGAAATGCTGAACACGCGGGCCGGGTATAAATTACGATAGCTATCTGCTACCTTGTCACTATACATAGTACTCGGAGACCCACTCGGAGCCCTGCTAACCCCAGCAGCAAACTTTATCACGTGAGAATTTGTTATACGACGCTCGATTTACATACCAAGGCCGGGATCCTTGTAATTTCGGATGCATCATCCTCCAAATTGATTTTCCCTCCATCGAATTACAATCATTTTCCCTTTATCGTCCCCGCTTCCGTCATTACACCAGGCACGTAGACATTTTACACGCTGCTTTGCAAACGCGAATTACATTCCGCTTTGTTTCATCTCATCTCTGTCTTCAAATTGTAAATTGACACGAACAGAAAATATCGATTTTTCAAATATTTATCGACTCCCAGTTACGTATATTATGGACACGTCCAGATGTGTCCATTAAATAAATGCGATAATTTTATTGTTAATTCACACCGAGCGTAATTTTAAAAGCTCTAAAAGCTTTCTCGGCCCGTAAACTGGCGTTTAAACAATTTTCAGATCGCTCGAATAGCGTGCCAATAGATCGTGCAAACGGGACGGTGAATTTTCACGCTGAAATATTTCGACATCCGAGGTGTTATAAACAGAAGCGCGAAAGAAACTTAATAAAGAGTCGGGGCAGAAAAAAAATAAAACGCCAGGAGAGAACGATCCCATCGATTACGCTGGCAACGGTTAACCGTTCTATCAGGTCCAGCGAGGAATCTTTATGTCCATCTTTAGCGCCATCTTTTTCGCTGGTAATTAATGCGAGGCATTAATAACAATAACGTTCGGCAACGACAGGAACAATCCGGCAAATTTAATTTTTTGCACCGCCTCGCTGCGCCAGCGTGCGAGCCCCGATATCGGCCAGCTGAATAATTTATAAAATCTGCGCGGAGGTCTACGGCCTAGCTCCAGGGGAGTTGAAACGACGCCGCTTCGAGCCTCGAGGGCTTCGGGTCTTTATAATTAGGCAACGAAACGAATTGTGCTTGACGTCCATATCGACTACCTAACTCAAAACCTGACTAACGAGCTTTCGTTTCCTTCCTCGCACACACGCAGACGCGGCGTACACACGGCTGACTGCTAATAAATCTTCCGCCCGTATCTTCGTCATTATCGGCAAACGTTTAACTTGAATGGGATCACGTGGTCGCCGCTTTCATACACATTCGTTAAAGTCACCACGGTGATTTATATTTTGTTAGGACTCGTTGAAACGCCGCGTCGAACGTTGTTCGCCACAGTGGATCCGTTGTTCCTTATTGGTTTACAATAATGTTGCTCCGCGGAATCGACGCGAGCATCGTTTATAATACAGTCTTGGAAACGTGTTTTTTTTTTTTTTTTATTCCTCTCAAGCAGGTTGAAAACAACTCTCGGTTCGTGTTTCTCGTATTTTAAGAACAGTTTGCATTTAAATCTGCGCTAGGCTCGATAACGAAATAGGCATTCGTCGAAAATCCAGCGAATAAAATCATGTTACAAATATTCGTCGGATACGAAGTATTCTTTTAATGGCCACAATTAATGTCGTGGCTGCGGCATTACAAACTTGAAAATGACTCCGTCGAAAATACACGTTCGTTATTGCCTTCAACCTGTAATAAATTATAGTACATTATTGGCACTTTCGCGTTTACGTAATGCTCTTGGTATACCAATCGCAACCGTTATTACATATCTCGAGTGGCATTACCACTATTATTTTTGTCTGTCCGTTGCGCAATGCAAACATTTTACTTTCTAATCTTATTATCGGCTTGATAATCCCTGGAAACACGCGGCATATAATTAATTAGCCGACGTTCGAAAGTGGCGATGTCTATTCCAGGAGATCGCGACGTATGGGAACTACCCGTGAATCACAAATTTCTTCGAACAGGGTGTGTATTAGCGCTAAACGAATTAGTCGGTTTTTCGATGAGACAATTAATCGAACACTGTTAGATCAGGAACGGAAGGAGAGGAAAATCGTGCAGATTATTTGTAAAATATATACGCGTAGAGGTGCACGTAGTTCTATATAAATCGGTGGTAAGCGGTAATGCGGGAGAGTTGTTACTGACAGCAAATATGGCCGCCACCGCGGGCGCCTCGGGGTAGCTTAACAACTTCTCTCTTACCGGCGATGCAGCACCTTTTTGTGAATCACTCGAGCATTATTAATCGCTTGATGTGGATTTCAAACTTATTACGCCGGCTGACATGACAGACACGGCCCCGGGGCACCTTATCTCTCTGTTCCTCACCCACGAGCGTATCGCGGTGCCTGCCTCCCCTCGCTTCCACTATTTCATTTGATGTCCGAACCAGGTGCTTGTCCAATTGTACGCTCGCTCGTTTGCTTATACAGCCTCGAACTCGCGGGCTATTTCGTTCGTTGCCGCTTTAGCGGTGTACCATAACTTTTTGCGAAAATTACCACTCTCTGCCCTCGAGGGGAGATGTAACGTTCGTTGATTCTACAAGGCCGCGGTAAAAGGTGCACGGGAGGGAGCAGCTGCGAGGTGCGAGCCCCGTTGCACCACGTTGGATTCTATCGCGGTAATTAATCGCAATTGATACGCGCGTATATGAGTGCTGATTACACGGTGTAACGTGAAATTAATGTTCACACATTGTGCGCCTCCGTCCACGCGGCGAACACGACAGCCTTTGGTGAACATGTAGGTCGTTATTTCCTGGTTCGGTCTCGTGACTGGAATATACGAGCCGCGATACGCGTCTTAATCGTCGGGTAAAAATGGGACGCACGCTGAGAGATTACGTGCGTCAGCGTTTCAAATCTTCCCGGCTAATTGTTTAAAGGATCGAAACGTGTTACGAGCTTATCGACAAAGGTGTGGAAAGTTCGTCGAGTGCGCGAGAGATGGCGGTACGTGTGAAAAGAAAAGCAATTTGGAAGAGGAATTTTGAAAAATGTCAAGTGTTTCAAATCTGTCGATCGTTTCTCAAGAGGATGACCAGGGAGTGCTACTTTTCAAATTTTTAGAATTTATTTCGTTCGCTGTGGTACGATAATATCGTACAATCATCAACAAATTCATCTTATTTTTAAACACTATCAAGGAATAGTTATAATTATTGCAGAAGAAAATCTTTGTCGTACAGTATTCAAATAATCTACTTGCTGTTGCGAATTGACTTGTCGTTTTTTCCGCGTTGCAACTCGGCAGTATTTCAAGTTGCGAATATTGTTCGATTGAACAAATTCAGGGCAATATTGTCTAGAGGATTCAGCGGGTAAAATATGCAAACGATCAATTACTATAAAGTAATGAGATTTCTTGGAAAGCGGAAGCTAATATCGTGGCGCATGTTCGGAAACATCCTGTATTGCATCGTAGACGAGGATAAATCGATGTTGGTTTGGCAAGATAGCGAACGCGATTCCATGCCATCGAAGGAAATTGGGAAGAGAAATCATTAGACTAAATCGAGCTGCCAAGACAAACTAGAAGTCATACGGCTAACTGGAGCTGCCACGACACGACAGGACAAAGCAGGATACAGGAGAAGGAGAGTAGGGGACACCCCAAGAGACGTGTTCGTAGCAAACGCCCACGAACGGTGACAGCCAGCGAAGATTTATGACGCTATAAAATATCATTTGTATTTGATGTCAGAGCGGGGGCTTGATTAATGCACTGCTGGGCGCACAATGAATAACTGACGTGTTGTTATAGTAACATCAATCTGAAAGAAGCGCGGGGTGAGCCGGTACCCCGTTGATAAATTGTGTAGATTGGAGTTGCCGTTGCTGAGATACGATCAGCGAGCCTTCTACGATTCAATCATTAATGCTCTTTCCCTTGATAGAATCGTCGTGCATTTAGTAAATTGCCCTCGTAACGCGATGGTCCTTATCGAGTTATAGAGAGTTAACGAAACGAAGGTGGTGGTTCGGTGACATTCGTTGCTCGGATTATTCGTTTAAAATCGAAACATCGAAACGGAAAGATCCTCAGATATATTGTCCGATAGTTACGATGTGTCATAAATAAATTTACGATACAATGCTCCAGGCTATTCGAAATGTTTAAGGTGTAATAAACCAAAGTAGAATGCCGTTCGCTGGAACGGGCGTAACGTTCGATCTAACATTGCGAAACAATTACGTATCGTTGAACGGTTTGCCAGGGAATGTATCGATCACGGTGAACAGCATGAAAGTGTCGCGAAGTTTACGACATCCCCGAGACAGGGAACTGCGTTCCGTTTGCCCCCTTATAACACAATCATTAATCACTTACCAACAATGATTTTATTCGCGGCGAGCGGTCCGGGTGTAATGTACCGTGACGCACCCCGAATGCTGGGGGACGATACATCACCGCGATATGTAATATTGCTCTCGGCTCCACAAAGAAAGAGAACAGAGAGGAGAGAAGCAGAAGAGAGCTGTCCCGGGCCGACGTCGAGCCATCGACCGATCGCCCCATCGCCCTGAGCGGTGTCAATCGATCTTCCCGCGCGCGCCACTTTCAAACCGTGAAAACACTCTTGCCACGGAACGCCAACAAGAAACCATGGACCGTGAAGGAAGATTGATTCCTTGCGCGCATTGTACCGCCGTGATTTATGCATTTCCTACCCACGCCGTGTTGCCACGCACATCCAACATCGACACTGATTTTCGAGTCAAGCTGCGATGGGAACGAAGATGCAAAGGTGCGCGTCCGCTGAGACAGCACTTCGCGCGGGGTTTTAAAACGTTGACGATTTAAAGTTCGATCATCCCTGTGCGCTGGGGATCAGAATACGCCCACAGTATCCCCTGCTTGTCGTAAGAGCCGACTAATAGGGGGAATAGCAGTTTAACGAAGACGTAGAGACGAGTAAATTCGAAATAAAAAATTGCAAAAATTCTGCGATCGAATAGCCAAGCTATGTATGGTCTTTCGAGCTATGGGGTGTGAAAATAGGAAAAGGTTGCCGTCAGCCGGGAAGCATGAAGCGTCCATGACGAGGCAAAAGTAGTCAGGGGGTGAGGAGGTTACTTTATTGTATATGGGCTGATTATGCACGTAAATATTTCACCGGTGATGATTTCCGGAGTGGGGTGAACTCGGTTACGTGGCGCAAGAGGGGTACGAGCCGAAGGGGAAAATGACGGTAGGGAGAGGACGGGGATTTACGCGTGCAAGCCTGAACGCCCTTTATACGTCGTCGACGCCGTAATATATGACACCTATAGATCACAATTACGTGTAATGGCGCTCACTCTTGTATTCATGGCGATATTGTTTCTGGTCGCCTTCCATGGCCGTCGTCGGCTACACACGCTCTCTCTCTCTCTCTCTCTCTCGCTCACTCTTCGTTTCTCTCGCACCCCATCTTGTTCGTACGAGACTTCGGTCCGTATGCTAAGCAGCCGGTAATTCTAGTTTGATTTACTTTCCCGTCCACCCCGAAAGTTTGCAGCGAACGGCCTCGCCGTACTTCCAACCCCGGGAAAGTGATTATGCCGGATTGGGCGATAAGTCTTTTATGATCTTTGTTCTTTACGAGTCGCGCACTGGCATAACTTACATACACGCTCCCGTATAAGCAGGAAATTATTATTCCATCGCTTTCTTTGTTAGCTTTTCTTTCGCCGCCTCGCGAGTTTCCTTCGCAGATAATAGGATCCCTTTCGAAACGAACGATTCCGTGTTTTTCTGCAGGATGAATGCCTCTCGACGCAAATTGTACTCTCCGTCGTCGAATGGGATTATTTGCAATTTACAAAATGATGGCAGCGCCGTTTCTCGGCGGTATCGCGGGTTTAATCGGATGTTTCGAGAGTAATTGGCAGAACAAGATTGTAGCTCGAGACATGCATCAAGTATTAGTTAGCAGTATCCCTTTTTTGTGGTCAGAACATAACAGTATTGACGCGTACACAATGTATGTAACCGCAGTTAAGTAGATAACGAGCATAAGAAAAAATTCATTAAATCAAGTTATCGGTTTTCATTAATAGCAATTCCATTTAACTTATTTGCATACGTTTCATTGAATTATCAATACTTTTTGTCAGCCAAATGGCTAGTAATGTGTAGGTATATTCTGAGAAATTTTTATATTAAAAACGTAGTGCAGTCGTTTTACTTGCTCTGCCTCGAAGATAGTCGTATCCTGAATAATACTTGCAGACTGTTGCGTTATATAATTAGATTATGTATATTGTATTTAATGGAATATAATAATTCATCTATCTGATTGAAAAACAGGAAAAACGATTTGCAATAAGGGACAATATTAATAAATGAAAATTTCTATTACATCGATAAATGTAAGATCGTCTACAGACCGCTTGCAAAATTACAACGTGTAGTTTGCAAACGATTCCTCGATATTGCAACTAATTGCAAGTATACGTACGGCTAAGAATACCTCGCTCGATAGAGAGCGGATATTTTCCAAGAGAGACACGCGGACGTGTCGAGTCGAAAGAACGGGTAATAGCAGATCCTGAGCACCGTTTTATATATGATCTCTGGCTTATCTTATGCATCGAGCAGAATCATCGAGCAATTAGTTGAGTCAGTCAACGAAATCGGGAGATAGAATCAAATATGAAAAATGCAATTGCTTATTACTGGCACTGTCTATTAGCCGTTGCACGAGAAATGTCAGTGAGCAATCAGCCAGAGCCCAATGGACGCAGTTAACATAACTGGGAATGTGTTAGCGTAATGAGACGTCATTAAAGATCCAGCCATTACATGCAACGGGTGTTCACCGAACATTATGACAGCCAATGAATATTTGCCTCGTCCTTGTAGCCAGCAGAGATATACCGCGATACTGAAATGAAATTCCGTATCGCGATTGTTCATTGAACAGGAATTAAATTATATATTCCACTTAACACGCTCATTAAGGTAGCACGATGTAGCTGGCTAATGTATAATTAACAAGTATTTCCATTTCTTTTTCCATGCGAACGCGTAACCTCTTACAATGTCTATTTCAGTATCGATGTACGATTGAACAAAAGTTGTACTACTTAGACGTTGAATACGGTTAGAATTTTTTCGACAGACTCAGTCATGCGTTAGACACCGAAGATAGAAACTGAATCACGTATACACGCGGAGGTAGACGTAGTTTATTATTTCTGCTCGTTAATTCACATTTCTTACCATCACGAATTTCATAAATCCTCACCGCGTGTCATAACGTTGAATCAATCGCGCGCGCATTACTCGATCGATATTTATGTCCGCGACACGAGCAATTATAGGGACCGTAATTAGCAGCGAGTTGATTGGCGGCATAAAACGAGTCGTAAAGGCGACGTATGAAAAATTGTACTTTCATCGCCGGTATTGGCCGAAGAAGGACGCGGGGGCGCGAGTACGGACTGCAGAACGTCCATCGCGGAAGACGAGGATCCGCTCGTGAATCACTGCGCGAGTGCATTAAGTGGCACGGTAATTGAGCGAAGCGCCATGCGTCGCGGCGCTTCCGCGACGGCTACTCGAAGCCAGCGTCCATGGGGCTGCGTTTCAGCCAGCGCCAACCAGCTACTTGTCGCCGTCGGCACCGACACGTGTGCGCGTGCGAATAATAACCACGTACACGTTTCTACACCCGGAGATAACTATTGTCCCTGTCTCGGGGTGTAATGCCCTATTGTGAATTGGTCAGAGTGACGTATCGCCTGTCGTCAGGAAAGCGGCGGTTAGTTTATTCCATTTCGAATTCTCGTTCCGTCCCGTCCATACATATTCACGAGCGACGCGCGATCGAAATTAGGTTCGACCCGTTTCAATTCTACGTCGACGTGCAAGGGAAATCGGTCGCAACGAAGAAGCACCAGGGTAGAAAAATTAGGGGAACTTAGACGTGGTCTCGTTTGGTTTCTGTAGCTTCTTTAGTCGTGTTCTTCTTTTTTTTTTATGAACCTTCTGAGGTTTGGAAAGTGGTACAAAAAAATAATATGACACTTGAAATATTTGCCGTTTTTTCATACTGATTCAGTATTCAAATGCAAAAGCAATCGCATGATATATAAATTATCGATGCAAATATGCGGATATATTATTCTGTATTTAAAGTAATATTGAATTTATCAGTGGTGATGATGTTATCAGTGATATTTATATTCCAAAGGATTATAAATAATCAGAGCTGCGAACGTTATTGCTAAAATGCCGATAAGCTGTGTTTCAGTTAATTCTACTTTGATACACATGTATCATCGCGATATTATCGATAAATTACGGACGACACTGTGATTTCGACACCGACGTTAAACCAGGAATGCGATTTCAAAAATTTCGTTCTCAGCGATTCAATAATTCCAATCTGTCATCAATTTCGTTGCATCAGAGACGTTAGAAATTTCCTCGTCTCGTATATTTCATCCTTCACGAGTGAAAAACGTGCTAAAAAATGAGACAATGTTGAACAACAGTAAAAAACGAACTCTCGACTACAAGTTTACAACTTGAAGTACAATGTGCGCATAGTTACCCCCCTGAAAACGTTGTATCGCGAGCGGTACACGCGGTTCGGAATCGTAAAAGTTAATCTACTTATTTAAACTGGCGGGAATAATTGCAAACGTGACGAAGTGTACGTTTGAAAACGCACCCGGTCGCGTACGTAACAGCGGGGGGGGCGAGATTAGCCGGCCAATTTACGGTCCCCTGTTAATGGCCATCAGGAATCGCGCGCGACCGTGGGTTTAACGCGCAAGCGCGAGCCCGCGTTAAAAGTGGGATTGTTAGAAGTTCACGAGGTAAACGTCCCTTAATTGTTACATCGGCGTACGGCAGTATGGAAAAGCGGTGCCGTCGAGGAAAGCGTGTAACCCGGTGCTCCGCGCGCGCGTTACGCGGGACCCAGGCGGTACGTGCCCGCGCACAAACGAATCACTCACGTTTCCTGTAAATTGCGGATTCATGGTTTATCGGCGCGCAACGGGTCGAAACGTTTTACTGCTCGGCGATGCGCGATAACGCCGCGCTGACAGCGGAATGTCCCGGCCAAAATGAATCCAGCGTGTACACGCGAGACGCATACATGCGGGAAACGTACGCGCTCCCCCTCGTGCGTATTGCCTTTTTCCTTTTTCTCCTCCCTTTTTTTTCCCCCGTCCGCGGCCATGCTTGGAATATCGAGTATAGCGCGGCCAGTGGTGCAGGACGAAAAGGAGGAGAGGACGCGGCCGTAGGACTCGCGTCGCTCACCCAGAAACAGGAAGACGTCTCGCGGGGTGACAGTGCGCGCCGCGCGGCGACAGTGTTCCCTATCGTGACGCTCCTACTAATGTAACCGTGTAACCTACGACGTATGAAGATGTATAGACGGCCGTATACCGCCGCACGGTGTTAAATATTCTTTCTGCGGGCATGCAGCACCGTGGCTTGTTAAATATTCGCGCATACCCCGGGTAGACACGCCGCCGCGACACGCACGCATGTTACTCTTGATACTACGCGCCACGGAGGGGCGACGCTCCGCGATTTTATCTTCATTGAAGGTAATGGCCTAAATGTTGCCTACTCTGCGCGCTTTTTACTGCTACCTCGGGCTCCAACGCATTTCCTCAGGAGGATACACATTTTCGAGGAATGCGGTGATCGCGGTTTACGATCACGAGTCGTTTTCTAGATTTCATTTAAATTGGCGGCGGTTTTTGTTTCGTTTTAATGGCACGTTGCGTGTGAATAGCACGGAATTTGAAAATTGATTCGGGAGAATGATGTATCTCGTTTGATTGGAAACTTTACACAGAGAATAAAACTGTTAAGAAATATAATTTGTGATAAAAGGTTGGAAAGTTAGCAGTTCTAAATGTATGCCAATTACACTCTTCAAGATCGAATTACAATATTTTCATTCGCGGGCAATCAGAGTGTAACTAAATGTAACTATTAATCGTATAGTAGATTAATAAAAATGAAGCGCAAGAAAGTTAACAATTTGAAAAATGCACGATGAAAAGCAGCAGGTTGTTATCGTATACGAAAAGAAATTATCTGCAAGTCGAGTACTTTTTTTATCTTCAATTTTCATGTAACAAAGGAAATCGATGCACAATAATTATGGCAGGATCGAGTGCTAATTTAACTTTGCACGATGAAATTGATGCAGCGTGCATATATTCAGATAAATGCAGAGCACCTTTATTCTTTATTATCGTCCTTTAAAATGAACATTTTATCGCGTCACGAAAGGATACACTCTACAGTTATCCGTTTCAGAAACAAAGCATCACGATGCATGTTTTATGGGTCTTGATTGCCTTTAATTCTACCTGACTGCGCAAATCGTAAACAATTCTTTGATATGAATTACTCAGCGTAATAATTAAGGAAATTTATCGAACCCATGCGTGGCAAATTAAAATGGATGCGAGGAGTACATGCTTTTAAGTTCGGTACATTGGTTTCGCGATTTAAACATTAAATGGTAGAAACGTAGCCGGTATCAGAATGGTAAAGAGAATGGCCAGCTATCTTTGGAACGTCTAGAATCTTTTTCTACAAAATTCATCATTTTAATCGTTCAATTAAGTTATTAAAGAAATTAATTTCAATTTAGCATCGAAATCATCATTTATAATGCGATAACTATTAGTTAATGATAAATTAATAATGTATTTCGGCACCGATAGACTGCACGAGCTTTGTTAGTTTAATATAAAAAGTATACGGATATTATTAATGTACACGCATTAAATCGTGCATATTTCAAACTATACGCATCGATGGAGAATCAAAAATACACACTCATTTATCATGGAACCCGCAGCCGTCCGACAAAATATAAATTACCATTTCCCTCTTAACCGGATTTACAGTGTTTTGTTCGATTCGCACGTAACGGTCATTAATTTAATATCCAATTAAGCGTGTACTGGTTTCATTAAACGCATAACGTGACACATTAAATGTAATTGCTCGATATTTATTTAAACGGTGCTGACAAATGCCTACGAATTTAGAAAATACGAAACAGTGGGTTAATTTTGGTATACCACGAAAGAGGAAAAAGCAAAACGTTAGCCATTTTCCAGTAGACAATTACGATCGATAAATTTTGCAAATTTTCACGCAGCAATCGACGCGAACCCTCGTCGCTTCAGGAGCGTACGAAAGAAACGCGAGGGAACTCGTAAACGATTCCGATCCACTTACAAGGCGTTTCGCATTTTCATGATAAAAAGGTTTACAACCTCCTCCGTGGGTAAGAAACAGCCGTAGTTTTATTGCCTGGCAAGAAAGTCGAGCGATTGTTTCGCGATTGTTTCGAAATTTATTGGCGCGCACACCACCCGTTAACGAATGCTAATAAACTTTCCGTTTCTTAATAACCGAGCCGTAAATCAACGGTGAAAAATGATCACGGGTGCCCGCGACACGGGTGTGGGGAGGCAGAAGGAGAAAGAAAAAACAATCCTGTCCGTCTACCAAACCCTGCCGCTGATAATTGCATTGTCGCATTAATGCGCGCGTATCTAACGTAATGCAGTTTCAAGTCCGAAAGACAAACGATCCAATCTGTTAAAGAGTAGTGCCACCCCTTGATGCGCGTGCTTTCACATCGCCGGTTATATATTCCCCGAGGTCGAAATTTATTATCTACTAAAATACCCGTATTGCTGCAAGAAAGCGGCTGTTGACTAGAAAAAGCCGGTGTTATTAATTCGCATTAACTTAATAGCTGCAAGAGAGAAAGGGACAGAGCGGATGGGAGGGTTACGGGGCTAGAGGAAGCCGTCGAGAGCGAGATGAACCTCGGGTAGGAGGAGAGGGCGAGAGAGAAAGAGCGAGGCCGTAGGGGGGAATAAGGTCACGCCAGAAAGTGAGTAATGAAGGCGGTTTATCTCCGAGGAGTAACTAGCGGTGTTCGTGTAATGGGGGCATTCATCAACGCGATCTCACATCGCCTTTCCGTTCGCGTTTCAGAGTCTCATGACGATTTGCACTACGGAACGGACGGTGAGAAACGGAGCTGAAACGATTTCTTTCTAGCGCGCGTCTTGGAAAACCCGTTGCCACTTTGCCACGTAAGATTAATGTCGTCGAAGTGGAGTTTTCGGCGCCATTAATTTTTCTGGCACATTTATTAATTTCCCTTACCCGGCAGTCGTTCAGCTCGCAGTTTAAGATCTTGACATTAAGCTGACGAGTAATCGTCTTTCTCTCGTTCCGATTTCTTTTTTTTTTTTCTTTCATTTCTCGTTCTCCTTTTTCCCCGCCAAGGTGGACGTATTATAAAATCGAGTCGACGAAATTGGAAACAACCTGAGTCATCGTCTCGAGAAACTTCTGAGACGTGAAAAGAAAGGCTGCTCGTTTCGAAATTTCCTAACAAAATCTTTATCAACCGCTTTATCAACCGCGTCTGTTGTTCGAGTTCGTTCGATCGATCGCGTGGTATCTATGAAATTTCACGTCGCGCGTTTTAACCGTCATTTTTTGCGATACGCAATTGTTAATGCGCGACACGGACAGGATAACGGTAACAATAACAATAACAACAGCTAAAGGTATCAACAACAGACACGACGATATACACGCGCGGAACACGCAACGAGCACAGCGGGCAGCCATGTTATTACCGTCTTTTCGCAGTCCGCGCCTCTGTAATTATGATTTTATTTTTATGGACATAAATTATACAGACTGCCTAGCTGTGTCATTATATGGCATTTTAATTCAAGGTTGTAGACATAATGGTAACCCGCACCACGGACTCGCTGCTCACCTGCCTGGCGAGGAGGAGACGGTGGAAGAAGCGCGTTTGCACGCCAGGGGCCGCCTCCACCCCTGAAGGGGGACGGCCACTTTGCCTCTAGTTACTTGTCGTACACCTCTGCATTTATTTCGCCGCTTCCTCCTCGCTCTCGTTTCCTTACATCTCGAATCGACGATCAATCTACATAACGCTCGACCTTCTTAAATTATTGCTCCGCGGCTGGGCTCTTCGAATTGGGAACACGTCACGGCTCGTTTGTAAAGCAAACGAGAGAGAAACGTGAAACAAACTCGAAACTGCAGACTCGTTGATGGTAGATCTTCAGTTCTCGTCGTTGACACGGTCTGTCTACAAATTGGCTGAAATATTTCAGCAACGATTTTTATCGGGGTGCCGAATTTGGTTAAGTAATTACAGGGAGATGCGTTGGGTTGTATCTTTAATTTGTTTCCTTTTCTCGGTAGATAAATTGGACTTTTGGATAGGATTCTGTCAAATATTATGACAGATTTATGGCATAAATTGAAAAGTTATTCAGCACATTACGATATCCACCGGCGATCTCGCGTCGCGTTTGAAATAAAGTACGGATAAGGAATCTTCTAACAGAGACTAAAAAAGGAGCAGGCAGAAGATCGTATCATTTCTCGTGGTCTACATATTTATCTCTATAATTTGCGAGCTTCTTGTACTTCCGTTTCCTTGTAATCCTAACAAGCATGATCACGGGCTGATTAAAATCGTGTGACGCTTTTGCCCGAATGTAATTACACAAGTTTTTTTTAACGAACATTAATTATTCCCACTGATATCGTTACGGGCATTTCCGTCATGAGTCATTAAAAGAATTTCAAGCAAATCGTTTCTGCCTCGTTGATTTTGCGAAATTATGAAACCTTCTCTTGAAATGCCATTAGCGCGCGCGCGTTAGAGCATCTTTCAAAATTAGAGAGTTTTTCGTTCGCAATGATTTTTCCTGCACGATAGAATCGCAGGGTTGTATGGTGTATCTGCGGCGAGATACGAGCGAACGGGGAAAAAGGAGATATTAGTACGCCAGACATGACTTTGTTACATTCAATTATATGTAATGTTGTCTATAAATATAAGAAATTGCAAATATAATGCGAAATGTAGCAATTACGGCCCATTATAGGAATTTTTAAGTGGTTTGCACTTAATCGTTAACTGTTCAGAACGTATTACGTTTTCATGGATATTTCGAACGGCGCCTCGGTGTATGTGCACACGTACGCGAACGTATTTAACGCGGTGCACGTGAGTGATATTCGTCGAATATTGTATGACTGTAATTTAAGCGCAATTTTAAAAGGTAATACAGCGCTCCAGGGTCCTGGTGATTACGTTGAATAATTACGTACCGGTCCGTTGTTACGTTATTATGACTGTCGGAATTATACTTAATTTGTAGTCATAAGTATACCCTACTTTGGTTTACTTTTGACAGTAATCCGTAGTTTCTTGGAACTGCCGTTCCTATTCCGTTAAATAACGCCTCCCTAAGAATCTGGTAATTTATTTTATGCCAGCTTAACGAACGTGTCGGTAGATACACGTCATCGTTTCCCACGTACACCATGTTACCTCCTAATTGATAATTAAACCAGCCCTCGGAAGTTGGAAATTTGTGTAGGCGAAAATTTGTTAACGTTCCATCGATCGTCTAGATTTTATCTCGACGTTGCAAATAAGAATAAAATCGCGTAGTAAATTCGCAAACATTCAACCGGCGGCTATAAATTTCCAATAAACTCCGTCATTAAATTTTTATCAGCGCCATCAGCTTCCATTTTCGAAAGCGAGAAATTACATCGCGAGTAATTTCAATTCCTGTCGTACGGCTCGATCAATAATTCAAAGTCGGACGGAAAAAATGGCACGATATTTTATTCGAACGGGAACGGATGACAGTTTCGCTGCGAAAAAAATACGGAAGCCGCAAACAATACATAAACGATGAAGTATCGCAGGAAACGAACGTTGAATCGTTAAAAATGTTGGGAAATTGGTAAATGAAGAGGAAAGGGGGATTGAAATTAATAGAAGGACGACGAAGAAATAAAACGGAGGCGGCGGGGTAAAAAAAGAAAGCGGACACTCGAAAGGGAATAACAAAATCGATCGAGGCGACTGTTATTATTTATGAAATCGGGACGATAAGATAACGAGCATCGATCCTCGTTCCGCTAAAAAATGATCATCGATCTCGTCGGTCGAGATAGTACAAAGTCGGTAGTTCGTTCGGTTTTTGTCGATGAATGGGACAAGGATCAACACGTACGGTAGCCGGTAATACTCGATGTTGCGAACGCCCGGCAGAGTGGCAAGCTGTCAGCCCGCCGCCGTGCTGTCAGTCTCCTGTCTGGTTGCTGTCTATCTGTCATTCACTTACTCAACCCACTCATTCGGACAACCCATCTCCCGTACTTTTTTTGGCGCTCTCCCACCTAGCTCTCTCTCTCTCTCTCTCTCTCTCTCTCTCTCTCCCTCCCCTCGTTCTCTGTCTCGCTCCTTTTTTTAATCCCTCTTTTTCGTGACTGATGTTCAAACTCGTTGGCCCCGTTACAACGTCGCCCCGGTACGCATCTGCCTGCGAAAATATTTTTTCGCGGCTCGTGCTGCGCCGACCGACGCGGATGATATCCAGCCGCGATGTCCTGCGAAATATTCATTCCAGATGCGCGACGCCGCCGACGGTGGTCCGGAATTGTTTTCGTTACACCACCCGGGCCCAATAATCATCCGGCCGTTAATTAGCGGCCAGCGTTTCTCCGTTTCCCTTCGCGAATTCGGTTTTTGCAAGTCTTCGTCTTTCGAAACGATTTTCGAGACTCGATATTTTGGTATATAATCGCGTAGTTTCTAAATTAACGATAGTAGCGTACGATATCTTATTTTTTTATTTTCCTCCGTTCCTGATAATTACATTTTAACTGGAATTCTGGTAATAATAACACGATGAACGCGCACACGATTATCCGTCGGTTGGTCAATTTTTTACGAGGCTCGATAATTTATGCCGCACGGGGAACGAAATGGCCTACTTTCGACTTTTGAATTACACAACTCTGGTTTTAAGCCTGCTTTTCAGTTTACTACGCGCGGATACGCGATACACCGCGGAGCGTACGAGTCTACGAATGTCTTAATTACCTTGGCCGGTATTTATTGCGGCGGTAAATGTGCCTCGACGTCGGGCTATCATCGATTACGTAAATTAAACGGGAAACGGAAGCGACTTTTGTCTAGCGGAAAGAAATATGAAAATCTCCGAGCGACGGCGCTCGAACGACACAGGAACGCGCTGCGCGACCTCGTCTCGCGCACTTACAGACTGTTCGGTGGCATAAATCACGAGGATTTACGGCCACGGTTAAAAAGGGTAACGCGATATTTATAGTCATCTCGCGCAGTTACACATAACAAATTGAACTTTTATATAAACGCGCCGCGTCCCGGGGCTCCGATGCCAGGCACAGATTTTAATTATCGATATCGATTTATTGCCAATACATATTAATGCAACAGACCGCGCGCACCTTTACGTATACACCGGTGTTTATTCATATTGATGGAACCAGATTGAAACATAAACCGGATATGCAAACAGCTACAGGTTTAATCGGCCGATGGCGGTTGATAAAAAAATATGGCAATTTTACACGCTAGCCGGCGGAAAAATTGTTATTCTATGTACCTTTCGCTTTCCATTTGTTGTTAAACCACTTGGCGCTGGTCTACGCGTGTGTGCACGCGGCTCAACGGGACGCGAGAGTGTTAAAACAGTTGCTTAATTAGGATAAATGCTTTTTGAAATAGTTTATTGATATCACTTGTCGAGAGTTGCGAAGTTGTTTATTGGACGTGGCAACGTTTTAAAACTGTATCAGAGGCCCGAGCGTGTAATAATTAGGCGAATATCCCGCGGTACGAAAGAACGAAACGTTCCTAATTCGTTTCTAACGACGATCTTGAAACCACCGCGCGCACGGAGCTAATGAGCTTCGGCTTGATATCTAACAAATTAGCGATTGTATAAAACAGGAAATCCCCGGCGCGTTAATTAATCTCTTGTTTAATTATCCAACGCAGATGGACATACGCAACAATGAAAGGCGGTAAGTCATTTCGTGGCGGGGAGAACCATCTAGCGAAACTGAATTATACCAATTTACACACGCGATACAGTCGTTAAGGCATGATCCGGATGTTGGTTACACGGATAGGTGAAAATCAAACACAGATAACGAATCGCGCCGCTGTCAAGTGTATTGACCATGGCGTTGCGCGATAACCGCTGACAAATACCGCGACAAAAAATTAGCCGAGGAACCGGAACTCGCCAGAGTTAATAATACCGTCCATTTCCTCTCGCGTCTCGCGTCACCGCGCAAACAACTCGCGCAACATCGTAACCTCGCCGATTTCGAGCGAAACACCCATTCGACGTACAAATTACGGTGTCCTAACAAATACTCGTCGGATCCAGAACGGTCTGTCGTACGGTTTGCTTCTCGATTTAAAACGGGAACAAGCAGAGAGGGGAAAGAAATCTCTGGATCCAAGTCGAGAAGGGAGATGGCGTGTTTGTCATGTCGAATAGGAACGGGAGAGACAACAGAATAAATTGATAAATTGCTTGTGCTTTTCAATATTGGACGTCCGTGTCCAAGTTGCATCCTTTCCAGGAAAAGAGTATAAGAGCCAGCAGGAAAAGGTACAAGAGAAATAAAATGGGAAATACGATTGTCACGTATCCGTCGACAAGCATCTGCAGAGAGTCACTTCGTTCCTCGCGATATGTATTATTATTTTAAAGGATTTTACGAGAGAGATTAAGCTGGAAATCGACACGCGCGAATCAACACTTTGTCAGAGTAAAAATATATGATTAATAATACAAGAAAGAAGATATCTCGACGATAATTCATCTCAATAAAACGTGACAGCGTTCGTTTCTAAAAAGAAAAGTATGTCGTCGATGGCTCAACAATGTTCCACGCTCGTAACAGAGTGCCTTGAACCGCCCCATCAAAGAGACAGTTGATGCAAGCCAAAGATATTTGTCTAGAAATACTTTTCGCTCGAGGTAGCAGAATATGTACAGTAAACACTTTAAGTTGTAATAAAGGGAGTAGAAGACATGGCCGAGTAAATCACTGAGAGATCGCCGTGGTATCATCGTCGCTGCAACGGGCCGTGAAAGAAGCTTCGCTGAATCTCTGGCAGAATTCCCAGGCAAGCTCGAGAGGAGACTGATCCGCGGCAGGGAATAGCCTAGAAAGTAATAAAACGGTCGAAGCATCGCGAAGAAAGTTAGACGACTGCTTGTGTCAGACGTAACGTCTCCAATAAGTAAATTAAACCAAATGCGACAAGAGTCAAGGAATTAAAATCCTAAAAAAATTTCTCGATGGATTTCTCCAAAATAATCCGTAGAATCGAGACAAGTTGGGAAGCGAAGACGTTCTTCGCGTACACGCCACGATGCAACGAATCCCTTCGAAGTGCCATCAATTTCCCGGTTGCTGGGTAGACGGACTCGGGTGAGTAAATCGCGGCGTATCATCGTCTCTGCAACAGGGCGTGAAAGGGGCTTTACCGAATCTCTGGCAGCATTCCCGGAAAAGTCTGAAGGAAAAAGCCTCGCGGTGGGCGAGGTGGCGCGCGAGGGGCGGTCGAACAGAAGCAAAGGAAGGAAGATGACTGCTCGGTTGAGTAATGGATCAATTTATTTGCTGGCTGTAGGTACCTACCGGGGTAGTAGATACGTATATAGGCGGCGTATAACAGGGCAGAGAAATGGCTACGTTGGATCTCTCCCCCCGTGTGTCGGGTAGAAAGATGTGCTGCGGGATGCGGGCCGCTAGGAGACGATTTTCCTATCCCGTTCCGACCGCCGTTGGAACCCGCGTCCTCCTCCTTTTACGCTCTAACTACCCAGCCCGCCTCTCGTCAACGTGTTCCTCCGCCTCGCGTCTCCCCTCGCCAAAAAGATCGTATTTATTTCCACGGCGGTGAGAATGGATAGCGCTGCCGTGATCTATGTCCCGGCGCAGACACATCTCATTTACTCCGCGGAGCATAATTCCTTAACACTTTTTTGGGGGAAAGCGCTCGTATATCTTGGTTACCGCCGGCAAGTCGCGCGAACTCCAACGCCTGGCACGTTCCTGCACCAGCAATTCCAGCTACCGGCTCCTCCCTGTATCTTACCAGCGATATTTTATATTCGCCGTTTCTCTTTGGATTTGCTCTGGCTACGGTTTGATTTAGGCGTCGTCGCGGTCCCACCGTTTTAGAATCACGACCAGTGGTGTCGCGTCGCGACGGATTTTTTGGGGAAAATTGCGCGCGATTACGGAGAACTTTCTAGTCGGCTTGGTAACCAGGAAGTATCCTCGAGAAAGGAGAACTCGAGAGATCATAGAGGGGTTAAAAAGCGGAGCAATTCATCTCGCGGTCTTTCTACCGCACAATCCGCCTCGTTTTCGTTTTTTCAATCATTATCGTAGGTTACAATTACCGCGATTTCGTTGTTTCTCGGCTGAGCCAACTTTCTACGAGCCTGTTCACGAATTGTAGGAAATCTGGTAGATAAAACGACACGCGATATGTTAGATTTTACGGACAGGTTCCCAGCGGTTGTACCTTGGTCTGTTCCTTTTCGATCTGCCACGAGAAATGAGTGGTTCTGTTATCGATATATAATTTGTGTAACCAGGAAACTGGTGTATGATATCCGTGTGAAAACTCGTACGCAAAACTCGTTGACATAAATCCTCGCCACGTGACGTGGAAACGAATATAAAATGAAAAAAAAAAGAGCAGCTACTCATCAAGCAAGAAGCATAAAAAAAGAACGCAGCGGCAAGGATTTATGCGGTAGAACGCATAAAAACGTATAATTGGACCGTTTATAGCTTACTTTAGATCTTGGAAGTTGATTATACGCTTTTTAATTGTACTTATCGTGAAAAAATCTTAAATACTTCTAGCATGTTGAAATAAAATCGCTGCGGAGCGAACGTGAAACGTATAACCGTTAAAATATTAGGTACCATTACACGCGATAGATAAAATTATGGCCAGAGGCAACGAGTGCTACGAAACAGCCTTGTTACCAGAAAATTAATTTTTCATATTTTCATCCGTCGGTAATGGAAACGAGATTCAATCGAAAGAAAAGTTGCCGTGCAGTGTCTAATGCAGACACATGTTAATCGGAAGTATAATAGGCGTGCGAGTAAAAAGAGTGGCATAGTAATAGAAAAGAATATATCCAATTAAACAAGATGAATGCAAATAATTGACGTCATTTATAAAAATGCAAAGTATTAGAATCTGAGGACGTTGCGTATGACTTGCAAATTGTAGTTTAGTCGGATGATTAGCTCGCCCTCTTAACGCAACCACGATCACGCTGCGGTTTAACGGTTTCAGCGTGACTGCGTATTCTCTTTAATTACGAACATTTGCGTGCAAATGAGACTCTGAATATTGAAATTAGCTCAAAAAATGCAATTATTACAGTTCAAAACGGATAATTGTAACTAACAAGTAGATCGACGAACAGCTCGTTAACGACAGACAGCAATTCTCGATTGCGTTACCCAAGATTTGCGCGGATCGTTAACAAATCGCAAAATTTATCGCGTATAAAAATGATTTTTCAATCAAAACTCGAAGGATACAGTTTTTAGTACAATCGCCACTTTGATCCACGTTACGTAATTCAGTGAAGAAAACAGTAGCTCGCGATTTCGCGAGACCCTCGTGTTCCACGATGTCAGAAAAACGATCGACCATTTCCCCTTATTATCATGTCGCCCGTTCGAGCACGTTATTAGCCAGACGTTGATATAATATATCGATAAGGGGAATAATTGCGGAATGATGTTCGTGGAAACGTAACGCGCAAACTCGCCGCGCGGAATCGTAAATCGCGGGAGATTGATAATACGCGTTTCACGGCACGAAGTAATATCAGGTACGGAACGTGTATAAATTGTTCGCTGAGGGACGGCAATCGGATGTCGAATTAGAAGGTTGTCGATTGGCCGACGCCGCAGGTGGGTATTTATGTATGTACCATCAGAGGAGTACCTGTATCGCGGTCATTAATAAATAACGGCATTATGCAAATGGGCAATTTGTCTCCGGGCGGTAGGGCGCACGAGCCTTCTCCCCTGGTGTAGTTATTTTAAATATAAAATGAAAGTACAAACGTATAACCCCTTGTGCAATTTATTTCGGCTGACTGTCTCGTTGCGGTGGAACGGTGGCTCACATTTATAATGAGAAGACAAACGACGCGTTACAACGGTGTCCACATGCTCCTACGGGCGCGCGTATGAGCGCAACGATGGCCAGCCATTAATTTATCCTGGCCAGCAGCGACACGACGAAACTAGGGCTCCCGTCGACGAGTTTTTCGTGTCGATGTCAGCTTCGTTCTGCCTTCTCATCGCGAATGTTTTATCGCCCGCCCAAATGGAGACGGGTGCACCGCCTTTCCCTCGCGCGACGCCTCGTTTTCGATCTCTCAGATTCGTCACCGTCGATAGACACGCATTGGCGAGCATCAATTTGCACGAGTACCCGAATCAATTTACACTCGCGAGTGGTTTTATCATTTGTTAAGTCACCACGGTCGTTGCTTCGCGTGGACACTTGCAAATGTCTAGTCGTTGGTCTCCGCGCTGTTGTAATTCCTTTGATTTATGCCAGACATTAGACGAGAATAAGCATGCACGTAATTAAATAAATTAATGAAACGTACCGATGTAACGTACGCGTTCTTGCGTAAGGATTCATTAATGTATTCCCCGTTTACGTGGCCGTTCTCGAAACGTGTGGTCACTGCGAGTAGAAAAAAAAACGATGCATGGCTAAATGTTACCGATTCTGTTTAAATTATACGTAACTGCGTTGCGAGGAAAAGTGGGAGGATTACGAAAATGGCACGGTATATCGTGAATGAAGTAACGGCTGGTAAAAATGGTCTTTTGTGCTTAATTAGAGTCTCCGTAACGAAGCGGGGCTTTTTTGCATCCGTCGTTAGCATAAGTTCACGTAAACAATTTCTCGTACTTCGCACTGTAATTAGTACGTACTAGTAATTACTGTGACAGGTTCGCGGCCAGGTTTCTCCGTATTTACTGTATTCAGTTAATAGTTCATGAATTTTCCAGTCGGAAAAATTGCTACGTTACGAGGATAAATGTTTACAAAGGATTTTGTAACGCGCGTGACGCATAGCTCGAAATGAACGATGGAGCCGGGAGTTTTTCCTCGCGATACCATCGACACTATCCGTACACGACAACTATATCAAACAATAATGGTAAATAACGCTCGATATATCTCTTCGTGACATTTTCACCATTAATGGCCACATGTAATACGTCAACGTGGGCGGGAGGCAGCAGAAAAAAAGAGGAAAAAGAATACACACCGCATCGCGCAATGACTATTGTTTAGAAAATAAAATTCTACCGTGGCAAATAACGCGCGCGTATCTATTTCGAAGAAATATTGTTTCAACGAGAACACACAATGCTTCGTTCGTTTTTTCTATCGTATAAATATCACTTTCTATACGCGGACGCTCTCAGCGATCAATTTCTATCGAAGTCTCGTACGTTCACGATTATCAGTAATAAACCAGAAGTGATTATAATTATTTTAGAAAGTCAGAAACGGATGAACGTAATATAAAATGGAGCCAAACGTTTCTGCGGGTAATATTGAACAATTAGCTTCGCAAAGCATGGTTTCACTCTATCTCTGTCTCTCGCTTGGTCTCTCCATTGTATGCACGAGCTGGATTATACGTTGCACGTGTATCTGTTTCATGAAGCAACTTGTATGCAGCTCTGGCCTCGCACATTATTCCAGACTGTAGATTAGTTGTTACCAAGAGTTTAGCACTAACTTCACGCGCGTGATAATCTTCAGCTTACATTCGAAACCACGTATGATATTGCGTTCTATCGTGTCCTGCGAAAAAATGGCGCTCGCGTATCAACGTGTAACATCATCGCGTGTCTGTGCACTTTCTACGAGCATCGAATTAGATGGCAGTTTGCATCGAGAGGAACAAACTTTCAGTCATTGAAAATATACGAAAAATGGGTTCGGTTCAGTGTTGGTGCTGTTGCACTCTATTTGTTTATTTCTGCATTTTCTACGTGTCTTTTTTTGCGACTAGGATTTTTCGAGGAAAGAGAAATCCACGCCATTCGAACCTGTTCTAGTTTCCAGAAACGATAGAACTTTTTAATGGCGAAAACGACTGGTTTGGTCGAAGGATTTTAGCAAGGAATCATGGGAAAAAGAACGAGCGCTATGTAACGCGTTTCCCGATCTTAATCTTTCTGTTAAATATATTCCATGCGCAACTATGTGTGTTAGTACGAATGAACCTACGTCACGGAAGTGAGTGATTAATAGCGGTTAATAACAGGTTATTTCGAAATTTATTCATAATTCCTGTCAAGACTACCAACATAAACGCGCGATTTATTTATTTATGGTTCCTGTGTACGAGGAAACTAGCGTAGCTAGAAAAAGACCATTTTCGGGCGAAAGAAAAGTATGTAAACGGAAAAATAAATGACTCCTCCTAGGAGATATCAAACTGGTATGTCATTAAGAGTCATGTAATACAAGACAGATGTCTTTTTGGAGCTGGTAGAGGATAAAATGTGAGGTTGATCGAGCGGAACGTTTTACGACAATGCAAAATGACCAGAAATCGCGCCAAATCCAGTCAGAGTCTTCGCTAATTACGTTTAATTAGAGAATAAAATATCACGTTAGGTTGGTGATATTCGGATATTCGAGGGACAGGGAACGAGTTTCCTTTTTCTCCAATCTCGCGTCCAATTTGCAAGAAATTTCGATCCACGAAGCCGAGGAATGATTTAAAAATGTAGAAGATACAGATTAAACGCTTTCTCGTTTAAATAATTTACTGCCATCAGATAGCGGTGTAGTTGAAGTAATAAAATCCATTCCACGTTACAATTATCCTTTCGTAACGGTTCTATGCGTCGAGTAACGATACGGCGGGATGTTTTCAATCTGTTCGTGAACAACTAGATGTAAATTATTGTTATTTTAACGGCCTGAATATACGTATCGTTAATCACACGCGTATCGTGGTAATCGTTGCTTCGTCGGTATCGCAAGCCACTGTATCATACTCTAACAACATCCACCGAGAACGGAGAACAATTGGTAAATTTCGTTGGATGCAAAAGTCGAGGAATTTGTTCGTTCATACGCGATGCAAGCAGGCAGGGACGAGAAAGAGATCGAGAGAGAAGGCGTTGCGTAAAAAAGAGCTCGAATCAGGTTAATGGAAGTCGAGTGAAAAATGGTGGACGTTATTAATTCAAGGTACAGCTGTGTAAATGAATAAAATCGCGGAGCGTTTCATCATACTTAACGCGTCGATATTTCACGCGATCCAACGAAAGGGGGTAGCGGCCGCTCGTGAAAGAGAGGTTGTACACTTAATAATCGGATAAACGTTTAATTCCGATGCACCGCAGCCCGTAAATCAGGAATGATATAGTATCATTGTCGATGCGTGACGCGTGGAAATCACTCGGTTAGCGATTCGGATGAATTTTATGCCGACGTCGAACATTTATTTCGTGCGCGCCGGGCATGATAATTAATTGCCCCCAATCGGCGTGCATTAAGAAACGGCGGTATTGAGCCGCTCGTTAAGTATGCATCGTCGGACGTTTCCCTGTAAGGAAATGTGGACCTTCGGACGGTAACGGTTGCCAACGCCGCAGAACTGCTGGATTGCATGTACTGAAAGGTTACCGGCAATAAAATACCCCGTGTCTAAAGGCTATTAATGTCCCGGTGCAACGCCAAGCATCGTTTCCATCGACACTTTATTTCTATGCGTACCTCGCGTCAAAGAACTGAGGCCTTTCTACCGTGGTCTTGTAGCATTAGTCACTGACTGATTGCCGGGTGAAGCGTTTCAAAACCTTGCAGGAAATAACCTCCGCGCGCGGAGAAATATTCTACACGCTTTCCTTATACACGCTCAGCCGCGCGGTCGGCCTTCTCATTAACGCTTAGCGTTCAGGCTTACATTTTTTTTTGTCCTTTCTTTTTCTCCCTCTCCCTCCTCCGCTCTTTTCTAAGAATTTCTTCTTCTTTCTGCAAACGCGAAACTGCCGCTAATTATTATCTCGCGCGTTATCGCGCGGCTTAATGAACCGACCCGAGCGACGGGTTATTAACAACGCACGAATTTTAATCAACCAATTAATGTTGCGTCGAGTGTTACAAGAACGGTGCGCGAGGTGGGCGATTTTTGTCGAATTTCAAAACCGCCTGCCGCCACGACTGCTCCCGGGGAAGGTGAAACGAGGTTCTCCGGCGCGAACTTTCACTTTGCCTACGTTATTTCGCTCGGTGCACAATGCCAAATGTTTCTTAGAACCCGTACGCGATCAACGAGAGCGTAATACAGCCATTCTTACGTTACTGGGCGATTGCTAAAGGCGGCTTGACGGGTAACGTTGCTTAAACTTTACGATACTCGGAATACAAAAGACAATAATCGTACGTTTTAACGTTGTACAATATCGTAACGGCGCTCTGTTATTACGCAAACATTTATTATTCGTAACTCATCGACAAAGGATACAATTTGACAGAAACTTATCGTTCGAATGCTCTTATATCTTGCACGGGGTTTCGCTGGAACAATAACGAAGCCACGGGTGCGATATTTTAATGCTCGAACGTTTGTGTCGCGCGTTGACATATCGTCCTATTATATAGTTTCATCGATACGTATCGTACAGTCGCAAAAAAGATATCGACACGCTTTTTAATAGAATGTAAGACTATAATTGCTGGTAATTAAAGTTAAATAAGCACTTTATAAGCCATAATATTTACATCTGGTACAGTCCTCATTTTTTTGGTATATCATTCAAAGTATTCAATTTTGCTTCGAATATTCCTTCGCTATTAGTTCCTTAATTCACGCTGCAAGTAAATAAATAAATTAGGCTGTTTCTTGGAATCTTATATAAACGAAATAAGACGTAGCTCGTTTCAGAGCGTAAAAAGCCGCCTCGAACGATTATTACTTCTTACCACGTGGATTTAGCCAGTCTATTAGTCCGCGACTCTAAAACTCTGTCTTCCATTACTCTTCCGGTAATTATTCTATTCCCCTCCAGGCTGCACCTTCCACAGCGATGATTGTCGATCAATCATCGTACGCCACACATGAATCAGCTCGTGTGCGTGTCCACGCACACCCAGAACTCGAATACTCTAACGACACAGAGCGTACAGGAAGTCATCCGCAACCCTTGATTAGCGGTGCCAACCTCCAGCAGCTCCTCGCACCAGCAGTCCATCTTCCACGGCAGATTTTCTGAAACGTCGAATATTTTTAGACCAACAAATGATGGAATCTCTAATTTTGCTACGTCCGTAAGACTCGAACTTTACGAGAACAAGAACAACGCCGCGACTCGAATGACACACGCGTCGAGCAACAGAGTTACGTTAGTTAAAAAGTTTATTCGAGCGACGCGCAACAAACACTTCCAACGCCGTCGTGATCTAGTATAAACTCGAGAATTTACGAGGAGGCGAGGGGCAAAATCAAACGCTCGAAGACGCGCAGGGACTCGTCGAGCCCCGAAACCAGGTGCCTGCCTCGCAGGGACGAGCGTCGTTCTCCATGCTCGAAGCTTTACGCGACGCGTAAACTTCAGAACGCGATTCATAAAGCGGAATGGACTCCTTCGCGAGGAAAAACAATTTCCGGCAAAACAGGGAATTAAGTACTTATCTTTACGAGCGGCCGTGCGATCTTCTGAAGGAAGCTGGCGCGCGTCTCTCTGCCACCCTCGACGCCAAGCGTGTACCAGCTGGAAAAATTTATCGCGACCTCGATACGCGCGCGTTTCGAGTGCGTAACGCGTCCGCGGTTTCAAGTTATTCTCGATGCTTGGCGTCGATGCTAACGGCATCGCGATGGAATAAAAATCGCCACGATCGAAAATTCTAACGCGATTCGCGTGTCACTTCGCCTACCCGTTAGCACGATTTTTACCGCAAACTGCGCGGAGGTGATACACAGGGTGCCATAACTCCGCATTAATGCGTTACTCAGTCACCGACAATAAGTGGCGTGTCAGCGAACGTAATGGCCATTATATCCTATTAATAGGCCATTACATAGGCACACTTGGATTTCATAAATGTGATTAATGGAGAGAAATGAACGGTAGACTAACCGTGGGTACATCGATCCTCGCGTATAATGATCATGTTGTCGCGTTAACAAACGCCCGTTATTTATCGCGCCCTATAAACAGTTAACCGTCGCGTTTCGAGCGTTCGCATCCAGCGTGTATACCCAGGAAATTCCATCTCGTATTTTATTCCCAACCCCCCCTGGGCGGCGGTATCAACTGAAACGGTAGTAATTAGCAGCGTGGCCAGTAAATAAAGTTCCCACGCGATACATCTAATAACAAGTAGACAGAGGAATTTCGAACGATAACCAGCGGTCGTTCGAAGTGATAAAACCTATTTACGCGAAGCGGATGGTAACTATTACGTTTAAAAGCCGATTCGCACGGCGTCGAATCGATCCGCGCGCGTCGAATGCCCCCGAAATCCGGTTCGCCGCGTCGCGCCACGGCACAGAAACGACGCGCGGAGAAACGACGATCGTGTTTTCATCGGGCGTACGTACGCGCGCGAATGAAATCGAAGGATAGGAACGCGATACGCGGCGTTTGCCAGGGACGATTTGTTTGAGACACAAGCAGCTTTTATACGATACATAAACCTGAAACCGATCGGGAATAAAAGCCCGGAGACGTATACTGGCCGCGACCAAAGCGGATCCCCGATACGATGCGTTGCACAAACCAGTTGTCCGGAATAAACGCGCACCGGGCATAGGTTGGCGGCACGCCAGAGCACCTATCCGCGTGGGCATCCGTCTTTTCATCGCTCCCCGTCACGATTCGAGCCGGGCACGGATTGACGCGCGGCTTAAAACGCATCGACGAATGATCCGGATGATTCGAGCGCCCCTAATGCGCGGCGCGATTCAAATTTCCATCGGCGAGATCGCTGCCAAACGGTCGACGGTTGTTTTCGATCGTACTGACCGCGTTTTTTCACCCTTTCACCACCGTTCGACCCTCCAACGGCGCTTAGAAAACTCGCGCTTTGCATGTTGCGATCGTTTGTAATTGGTACGCTTGGTAAAACTTGGGATCGTAATATTGTAAGAGTAATTGCGTCGAAGAATTTCGTTTTTCCGAATAATCGAAGACGCAGTGTGGTACAAAGTTTTGCGTGCTGCACGGTTGACGAAACCAGAGAGCAGGAAGATGATCGTGATAAACGGATGCCCGCGAGTAACTACAGTGGCCTCTTGGAAACGTTCCGAGGCACCCTATAAATTCTAATTTAAAATCAGTGTCGCAACAAAAGGTCCTCGAAAGCGGCACACCATTTCTCAGAGTGTTCCTCGCATAGCTCATTCGTTTTATCGTCTTGAACGGCACGAGCGTCACTCCGACACCGTGATAAACAGCCGCTTTTGTCGTAAGTCAAGTCACCGTAAAATCTTGGGCATTACTTGTCGCGCTGTTTACCGAGTCGGAATGACTTGACAAGGTGAATATAGTTAGCGCTAGATCTTCGCCGTCGGCTCGCTTATTCGGCATCCGACGGCATTTATCATCGCTACGTGCCCGCGGTTCAAAAGATTGAATAATTGCGACATTTATACATACGGTTTAACGAATGTCGCCAACGTGAAACGATTCTGTCGCTACAATAAAGTATAGCGAGATACGACGTCCCTTGACATCGGTGCGCAACCACGCGGATTGCTGCCCGGGCATTTCCACTCGCGCCCTGCCAAGACCCAAACTTCCATGCGAACGCGAATGTTTTATTCGCTCGATGAATTTGCTCCGTCGATGCGTGAAACGAGCGGCTCGTCGATTCTATTTCATCTCCTTCGCCACAATATACTACCTGTTACGTGTGCCCTGAACATTCTTTCGCCCCTCGCGTAAGTCTGAAGAATAGAACACCGGGGGCCATTGTTTCACTCGAGATCTCTTGATTTATGCCTCGTCCACGTTCTCTTTAACGATACTCCAAAGATTGAAAGATCAAATATTCAGCTGCGCTTCGTGTTCTGTCAATACCACCCCCAGAGAGAGAGAGAGAGAGAGAGAGAGAGAGATCCAACCTTTCTCGAGCGTATCTCGTCTCTCGATTTTTCCTCGTACAATCTCGTACACGACGAAACGCCAAAATTACACCCACGTCTCTTGGTTAACTCCGCGTAAGTAGCGTGGAAAATTGCAAGTCGGTTGACAAGTGACGCGGTTATTTGTCGACACCAGGTACCGTTTCTCCCGGGACAAGCGTTTCGTCGCCTTCGTCCGCGATCACGATCCGCATCAACCGACTCGTAAATATTCATCATTCCACGCGGATAAAACGATCTATCCCCGTGGAGAACGGTGGTGTTACGATCTCTTAACAGCGGCGCACGCGCGCGCGAGACGCCGTAAAATCCTGAAAACGCATAGCTCCGATGAAATCGCGACGCTCGCGTATGTAACCCTCGCGGCTGGGGTTAATCCGGCGGGGTGACGTCGCGACGGCCTGGCTAATGGCATGCGCGACGCCGCCAACAATTTCAGACGACCAGTCGTCGGGCATCCGTCCTCTCTAACGACGAGAAGGAGGCAGAGGAGGTGGTGCCGGTGGCCCAGCGTCGCTTGGTATCGCGCGACCTCCTCGAGTGATGAAGTGAGTGCCGAGTGAGGCCTATTTTTGTGCCCGCCGACAAACAGCCTCGTAGATCTCGCGACACGTCGTTACGAGCTACGAAAATACCCTCGAAGCGGACGAAAAGCGTCGCGACGTATCCAGCCATCGGCTACCAGGCTAAGGGGGTTGGGAATTACCAAGGGATTACCCGCTGGTTTCCGTCCCACGCGACGACCATTCCTGTCGCTGCTCAACAGCTGATTGATGCGGCTGATTTGGTTTATTGCGACGAAACGTTCGTTTTGTTGGTTCTCTTGTTTATAAACGCGGTTGTTTGTCGATAGAAGCGTTCGAGTGGGATTTAATGGACGTCGTATTTCGATTAGACGCTTGTGTTTCGTCTTAACGAGCTTTCATCCGACGCGTTTCCATGGTTCTAGCCTCGGTACACGATTTCGTTAAATTACGACGTATTTAACGCGGTGTAATTAGGATAATAAATGGCGGTTTTGAAGTGTATAGCATAACACTAATGAACGTAATAAATTTGAAATTTTCTGGGTGTAAATTGTGTACGAAATTTCTCGACCTAGCGCTTAATTAAATTGTACTCTTTGCTAAAGATCGCGTTGTTAGGGAAACGCGTACCATCGAGCTTAAAGACTCTTTAAGATTTCAATTGAAGAGATCGTTGTCATAAAAAAATGTATATAGCGGGGTAGTTAAGTAAAACTCTAATTAAAATCGGCTAGCGTAACGAGCATCTTCCAGAATCGCGTACAATAATATTAACATACTACACAACATTGCTTCCGTCGGTTTTTTTTCTCCTTTTTCCCCGTATTAATTAAAACCCCTTCACCTGGCATTAAACAAACGAAAGATCAAAATAAATTTCGCTGTCCAGGTATTTCCGTATCAACTGGAAACTAAGTTCTACCTGACTCGAACCATCAGCTAATCACGCATCGTTACTTATAGCGAATAAAATTAAGCTAACGATGTACTTGATCGTAAACTCTCTGGGTTATTAACTTCAACTTGCCGTAGATTACATCGTGGAATTTATTTAGTACCGTTAATACGTATATATACCGCGAGGTCACGTATTAACCAAGTTGAAAAGGGAAAGATAATCCGTCTGAAAGTCTTTCGACTGGAACACATCTGCAAAGAAACAGACGTGCATCAGCGATCGTTTCATTGAGGATCGAGCTGAAATATTTTCGGACGAAAAATAGGTCAGCCAACGTTAATTAAAATTATAAGCGCTCTCGAGAATATCAGGAGAATCGATGACTAAAGCGTTGCACATAGATGCCTCAAAGCCAGAGCAACTTAATTGTCACCGCAGTGGATGGAATAAAAATCGAGTTCATAGTGACAAGGACCTAATCTGTGACTGTTTGTACAACTGTTTACGAGGACGAGAGATTTTCGGAACAAATCGAAACGGCCATACCTCCTACATCAGCTTTTCCATCGCCTCCCTTCCTGACAGTTGCTATAACGTTTAGAGAGACGCTTACAGGAAAAAGTTATGGCGAGCAGCTGCGCGGTTCTCTCTCTCTTTTTTCTCTCGATCGCTTCGTTTCCAGAGTGAAAATTATTATGTACCCGCGGAGACTTTACGCGTGCGATATAGGCATAACCCGCCGTCAGAGGAAGCCTTATATATGTAAGTATATTTCCCAGGACTAAGTGGCGGGGAACTAATGATAAACACGACTCTTCGCGGGCTATAAGGGGAAATTAATGTTCCGGACGTAACGGTAAATGGAGTAGAAAGAAGACAAGAAACTGTGAGATAAATGGTCCTCGGTTTGCCGAAGAATGGGCCGCCTTTTAGGAAAGACTGACGAATCAGATCCAACCGTGGAACCTCTGGTTATCGTTTAACCATTAACCGACATCAACAACGTCAGCTTTCGTGGAAAAAATTGGAAATACTCGCGTTGAAACGGCATTGCATTGGTAATATTGCATTGCAACGAGTCCACGTCGTGGGAACAAGAATGCTATCGTTGATCGAGGCAGGTTAGAAAAATGGGCCTCGTAATGGGGTTTCGCGGTGTCTGGAATTTTGCAGGCATTCAAGCGACCTTATTAGAGCGCTAAATGATACTTGGAGTAGCGTAGAGCGAGATAAAGTTGACATAGGCCGTTTTCAAAAGAGCCAGCTTGTTTGTTAGTGTTGAATTACTACCGTAAATTTTCATTACCCCAACCCCGGCCACTCTCGCCGGTTTTAATCCAATTTATTTTTTCGTCGCTGATTTACAGGCGCACGTGATACGTTGTTTTAATGCATAATTTAAATGTAACATAAATTTCTTATCCTTGCAGGATATTTAAAACAGTTGCGCAATAAGCGACTCCATAAAGACGTCAAATGTAAAGTATAGCATAGAAAATGTTCGGTGTTAATTAATGCATCGGCTCACAGGGCGATATAATTTCCCTCAGAGGCGTTACAGGCGTAGTCGGAATTTATCAGCGGCGCAATCTGACGCAAATGAATTTCATCTATCTTAACGTACAGGGTGTATCGTTTTAAACGAACCGCGCGAATCAGCTGCGGAACTTATTCGTTATACGAGAAGAGTGTTTCGAATAATAGTTACGAGGGAAGCGACTGCGCGATTAAAAGGAGAACAGCGCGATGAATCATTAATGGCGAGACTCGTTGGGATAATAACACGTTGGGGATATTAACAATCGTTTCTACTTTGCGCTAATTATTAACAATGTTACTACTTAGACGCAAACCGTCCTCATTAATATTCAAAGACGATAGCGGTATTCGTTGTTCTAATAGCGTTATGCTTGGGGAATTACATTCGTAAATGGTGTAATTATTTCTTGGAATCGCGTAGATACCCAAGATACATTTTTGATTCGAGCCTCGCGAAGATGTTGCGAGCTCCATCGTGTTTAACGATGTAACGCGATACTGATTACCGGAGTGCTCCCATAAAATTGAAAATGGCCGCCGCTCGGAAGATGTGCAGCGAAACGAAATTTGGATTGATCGCCAGGCACCACGCTGAGAGTAAATGCGCAAGGAAGTGATTGCGAATGATGGACGGTCGGGTGCCGAGGGATGATAAAGTAGTAGCGTGCGGTGGATCACATCGACGGGAAGCACCCCCATTTATCAGCTCCCTTTCCACTTCGTGGATAATCACCGCCTGCCAACCAAAGTCAGACTACGAGTAAGATCTTACGGGATGATCTAATTCTACTTCGATCGATCTGAAAGGATTACACGGGCTCGTATCGATGTTGTTTACAGAAGAATCTTTTCAGGAAAATTAGATTAGAGAAGAAACTTTTGCTTTGGAGATATCAATCGATGCGTGCGACTTATATTCGATTATGTTAAAAAAAACCCTTCAATGGATAGAGAAAATCATACCATTCGTATCAGTTTTCGTTTCATCTCGATATCTCAATTCGTTGTTGAGATGTAAGGACTCAAAGTTTCTTCATTGATGATGGCGTTCCAAGATGGCCGCCGTAGTTATGAATGACTTGACCCACATTTTTTCCAGGAAGCGTTTACGCATTAATAGTAATAGTAAAAATGCGTCTGCCAGCTGTCTGGCAGTGACCAACCCACATGACACACGATTGAGATAGGTCAGTTACTAGAATCGAGTGACAGGTTCAAGTCCTTTCGACGAAGAGGCAGATAATAACCGATTAAAAATTAGCCTTCTCTTTACGCGACGATATCTCAGGAACCGAAAGTCCGATCGAGATGATTTAAAGACCAATTTTCAAGAGGAAGGTTTCCAGCTTCCGATGAGCTAAATTTCATTGAACAGAGATTGTTATCTTGGGAGGTATGGCGCTTCAAATTAGAATGAACTTCACCTTTATTCGTGGTTGCATTCAAGTAATTAGATTGATCAAAGAATTCGAATAACAGCTCGAATCTTCGATGAAAAGAAGGGGTAGAACCTCTCGCCATCTTTTACCGAGCCGAGCATAGATCGAAGGCAGTTTCGACTTCAGTTTCGCGTCGATTCCTTCCAAGGGACCTTTCCTCTCCGCGTCTCGTCAAATGGCGCGCCTCGAAGGGGTAGGTTGGAGTCGTTCGACGCGTAGACACATCAGGAAGCATAAATTTGTCGTCGCAGCTCGGACGATCGGATTAAGCGCTCACTCCTCTGGCCAGCGGCTGCTGAATTCACGAATCTCTCCTCCGCAGGGCTGGATTCTTAGCGTACTAGTTAGACGCGAGCGGTGTGATACGCACCCATACGCGCGCCACGGAACGGGCGTCGGGTACGTAGAAACGGAGATCAGCATACGTCGCGTATTATTTACAATTGGCGGCGATTTATGTCTCTGCTCCGGATGAGGGCAGGCAACCAGGCACGGGGAATGTGGAAAGAGGGAAAGAGAAGCATCGAGCGAGAGAAGGGGCGGAAGGGGTGAGAGAGAACGCGGCCGCCTTGCCAGCCAATTCCCGGCGGCCCGCTATATTTACGAGGCCCATAAAGTAGCGGGCACGGCCGCGTATATTGCCGCGTAAATATCAGCTTATGGAAATATAGAGCTCAATATCTGCCTGCCTGCCTGCCTACCTGCCTACCCAACGCGTTCCGCAGCTTTCCTTCCCTTTCCATTCAAAGGACCATCCCGCCCCGGTGTCTGCGCCTGTGTCGGGGTAGTTTTCGTTCAGCTCGTTGGTAATCGCGCGTATCTTGCCTTGGAAAAATTATTTTTACTTCCACGACGCCCCAAAGGTTGCGAGGCAACTTTGACGTGTTATGAAATTTACTTCCATTCCCGGCTACGCGTACCGGAAGGGTGTAATTCTTGGTTCCTTGGGAGTTGCTGTTGCGTCTGTCGCCAGGAGGGTGAACGTTCCCCCTCGCTCATCCGGTTCCATCGCCAGTGTCTTTCGGTGCGCCTCGTCTATGGGGTCGCAAATGGTATCGTTATTGCGGGAAAGTATTAACGGTAGTCGGAGATGCTCGAAATGATAACGACACGCGAGTGTTTCCTGCGATTACACACCTGGACTTTCTCTCTGGCCATTTCCATGTAGACACGTCCCGTTCCTCGCTTCGATAACTCGCCAGCCGTGTACCACGCGCATTATTACTCGCTACTCTTCTCCTCCGTTGCGCTCAACACCGAACAAATTAACTTATTATATGCAGGTAGTAAAATCACTCGACCGGTACAACGGAACATCGACGATTAATCAATGAAATCTCCAATCTAGCATTCATTAACATTAATTACAATTAACCGCTGCTCGATGCCAATAATTGCGAACCCGTCTTATCGATAACATGATCACCCGGCATAATTCAAATCCTTCTTTCAACATCCTTACTGTCATACATCCCCGTGACTGTGTGTAGAAGTGCGCGCGTAAAAACCGTCGACTCTCCGCATAGGAACAATTGCGATTATTAATCATGCACGTTTGCTTGACTCGCCTGGTTGCAAATGGTAAACATAGAATCCGGTTGCACAACGCGCGGAATAAATTTGTTCTTTTATTAACAACTGATGAATAGATTGAGACTAGCGTTCCAAATGATCATCAATTATTAAGGACTAATTAATTTTGCACGCTTTCACTCCGCGCTAATTACGATACCAGTCAAGGCTGCTCAGACGGGAAAAGAATAACTTTGAAAAATTCCACGTAGCTCCGCTCTTTTCTGTATTTAAACGCGATAGGGAAGGATTTGGAAAATGATCTTTCTCAGAGAAAAGCGAGCCTCGTATCAAACTTTTTCGCGTTTATTCTCGTTCTCGCCCATAAGTTTGGAACGACGTAGACGCGCGGTTGAAAATGATCGCCGGGAGTTTCGCAGTGATTGACAGGCGTTCTCGAAAGGCTCGCGCGAACTGTCAAACCGAATGGGAGAGCGGCGTAGGCAGCGGAGCGTGTGATTAATCCGTGAAATCTTCTAATCCCACGGAAAGTGGGTGGACGGTTGCGATGTAAGCGTGGTTTCAATCTGGCGAAAGAGCCGGTCAGAAGTCTATAGTCAACGGAGGAGAATGCGACGAGAACGGCTGACGCTGGCTGACACCATTAGCGCAGCCATCCGTCACCATTAACACAGATGTCCGTGTGTTTCCGCGAACATCGCATTAATCACACCTATCCACATAAATTTCCGCCAGTCCAGAGCCGAGCAACGAAACCCGAGCGCGTCCTGACACCTTAATGGATGATAAATCAGGAATTCATTAAAGGAGGGGACAGATGCAACGTATTTATTAAATCGAATTCGACGCCAGCAAATGGCTGTATTTTAATCTGTCCCGTCTGCCAGTTACAGTACGTGACAGTCTCGAGTCGAATTCCTTACGTCGATTAAATCCACCAAATACCTCGATTCGATCCGCGTCGATCGTTGCTCACAGAATTGTCGTCGATTCGCTGGAAAATCTCTGCCCAGATTTATTCGATCCTCGCGAGTTAATCGAACGGTGCAATTATACGAGAGTAATTGCATTCGAGGAAAGAGTAACTTTGAAGAAGTTTTACATAGAAAAATGTGTGCACGTGTTCTGCAGAAGAAATTTGAATGTAGAACTCTTTAAATAAGTAGCGTCGGTACGTGGATGAGATTTACATGTGTTTAAGTATGAAACATTGTACGTGGCTACCAGCACTTTCATCGGTCGTTATGCATATTAGCTACTAAGAAGTCACTCAAATCATTTAAAAATGAAATTAACGCGGTAATGTGCGCCGATGCGAATTGCAAATTTATTAATCAGTTTTTTTTCTGTCGCACGCGGGCATAAATCTTAAGTAACGATTTCAAATATTAATTTTTATTCTATTCTGGTATTTGCATAGTCATTAAAAAATACGCACAGAATGCGATCGGTGATAATTTTAGATGTATCGAAGTGACACTCAAGGCTTCTCTTTAATGTGTGCACATATTTTAAGCGCGTCGGATTAAAAGTCCAAGGCTTCGCGACGATCTCGCTTTCAGAGATCTGATTGACGAAAACACTTTTCGAAACGTTCCGCGACGAGCTGAATTTTTCGAAAATACCTAGCGAACCTTCAGATGTCGATTTTGAACGGAGCAAGGCATTTAAGAACCTGTTCTCCTCGACGCGAATTTAAAAACGAGAATATTTATTATAAATACTCATCGCCAGGGTCCACTTTGTTGCCAAAACGGAAGATAACAATGTTCTGAAGTTTCAAGTTCCGGAAAGTTGTCCAACTATCATACCTCCCTCGTCGGAATATTTCAAGTCGCGATATAAACTTTGCAGGAAACGAAAATTTGCGATTTGCATAAAAGCGACTTAATGGAAATTGAAAGTAACGTTTTAACGACAAATTTCTCAAGAGCTTTGCTCTGTAGAAAATTCGAGACGCCAGACGTGTCACGTTTTCAGCGTCGTAAATAATATTCCTCGAGTACGTTAATTAACAATCGCCACCCGTCGATTAGATCGTAATAAATCAACGTCCGATTATTTTTCAGATACAGATTTCTCTGCTCGCTGTAGATTTCCAGCGTTCGCAGAATTTGGACGAGTAGTCGGGCTTTTTTCAATTCGTTCTTCTCGATATGTTTACGAGGACCTGTTGGCAATTAATTGGGATTTATGGGATACTTTTGCGCGCTGCTGGGTTCAGATGGATTCATCTTAAATACCAATCGTAACAGACAAGTTTAGGTCCGGTTAGGAACGGTCGCTGTTCCTGGCACTGTGTAATACCGTGTGGTTTTTATCAGAAACAGCTGCTGAGCGTTCAGTGGCTTCGTCCACCCGGCGCTGGTGAAAAAAAATTTATGCGATTTACAAGATCCCTGCTATCTTGTTCCCCCGCTAACATAACGTTTCTACGTCTGGCTGTTTACTTTAACAATGTTGGACGGGGATAAAGAATCGTATTTATAAGAGTGTCGGGCCCGATGGCGACGAGATAGAGTTTATTGAACGTAACGTCGATTTAATCTCGCCCCATCGGAGCATGATAAGCGACAGCGGGCTCGCTGGGCTCGCTGTAGACAACGAAATCGAGAAATCCTTAGGATTACGGCTCTGATTGAAACTCGGGCACATATTTCCCAAGCGTGTTGTCGCGTGTACCGTTTTAGCCAACGGTTTGCTCGAGGTGTAACGAGCAACCTCCCCTGGCGACTATCAAGCGTTACCCGAAATTAAACCTTGCTGAACTTGAAACCCCAAACGTTATTATCGCGCTGTTGCTCTGGCTAAGTTCGCGCCATAAGTCTACGTGCCCAGAGTAATCTGCTGTACCCAAATTATCTGTCGACCGTTTATCCGATTGAAGCTAGCGCGGCTACTTTTCATCGATGGATCGAAGATTCGACGTTGCGTACCAAGAGTAAAAGAAGATCAGCTTTTTCTCTGCGAATGGATGATTACACGCTTTCGGATCCTGTGCACTCGAGACAGTAATATCGAGAGGAGAATCTCGTCGAGGCTAAAATAACAAGGTTTACGCCCATTTCGAAGATCTCAGCGCGCCCCTTTCACTCGCAGCGCATACTTCCGCGCCCCTAAAAGTTGCCACTTTCACCAACGCTCCGCCCAATAATTACCGCCGTCCGTTAATGAATTGTTTAAGAGGGTCCGTCGATTTCTCTTAATTACTCTGGCGTTGCTCGAAGACGATTTAAAACCCCGCGATCGTCGCTACGCCTTATCGAACCACGTTCGTACGATCCACAAGATGTTGCGACGCGTTTCGTTCGTGCTGCCATCTTCTGAACCGACGCTTACCCAAGCGGACACCCTGCGCGAAGGCCAGCATAAATCGGAACGCGCATAAATACGTTGACGCGGCGTAGGTGCCGACTGATTATAAAGGTTTAATATCGCACCCCGTGCACTCGCGTTGAAGTAACGCAAGCCGCCGCGGAAGACGTACGAGGCTGGCCGCGAGAACAGGAAAGATAAACTGCGGACAAACGCGGCTGAAGAGAGAAGAACGGGTCTGCTGGTCGTACAAGCGAGAGAGGGTTCGCGTCGAAGGGAGCGAGGAGGGCGAGACGAGAGGAGAGTACGACCAGGTGAGGCGGACAACCGGTGGTAATGGAGCCAAGAGCCGACTGTAAATAATGCGGCTTATTGTTAAATCGCCGCGGTCCCAGCATCATTAACTCTATCGCAGATCTCCGTGGCGCAGCGGGTGTCGCGGTAACTCTTACCTCGAGTGGGTATGCGTGTTGCGAGTACAATGCCGGCTAATGATGCCTCGACGCCGGTATGTGGAGCGAGCGGCCCGACCAAGCGCGCAACGACTCGGATGGAACCGCAAAAAGAGACCAGGGTACCCTGGAGTCGCTGCGGCGAACGAAGACGGATGAACAGCGCGCGTACCACGACCTCTGCGGACGCGAGCAACCGACGAGGGGGGCCCCCGGGCAAAGACAACGTGTCACGACTTAACACCGAGACAAAACACGCCGTCGAGATCGAGCTGAACGGACACGCAAAAAGGTGGGCGCCGTATTAACCGCGTCAACGGAAGAATAACTTAATGGCTGGTGATAAGGGAAACGGGTGGTACGCGAGACTCGAGTTTAAACGACACCCTCGCGAGAGAATCGTGGACGTGAGAAATGGGGTTGCTGTAAGAAACTGTGATGGAGAGATGTGCGACAGAGGTATGAATTTAAGAGAGGATAACGCGACACGATTGACCGGGATCGTATGCAGGAATTAATGAAGACTAGGAAAAGAGCATAGGAGCCACGAAATGAACTCGAGCTCACGCGGGATTCAACGAGCCTTGGATATCATCCGTGTGCGTGATTCAATACAGTGGCGCGAGTCAGGGGTGTGAGTAAGACCACCACAAAGGACAACCCTTCATCAGCCGTCAATGGCGGTTCTCGTCCCCGTTCTACCCCCTTGACCACACGTAACGCCGTCCTGCCTATTGACTCACGCTGAGAGCGTACCCGCCGCTAACGAACGCCACAATACTCACGCTGAGCACCTCCATCTTTCGAGCCGTGCACCCCACGAGCATCAGTCTAGTTTAGTACCGTGTAACGCGCGGTGTTTAATCATTTTTAGATCCTGTCATCGCTCTCCTTTCGGTTCCTCCTTCCTTTTACGGCCACCCCTCGCACGAACAGCTATATAAGTTCGACCATTACCATTCGAACCAGAGGATTGGTGGACGCTTCGAGAGGTGGAAGATCCAGAAATTTTCAAGAAACATCGAGTCCTCGACCAGAGAGATGTTTTTCAACATTTTTCCATGAGCCATCGCCCCTTTATTCCCGGCTTGTAAATAATGCAACGCCATCCGCTTTATGTATTCAGCCCCATAATGACATTCGGCAGTAAAAAAAGGAAGTAGAGACGGAGAGTGCTATCGTCCCTATAAGTTTGAACCCCGGAGTGCATCTCAGGGGTGCGTTTCTATTGCGATACCACGTCTAGCGGCATACGTGGCGTTTATTGGCCACGTTTGTTACAATAGCTCCTCGGAGGATTGAAAGTTTTTCGATTTCGTTTCGTACGTACCATCATAGAGGATATTGCTTCTTGACCCGCTACAGCGGCGAGCAAAATATATATTTAGAATCTACCGGAGAGATACACACGTACCTACGCGAACAGCGAAAGAGGATTCCGAGGGGAAAGTTTAAACGACATTTGATTGCGACTATAACCACCCCTTTGCTCGACGTTCCATCGAATTCTCGCGCTTGTTGCGAACTTTGTCGCGGCATAAATCATCGCCAAGATATCTCAAGTGGCATCGAGAGAGAAGAAAAATTTCAAACGACGTTCAGAAGGAATTTTACCAAAATTATTACGCGCTCAGGTGGAAAAACATTTATTCGCAACGCTATCAGAGAATTATCACTTTATTTATCATAAAGAACGTTATCGAGGACGTCGCTATCTATCGTCGGAACAATAAATATTCAGAATCTGACAGGAGTACGTACGTAATGGCTGTCTATAGGACATTTGGATCGATTGTCTTTAGCAATGCTCGACAATGGCTGCGTCACGCGTGAATCCGGATAAAGAAAGAAGATATATATATACATATATATGAACGTGAAACACACGGGTTTCATGTGACAACAGCAGACCTACTGGACAGATAATTAATTTTAGTTAGACAAGCCTTGACGTGGGGTGGAAGGCAATATGTATCGAACGCGTCTCCCACAACGATGGCGACACGTTAGAACCCGTGCAGCAGAGTTCAACAGACGAACGGATTTATACAGCGCGTACGCTGCGATTTATCCGTAAAGAAGAAACAAATATTTGTACGATCCTGCTATAAATAACATTGTTGCACGCTGTCTTCTTGTTTTTGCTAGAATAAAAGACCGTTTCACATTGTTCAACGCGGACGTTATACATCTACAACTCGTTAACGCCCCATTGATATTCGCACTTTGATCGATGTTAAGCGTGAATAATGTCGCAACAATAAGAACGCTGTCAGAATTTAATGACACGTACAAGGATAAATCGCTGACGATTAAGAGTGGTTTCGATCGAGCAGACGCGTCGCGAGTGTGACAATTTTCGTTAACATTGTAGACGTCGTTTCGTAACAAAACTGTCTCCCTGCCAAAATGCTGAAACACACGTATTATCGAAGAAGAGCGAAGCAGAGAAAAATAATCCAACCGCCATCCACGAATTGCCTCTAAGAGACGTTTAATTTGAATACGATTGAACGCGGAGACGCTTGCTGGAGCGTCGCGTGCATACATTGTTTGGCAAAGTGGCGCAAAAGTATAACAAAGTTCCAGCAACGGAGTACCAACGACGGGATTCGGTGGTGGGCGTGGCGCGTTATTAATATTTCGGCCGGAAAACGTCCGCTCGGTCGTTCCAAGAAATTAAACGAATGGCATCATTTGGCAAAAGTTGTACCGTTACGTTTGCCCGGCATGTGTAAGGTAGTCTGGTAGATATTACGCCCAGGGTATCCTGGTTTCTCTGCCGCGTCCCACCACCAACTGGCGCCCCCTATTCGCCTGGAACGATGTCCAAGTCCGCGCGGTCCAACACCCTCGAGCAGAAAAGTGGTTCCTCGCGGCGTTGGGGTGGGCAGTGTGCGAGAGTGAGAGGCGAAAAAACGAGGATACGAGGAAGGTGCCGGGGCATAGACGATGTAAAGAGGACAGGAGGAGAAAGAGCAACCACAATTTCGCCGCGCAATCGTGTTACCGCGGAGGAGGAAGCGGTGCCGTGGCGAACGTCCCGCGGCAGAGGGGCGGACGGGGCGGACAGTTTTTGCTACGGTCAAAGCTGACCGCAGCGCTGGACACAGCAATACCGAGTTCCCAGTTTGGCATTTTACGAAGCCATTCGAACAAGATGGTGCGTGATAATGGCGCCTTATAGGGGAAAAGCAATTTCTGCCCGCAGACCCGTTGCAGAGAGGTACCCACTCGCCTCGAGCTTCGTGCTCGATCCACGTTACGGCATACCGCGAATACTACGATTCTCACCTTTTAACGGGACATCTAATATCATCCGCTCTCCGGCTGTTCTTTATCGCGAGCTCTGCCGGCGACTTAACAATTAGCCAGCTCGAGAGACGAGTCTGACTCTGACAGAGGAGAGGAGCAGCCTTTCGACATCGATCGACGATATTGCGAATATCGATCCGCGAGGCTGTCGCGCGGACCAAATAAGCATATCCTTCGTTCGAGGGGTGGCAGAAGAGTCCGCGCGCGATGCAATTAACGTCGATGTCACCGAAAACCGGTGACTCGATGCTTGGTGAAACGTAAAACAACCGTGACGTCGTCTTCGTCGTCCGAGGGAAGGGAAGAAAGGGCGCGGAAGGACGACGAAGGCTTTTAGCGTGAGTCTAGTTTATGAGTGTCGGTACGAACATTTGTTACGCGACAGCTCTCGGCCGTCGTCGCACGGAAAGAGCAATGCGTAATATTTCTCCTGCAGCCGACGGCGCGACGCCTACGCTTCGGTTTCAGTCATAAATCCGCCGTTTATATCGTGCAGATAATGTGTTTATCTTCTATCGAATATTCAAATCTCGCGAACGGGGCTTGCATCATCGCGTTTCAAAGTAATAAAAGTCCCACGATCGTACGGCTATTCAAGAATACGGATAAATCCGTTCGGGAAACTTTATCACCGTCCCGAGGAGCGCGTTTATACGAAGGATGAATAAATCTTTATGGGGGGAACGGAGCTAAATGTTGCACCGAACGAGAGTCTAGCTGCGTCATTTATTTCGACTGAATAGAACCGCTCCTTTGACCGAGTTCGAGGGACGATTTTTCCTCATTTTTTCCCGCCACACACGGATGGATTAATTCGTCGTCTCGCCGCGATAAATGCGAACGCGGTGACTCGTCTGTCCTATAAAATCCCCGCCACGAAATGGAGCGTTAAAAGCGTCTAACAAAATTCTTGGAAACCGTCGCGGGACACTGGTCGGACGAATCCGCGTTCAATTACGCGATCCACCGTAATAGAAACGAAACGCGCGAACAACGAGGCCAACTTTATTACTCGATGGGGTGCGCCAAATCTTTATCAACAAGCAGAATTCAATTAATCGAACGAGACGTCCGAGAATGCGCGTTCTTATCGAAAAGTATCTGAAAACGGCGAGTGTCGAGAAACGGATAGAGCGAGAGAGAGGGGTTGAGAAGAGCGCGAGGGGGATGATTCTCGAACGCGGCTAAACGAATCGGTATAACCGAGTGGATAACAGTAACCGGTTGGCCAGGAGCACGTGACCACCACTTCATATCCGATCGTATAAAGCGGAAACGCGGAACGTAACCTCCGATTTCGCTACTATAAGCTCCCTCGCGAAAAGTTTGCCCGACCTCCCCAGCGAGTTGCCTCCACGTTTATAACCTTCTCCACTCCACGCGATATGTCTACGAAGCCTGCTAGTCGGCTCGATCTCCACGACTCGCGCGCTGGCGGGTTCGACGAATGGGACGAAGAAGGTGAAACCAGTAGTAGTGGTGGTGGCGGAGGAGGAAGAGGAAGAGGACGAGGTGGTGGGCCGACAGAAGGGTAAAGAGAGAGAGAGAGAGAGCGAAGAGAGAGGGGTAGGAAAGTGTAGGAGGGCCAGAGAGAGCGAAGGCTACCAGATATAAATTTCCTGATATTCGACCGTTCGTGTCGTTTGAAATGGGGCAGTTTTCTCGGGACCTAATGGTTATTGCCTTTCTCGGCGGACATATTGCGTTCCATCCAGTGCAATGTGTGCGGCCGATATATCAGAGCTCTTCGCTCTCCCGGGTCGGCTCTCTCGGATAAGGGCGGTTGTCAGGGGGCCGCAGGGGCGTGGAGAGGCGAGAGGCGTGGATGTAGAGAGAAAGCAAGAGAGAGAGAGAGAGTGAGAGAGAGAGAAACGCAGAAGATCCGCGGGAGATGAAGCGAAAGAGAGAAGTTGGTTGGCGAAAGAGGGGTTGAGAGAAAAGGAGAGATGTCGACCGCGCGCAGTTACCGGAAACCCCTCCGCGGCGGAGCAGCAGTCCGCTCGGTGGTCGTGCCCTGCCAGACTGCAGACGGGAAGTGGCCGAGGTGTGGCCGCGGAGTTGAATTATTACAAGCTGCCCCGACATTCATACAGGATGCATGCCCCGGCCCGTGCCCGTAAATCTTCGCCGCTACGTCAGCCCTTGACTTTGCACGCCGCGCGCTCGCCGCCTGCCTCCTGCCGCTGGCTGATGTTATTATCGTTGGCTTAAGCGCGAATTGAATAACGCGCGTTCGCCTCGCATCGACCGGGAGTTAAGTGATTTTCGCATCCCCATTAGCCGATCCTCCTAGAGCCGCCTTTGTCATAAAACGCGGCCCTCAAATCACGCCGTCACGCGTACCTAAACCCTCCTCTCTTATCCGTCGTCGCTCGTCATCCGCACCCTCCTCTCGCCTCCCGGACGATAATAACTTTCTAAATGGATCCACCCGCCTATTCGTCCCCATTAAACTGCACTCTCATTATGTATTTCCCAAACTATCAACCACTTTGCCAATAACCAGAGGGAAACTGCCGTTCTAACTACTTTTAATCGGTATTATCGATTATCTAGCTCGATACCCGCGTCACCTCTGCGAACGATAACGGGTATTTGGTCGAATTTTGTATCGTCGCTGTTCGATATCAAAGATCGTCGAGGGTTAAGCGATTTTTATCCAACTTGTCACCCTCGCCTCTACTTGGACACACGTACGTATCCACGATCGAATAGTTGGATTTCCAGAGAACGTGGAAAGATGATTCAATTTGTGCGTAAATGAAACGCTAATTAAAATGGTCGCGACGCAGGCAACGTGCGTGTTTGTCCGACTCGTACGACTGACACGTAGGAAATTAATCGTTTTCTACCATTAATATTACACCCGGCACTAATGAAATATTAATAAGAAAAGAAGAGAGAGAGAGAGGTACGGTTATCCGGCGTAGAATAAAATCGAGTGCAATTTCAATTAAAATTAATTGCCTATGACGTACGGGTGTGTTGAGCACCTGCTGATATCCACTATTAGCATTTATGAAATATGCGCGTATTTATGCGTCCGATACCGATCTATTGTGTAACATCGAACGCACAAAACGTTACCGACAGCGCGTAGATGTAACGGCGGGGCTCGCTCGGTTGCAACGATGTTTGCTTTTTCTTAGAACCGCGTTTTCGTTTCAATTAACACGGGGCAGCGGTTGTCCCGGGGCCCAGGCCCCATTACTCATGCTAATTTATCCCCGCGGTGCCTGGCGAGCCGAGTTCCGCGGCGCGTGAAAAATCGCCGGCAATCACGGCTGCGATTTTCACCGCGGTGAAAATAAATCGCGCAGCGATTCCACGACAGCCGGTTAGATACCGCGACTAGTTCTAATCAACGTCGTTGGAATTATTGCCAGCCTCGAGCACCGTATAGACTTACAGCCGCGGGTATTTGGCAACGTTACTGGTTTCCACGGACACAATCCGCCGCTTGTTTTTATCCCATAAATCAGTCGAAATTTCCCTTTACCTTGTTGTCCCGCGTTATCGTTGCGTAAACCGTTCCGAGTAATATGCGAAATGACAGATACGCGTCATTAGCGGCATTCTAACGTAGCTTTCCGCGTCGAGCGTCAGCGCTGCTCTGCGCGTTACATTCGGCGATCCTCGCGGGTCCCGCACTCTCCAATTTGTTATTTCGAGGCTGACGCGCGCGCAACGCGAGGTGTAATCTTGATACAAAGTAGGGATACGAATTGCCTAACGGTTCATTTATCATATATATTAAACGGGAATTCGCGCTGACTCCGCCGTCGAAGACAAATTTTATTAAGCACTAAATACATCTCGCTCGGCGAAAGTGAATAATTTATTTCACCCGTGTATTAAAAAATAATATTCGCGTAGGAGATTCGAGTACACTTAACGACACTCTGGACGGAGATTTATGTATCTTGCGCGTTTAAAAATATTTGATTGCGATAGGTATCCGTTACGCGAGTCGAGTGTTGCACCCAAGTCGATTCACGCGGATTAAGAAATGTAAATATCCTTTTGGTAATTAGTATCAGCCACTTGTCGCGAGCGGAGAGAGCAGAGTAATTGCAACGCTATTACCACCGATATCCGCATTATGTCTGTCGTCGCGTTGAACTCGATAAGGGTTATTCGTCTTAATGTCTCATTCCCGCCTCGCCCTTGCGCCAGAATCAGCTGCCCTGTCTACGGGTTACGTCGGCCACGAATTTACCGACTCCTATATATTACGATATAACTCTTCCGACTTGTCAACGATCTGTTATACGCGGCGTAGTTACGTTAACGGCAATTACGAAATAAATGCTTAACGCGCACCAAACTAAATGTACGAAAGTAAACCTTACCACTGTACATTTCACGTTTATAACCTGATTTATATCAGCCATTAATAAACTCGCATTTTGCGTAACACGGAAGCGTAGTTCCATTAATAAAGATATTCAAACTGTGCTACTCTCGCACAGAGCTGTTCAATTAAACCACCTTCGAATTTTAGTTACGAAAATAAATGTGAAACCAGACACAAGTGGACGTGAGAAACGTGTACGAGACGAGGCAAGCAAATAAACGCAAAAATCTGTGAAGCACAGCCACTAATTTCAACCACGAGCCGCCACTAAGGTGGAGGAAGGGGTTGGATCGAAGGTGACCGGAAGGAAATAGCATACAATTTCGAGTTTTACCAACGGAACGAGAGGACTGAGTAGAACGGGGATGCTAAGCACGTATCGACAAGCCGGTCACCGTCGCGTTCAATGGCAACCCCAAATAGAAAGAAAGGAGAGAGGACGTCGTTGGCGTCGCTGGTACCACGGGACCATCGCCACCTCTCGATTTCTTCCTCCCATCACCGCTCTCTGGCACCGTACGAGCTCTTTTACAACGGTCACCAGCTCTCTGATGCCCGAACAAATCTCACTGACAACTCCTCGCGCTCCGTCCAATTTAACTAAATCCTCGACGCTTTCCTCGGGGCCGTGGAAGGGACGCCTTCGAGGCGAAGGGCGTGTAAGACGGTAAAGGACAGGAGGACGCCGTAGAGAGCCCATACGTGGAGATAAGATTGGAAAAGTTGTACGAGGGGCAACTTTAACAGCTATATAACCATTACGGTGCCGATAAAGTGGAATCTAGTGTCTTAACGGTCTGGAACGAAATTCCGGATATAGCGCCGTATATTCCAATGGAGTTAAACACGGCGTTCAGATACTAGTTTTCTACTGGCTGCCACGCGAAGACTCTGCGAGCCGCTTTATCGCGCGATCCGACCCGAAAAATGATTCCAACCGATCAGAGAAGCTATTTTTCTATACACGATGAGGTGTACCAGGTTTGCACGAGTATTAGTGGACGATCTTCTTTCGCGAATGCGAACGTTTCGACGATGGATCTATTCGAAGAATATCAAGGTGGACATGGTTCGTAACAGCCCAGAGAGCGTTTTCACGTAATTGAAGAAAATTAACGGGGATCTATTAACCGCGTACGCGATCCAGAGTAAACGAGAGCCACTAATTCCACGTCGTAACGAGCGTGTAATATAAAGAACGCCTGGCACACGGTAATACGTGTTTGCGCTGTGGGCTACGTCCGCCATAACTCATCTATGGGACTGACAGCTTGCATAATACCCGCGAAATTGGTTTTATAAGACGACGCCAAGCACTGCTTCACAACAATGCCATAAACGCCCCGGTTAAATTACGACTCAGTGGCGTAACAACGTTGGAAGGAGCGAACGTTCACCAGGATCGACTCGAACGTGTCCCTGGTTGAAAAATGTTCGACGATAAACGTTATACCCTGTTATTTCAATTTAACGTAAGTCACAGTGTACAATAAATTCGATGAATATTGGGGTTCGACGTTTTATACACGGCAGTAATACGTCCTTCGAGCATGTGAAGTGACATCATCGATTCGTCGATCTTTATTGCACTCTAATTGGGCGATTCGATCGAGACACGCTACTTGTCTTCCAATGCAATAATTGCGATGTGACAGAGAGAATTTCCACGACACTCGAAAGGAAAAATCAAGAGTCCAATAAAGAGTTTGTGCATCGTCGCGCGCAGATCGTTGCCAGCAGCGAGCGTTTGATATAATATCGGACACGTAGCAGGAAATTGAATAGCCTTCGCGTGGACAGCCATCATTTAAGCACACGTGAATTTTACGACAATGTCTGTTATCGATCCCACTATTAGCTTTTGGCAGCAGCGCGCTATTCGCCGCGAAATGGCTTCGAAACTGTAGTTACGAAACCGATAGACTCGCCTATATCCTCGTTTATATTTTCTTCGATTAGCTAATTCAGCCTGGCCAGACGAAGGATCACCAGCTGATAAAGCTGAGCTGTCATAACTTGGTCTAGGCGAAACCGTGCTGCAGGTGATGGCTCACGCACAAAGAACTTCGCTACCCGCTGAGTTATAATCTCTCGTATCATTGTTTTATGGTGGGACCATAAACAATTCAGACGCACGGCGCTATTCGCATGCGGGGTAAGCAGCCTCGAGCCATGATTTACCGAAAGCCGTAAATTTTTTAACTTACCGCCGGATTAGATAGCACCATCTGAATGTAAATTCATCCGGACAAAACTGTGCCAGCCACTGTTACGCCCCGGAACTTTATTCCCCGTTTATAATGGAGTTTCGCTCTTTTATGCCGCAGACTGGCTACGCCACTGTACATCATTTACATAAGATAAATACTTTTGGATCGCGGTCCAGCACTATTTAGCCAACGCCGGCTTAACCCCGTTTTCTATCGCGTGTTCTCTCCCTGTTTTAATAATCCCACCGATTTTCCACTTAGAACGCGGTCCATCCCTCTGAAATTACCGCGCGCCCTTTTATTTTCGCCCCAGCGTTTCCACGATCGTTTATTTATCTGGCAGCGTGCTCGAGAGCATTGCGAAAGAGCTCACAGAAGCTCGTAGATATTTTTCACGACCACGTTTCGACGTGTCACACTTTGGAAAATTGATATTCGTTTGTAGCCGAGGAATGTTAAGTAGTTTACAGTGGCGAAACACTTAGTGATAAGCTAGCTCGCGTAATTGTACGTATATCGAGCATTGTTTGCTGGTAATCGTCGTAAATTTTGGTAAATATATAGAAGAATTTTGCTGGTAATCATCCATAAAAGGTACGTAAAAGGCTTTCAAGAACGACAATTATGCGGACGCACAGATACCAAGAGCAATCGAACCACTGATAAACTCGATGAACGGTCGTAATTTCTCGCGCGTGTGAAACTCGACAAAAATTTGGAGGAAATCGATCGAGCGTGCGTTTTGGAGGGAAACAAAAATTGATTGGCGAGCAGAGCTCGCTCGTATCTCAGCAAGGGTCGAGGGGGATCCGTCGCGTTTCAATCGCAAACACAATCGATCCTCTTTCTGGGCCATTTGCTGGGCCGCGCTATCGTAAAGCGTCGCGAAGAAGAAGGCGTCGGGGGGCGATGCGCGTTCAAAAACATGTCCACTTTCACGGGACACGGGAACGGGCTCGAGAACTACCCGGGGATCGGTGTACAGCGCGCAGTAAGTAGCGGCCATGATCCGGCTATATGCGTACGGGCGTTGTAAGTTCGCCTGCAAACGAGCGAATTATTCAAATGCTCGCGGTTGCAAGTGGTCCTGCGTTACCGTGACGACGACAACCGCCGCGTTTGCGGAGTCATCCGCGGATGGCATCGCCGCCAACTTTCGAGTATCCCACGGCGATAAATTGGCGCCGATATCGCGGCCAATTTCCTGAATACGCTTAAGATACAGCCGCGGTAGCGAGCCTCCACCCGGGGAAAGTAGAACCTACGAAAATACACGGGACGAGACGTCAACGACTGCGCACCTTCCCTATATTTAGGATAATGTTATGTCTCGCTTGCATAAATAGCGCACCCCTTATCAACAAGCACGCTTCCGAGAATTGCATAAGGTTCCTCTCCACTGGACGATGCGAGCATTCTTTCGCGCTTCCACAGTAGTGCGTCGCGATGGAGGAAATTTTGTTGGTGATTTATGGAAACGCGTCGCACGGTACGTTAGTCGCGCAACCCTTGCGCCAGCCAACCCTAACGCGAAAGTTGACGGATAATCCGACACTTACGACCGGCCGCGTAGCAATGAACGAGCCAATTAATATCGCGTCCCTCTCGCGTACTTGCCGCTGCCTTTGACGCCCCGTTAGACCATCCCCAAGCTTATGTAAATAATTGCTGCACTGCTCGCGACTATATACTGTTTAGGCCCTGGCCACGTAATGGATAGACGTGTGTCATCGTTCGTTATGCAAACTCGGAAATGGCTGTCGGATAATTGTTACCGGCGAAAGGATTGTCGTCGATGGTAGAACATCCATAATTCATACGACGTGTCGTGGCTGGTTTTAGTTTACGAATTATCGACAAGCGTCCGCTAGATTTCTTCGCGCGAGGGTAAAAAGTCGAAGATTGTACAGCGTTGTTTAAAATTGTGCGTTAGACGACGGCGAAACTGGTAGACACGGCGATGTTGGCAACCTCCATCACTCGCGGCATTGTTTTAATGCTCTGCGTGATTCTGCGCCGGTCTGAGTGATGAGGCTTCCTAATAACCAGTCGCTCACACGTCTAGTTTTACCTCTCTCATCCTCTAACGGAGCCCTCCGACGTCACCTCGCGCCGGCTCCGACATCACCAACACCCCCTCAAACCCCCAACCCCCGTCTCGCGAGCTGCGAAACTGTGGCATGTCGGCTTCGCATCAATCTTGTTAAATTACCCGCCCGGCCAGGAGTCGTTCTCTCGCTCGTGGATTGATAAATTGCCCGATCCCGTCTTCCGCAGACACGTAACGCTCGACGTCGCGACCTCGAACATAGGGAAATGCCGGGGCTACCAGCCCTGAAATGCACCGAAGAAAATCGAATTAACGTACGCGCCACTTTGCCTACCGACCTCGTGAATCTTCCACGCGATCCCACTTCTACAATATCCCCGTCGAAACTGTCCTTTTAACGATCGACGCTGGCGCATTTCGATACCCTCGCGCATCGCTCGAAGAAAGTACTCTACGAATTTGCATCGATTCGCCTTCTCGCTATTTCTCAAGCCACGAAACCTCGTCTCTCGACTCTCGAAATAAGCGAGCAGACAGAGCAGTCCACTTTTGGAAAAGTAGCTTTCCTAAAAGTTGCAGATCGTAACGAGCTGGAGCGCGAGATCGTGCGGAGCATTCGCTATTAGTCGGTACGATCTTTGCCACGGCTGAAGAGTGGTCTACCCAGTTATCCCCATTCGGATCGGTCCTATCGCTTTCAACCGGGCACGATGAAGATAACTATCAGCTCGTTACATCTTTCGGGCACCGCAGACCGTCGCGGCCACTCGTGGTGTTGTAACCACGAGCACCACCTAGTCGGATCACCAGATGAGATAGAAAGAAAGCCAACTAAGCCATCGCTGATAGCGTCTCTAAGCTTGCGGAGCCTGGCTGGGCAGAGCGGCGCGCGCGTCACCCGGCTAATGGCTGCTCCGCGGCTTTAGCGCGACAACGCGGCCATGTTAAGTCGGACCAGCGTAATCCTTACATATGGCCAGATTCCCTGGGATTAGGAAAGCGCGAACCCATTGTGCTCTCTTGGTCCGTCTCTCTGTTGACTGTCCTCTCGATATTTAGTGGAAGCCGCGCCAGGGCTGCCTCACCCGAAACGACGCGCGGAATATTCACTTTGCTTATCCCTCGAGGCTGACTCCTCGAGGCATGCGGCGGCGTCGTTCGCTGGATATCTCGGCTTTCTAGAATTCTTATCATTTTTACGCGCTACGCGCCGTTAATTCTACTGTCGCGCGGTGCTTGCGTTCGCGATTAACCAACGCACGGGATTCTGACGCGTTTCTTCCCCTCCCCTCTGTTATTTCTGTAATACCGCCGATTATAATTGAAAGCCCATAACGATCGCGATGGCAGTAAGAACAAGATTTGATTGCAGAGTCACGTCGCGGGGTATTTTAAAAGAGCGCCGATAGCGCAGTCGAGCGTGTTTAAAATACATTGGTTTAAATTCGGAATGCGGAATGATTCTCTTTTTTTTCTTAGGACCAGTCGATTTCGTTTAGCGTCGATGGAGCATCGATCCGCTGAACAAACGTTACGAAAAGGGGGACGCGAATAGACACTCTGAATATATGAATCTTTTATTGGTTCAAACACCATTTACGTATCGATTTGTTTGTCAACCCACTTTAATATTTTTAACCGAACGATCGTGTCCTTTGAAGAATTCATCCGATCCTTCTCTCGCTGGAATCGCTGCCGATCTGTCTCTCGATAAATCGATACGATCGTCGAGATTATCATACAGTGTGTCGTTGGCGGCAAAGAATAAACGAACGCTAAAAATATCTGATTGACACGTCGTAGTCTTCGCTCGACAAGCAGGAGCCTAAACTTTTTACCGTTACACGAGTAACCGCCATGCGTATCTACAAATATAGCCGCTGTCATCTGTCATTTGTCGGATGACGGATGAACGTTATTATGGCATCGCTGGTTTTAATAAGTCCCGGCTAAATTGACTCGTACCAATGACTCGGACGTTCGATTCTGGATCCAGGCGACTACTGCGCGCGCGCGCCATCGCTCGAAGGCGCTTAGAAAAATATATAGCCAGCGTATCGTCGTTACGAGTGCTCATTATTCAAACTTACCGCGTTCCATCTATCTCGGTTTTACATCGCTCGAGGATGTGAGCCGCGTGACAATGTCGCCGACTAAAAATCCCCTGGCATGCATTATTCACGGTTTCATATTGAAATTGCACGGGGCACCGTTGCCCGCCCAAGAAAATGGAAATGCATTTTATCTATCGCCCCTTTGACGATCCATCAAACGATGCGTCGCGCGATGGACATCCTTGTTCTAACGTCTATGAATACCTTCGCATAAAGTGGGCGGAATTAATTTCTCAGCATGCGCATATTAATCACCGGATTCGTTCAATCCCTTCCTGGTACTTTATTAATAGATTCGAGGCGTCAGGGAATTTCATTTATTTACATCAGCTGTTAATTCTTGAATTAGCTGCGATACAACATTTCACTACGAGATACAGTTGCTCTTTGGTTAATTCAAACTCTCGAAAAGTGAGACGAGCGTCGAGTCTTTACTAATTACGGTCAGTCGTATCAGACGTCAATCACCTCCCGAAGTTTCGAGCGATGGAAGCATTTCGCGCAACCCAAAGTATCCAACCGTGACAAATATAAAACACAGAAGCTGTCACTTTTATCGACACTGAACGAAGCATAAATTATCCCTGTGAGGTGGGGATCAGAATACACCCACAGTAGCCCCTGCTTGTCGTAAGAGGCGACTAATAGGGGGAAGAAAGGGTAGAAAAGGGTAACGAATTTCAGCTGAGAAGAGAAATAACGTACGCAAAGGTATTAAACGCAATCTGTGTGCAAATAGAATGCATAGAGTGTCCCTTACACTTTTGCATACTACGCGCATCCCTTTTCCACGTTTTCTCCATAAACGCGCGGACAAATGCAACTGACAGTCGTTGCTGTATTTATACCCCTGCTTAGTCTTCTCGCAGCGAGTATTCGTCACTTTTACGAGTGGCGAACCGTACGATCCTCGTAACGTAGTTTCCACCGCGCGAATACGGCCGGTTAATAAAATTTGCTAGGCAAAAGTAAAAATAAAATGTTGCCATACGGTCGTAAAACAGAATCCGGGGGAGAATCGTAAATCGAACGGAACGTCCACGCTGAAGGAATGTTGAACAGCGTTTACGTCGCGCGGTTAATAATTCCTGGCGAAGACGCGTTACGAAACAGAGCTGTCATAGCGCGAGAGGCGGCTGATGGCGCGTTCCTTTCGGGAATTATTCCTCACTCGCGAGTGGTATCATTGACCATTCCTCGGCTCGGATGACGTACACCGATTAACTGGTCCAGTGTCCCCCAGTGACGTAATGCCCAAGGTGCGTCCATACCTGTTTCGAATAATGCACGCGGCGGAACAATGACGTGCGGTGATGTATGTGGGTTACGGGTCGAGCAGCTGTTGCTCTCGACAACTGGTTCCTCACACTCCTGTGGGCGCTCACAATGTCACAATGACGTGTGAGCACTTGTGACAGGATCGTGTGGGTACCAACCGTACACACCGCCGCGGAGTTTGTATTACAACCGCTTGGCTGCACGCAAGGGTGGCGCGACTCTTGACGCTCCGAGTGCAACCCCGCGCGTCTCCAAAACGTGCGATTTCTACCATTGTCGACGTCTCTCTTCGCCTCAAAATCTCAAACCCTTCATCACTCTCTTTGCGAATTTTCTTAAATTCCAATCAGAATTTCTCTGTCGAACGATTAAGCGAGTGCAACCCCGCGCGTTTCCAAAACGTGCGATTTCTACCATTGTCGACGTCTCTCTTCGCCTCAAAATCTGAAACCCTCCACCACCCTCTTCGCGAATTTTCTCAAATTCGAATCAGAATTTCTCTGTCGAACGATTAAACGTTGCGCGAGGTGAAGTGTCTGGTCGATCTCGCTGTCGTGACCCGTCGAAAATGCCTAATCCACGATCCATATTAATCTCGACGCGCAGTCCGGGCCAGCTCGTAGCTGCGGTGCCGGTAAGTAGTTCAATTTGGGAAGATACGTCACGTAGAGCTGTCCATGTCGATTTTAGCGCGGGTACGGTTTGTAAAGCCTCGGCAGCTTCGCCCCTCTCGACACCGTGCGCAAGGCTGCAGGGTTGTATTCGCTGGCTATCGAGTCTGGATCACGTCACGTCGTGTCGGATCGTGTTACGCTCTCGACACTGATCGGAGATTAGCACCACCGCCACCCCTGGCCCATCGACGGCATGGCAATTCCCTACTTTTACCCCCGTCCCCGTACGGCATCCCTCCGATTGCATTCAAATCACGCACAAAGAGCTCAACTTGAGAGAGCTCCTCCCGTAACCGCACGCTAGAGCCGCGCGCCTATCTGACAGCCGTATCTAACGGATTTTTAACGACCTTTTGTTGGCCAAAAAATGTATATAAGCTCCCGATAGTCGAGTACCGTCCCGTGAAGGAGACACCGTGCGGAAACGATGATCAGATATCGCACGGTCGAGCCTACCTTTTTTGAATATATCCCGGTTTAAATTCGTTGCCCTTTCAGAGAAATGTCCACGGCCCTTTTGTTTGCCCCCACGGTGAATGCGGACTGGTAGAGCAGCGTTGGAAGTAAAAATAATGACTCGGCTCATTCCACTCGAGGAACATCCGGTATTCATCAGGCCTGCCTCGTTTCGTTCGACGCTGCGTCCTCCTCGTTCGAATTGCTCGGCGTACATTTTGTCGCGCGGCTTCGACGAGCTGGGAAGGCGCGTGGAAAATTCACGCTCGCGCTGCGAGGAGAAAGAGACGCGCCTCGTCGAATCGAGAGTCGTTGTCGACGGACGTATCGATTACATCTTGGGATGAATTATTCGAGCGGCATTCCTTGTCGTTAACTTCTCGTTACAAAGCTCCCCGTTGAAGCGTAGCTCGTTTAACGTCACGTCGAGTTCTCAAGATGGCGTTGCGAACACGGGGGGACGATTTTGCGAGAGTCGTTAGCACGGTTCGGAGCCACGCCTTCTTCAAGAATGTTGCCTCCTTTTTCGTCCCGACACGGCGTGCTCCACAAAGCACCGGGGCTACTCGAAACGAGACCAGCTGCGCTCGAAAGACCCGCCAAGCAAGAAGTAATCATCCCATTATCAACAGCCTAACGAGCTTTCGCTCATTACCGGCTGTCATTTATCTACCCGGTCTGTTTGGCAATATTTGACGTTCAGAATTGAGTTCTTTTCGCTCCGTGTAATTTTAATCAATTCGAGGCAACTTCCACTCTGCTGCAAAAAATTCATCGCCCCTTCTACCATTCGCTTTATCAGTTCTTCGCGTATCAAGCGAGTGTCCTGTTCGACAGATCGTTCGAAATCGAAATTCCTGAAGCGAAGGCAATTCATGGCAGGCATTACGTGACGTTGGTGCTAAATAAGTAGTTATTAGAAGCAATTAAGAATCAATGTAACTCGCGATTAAGGTGGCAGGGAAAACACGTATTTATCCGGAACTGTTCGTCCAGTCTGGTTTTTCTCGATATGAATATTAAAAACATCGATCACACGCATCATAACGTACGCGGTTCTAATTATTCACGCGACTGGCTGTAAACGTGCAGCGGGGAATGCATCAATCACAGGCTGGTAACCGTTGCGATTCGCGGAAATTATTCAATATTCACCTGGCGATCGATAAATAAGGAAAAAGGCACCGCAGTGACGTTAGAGGACGTTAATGAGCTGCGCCCGTGCGCGTATCGATCCTCTCTATCGATCGCTGATTTCGCTCTCGACGAGAGAGCCGGTGAAAAGTTGTACGCGTAGGCCGCTGGCTGGCCGTTCGTTGTCGCGACACAATGAAAAATGGGCTCGCGTTTCGATGGAAACGGGTCAAGTCGAAATAGATATAGATAGGTCGATAGGCAAGCGCGGGACGATAGAACGGGCCTATGCATTCGTCCGATAAATAGCGTGATTGATCGATATTATATTCATAACAGGCAACGACTTGTCATCAATCATAGCCCGTCGCGCATAACTGCGGCTCTCTGTAATATACCTACCTGCCTGGCTGGTATAATACATTACGCTTCCAGCTTCGTATATCCAGTACACTGGGTGTTCGAAAACATTTGCACGCGGATAATGCGAGAGCTGTTGCCGTAAAAATATCGTTAAACGCGTGGGCGATGGAAAAAAAAAAAAGAAAAAAACTGTGCGTGATTTGCACGAACGGAAATGAAAAAGAAGGCGCGTGGTAATTGAATCTAACGAGACACACAACGCGACACATTTCGTTTGATCGACGCTTATAAATATTCAACTGGATTTTTATCGATCATAGAAACACGCGATCCGCACACTTCGCGATTGTGTAACGTTGGTTCTCGCAGGCTAAAAATGCGAGGCGAACATCTCTGAATTGTATCGCACTCGACGGAATAAAGAACGCACTGTGGATAGGATGAGGGGTTTTTAAATTGACGACACGCCGCGCACACGGTGTTTGCCGTGATAACAAAGGAGGCTTGTTCCCGTGGAAAGTAACAGAAAATGATAATAAAGAAGGGACGATTGTCTTTCAATTAGACGGCAGCGGACGCATATTCGTATGGTAGCACATGTTGATATTATAGCTGGATGGGCTGACGCGTGACAATGAGTCCAGCGCTGACAACGGTAGTCTTCCCTGGCTGCCACTCAAAGCCTCTCAGGTAATGCGATCCCGGCAGCCTAAATAAACAGGTTAGAATAAATAAGAGCTATTCTAAACGTCAGTTCAGTGTTTGCCTAGCTGTCAGGGAACTGGAGGGCACTCTCAGTCTCGAATGGATATCGAATCGGCCGTTTACAGCCCTCTTCCCATGTGTGTCGCGTTGTACACCGTCGTATCCGCCACTGGCATTTCACTGTGATACTCGATTTTTCGTTTTATCAATGGCCAGGGCCACGGTCATTCATGAAAAATCTCCAGGAACAGAACAAACAACCCTTGGTACGAGTCCCGCGAGGTTGTTTCCGGTCTCGACTTAATCGCTGATAAAATTGTGTAACCACCGCGATTACGATGGTACGCGCTGCGCGATTGATCCGTTGCACGACCAACAGGAAGCACAAATTACGAGTTTACTCAACGGTATCGGCGATATCGTCGAAACGAATGGTATCGTGGAATTCTTTAATGTCGCGCAGCTGGTACGCTCCATTTCACGCGTGAGGAATTGTTCCACAGGATACTTGCTGGCCAGCAAAGATTTTAATCCAAGGTGTTATCGATTTCGTCTAGAAAAGAGGAAGTAAGGAAGATTAAACGTGGAGGAGCGGAGATTTTTCGAAGAACAACCCCTCGTTTCACTTTCGATAAACATGCTAATATTCTAACGTTTAATTTATTATCATCGAGTAACGAATTCGAGTTGAATAGGTTTCAGGGGTTAGAATCGAGCGACAAACGTCGTTAGCGTCTCGCGTTCAGGGGATGTCAGGAGAAATGGCGAAAGATCGCAAAACGGAGCAGGTGAAGAGATAGATGGAGCATCAGCGAAAGAAGCAAATAAAATTGACAGTCGACGTCTGTCTGTGCCCGTCCCTCTCTCTCTCTCTCTCTCTCTCTCTTTTTCCATCTCACCCTCGTGGTCTCCGCGTAGTCTGTCTGTCAGCATGACATCGAGCGACGCCTTCTTTATTATACATTCAATTATTAGGCGCTGCGCATGACAAGCGCTATTGCATATTTATATCTACCGCGGCGAGGCGAGTTCAGCCGGATAAGAGGGTTCCTGACAACCCGTCAGGAACATACGTTAACATTCTTAATAACGCACTCCTCCGTATATACATAGACGCGAGACGCGCACGCAGACGTCCACGGACGAACGAAATTTCCACACTCGTGCAGGGCAAACGTATGCCATACATATATATAAAATACATGGTTTGCATAGCGACGCTGTACAGGTACACGTCTATATATACGCGAAGAAACCACCCCAGCAGTATAATTTCAATACACGAGGAAGCTATCAACCTTTATAACCTGTTTATTACGATAATACCGTAAATTTGCATCGCGTGTTCCCCGTAATCGGTTGCCGTGGCGGATGTCATATTACGTTAACTACAGTAGTTAAATAGGCATCCCGGGAATAGGCCAGAAAGCTGGTGTACCAAGGAATTCGCGTTCCACCCCCCAGCGTGTCTACCACTATTCACGTGTATCGATTTCAGGACGGTTTAATGAATTTCAACCGCTTCCACGTGATGGCAATTCCGATGCCTCGATCGTTAATAAATAACAGGCTTGTAAAATTGCCTCGACGTTAGCCAGCTTGTTATTACTACCCTTCTGCAGCTTTCGAGCACCCCGACGCTCTAGCAGCCAATTCGGTTTTTCGTACCCTTTCTTTCGCGTGGAATTAAAAATAGTCGCGCAAGCTTCTGCGGGAGGATGTCGCAAGTAGGTAACGTTGCACGGTTTTTTCTTCCTTTTTGGTTGTTTTTTTTTCGCGAAAGATACCCACTCGAACAATTAATAATTCCAGAACGAGGATCGCGCGAACGCGGTGGAAACGGCGCTGGTTTTACGGACGCCTCGTTTCGCAAAACGGCGATATTTATGTTATTCGTGTTCCCGGTAGAAAAATCGGAGCCAAGGGTAGTAGCTTTTTCGTCAACGAAACGGTGAACTCCGATCGTATATCAGACACCGCCCACGGCGACCGTGGCTCCATAAAAAGAACAAAAACTTTCTTATTTTCCCCGGCCATGGCCGCCTGCTTTGATATACGATACGTTTGTACCGTGTCGGGCAAAAGCCTTCGAAAGCCGACCATCCACCGAGCAGCATTTTTATGCTAAACTGCTCGGTGCAACTGACAAGAATTGACAGAATTCGAAAAACAGCTGACAGCCCGCCACGGGGCCGCTTCTCTATCCGTCGCCGGTAAATTTTCAAACTGTCCCCCGGTCACTTTTTTCCCATACGTTACTCGAACCTACCCACACACGCGTACGCGTTCGCACGCGCGATATTTCGCTGCACGGCTGCCATATTGTACCAATGATATACAGCCTGCGACTGCATTTAACACTCTCGCGACGACGCGCGCGCGCGGTACATTTAAAATCGACTCTCATCTCCGCGAATTGTTCCTTATTCGTGGGGCCACCTTTGGCTCTTGCGCTCGAGAGATTAAAGAAACGAACGATATCGTTGCTGGCTAATAAACGTCAGGTACAAAGTGTTTCTCGCTGGTCCGATCTAAATGTTTAGAAAGCGTTGAAAGATAGCGCACGGAGGGGGCACGTTCTCTTGTCGACGCTGAAATGTCAATTACAGTCGCGCTGTGTTAGATCCGTGTTCACAAGCGGACGTAGAACGGATCCGCAGACAGCTTGACGCGATCGACAAAAACTAATTTGCGTTAATCACGCCATTACACAGGTCGGTGGAGAATTTGCCACGCCTAAAAGGCGACGCCAGGGGAACGCGTAACCGCGACATTGCCGTCGATATGTTCACCGACTGTTAAAACGGTATTACATCGCAAAGAAGCTTACGTCCGTCGTGGAACATATTGGTAGCCGTGTAACGCGACCTTAGGGTGATCGAATCTGACTTACGCAACTTGTCGAGTGCAAAAAAAAGAGAAGGAAGGCCACGAATTCGCTACCATTTCCTCCCGTTCACTGGGTCAAGTGTATTCATGCGTGCAAACTTTAACCCGCTAAGTTATTCAGATTTATTCGTGGCCCCGATCCAACCACTTAATGAAACTGACATTAACGTTGACATTCCCAGCGTTCCATAATCAAACGACTGTATAATGGCAGTCATGCAGAAGTCGGAAATCATTTCGACTGGCGGTATCGCGACAGTATCTCAGATTAATTCTAAGCTGGGAAAAAAGTACTTGGAAAGTCCGCTCGAGTTCGCGGAGAAACGCGAACTGTTTATTTGCGCGCTGGAAAAAGTAGTACATTGTAGCTTGCACGATCTAACAGTTCTGTTCAATCAATGGAACACGCTCGTTTCTTAATTTATTCGAGATAAATCCATGCTTTTCGCAAATTTCGAAGGTTGCTGAACCGCATCAACCACCCCTTTCGAGAGTACCGCGTCCACGCGAGGAACAGATTCGGTTGGCGTTAGTTTTTCCCTTTTCACCTCGAAGTTTTCCACCTTTCCAAGGTGCACACGCCCGCAGCTACCGTCCCTGTCGTCGCTAAATAGTAAACTATGGTCGACGCTCGTTGTATGCCACCGTAGAGACAGGACAGTAGGGGTTGAAGAGGGTGGGGTGGCCGCACGAATATCAATGTAAAGCGAGACGGGTCCTGCTGAACTAGGAGCAATCTCGACAGTGCATCGGCCAGCGGATGACAGGTATCGACCTGGATCAACATCGTTTTCCTGTGAAGTGCCACCAGCCCTGTCCTGTCCTATCCGCCCCGCCTCCGCCTTCCCTCTACCCTGTCACTCTCGTCGCTCGCCATCCTCGCTCTCCGTCACCCTCGTCCTCTTCGTCCGTCTTTCTCCTTCTGGCTCGAGTTCCTTCCCGCGTGTTCGCCGCGTGTTCGTCTCTTCCTAGTCTATAACCCAGGGCGTGTGTGTACACGCTTCCACGGACAGAGAGAGAATTATTATCCGGCCACTCTACTCCGCTACCTACCGTGTTTCTTGATTACTATCGGCGCAGCTGCGCCCACAATTTGTGTTTCCCGTCAACTGTGCGTAAGAGAGCCGTCCGTCAACGTCGTGCCCATAACGATGCCAGCACCCTCCGCTAAGACGCCGCTGATAGTTTGATATAGACGTATTATTCATCGTAACCTTTGTACCGCGAGGATTCCATCGTGCGCGAATTTGTTCGTCGAGGCTGCGACTTGTCCCACGAGTTTCTCTTTTTTTTTTTTTTATGGTGTAGCAGGTCTGTCTTTGCGTGATTTTGAAAGCGTCGTTGCGCTGGCGTGCTCGACGCTGAATTTGTGGAATCTTGTGTGTCGGTGTAACAGCAGTTACGCCAGTGAATCTGGTGTTAAGAACACTCGAAACGTCTAATAACTTTATCCTCGATAAAAAGGCTGAATAACTGAATATTCTGTTAGACGAGGAAGCGAGTAATCAAATATCGCAGCCGATGAACGTAAAATATAAAACTGCTCGAAATAATTGCATCCTGCAACAACGTTGAACGGTTATGCATATTTATGGACCGTGGCACTCGCGTGTCTTAAATATTCAACGCGAGAGAATCTGTTGCAAATGTAAACACTGTTAACTCTTGGGAACAGAGCATTCTTTTCATCGTTGCAGTTTCCGTTCCCGTTTAATCGCTATTACATTGGGAACAATTAAACGCGGCCCGCCATCGTGTTCGCGCGTTGCCAATTATTCCGTTAATGCCATCAGCGTTACGGATCTCTGGAACAGAAAAGATCGCCTCGTCTTTTCGTTAATTAAGTAGCCAGTCGCGCGGTTGTATCGCGCCAGATCTCGCGACGCTGGTGCGACGCCATTTTCTCGTCAAACGTCCGTCTCGCTGTGCACGCCGCGCGGAATAATCGCGGTGCGTGCACGAGTGACTTGGTTTGATTAAAGAATCATCACGGCTCCATCGACCGTGTCGGAATAATTAGCGAGATTAGCAGAATGCACTTGACTGGTACGGCTCGCAAACGTTACCTTCGTTCGACTAATTCAATCCGACTAGAGGTTCAGCTGTTCTCCGGCAAAGCGTCAAGCCAGATCCGTTAATCTGCCCAGGCATGCCTAATTCCATCTGACGCGCTCTTTCGGCTGCCCTTGCGCTCGCGTTCCGCTCCATCCTGCCTCCCCATTGTTCCCTATTATCCAGCAAAAATAGGATATTCTGATGAAACAAGACTTTGTACATCGATACTTGCAACCATCCTACGAAAATCATTCGTTTCTGCTTTCAAGAATCTTTATTCTTATCGCTTCCAACGTTTATCTTAACAATTTTCAAGCAGCACATCAGCTCACAGTTTAATCTCGCGAGAGAATCGTCGAGAATAATTTGACATCTTATTATACAAAATACAATTCAACCAGCTCCTCCTCGCATATTTCATGTATTATTCAGCGGACCGAATTACAACCGAAAACTAGCGCACTGCTTCGTCTCACGTCCATGAATATCATTTTCGTTGAAAAGCAGCAGCCAACTCTCAGCCGCGAATCAACCACGCGACATGGTCGAAAAATATACTCTCCATTTGCCCGCAGTGGTAACCAAGATTCCGCAGAAAATTCATGGCCTCGTTAGGGTAGTTTTCAGCGTCCTTTGGTACACTTTTTCAGACATTTCATTTATCCACGCGTCATTGAAGTTGAACATGTTGCGAGAACTTCGTACCACCGTCGATTACGCAACGTTGCTGCGGTCTTTCCGTAGGGGATGCTCGAATTTCGACATGTGTATCATCAGAAAGGGTGGCGAGGCGGTGTTGGAAGAGGAAAGACGGTGGGACAGTAGCGCGTGGAGATTAGAATGTAAATTGACTTGGAGTCCCGTCACAATGCGACCTAATCTCGTTATGTTTATGAAATATGATGCTGATGGAGTGGTTGTCAGTCACTTTCGGTGATAGGAGGCGGCACCCATTGGTTAGGGAGCGGCAGCTGAATGCGGACCAGGGGAGATATATCGTTATTTATGCCGTAAATGTGCCCGGAACTCGCCTTCGAGCCACGCACAAAGGCCTAGTTCCGTGAATCATGACAAACTATTCTAATCCGGAATATTAATAAACCGCAGTGACACGGAGGTCTCGTCGAGAGTGACTCGTCTGAATCGAGGGACTTGGTTTCGTCGACTGAACGTGGCTGCGTGTAAAAATAAGAAGCACAAAAATAGTCTCGCATACGATATCCCTCCCTTAAAACTGAACACTGTCTGCTCGAACACGAGGGATCATTTGGACCTTCGAATAGAAGGTGGTGTTAATTTTTAAGGAGTCGTAACCTGTTGAGAATCGCGTAGTTGGCACTTACGCGAGGAGGCGCTGGCAAAACGTTAAACGCGAGGTAAAAGCGAGCAATTTTAAGAGGCCGCCTCGCTAAAGGGTGTAATTTCGCGTTAATCGCCCGCACAGCCTGTCGTTCCACCAGGGAACTCGAAGTAACTTACCATTACGTAACAAAAACGCAGCCGAAAACAGCCGCTGGAGTCGAGGCTCGACAGGTGCTGGCTCTGCGGCCGGAAGACGCGATAGAAGGGTTGAATAATAGCGAAACACGGGGACGCCAGCCAACTATTTCTGGCCAATGAATGGGAGTTACTACACCGCGACAAGTTGACGCGTTTGTACAGAGGCGAGCACGATCATTAACGAATAGCGTTACTACCCGCAAGGTACACGCCACACGCACCGCTGATACACGCGCCCTCCTGCCAGGGTGGTTCATCGTGGACACGAGTCGCTGTCCACCGCTTCTCACGCAACCCCCGTCAAATAATTTCGAGACGATGCTTCTTTAATTTTATCATCAACTTCTTCGTTGAGAAAGCGAACATTTCCAGTCGTGGTGGTTTCTTTTCGAAGAATGGCATGCTGGTGAATCTATGCTGGAAGAAAAGGGAATTCTGTTTTTATTCTTAACGATAGAATCGTTGGAATATGTCTGAATAGTTCTGCTGGTATGTCTCAGTATTTAGTTTAAATAAATTAGGATTTTTCTCGCGAGCCAGCGGTTTTATGTTTGCCTGAATTGATCGGCCACTTACGTAAGGTAGGCAGAGGAACGCGAAGTTTGCGCGTTACGATAAAACTATCGTATATCGAGGCGAATAAAAGGCCTTGGCGAACACACTCAGATAGCGGAGGATACGTTGATGGCTCGTTCGGATGGCTCGTAAAGAGAAAGCCGCGGAAGAATCTGTGGACGTAGCTTCGATGATATTCATAAACCGCCTTGGCAAGGCGATTCTGGAAACGAGGTTAATATTTGTCAAGATGTCTAGTTAACTCGAAACCCGCGCGCGGCGATGCTTCTTCTTGCGAACGAAATTATCGCGACTGGCTGACCTGAAAGCCAGGGGTACACGTCAGGAACTGACATAAATCATTGATAGCCCGCTGCGAGCCACTCAGCGGTGCGCGGCTGTTAAAAACGTATAATAGCCACGTAATTGCGCTAATTGACAGGGTAAAACGAGCTTATTCGAATAATATCACGTTCGTTACTTGGTACGCGCGCGTGTAGCCGAGGAACGCGATAAATCGCGCGGTTCCTCGCGAAGGAACGTATCCAAAGAAAAATGGAGGCCAAGCTATTCCAGTAACCGGGCAGAAGTCCCACTTTGGACAGAATATAATTTCTCTTTATTGGATATGGTATATCGTTCCCGTAGTGGATAAAAGCGCGGAGATAAAGCCAAAATTCTTTTGATATCGAGATACATCGTGAAGAGGGGGTGGAGAAAGGCGCGGGACAAAGGGGTGCGTCCTTCGCGGAACGCTTCCTCACCCTTGTGTCTCGAACTACCCGGGCAGCGAGCTGTATTAGCCGGCGGCATCTTGATATCATCCGAGGAACTTGCCAACTCCTTTATACAGACATTTATTTCCTGGCATATCTGTTACGGCCAAGTGGCAGTCTCGCAGATTGTACTACTTTGCTTTGCACACCCCCAACCTACCGCGGCGGTTCCAGCCGTTCCATTTCTCCTCCCCAAAGAACCTGAACGACCGGAGGAAAACATAATCGTGAGTCATTCGTTACTGCTATACCAGCGGTCTAGTAATTACTTTGCTGATAAAACTTGTACGCGAGTTATCACTCTTTCTACCCAGCGACTTACACTTTTCGCGAGCGTCCCTGGTGGAGGAGGGTGTGCGCATCCTTCGAATACTTTATCGAGCCAACCCGTTTATCGACGTACTCGCGTTTTTCTTTCGCGCAGTAAACTCGAGGCGTTTCTGCTTTTGTCTCGATCGCAATTAGGAAGCGATGTAATCGAGATGGAAACATGGAAATTGGAAAAGAAAGAGAGGAGATTTGTGTAAGACGAAAACTGTCAACCGATTAAATCGAACGTCGTTCCGTCGCGAAAGAAACGAGCGAGCCGGATTGGCGTAGCACAATTGAATGCTTAAGTGACACGCGAAGGCTGGAACGGTCGAGCTTAATAAGAATAGAACCGGAAACGTGTCATATTATAGATACTACCTGTCCAGAGCGTCCGCGGAGAACACATTAACCGAAACGTCGGTGTACAATAAAAGTCATCAACGGTCGGTAGAATACATTACAATTTCCAAGACAGAAATTTATGACCTGTCTGATCAGCCCGCCCAGTAATCATCGACAAGAATACGGCCTGCCCAGCACGCGGCCAGCCCCTTTCGACGAACGACAAAGACCCAGAAGAAATTAGTACTACTATTTCTGTGGATACCCGCCTCAGCTGGAAATAAATCATACTCGATCCACCGTCGATATCGATCCCATCGAGATGTTAATCTGCGTCGATCATAAAACGTGTCTCTTTACAAATCACCGCATAAACAGTCGGAATAGCTCGTAGAAAAATTCTTGGTCGTTACTGAGTCCCACGTGGATCCTTAATTAACTCGTTTCAATCGTCTAGGCGTTGAAACGAGCCTAAGCGTCGCGATCATCCCCTTGGTGGTTCGACTTTGAGGAGGAAGAGCCGATACGCGGTTGGTAACGTCGCTCAGCTGGCACCTCTGCAAGCGGAGGGCGCAAAGAGAGGAGTGGATCTCATTGTGACGGCACACCAGGATCATTAGTCATGACCTTTGTGCGAGCGAACGCGAAGATTAGTCGGTAGGCGTCCTCGTAGGCGGGTCGCCTCCTGACGCGCGCAGTCCTGCCGATCCTCTGTTGGAATTTGCATTGAATCGAACGACGACGCGGGAAAGCGGAAAAGCGGTAAAAGCGCCGGTGCTGGGACCGTTGGACGCCCCGTCGCGGCCCGCTAACGAGAGCACCGCTCGCCCAGGCATCCGTCTTTCATCCTGGACACGTTGACACGTTCCTGCCCCTCGTCGAGACGGAACAAGACGCAGAAACCGGCTCGAGCATCTGCCAGACAGTCGCTCGGTTGTTCCTTCGTTTCCTAAGCGGCACCATTTATACCCAGCGACGCGCCACCGCCGTCGCCTCGCGATTACTCACTACTCTCGACTAAATTTATGCCCTCGCGAAAATTTCACGCTCCGATTGCACTTAGCCTGTTTTATTATTCCTGGCCGGGATTTATTCGCGCGATAAAACATCTCGCGGCTATAAAGGAAACGCGGTGAATGATGGCGATGGGCGAAACCCGCGCCGCGTTTCGTTCCCGGTTCACCAAACAATCGCAATTTGTAGGTCTTCCGCTGTTCGCGAGGCGTCCAACGCCTGGCGAACGAAGAGGCATCGCTTTCAGCGCTCGCTGCGTCTACGCGAGCGTCTCTCTCGATCTTTTAAACATCGCCGCTATCAAACGTTACGTGGTATCGCGTAATAAACGCTCGCGTTTGTGGTACTCGCTTCGGAGGCGCGATTCTTGTTCTCTTTGCGAAGAAATTGGCTCCACCTTCGGACGAGGTTCCTGTTACGCTGCGATGGCGCTCTGAGATACGATTTTCATCGCAGAAAGAATCAGAATTAATTTATAGAGCCAGAGGAGGGTTGGTTATCGATAGGAGACGTTGACAACGAGCAGGATGCTTGCTTTTCCAGCAATGAAAGATACCAAGCGGTGTTATCAGCGCGTCACTTGATCCTCGATGAATCTAGCGGCAGATCATTAGGATGTAATTCCTTGTGGACACAGCTTACACCCGGAAGTCTCGAGAGTATACGGAATGGCTACGAGTGGAGGTATGCGCGTATGGTTTACGACACGAGCATTGTGCGTCTCTCGTTATGCCGCTCATCCGCGGTATAGATTTGTTAGGAGGAATATCTGCGCTCGAACGCGTAACGACCAGCAGGCAGGGAAGATAAGGAATGTCACGAAACGGCTTCGAGATAGATAAAATCAATTTCGAATACTTTAATTCACCGGCTAAGACGCCGTGGCATTAACTGTATTGCTCGTAACCAGAGATTTATGTTCTAATTAAACGTCGGATACAAAATAAGCAAGGAAATAGTTGTTTTACGCTCGCATGGCATCTTTTCTCTTCCAATGACGAGGCACGTTCGTTTCTGTTATTATCGAAACGAGATACGCCCACTCGTTTTAATGCAAAGTGGCGCGCGAGAAATTGACAGAAATTCAGGGATGCTGAACGTTCTCTTCTTTTTGTTATTAAATTCGTAGTCACTCGAGTATAATTATATTCTCAGTTGCAACGAGCATCGTACTCGCATAGTAGCTTTTACGAGTCTGTTCGCACAGCTGAAAGTGTTTTTAGCTGCGAATAATCGGACGAAGCATTTATTGTTTACGATTTTTAGCAGCGCGGCGATATTTTCGTCCATATTGAATGGGCCATTCGACTCGTGTACCCCGTGGAAAAATCGCGCGCTCCCTCGCAGTCGGATTAAGTTATGAGAGGCTCGAGAGCCGCTTTCCTAAAGTAGCCGAACGTATCTCGCGACACGATCAATGTGTGCGCGTCGTGTAAAAGGTGAAAGAAACATGTACCACTGTCGTTTTATATCATTCAACTTGTTCAGCCTACATGAGAACGTAAAATAAATTGACGCGACTCGGCGTACAATACAAAACGACGATGTGTAACGCGATCGTATCATAAACTGGCGAGGTGTCGACCGATCGAGTCCACGCTAATACATCTCCCGCACGGTCGAGGGCCGCGCGCATATGAAATTGCGCAATTAAACGGCTGAAAAACCGTGCACCGTGTACCGTTTCAGTATTTTCCAGCACTCGCGATCGTTTCTTAGATCTCCATTCAATGTTAATGATATTTGCGTAAACGCCCACGCGAGCATATAAATTCTCACGTGTAATTTCTGTTGCCCAAGATACGCGCGTTCTCCGCTTGAAAAATGATATCAACGACAGCCTCTCAGCCGGAAATATCCATCAACGATTAATGGGGATAGTTAGAAAATTTCTGTGACACGAGTTACATTTATTTTTACGCAATTTTTCAATCCCTTAATTACCGTCTTTACTTTCGAGTGTTGTTCCCTGTGAATTATTAGCAGACTGAGATTAGACTGCGTTAACAATTACCGTTAACGTCGTCAAACCGTTAAATTGCACGTCATTCGAGAGGAGAGTTATAACTGTGTTCAGACACCGTTCGCGGGGTGCACCCCCTCGAGAACAGTTACGGTTTAAGAAAATTTAATAGCACCTCGCGAGATCACCCTGCCCACTCACGATCGAAACGTGATATCGAAAAACTATGGGTTTCGTATTTTCATAAAACTGACATCGAATAATAGTAAGTTGGCCTGGGCGATAAAGGTAAAGCAACCTGATATTCCATTACGTTCCGTTTCCTATACGCGATAGGGAGACCCGTAACGACGGGAGTCTATGCACGAAACCGAACACTTCCCCAGACCAGGAACGTCACTCCCTATTCGACGCTGCCAACAATAAGACACGTAAGTGTCGACAGTAAAATGTTCATACGAGGCGAAGCGAATTCCCGTTAGCATTCTTCGCGCACCAAATAACCATGATCGCGCGATTCCGTTACCCTATCGCGACCTCACCCCCTCGAACGAGTCGAATTTCGAACGCTGTAACTAAAGGAGAGAATACTTGAAACGAATAGTCGATGATCAGTCGTGTTTTATTCAGCGACTCTGTGTTTCGTCGAGAAATTTGTCGACGTATTTGGTCGATCGAGAAATCGGTTCGCGAGAGCTGAGAACGATTACGATCTTCCTCGACGTGTGCACGCGTGGGTATGCAAATGAACGGCAGTGGGTATCGAAATTTTTACAAGTTCGCGGAAAGGCATAAATTATGGTTGATCATCGTAACGACGGATCGATCGAAGCTCGCGTCGGTTATTTATTTCATTACGCCGGCTTCCAGAGTCGGCTGAAGGTGTAATCGACGAAATGTGTGGATTTTTGTCGCGGCTACGACGATCGATCACCGCGTTTAGTCGACCATGCAAATCGACCTACCGATCCACCGTATTATTACCGCCAATTCGAATCGTTTCTTTTCTTTTGCAACACCGGCTGGTCTCATCGAAATTGATCGCGATTGGTTCTGCCCGTTTTCCTCTCGAGACGGCTCGCTCTCTGCTAACTTACGCAACAACGTACAATTACCCATATACCCATTTTTATAAAGTGTCCTTGACCACGCCTGTATTCGTGCGACCAAAGGCGATGGCTTTCCATGAAGAAAGAAATACGGACACGCGATACATCTGCTCTCAGGACGGAATAGTTTGCGTCTAAAATTGCTACGTCGACTGCTTTCATCCCCTATCAACGAGTCTCTTATTAATTTGTTCTCAAAGGTGACAAGTCTTTCTCGTATCATTTATAACCAGTAGCTTAGACCCACGTCCACGCAGCACATCTGAATCTACTTAAAAGAATCCTTGCTCCTCCTCACACTGTTCAACCCTATGCTCCATCCAAGTCACTAGATTTCAACGCATAGACACGAGCGATTCGAACCTATCCAAGTCGCTTCTTTGTTCCAAAGCCTCAATAATTCTGTGCCACATCCACATCCCCATCCCTTAAAAGACCCCACTGGAATGTCTTATTAATTTGTTCTGAAAGATGTCAAGCCTTCAAATCTTTCTCATATCATTTATAACCAGTAGCTTAAATCCGCATCCACATAACGCGTCTGAATCTACTTAAAAAAAATCCTTACTCCTCCTCACACTGCTCTATGCAAGTCATTGGATTCCAATGGATAAACACGAGCGATTCGAACCAATCCAAGTCGCTTCTTTTCTCCAAACCCTCAATAATTGTACACCACGTCCACCAATGCAGTACAGTCGAGTCTACCTCAAAGTAATCGCGGCAGTTTTTCGCCTGGCATTCGAAACCGTCGAATCGGATTCCGTGGCTGGCTGGGACGTTGCAGCCGGTTGATCCCATCGCTAGACCTTAATCGGCAGAGCGTACACGAATCGGTACACGCGTCAGAACACGACGACGTAGTTAACTACTTCCAGGAATGGTTTCTCGCTCGGTCCCGACACGCACTCGGTGACCATATCGAAGTTCCATCTGCGGCTACCGTGCCACGCCGACGGACGTTTCGCCGATCGGCAATCTCTGCCGGATTATTATGCCTGTCCATCGGCTATGATCACCGCGAACACGCCGGTATACCGACCTCATTAGCCGCCTCGAGTCCGGCTTAAGCCAATGAATAATGGGCCTCGACGCAGCGCCGCTGTCATGCTTGCTCATACCTTTCTCCAAGGATTTATTGTCTTCCTTTATTGGCCGCGAGCTAAGCACGCTTTATACATATAATCCGCACTGTCAGCCCCGTTCAATTTTTACCGAGGTGTCCCTCGCTTTCGTTTACGAAACACCGCGTCCACGATCGGGACTAAGGACGACGCCATTTTACGCGTGGCTCTTGCAAATTTTAATTAATCGATAGATCACTGGCGATTTTTCTCATCCTTTGGGTTTGTTTTGTACGTCGTCGGCGATAGAAATTCCTGAGGCTAAGAATTTTTTGCAAAATTTAATTCTATGTTCGAGAATCGTGGTTCAGAAGTTTTCTTAGCAGGTGTAAACGTCATCCTTTGGGTTTGTTGTATCCGTCTTTGGCGATAGAAATTCGCCAAAGAAAATCGCTTTCGTTTACGAAACATCGCGTCCTGGATTTTAATTAATCGACAGACCACTGGCGATTTTTCTCATCCTTTGGGTTTGTTTTGTACGTCGTCGGCGATAGAAATTCCTGAGGCTAAGAATTTTTTGCAAAATTTAATTCTATGTTCGAGAATCGTGGTTCAGAAGTTTTCTTAGCAGTTGTAAAAGTCATCCTTTGGGTTTGTTGTATCTGTCTTTGGCGATAGAAATTCGCCAAAGAGAATTCTGAAATTCGTGGTTCAGAAGTTTTCTTAGCAGTTGTAAAAATGATCCTTTGGGTTTGTTGTGTCCGTCTTTGGCGATAGAAGTTCCTGAGGCACAGAATTTTTCGTAAAATTTAATTCTATGATTCTTCAGAATTTTTCCTAGCAATTGTAAAAATTTGTAACTCAATGCAATTTTTTTTTATAACACCCAGGATCGATTAATCGTCGAACAAAATCTAGATAGAAACGTTACGTCGTTAGGGTGGTAATTATTTTCGCATCTTATCTGAAACGCGAATCGCTAGTCCGTTAATATCGAAACCACCCCGCGTTATGCCAGCAACGAGTTATTTCTTGCGGCACTTGACGTACGTACCTGACCATGAACTCCCACTGTGCTCGCACACGTATATTACGAATCGATGGCAGAGTCGTTTGCGATTAGGCTAGATTACAATTCTCATTAACCTCGATCCACGCGAATCGTAGATTAGATTATTGCGATCACTCGGTTTCCAAATGTCTTTACAATGTCGCCACGCGTGAAACCAGCGCTGCTGTCGAACCGTCGCTCGAACGCTTCTTACTTTTCTCGCGATTACGTTAATTCGACATCCTTGAACTGTACACGTGCGTAGAAAATAACGTGAAAGGCTTCTGATAGCAACCCAACTAAATACTACAATTAACAAAGACAGATGTCTATTACTTGCCCCGGAAATCCTCACTTGGAGCACTTACATCGTTACAATTATTCGCACAGTGTTCGTAGAACCTTGAACGACTTTAACCAGCGATTATTACAGAAAAGCCATTAACGATAGTGCGAAATAATTTGTTTCGCCTGTTTCTAAGACATGTGTCAGAAATTCGAAGACTGTAAGAGCTTTCAGAGCTTTCGTTATCTGCTTTCTGCTATTTGCTCGACGATTTTGGTATCCAAAGCTTTCAGAGCTTTCGTTATCTGCTTTCTGCTGTTTGCTCGACGATTTTGGTACCCAAAGGTTTCTTCAGCTCGCCTCGCATTTTTCCACGCGGTAGCCGCAACAATTCCGCGGCGCGTTTTGTCAGCGTGCGCAGCGATCGTGTCGCTTGTCACCGATCGTCAAGAATCGCATACCGCGCGACGATGATCGCCGGTATTCCGGCCTCATTAGCCGTTCGAAGCGGAGCTTAAGCCAATGAATAATGGGCACCCCGTCCCAATGCCACGGCAGCCGCCAGTATTTTTCTGCGCGGACTTATTGCGCCGACCCGAGGCGAGTCACGATTATTTATAACGCCGGTTCAAGAACGGCTTTCTTGCCTTTTGTCACCGGAATAGCTGGCATACGTCAAGGCACGGCGAAGCCTTAGATTCCCCCGTAACGTATCGCGTTCAACGGAAACTCCGCCACGGATGACGAAGCTGCCAACTTCCGCTTTTATCCTCCGCGTCGCGCACCCGTTTAGCCGCGCGACCTTACGCCTCGCGAAACCTCGTTTGCTCGATGGATCGAAGGGGTTTTCTTACGGTTTGATCGCGAGAAGTGGCTTACAAAGCGTGAGAAATAGATTTCAGGAAACTAAATCGTGTCGATCGTGGCTTCTGCGTTCAGATTTCCTCCACCACAGATGTTTATGGAAATTGGGATTTTCTCACGCTGGATATCTTCACTTTGCGCGCCATTTTGCATATTCAAAATTCCTCGTAAGTGTATAAAAGTTGCCAGTCTGCTCGTAAATGTAATCTACTCTAAATTCGATTTTCTTGAGCTGCGACTATGTTCTCTTTAATAAACAGATGTCTGGGAATTTCTACAATTTTTGGAGGACATTTTCAACATTCCAGACACGTCTTGGAACAGTTAATAATCGTCTGAGCGATTCACGCAGCTGGTATCCCTGCTGCACGTATAATACGACGCGTAATGATGTACAGTCGAGCATACGTCTGCAACAAAAGTGTATTATTTATGCGAGCGGCTATAGGTGATAGACGACGGGTGCCCCGCAGACATTTAACGCGCGTAAAGTATTAAGTACGTTTTCTGGAATAAAGGATGTGAATTTTTCCCGGGCATTGATAAACGTCCGTGTAACATCTGTGAATTATGTTTTCACGGCTAGTCCGTTACGGTCTTTCCTTAATACTTGAAGGAGCGCCGCGTTCGAAACACATAAATCGTGGCCACGGTGTACTTGAAACTACATTAGCAAATAAACGGTCCCGTGATATTTCTCAGAAGTGGAATCTAGGTCTAGACGATGGATCGGAAACACTCGGGAATTATCTTGCTCGACGGCAGCAATAATCGATCTTTTCGATCTTTCGTTGATTCACGGCGATGTTTGCCGCGAGACTTTTAAACGTCGATGAAAATTCGATTAACGCGGGACAAAGTCGATCCGTGCGCGTTTTATTTTCAAGACCAACAACGTCAGCCAAGTAGTCGAGTGTAAATTCTAGTTGTTCGAGATGTATTTCGAGTTCTGACGATTTCTCGAGCAAGATCGCTCGTTTCTTGGCAAATTGCACCTCGAAGATGTTAAATTGTTGTCGGTCCACTGGCACAGAAGACCTCTGAGGCACATCCAGCCTTTTTTCTTCGCGATCGATCGCGCGATTCGCCAAAGTATCGATGCGATTCCCTCGCGAACAATGCGAGCGAGCAAACGAGTTCTCACGGCAATCGTCGACGTCCACGCAGCTTCGTAAATTGCTCAGCAGACCATAATAAACGTCCCGCGTCCAATTCCAGGTGACAGCCTCGCGTCACACCAAAATGGCGGCCGATTAAAGCGCGAGCCTCGCCTCTGGAGCCTCCTCCGCTTGGCTCGCGTTTCAAATCGCGAGATATCGACGCAGAATTAATTACGCATCGCGCGAGAGATCGACTGTCGTAGATATTTCGAAAACGCTGCTCGTCGAATGTTGGCTCCACCTCCTCACAGAGAGCGCTATTGATTCCGCGCTTTCAGCGGTCCCTGGACGTTTGAAGAATTTAATGGCAGTCGTGAATAAACCAAAGAGTCTCTTACCACTTCGATGAACGGACATGGCAGTCCTGAGAAATTACTTCTTTCACATTTCATTTCGTGCTCGTTCTTCTGGGTGATGTCCAAGATACCGCCCACGCCACGTCTATAAGAGCCGGCTGATATATCGCCTCGTTAATGTTTCGCTTCATCAGATGTTATGACTGAACATCCTTTACCCTGCCACTGGGTGGTCATTTCTGACTGCTCTTGTTGCGAAACCCGCTGTTATAAATTATAGGGAATGGCGGGTATAGGGGCGTTCGTAAGTCGCGCGTTTCGTCTTTCCAGGGCGCATAAACAGACAGCGCCTCGTCGCGATCGAAGATTAATTCGCATCCCCGTAACGGCTTCATATCGATCTCGATCGAGATGAATGACGATGCTCGGTTGTTTCTCTCCTTTTATTCACTCTCTCTTCGACCATCGCGTATCTCTATTTTTCTCCTCAATTTGATATTTTTTTTTTTTTGTTTTTCACCCTCGCATCGATACACGTAATCTGTCCCCGATAATACATCTGGGAAAAATGACGCCACGTGAAAAATTGACGCAAATTATAGTACCCGTTGGCCGCGTTAATCCGTTATCGATAGAAACCAGGATCGATGGCTAGCTATTTAAGTGGCAAAGATGGAACGCTGGCAAATACGTCGTTTCTATGATATATAACGCATCGACGTTGCCGTGAAAAACGAGCCGCACAGGGGAGGGTTACTTTTAATTTTCGCCTGTAAATAGCGGGGTGGAGAGCCTGCAGAGTCGAGGATCGAATTTAATTAACGCTCGATTCAGTGGTTGCTCGAAACGCGCGTTTCAAAAGTGAAATCGTCGATTTTCAAAACGAACCATTGAATAACTTTACGTCTCGCCAGGGATGGAAAAGTATCGTCGCTACCGTGCGTCGTAAACGTAGAATTTAGTATGGTTCGCGAGTACCAATAACGCGATTTAATTGAATATATTCGTGCTGGCGAGTGCTGCCGCAGCCTCCGCGACGATATATTACGCGGCTCTTATCGAGGATGCGATCAGAAGTAAAGGAAGCGCATAACTGCGAGTGGGTAAAAAAAAAAAAAAAAGTCGCATGCAAATATGGAAACATTACGTGATAAATGTTATCCCGCGTCTCGAGCTATCATCCTATCCCATCCAATTTCCTATTCATTCCCTGAACTTGACAGTCAATCTATGCGTATTACGAAGGGCTCGTCGTAGACGACGTAGCCGAGGGTGAACGCTCTTCCTGCGCGGTGTACACACCGAGAGGCGCGGGTGAACGTCTCTGCATGCACGATACACGGGCACACGTACACGCGCGGCTCGAAAAATAGCGTGGGCCACGATCTCTGTAAAAGCGTCGCCGTTTAGATAATAACGCGCATTTTATCTCCCTCATAAAACCTAATTTATAGCCGCATCCAACGTCTATAGGCGTGTACGAACGGCCGTCGGGAATAGGAAGGGCTCTGACAGAGACAGTGCCGTAATTTTCTGGCCCCCAGCAACCCTTATCCCCTCGTCGAACGATTTCATTTCGTCCTGCGAATTTCTCGTCCCGCCTCTGATTATCGCCCAACGCGAGCCAATGAATAATTCATCGCTAATGCGAAGTTAAACGCTTGTAATTGGAAGAAATATCGAGTGGTGGGCTACGCGAGTGACTTAAGAGAGCCATATGTGCGTTTCTTTGCCTAAGAAGTGGCATCTTGTTCGCGAATTTCGTCTCGTTTCGATCGAAACACTCGAAACTGTACGTTGGTGGTTGAATTGCGGATGACGCTAGCGATTCTTCGGGAAATGGCGGCGAGTTTCGGACGACTGGTTACGGCACTGGTGACGCGGAGAGGTTAGGGGTGCATCGGAGCGAAGGTTGCTGAAAGTGAATAGGTTGGAAATATTATATCGGTGTTGAAACGTCTCCCCTCGGCATTTAGGTGACGAAAAATATGGGCCGTCACGTGTGTCTCGGTGCGAGAGCGCGCGCGCGCTCCTCCGCCTTCACGACGTCTGAATACAGTCCACCAGCGATAAACTGCATACGTGTTTACGTATAATCTCCGACGGACGGCTATAAATCCGTGATTTACTCTCATTACCTCGCCTCTGAGTGTTACGACTTGTGTTTACGATACACTACCATTCGGATAGTTTAATTTATTCATATTGACCGCGAAGCTTTCCTCGCACCGCCGCGTTCCACTTTGCTGCCTGCCCGCGCGCGCGACAATAACCAGACGTATTCGTCGTCGCCCAGCTCGCGGACGCCTCGCTAATTGAACGTCAGGTTTTATGAATTCACTTCCACGTCGAGTTTTAATAGAATCGCGCGACGATCGCGGAATAAAAACTATGTACCACGCCTTGCTAGTCCTGTTCGAGGTGTTGCGGACGAATTACGAGGTATGCTTAACACCGCGCGACGATCGAAAACTCTAACGCTCTCGTTTAACGAGAGCAGCCAGGTTCAACCTATCTCCTCTTTATTTCACCCTGCGAAGATAAGCTTGGATGTGTACATACATGACAGACTCGTATCTCGCGAGTGAAATGCTCTACTTAAATTCTAGAGATCGAATTTGCGAAATATCCCTTCTCGCTTGTTATTCGTCACTCGAGCGTTTGGTACCGCGCGAACTCTAATGGCGGACGCTTGGAGAACCGAAAATCACCGAACATGCAACGAATTTCGACTGGACCACGTCTCATATAGGAGTATCTCTTAAGTAACATATTCTATTTAAATTTGAACTCTAGAATTTACGAAAAATATCCCTTTTAGCTTGTTATTCATCACTCAAGCGTTTGATACCGCGCGAACTCTAATGGTGAACGCTTGGAAAACCGAGAATCATCGAATTCGCAACGAATTTCCACGGAACCACGTCTCATGTAGGAGTATCTCTTAAGTACAATGTTCTATTTAAATTTGAACTCTAGAATTTACGAAATATAACCCTTCTCGCTTGTTATTCGGCGCTCGAGCGTTTGGTACCGCGTGAACTCTAATGGCGAACATCTGGAGAACCGATAATCATCAAATTCGTAAGATGGTGAGCTCGTTCGTGTCGCAGATCGATGCTAAAGCAACGAATTTCCACGGGACCACGTTTCGTATGGGTTTTAGAAAGAGTAGACCGCGAGAGTAACCCAGAGCGATCGGAAAATCGGTCGAAGAGAGAGGGTTAAGGGCGAACTGATCGCGATGCGAACGAGGGCGCAAGGTAACATAGATCACGTCCCCGGTTTATGGTCCGATACGCTCGCTAGGAATTGGCACCCGTGCTGAGCTTTCCCGCAAACGCAAGGAACGCCGGGGGTACCTCGCAACGAGATACGAGGCGTTATGGCTCTTCCTGGCTCGTAACCTCTGGTCATAAAGCTACTGCGCCGCTGAAATATTGCCCGCCGCAACGTCTCCACGCCTACGCGTCTATCCGTCGATCTATCTTAACGCTATTATCGTAATTTATTAACGGCGTCGCCCGGAGAACGAATCGATCCTGGCCGTTACAAACCCGCCTCGAAAACGGATCGCAGATAATCCCTGGCGATCGTTCGTAATGAGGCCATTAAACGAAACCGATAGCGGGTGTTATTAGTAAGCGTCCACTCGTGCCTACGGCCCAACGATCGATCTCGATTAAAGAATTTTTTTTTTTGCTGTCTCTCTCTCGTCACTCTTTATATTCCTCTCCAAGGGGTGGAATAATCGTGACAAGGATATTTGCAGTCTTTCTGTTTTTTTTTATGGCTTCGCAAGTTTTCTCTCGTTGATGCTGATCCAATGAGCTGTAGTAGCGCGACCTTCGCATGATATTGGGCTAAAAAAATTCATAAATATCCGCGGATAGATATAAATGACGAGGCTGGCACGTTGGGGAGATTAACTGACCGGGAGCGAATTTATTTTAACGCCTAACTACGCGAGAGTGGATTTATTTGAACAGATGCACGGAACGAGGGCCACCAACTTCGATACACACTCGTAGATGATAAATCTCGATTCTTTGCGCCCTCTTGGTGTTTCCAAAAATATATACGTAATATTAGAAATAATTCTTTTAAGTCGCTGGATGTTTGTTCTTTCGCGTGAGGATTCTAATCGACGATAAATCGCGTGGCTGCTATCGTTGACGATTTGGCCAGCGCCTCGCTCTAATTAACCGCACAATGTACGCGAAACTCGACACTTTGATCGCTTGGACATAATTCAAAGCGGAAAATAGCATGGCTGGTCTATTAAACGCGCGGAGGAACTTTGTTGGTACGCGGATCTGGCTTGGATCGCGGTATTCCACGATTCTCTGTTCGCAGTCCAACCATCGTATCCGCTGGTAATTACCTCGCAACCTTTTCCTCGCGAAATCGTTCCTTCTCGTTGCTCCTCGCGCGTAACGCGCGCTGACGAGAACAGCTGATTCGGCGACGCGCTGAACAGTCTCGAGAGAAAAAGCACGGTTTACATGCGAATTGGTCGTCGCACTAAATCATCGTTCAATTATCATAAACCTTGATCGCGAGGGTAGCGAAACGACCGTCCGAAAATAATAAATTCCGTCGCCTGGGTCCATTAAACTCGCGACGACTGCTCGCTGGTAGCTAACGACGGTGCAAAAACCGTCGTCTCGCGAGACGAGAGAGACGCGAGCGATTTATAACACGCCAGATGGGACGAGACGAGAGCCGTCCATGGCTCCCATTAACAATAGAAGATCCGCGGGGTTGCTCGAGGCGCGCGCGTTCGAACCCTGTCCCAGGATTTGGGGTGGGCCAGGGCGGACGCGCGCGCTCGCGGATAGCCGCGCGCGTGTACGCGCACGATATTATTATCCCGTGATTCATAGCGCGCATTCATAAACGTTTCCCAAGCTGTAGAACGCCGCGGTACACAGCGGCGTGTATCGATTAACGTCGCCTCCCGACGGGATTTACAGCCGGCGACTAAATTATTTAAAGTCTTCATTTGTAGCGCGACGGATGGACGGACACGAGCTGTGGCGACCGCGTATCCAGTTCTTCTTCGAGCGTGCATGCTACTCGAGGTACAACCAGTGGCAAAAGTTCATTAGAACAGAGAGAAGAGAGAGAGAGAGGGAGAGGATACGCGCGTTGATATTCGTGCTAGCAATGTACGTGGGACCCATGTTGGGATCGACACAGTTTCCAACCAGGATCGATCGACGCCCCTGAATGTTTTACGCGACCGATGCCTCGTATTTCTTAGATCGAAACGTAGTCGCGTTCGTACCTGGCGCACGGACGCGCTGACGGCGACGCGTTGAATATTTATCCGCTGGAAGACGCGCAGCCGACTCGAGGCTGCTCCCGATGACATTTTTATTTACAGCCAGCCGAACGTAGAAATTGAAACTGCTTGAGATGCGTCTAACGCGCTCGACGAGGAAAAGGCTCGCGTCTCGCGAGCGTGGCGTGAAACGAAACGAAGAGAAGCGGATGTTGAAATTACAGTCGACTGGAGGAGAATCGCTTCAACCACTGCGCGTTGTGTCATAGAAACTCGAACAAGCTTGCAGGTTTTTCGAGGACGAAAAAACTTGCTCGAATCCGTGCTGCTTATCCCGGAACTGAACTTTTGCGCGCGAGTATACGCGCAGAGGAGATGGTCGGATTGCGTGGCGTGCCGCGGCTGCCACCGTCCGCGCCACGAACGTCCACGAATGCTCCAGCGAGGAGGCAAGAAGAGGAACAGAGAAGCGGACGAGTCGAGCCGATCGACTGAGAAACGGATAAAGACGAAAAGCTAAATAGAAAGGGAGGAGAAAAAAGGGATAAAACCGAGGGGGACCAACAGAGGAGGACAGAGACGAGGAGAAAGGGAGAAAGAGAGAAGGGAAAAGTGTTTGAGGCGCCCATGGAAGGCACGTCGTGCAGAACGTCGGCGAACTCGTGTGTGTTCCGTGTTCCGAATGCACGGAACAAGCGCTACTTGTCCGCGGCCACCTGAGTTATGATCGCTCTGTGCCCACCCTGGCTGCTCGGCTGCCTGCCTCCTCGGCTCCCTAACTGCCATCTTCTTCTTCACCCTTCTACTTTCTACAGCGGCCATCTTGACTCGCAGAAACCGGTTGGCTCCTCCGCCACGACGACACAGACGTGTACGTGTCCCACACAGGCGGCTGGTTTTATGGACACGTATAAACTACGCCCGGAACGAGTGTCCGAGGCGACATCGACGATTGTAGCGCCCTCGGAAGTCCTTTCGAGCCCGCTCGACGTTAATGGCCCGCGCGGCGCGAGTTCCTTTGTACCGTTTAATAACATCGTTATATTACCAAGCGCGACTCTGCCCACCGAGAGTCGATTTTTACATCTGACCGTCTCCAAGCGCCGCCAGACCCTTCCGTCCTTCCGTCCTCCACCTTTTCAGCCTCTCTCGACGACCTTGACGCGTCAGTGGAAGAGCTAGTTCCACTGGCTCGATCGAGCAGTGTACTTCGCGATGTTCCACGGAAATCTGGGCCTAGAAACGGCAGGCGTGCTCGGTTGGTACGCGTTGGTGCCGATTATTACGAAAGAAGGTGAGCCGGGCATTGTTTCGCCTGGTACGCGTGAACCGCGAGATAACACGGTTTAATATGCACCTCCGTGCACGTCTCGATTGTTGGATAAGATTTATCTTTCATTAGTAGGTAATTTGCATTGAATAGACACGTTATGGGTTAACGGGTGGCTCGTTAATTGTTTGTTCCTGTACGTTGGCCGACCGCTGACGCCCGATACTGCCACGGCCTGACGGTTTGACAAGGTACACCGTAGATATTACAGCGGTTTTGTAGCGTGGCGTATCAGGGCACCGCGGTATGCGAAAAGGTGTAAGAGAGCCAACCGCAGCCCACGGCAACGAGGCGTGGTCGCTGCAATTACCTCGATAGAGTTACAAGACTCGTTTTATGCTCTCGCACAAATTTATTAGCCCCATTCGCGTCAGTTTAATTACGAACACGATCCGCAGCGATTCTTTCTCCCTTTCCTACCGATCGTTTCCGCTCTCGCCGCCTCTCCCTCGCTCTCTAACCTCTCAGCCCCTCTAAAACGCTGGTGAAAGCGCGGCGGGCTGTTCCTGCTCGCGCGAGGATCGCGAACTTCATTTGGGACCCGCGACCAGGCCTCTACGCGTCTCCCAAGTTATGCACTCGAAGCAGAAGCGGCGGTTGATATCAATCGCGTCCATTTTGCGCTCGACGCATTCCTCGAAACTCAAGCGGTAATTAGTTTTACCGCTAAACGCTTAGCGGAACCCGAGAGGCTGCTAACTGCTTTCCACCTACGCGAGCGAGTGCTGCCTCGTTGATCCCCTTCTTCGTGTCTGCGATCCTCTCGCGCCACCCCACCAACCCTGTCGTCGTTAATTTCGACGCTTTTTCTCTCTCCGCCCACCCTCGAGCTGGCGAATCTACGTATTTACCACCGCTGCTCTGTCTGTGCTCTCTCTCTCTCTCTCTCTCTTTACCACTTGCCCGCTAATTGTGAGCAATTAAGCGGGGCAAAGCCCAAGGAATATTATGAAATTAATTATACCGCGAGATTGAAGCCGGTGTGCAAGGTGTAGATAAGCATTTAAATCGACGCGTTCCTGAAGCATTACGCACCGCAGCCTCAGTAGATATCAGGCCCGCGATAAACTTCGATTTTATTGCCGTTTCCACTTCGTGCCCTGCGCGCAAGTAGCTTTTACTACTAGATAGGTAAATAGCCTCGCCTCGAGATTTCCCTCGATAAAGTTACTGCACACTCTCGCCTCGAACTCGCCGCGGTCGTCTGCTCGTTTTTACTCTCGCGAGAAAATCCAGAGGTCTTCGTGTCGAAAAACTCCAAACTTTGATGCAAAAAAATCTCGTCGATGGTGGAGCAAAAGGGAATATCGAAATTGACGAGCGTCCCGTAGCCATCCGTCGAGCGAAGGGGGCAGCAAAAGGTTTAAAAGAGGAGAAGAAACAGCGAAGAATGTCAGTAAGCGTGCCGCTCGACACGGAATCGCAGCCCCTCCGCAAACGTGGAAGACAAATCGGCCCCGTTGGGTGCAAACGTCGTAATTATCGGAGGCGGTAATCTCTCGACGCGGAAGAGGAGGACGAGAAGAGGCGGCGGTGGAAGAAGAAGAGGCGCTCAGTGAAAACTGCGTGACAGAGTGGCTCGGCCTGTTCACCCTTGGCGTCCTCCGAGTTGGCGTACCCTTTTGCCCGGAGTGTCGGCCATACATTACCGCCGTTAGAGCCCGCCAGCACTATATTATTCCCTGACACGGCGTGGCGTGGTGAGGCATGGCGTGGCGTGGCGTGGCATACTGTAAAACGACGCGGAACGTGAGCAGAGCGAGCCATACCAGAAAGAGAACGCTCGACGCCAAGCCTGAGAGAGAGAGAGAGAGAGAAAAAGGATGAAACAGAACCTGGCCAGGTTGGAAGGGTGAAAGGCGAGAGGAAAGCCAGTGAGAGAGAGAAGAAGGAAGACGAGACGCGCTGTGTGCGAGAGAAATCCGTGAAGAGAGAAAGAGAGAGAGAGACAGAGAGAGACGGTGAACCGGTACACTCGACTGCTGATAAACTACCCTCCGCGCTCACTTCGCAGGTATAATAAAATTATATCTAGCCGGCTGTATCGCGATTCTGGCTGCGAGCGGCGAGTCCGGCACAAAGTTGCCGCCGGCGCGCCTACGGCGGCCGTGATAAATAACGCTACGCAGACCCGAGAAGCGGGCCTGGCTGCATAACCATCGGCCCTGATGCCACGTCGAGGCACTCACGGCCACGCCACCACGGTAAGCCGCACCGTGGCCACGCCGTGCCACCGCCGTGGCCCCGCAGTCTTGAACGCGGACGCGTACACGACCGTATACACAGGGTGTCCCTCGAATCCCTGGCATAACCCTTCAATTTCCTTCCACTCTTCTCTTCAAATGACGGAATTGGGCCCACTGCGAGGACTCTTTCGTTTTTTCTTTCAGTGAAGAGTAAAGTTTGCGAGTTCTACTCTTTCTTTGGAAGACGGAATTGGGCCTACTTCGAGAACTCTTTCGTTTTTTTTTTTTAGTAAAGAGTAAAGTTTGCGAGTTCTACTCCTCTCTTTGGAAGACAGAATTGGGTCCACTGCGAGAACTCTTTCGTTTTCTTTTAGTAAAGAGGAAAGTTTGCGAGTTCTACTCTTCTCTTCGGTAGGCAGAATTGGGCCCACTGCAAGGACTCTTTCGTTTTTTCTTTTAGTAAAGAGGAAAGTTTGCGAGTTCTACTCTTCTCTTTGATAGACAGAATTGGGTCCACTGCGAGGACTCTTTCGTTTTCCTTCGATCGAGTGAAGTTTGCGAGTTCTAAGTTTCATCTAGTTGTCTGTCGTGAAGTTGGTTTGGTTCTGACCGTCGAATTTCTGGGATACCACTTCAGCTTCGTTCTGCTCTCCTCTTTCAAAGACAGAATTGGGTCCACCGCGAGAACTCTTTCGTTCTCGTTGAGTAAAGAGTAAAGTTTGCGAGTTCCAGGTTCGACGTAAAGTTGGTTTGGTTTTGGTGAATGGAAGTTGGACACCGTGTATGCGATGGAATCGCTGTCGGAACGGTTGTTACTCGCGTCGATGCCACCGGTGCGTAGCTGGGATACGCGCGTAGAATCTTTCCGCGAGGCTGTAACAGCCGCTCCTCTCTCTATCCGTTTCGAACACGCTCGAGGCGCGCGCGGAGTTTGCGCGCTTCATTCAACCCGTTCGTAAATTATGAGCCGCTGGTAACGTGGGCCACGGTTGAAATACTGGCACTGACACGCGCAGTGGGGCGCGGACGTATAAACGCGCCGACGAACTGGAAAACGACGCGGCCCCGGCTCTCTCTCGAGCACCGGAACGTCCGGGACGTTCGTTCCAGTTAACGCGGAACGTCGTATATGCGACGTGAATACGACATCGCGTGACAGCGCGGCTCGTACACTCCGCTTCGTCAACTTTATCGGACGCGATACCGTGATTCAGGTATTCGACGATGGTATCATCGCCGCGCGCGGCTGCTCCTGCCTTCCAGCAGGTGAATTTATTCCTTTTTCACCAGCGACTTTAACATCGCCGCCGCCACGGATCGATCTTTGTTACGCTCTCTCTCTCTCTCTCTCTCGCGGTTCGATTTACGATCTCGTACAGTGATACGGAAAAATACGTTCAGCGTGGTTCAACGCCGTTAGATCGAGAGCCTTCTCTTCGCAAACAATTCCTGGAGAGTAAATAGTCGATGGAAGTTAATGTTTCGTAATAGTCCCATGGAGTAGCAGCAGTTTCGAGTTGAAACGCTTAGGTTGGATAGTCGAGGAAAACCGTGCCAGCGTGAATCTGAAATCCAGACTGACACGCGGCCGGAAAAGCTTGAAAGGGTCGGCCCATCCGTCAACGTTCAAAGTCCGTTCAAGATCCATTACCGAGCGTGTCCAGTGATTAGCGAAATGCCGTGGTTGCCAACGACAACCAAACAAATCGTGGCTTATCGCGGATTACATCTACCCTTGGGGGTACTTACCAGGACGAGGGCTGGCCCAGCAGTCTATATATACACACTCGAGGGCCTAGTTTCGAATATTATACCCCGTCCGCCTGTCACTTCCCGCTGCCATGGCTTATGTCACCCTATCTTTTCTTTAACCTGTCAGGTAGGAGAGAGCCCTCCTACCAGGGAACCACCTTTGCCAGTGTCGTCCGTTGGAGACCTTATTTACGCTCGATTGCACCCCCTAACTTTGGAAAATACCTTGGCGAAGAAACCAACGATGGCTTTTTACCCACTACCGGAACGTTTCGAGAGGGAATATCGATTATCCGATTCGACGATAACGTCCAAAGGTACCAGGGGGTTAATCTTCAGGGGTGTCGTCGTTGGAACTTGGCTTGTCAGCTTTCGATGGTTCTCTGCTGTTCCAAAATTCTATGCGAACGAAACTTTCTTTTTTTTTCATTAAGGGATGAAATCGCCTCGTCGCGAGCGGAGCTTCTTTATACGAATTCTCAGAGAAGCTAACCGAGTCGAAAGAGTTGTAAGCAGATTACAGTGAAAATAATCGTCGCGCGTTTCCAGAAAACGCGGTTAGAACTGGCTGGCTGGTAAGAAAGTTAACACAGTCATTTCGTAAACTCTTCTGTCAAACGTAGCAGGCAAAGTGGCAGGCTAAACGAAACCCGTGGATGCAATATGTATTATGCGCAGGAAGATAATATAGAGCCCGAGGGAGGTGGTGGCTGACGGAGTTTATTCCGAATGACAACAATAGAATGCATCGGTAGAGCGTATTGTATGCAGGAGGGCGTGGTATGGTTCACAATACCTGCTGCATTATGTATCTCATGCCGGTGGTTATCTCTCTGTGTTGTAATCCTAAGCAACAGTCTACACACACGCTCGAGCCTGGTAGCCGCGCTACGCCCAATGGCGTACCCGTTGTTCGGTTATGGGTGGCCTGGATCGTTTTTAAAAACTGTTCAACAGCAACCGCGCGAAATATCGACGCTGTTATCGAACCCTTTCAACTATCTCGCATCCGCTGCCGCGTTCTACACGACTCGAAAGAACGCCCCACACGAACGTGCGCACTCGTTTGGGATCGAACTGCACGTTCCGAGAGAGGCAATTAACAACTGTCGCGGCAGCTTTGTTTCAAGTGATGGCGTACTGTTTCGTTAAGATCGAGCAGACGCTTGAGCAACGTGCTTTGCGCGTCTACGTTTGTTCAACCGGTTGGCTAATTCGTTTCTAAGGTGGCGCGATCTCTACACGCGATTTTGGCTTCAAGAATTGCTCTCCAGAGATCTAGAGACTCGTGCGCGTACTGATCGGCTCGATTATGTAGTTTCTCAACGTCCTGACAAGAAGGTGTCCTCTGTTTTATGACGAGCGTCCGTTAACGCTATTAATATCCGTAAAAGTCGCGAGAAACCGAACGAGGCGCAAGATGTTTCGCACGACGAATTTTCGAAACATTTTCGAGACTCGTAGAATCCAGATACCCGCGTACAGCGACAGATCGTATCAATTTCACTCGCAGAAGACACGTAACAAATAGTTGGTAACGCGTTTAGTGGTTTCGCTTGTTCGAATATCCGCGCCAAGTGACATGGCTCGCGTTCGAACTAAAATTATCGAACATACTGTAGCTACTATAAAAAAAGAGAGCCAATCTTCCGTCTCAAATAAAGCGAACGTGGATTAAAAATGAAAGTGGATGGACTTGTATGTTACCAGCAGATCCACGTGCACCAACATGGCGGCACGGAAGCGCCGAAACGCTGCTTTTCCGGGCGCTCGCGATTATTCTTCCCTCTTAATAGTCGAAGGAAACAATTTCTCACCGCCTCTTCTTGCCCTGCTCGCTTATCGCGGTATTAATGTTGTAAAAAGCGTCCCACTGGGAGCAACGGATAGTTTTAATGCCGCTCTAAGTAAGCTGTAACAGGAAGAGCGTCGGCGGCGAGGGTAGAACGAGAGAAAAAAGAGTGGAGGACGCTTTGAGGAGCATCAGAAAGGAAGAAAATGGGTGTATAAATCTGGAGAGCCGGGAACAGCGTCCACCAGCTGGTTTCCGTCACTCACGCCGGCTCTCTTTGATCTCCGTCGTGTCTACCCCGCACTTAGCCGCGTTTTCCAACTTAATTTCAACCTCGATGGACGCGCGGTTGCTAACGTCCCTCCTCGGTTGCAGTTTGTTTCCGCCGCGGCGGGACGTCAAAGTCGTCCCAGCGGATCCTCGAACTCGTCTGGTTCCACTTTCGTTTCTCCTTTAAATCGAGCATTCCACTCACTTGTCGCGAGATTCGTCGCGCGACTGTACACCACTCAAAATGGCGCTTAGAACTCGAAAGCAAATCGAAACTACTCTCGCTGACGAATGACGAGAGAAACAGATTTTTACAAATTCCTAGAAAAACAACACGCGCGCTTTTTCGACGAATTTTTTGAAGCAGCTATCTCGTTACACGACTGGTTAATTAAAAGTTGTATCTCGAGCGATACGAGCGAGCCGCATACTTGATTCTACCCTCGACGCGGACTCCTCTTCGACGTCGCGCCCGAAAATAGTCGCTCGCGACGTATCGCGCGTATGCTAATGCACGGTAAATTATGCGAGGAGCCATGGAGCGGCAGAAATTACGCGGAACACGTAAAAGATATTTCGATCGCAGGGGTAATTGAAAATATTCTCGAGCCGAGCAGGGCGAGAGATAAATGGCCAAAGCCTTGAGAGGGGGTAATGGACACGTTTAAAAATCAAAGACGCGCTACGCCGACACACACACACTCTCTCTCTCTCTCTCTCGTCCCTCTTAATTAAGTCTCTTTCCCAGCCCTCGGATACGGGACGCGCGGTTGGCAACCTCGCGATGTCGGTGACGTCCAACGACGGACACAAAACACGCTGGGCACAGAGGCGTGCCATTTGTCATTCCCACAATTAAGGTCGAATTTGTGACAACCACTTAACGGAATAATGCATCAGGATTTGAGACTGGTTTTTGGCTCCTCTTAATAGTTCAAAGGTACACCGTAGAATGTTAATGCCTCTGGGGACGCTGTCGGACGTTCCGCCAGCCCCGAAACCAGTTTCAATTCTCACGAATATTCCAAGCTACAGGCGGTTGTACGTCGCGAGCTGTCACGTACGCGATCTTCACGATCTCGAATCCGCCAGCTCTCGATACTGTGTGTCGTTGAAACTAGTTCAACGGATGTATCCATTATACACGGCTGAGGTGATAAATTAGAACGCAGCGACACCTTTATTCGCGTCGAGCGATTTGGCTTTGTCACCCTCCTCCTCGAAACGCGCGAGAAGATTGTATATCACGATGATTTTGACAAATTGATGGCAGAAGGGAGGGAATTGAATCGTATTTTGCAACGCGTTGCTTCTGATATGCACACGGTTCGTTCAACTTTTGGTTGTTCAATGTCGCAGCACGTTTGGAGAAATTACGATTGGAGAGAATCCAGAATCATCGATCGTTATAAATATTATTCTCGTAGGAAAAGGCGGTCGCGAAAAGAATTTCCGTTCCAATTATTCCCGGTTATCGCTACGTGGAATCGATAGAAGGGAGAAAGAGACGGGGCACGGCTAGAAAATACGAATTTCGAGGGCATAAATCTCGCCGCGAGGAACGCGCGGCACGCTGTTGACTTTTTAAGGTAAACTGGATAAATAATAGCCGGGTAACCGTTTCGAAAATCCGCGGCGCAAACAAAATGGAGTAATACATTGCCCCGCGGACCGTTCGGGATCCTATTCGTTCTAACAAAAACCAGTCGATTACCATAATGCGTTCTGGTAACATGAGTTTCACGCAAGTCCGTTCCAGCGGAAGTGAAGTCACGTTCTGTAACGTTACAATGGTTCGTAAATAAGTCCGGATTCCAGTAAAACCCCCCATTCACCCGAAACGTACAATGCGATCGTGTCACGTGTTGGCGTCGGATAAACGGTTCGGTTAACAGTTGGACACGGGTCGGAGATGGCCCGATTTGAACCTTATAAAAGATACATTCCAACGAGCGACGATTTATACCAAATTCATTTACCATTCCACTGTTTATCGTCTCGTTAGAATAGTTAAAATTCCAAAATTTATTTCAATTTTGCAAAGTATTTTATACTCTGTGGATGTTTAAAGAATACCAACGAAGTGTCAACCCTTGGAAAGCTTGCGTTTGTTACACCATAGACTAGCTGAAACAACACTTTAGTTAAAAATTCGATAAAATTTCGCTCATCAACACGTATGTAAATTCAATGCTAGCCTTGTGTTAATCAATTGAATATAATCTGAGAGTTGCGAATTTATTTCAACTTTGCAAAGTTTTTGGACTCTGTGACTATTTAAAAAATATCAACAATGTGTCAACCCTTAGAAAGCTCAATCTGAGAGTTGCAAATTTATTTTGATATTCCAAAGTTTTTCGTTCTGTGACAATTTAAAAAATACCAACGATGCGTCGATCCTTGCAAAACTCTCGCTTATTGCACAGTCCTCTAACAGAGACAACGCCTGGCGACTCGAATACCAAGGGTAATTAGAAGAAATCGTCGGTAAATAGGAATCCAGGTTGGAGAATGCCGGGTAGGGTGCGACGCGTGTAGTCAGTCGGGGCCAAGGGTTCGCTGAAACAAATGAGCGTGTAGAACAAGCGGATCGGGGCATAGCGTAGCTCGGTTCCCTTAACAGAGAGCTGACGGAAAGGACGATGAAAGCCGACGGAAATTCATGACTGTCAGATCGAAGGCTTGTCCCGTGCAATAGCTAGGCATCGTAACTCCTTTACCCCGTGCCCTTCGTGTCAGCCCCCGTGGCACGTCGTAACGAGGTACGAAGGAAGGCAGTCAGCCAGAGTCAGGCAAGGCAGCAGGCGTCACGCCCGCCAGTCATCGAGCTCGTCACTCGCCCACGAACGCTTATAAAGATTCTCGCGGGCAGAATGTAGATACGAGCTGTCAGCTCGACATGAAGCATGCCGCCGACAGTGCACGGACAAACGGGACAGGCGCAGAGGATAGGCGAATCTGTCTCTCCCTTTTTTTTTTTCCACCATCCCCTTCTTTCGTCGAGCGTCGTACTCTCTTCAGCAACGGCTCGCCCCTTTCTCTTCGACTTTCGCCTCTTCCTCTGCGATCCTTACCCTCCTATACGTCCCACTCTGTCCCTCTTCGTCGCAACACGCCATCCTTCGAGCTCTCCTCTCTCGTTTTCCGATCGTGTCCCACACGCTGGTCCCGTCGTCTCTTTCCTGAGCGACCGTGCGCGTCCTCGTCGATCCTTCTCGCGTCGGACGTGTGCGCCTGTATCGACCTACGTGTGTATCCACGTCGGGTCCCCTGCTAATCATTATGCCAGCCGGAGCGGTACGACAAGGCACCGCGCGCACCTTCTTAACTTTTCATTTGCTCGCTAAGAAAGAACCCGTAAAAGATCAGTGGCTCTCATCTTGTCGCGCCCCGCATCGGGCGTCAGAGTTTCCAAGCGACGAGTAACGAGTACGGAGACGCGACTGTTCGTACAAATCGAGGCGATAACAGTGGCCAGTCCCAAGGAATTCGAGGCGGAAAAGTTTCAGCCCCGCGTTCGACGAGATAAGCTGAACGCGCGGTTCCGAGGCGCGTCGTGACTTCCACTCCAGGTGCTAAGCATCGAAATGGCACCGTGAAAATGGAGTTATTTTACGCCGCGGCTTACGAGGATCGTTGCGAAAGAAAGCAGGCCGCTACGCCAAGCGGAAATGGCCACCGTTCGTGTACAGGCTTGATACACGCGTTCAAATTTATACAAGCTGTTACCTCCGTGCCGATCGTCGGCCCCTTTCATCCGGCTATGATCGCGCCGCTACCGCAGGCAACCGAAATGGCCGATTTTCGTCAAAATGGCGCGGACGCGTAACGCGCGCTGCAACGTTCCGCCGTTCCGCGAAGGTGTCTCTCGATTTACACGCCTCGATGCTCGCGTTTCGCTGCCTTAGACACTTGTTATTACTCCGCAAAATTGCCAGCTGTGCGTTAACTTTATCACCAACGAACGAACGTAATTCTTACGAATTAATTGCTTTTTTTAAAGTATCAAATAAGAGGATTAGCCATCCCTGTGCGGTGGGGATCAGAATGCACCCACAGTAACCCCTGCTTGTCGTAAGAGGCGACTAATAGGGGGAAGAAAGGGTTAACGATGATGTAGAGGGAGAGTAACGAGCTTTGTACGCGATGAGAGAAGTGTGAGAGAGAGAATAAGAGCATTATAGTCTTCTAAACGACATCTACTGGTATTTAAAAGCACGAACGAGTGATTAGATTCCATTTTGGGGCTCGTACGTCGTCACCTTTCAGGCGTCTCGCGGTAATTCCTTTTCACGTGGACGTTGTGCAAACAGCTCCACTCACAGTTGGATAGGTTTCTATTATTCGAGCGAGGAACCGCATACATTTATCGAGTTACTAAATCTAGGGCTTTGTCGCTGTTTGCGGGCCGCGTAATGGCGGCTGCCCTTTTTGTTCGTCGCAGCAACAATGCGGCGAAGGAACGAGAGCGCCGCGAAGGGAAAAAAGGAGCTCGAGGTTACACAATTCGATGCTCGCATTAAGGTTGATCCTGCGAGGCATCTGCGCACCATTTTGCCTCCGCCAGAGCCTCTCCGTTACGACCCACCGTCGGCTACACGCAATTTTATCGTTTACCACTGCCTCTCCCTTCAGGGCGCGCAATCTCCCTCCTTTATTTCCCTCTCTTTCATTTCTTTCGCTCCTCGACGTTCCACGAATTATCATCGCCACGCGAAACCGCGAATTATCGCGAAGAACGCGTCGAATCGGTCAAATTGTCGCTTCGCGAATTTATCGACGCGTCCGCGAGAGGATTCGTTACAAAGTTCGCCGCGAAATTACGATCGAGGATTGCTCGCGATTTACGAGAATGTAAAGGCGACTGCGAACAGTGGCCACCCCAATCGTGAATTATTTCTCGAGCGATACACGCCTGGCGCGAGCGTAGAAAGTTAACAGGAAGACGCGAGAGCCCAGGCGTAATTGTTCACAGCTAGTGGCTGATAATTAATGGCCCTCGAGCCGATTAGATAAATTTCTGGCGAATATTATAAATACGTCGGGTTATTCTCGTACAAGGGGCCGCCTTATCGACTTTCTACTCGTAACTCAACCGAGCAGACCAGCCGTAGATTTCCGCCAACAATCGACAATCGCGCGGCGATTCGAAAGGTGCGTCGACGCGGTTCGAAAGTGCTCATTAAGCGGTTATTTCATTCTTTTTTTTTTTTTTTCTCGTCTTCTCCCCTCATTTTTACGTCGATTCGAACGGGAACAGTTCTCGCCAGGTCAAAACGCCGCGTCCCAGTCGACGATTATACACGCTGGTTGCTGGTAGGTTGATATAAATTCCCCTGGAACGCTCGGATAAATCCAAATATATTTAATTCCCTTTTGAATGCGCGTCCGCGCTTCGGCTATATCCAGGATCGTAAAACGTTTAAACGGGGGCCACCACTTTTATCCGTTATTTTATATGGGAAAGTTACGTTTTAATGGCACAGGAAGCTTTATTAAAAAAAAACAGAGAGACGTCATTTCGATCGATTGAGTTACTCGTCGCGCTGTGGTGAATTAAAATTAGCGTTATTTATATAACGTTCGTTATTTCTCTCCTTCTTTATTCGAACAGTAGACATTTGAACGTTCCAGATAATCTCTGTACTCAATTATAAAACGTTAAGGTGGAGCGATTACGGCGGTCGATACACAACCGATCGAGCATTTAAAACAAGTTCCCGGCTGTACAAAACCGGAAACGGGTTTATCTGAGGCAATAAATAATATCGTGGTTAAAAAATGTCCGAGGCTAAATATGACAGCGCGCACACCTCGACTTGTGTAAACGCTCGCGAATGACAAATGCGAATTATGATGGGTGATAAGTAGTATCAGTATTTTATAGCGAACTTTATAGATGGCATTACATTTGTTTCGCTCGCGCGCCGCTCGCTGACGGCGTCCTCTCGTCGTCCAGCCTTCCAGCAATTACTAGAAGCTCCCTGTAATTAATTAAAAAAAGCGACAATCGCAACGAGACTTCCGTCTCGAAATTACTCTACATCGTATCGCGTTTTACCGTGTGTCGACTTATTTCTCCGTCGTGTTCGAAATGAATCAGACTCTTAACGCGAGAGAGCTGTAAATGGCGGCGGCTGGTATCGCGCTGGACAGGAAGCTTGCGCAACCTCGACGCGAGGGAAATAACACTGTGCACCGTTTCGACGCCGATCCGTATCGAGCGACGACGCATAAAAGTGTCCGTTCTGTCGAGCTAACAGAATTTCATCGATGATTAGTCGAAGAAACGGCAAACGATCGTACGTCAGCGCGAACCAGTTCTCTCTCGGCTCGTTCCTATGCGCGAGATGGATCGACCATGGGTACACCTGATCGATTAATACCGTGGCTGCTTTACATAGATCGATATCGAGTAAAAGAGAGCCCGGGCGTGTGCGTTGTTAATTATTTGCTACGATCCGCCTCGCCTCGTCGTGCCCGCTCGCGTCTCGCCGCGGCGGCCACGCTCGGTTAGACGCGGCCCATGGTTTATTATCGTTATCATTACGACGCGCCATTACCGGGCATTATTACTCAGAACCGGGGCCGCATGTGTTGCACGCGGTATAATAATAATCTTGATTGTCTTTGGCCGGCAGCTCGCGCCATTTTGCCGCGGCCACGCGCAATTATACTCTCATAAGGGAGGCCGTTGCTTGTCGGCCAATGGCGTCGACGAAACCAGGGACAAACGAATCTCTGTGCCTCTCAGCGACTGCTTAAACGCGGTTACCAACTTCTGAGATTGTTTAGAAGCGACTGAACCTGCATAGATCGCGTCCTCTGTCGTTTTCGATTATTACATCAAACTTTCATAGACTATAAAAGTATAGAAGGTACTCATCAACCTTGCTAGAGACGTAATTGCATTGTTGTTGCGTTTTCTCTCTTCTTAACGAATCCAATTGCATGGATAGTTAATGCCAGCGACTTGATTGTCACGTGAAAATTTACGGATCGTGTCCTCTGTCGTTTTCGATTATTACATCAACCTTCCAAACACTATAGAAGTATAGAAGGTACTCATCAACCTTGCTAGAGACGTAATTGCATTGTTGTTGCGTTTTCTCTCTTTTTAACGAATCCAATAGCATGGATCTGATGCCAGCGACTTGAAAATTAACGTGGAGGTGGCTGACGATCGCACGCGTCCTCACGCGAAACTTTTCTCTCTTTCTAACGAATCCAATTGCATGGATAATTAATGCCAGCGACTTGATTACTACGCGAAAATTAACGTGTTGATGGCTGACGATTGCACGCGAAGATTTTATTTCTCGTCGATCAGAGATTGAACAGAAGTAATTTATCGCGAGTTTCGAAGGTAGAAAATCGTGGTCCACTAAGTTTGACGCTCGACGCAGCCACGCATCGCCGCGAGGATGTAATAGCCGGCTGATTACCCGCCGCGGATTTTACACGAAAATCAGGGAGCAGCCGATCGTTTCGCGTTGCAAAGACTCTCGCAGGCAGGCTGCGTCGCGTCGCACGGTAATTACAGGTAACGAGCGAATCGCGAGTAAATGACACGCGAGAGAAGGCAGTGGTCGCGTCGTGAGACGCATAAATTACATCGACGTCGACTGGCTAGCGGCGCTTGTCAGCCCAAGTCGTTACGTCAAAACTGCATGTTGACCTAGCTAGCCCTTGTCGCGCGGCTACGGTAATGAAAAGGCACGTTTCCAGGTGACATTAAAACTCGTGATTTTTTCCTTCAACGCGCCAGAGAGCTGCTTAGTTATCCTTGGTACCTTGGCTGGTAGCTCCTCTCGCGTGTAATTACCATCGCGTGCAGGTATCAATCTCTCTCTCTCTCTTTCGAGAATTCTACCATCCTCTGAAACAAAAACCATCGTCTGAACACGCCTGAAAGTGGTCCAAAAGCTCGCGATACCGGATCCAAGGACCACGAGCACACCGCGACTTCCACCTTTGCCACCGCTCGTGACATTTCGCGTGGCGATTTATCGTCCAGCACGCAGAAAAGTAAAAAACCATGCATGCCCACGTGGAAGTGGAGGGAAAGCTTGGCGGCGAGTGCGCGTAAGTTATATCGACGTTGCACGGTCGGTTAGCAGCGCTTGTAAAACAAAGTCGTTATGTCAAAGTGGCATCGCGAGCTAAGCAGGATCCCGTGGCGCGGACACGGGACTGACAATCGCAAAGAGGAGGAGGAGGTTCTCTGGGCAGTCGAGGGGCGAGGGTTGCGCGAAACGGGCGGCGAAGGGGACGGTAGGCACGGCGCGAATAAATAAAGCTATCTCGACTCGCGTTTATCATTCGCTATCCGAGCGGTCCTCGTAAATCTGCCCGCCATCCAGCCGGGGCCAGCCTTCCTACCAGCCACGGCTGTCTGCCCCTAGTCGATAAGAGTCGGCCACGGGGCAATATGTTGCGTCTCACCCCCGTACTGCGCTTCATACCCGAGCACAATTATGCTACAACCGCTTTTAACCTCTCCGCAACCGCGGCTGTCTCCTTCGCGCTTCCACGCGCAGCCTCGTCGTCGTCCGCCGCGTTGTTCGACCGCGAGCGAATCCCAGCCCTCCCTTCCCACCCTGTCGAACGATAAATATTCCTTGGAGGGGGCGCCTCGTCCGGATATTCGATGGGCCGGATGCAGATAACGAAACTGTACGTGTACCGCGCGCCGTTTGAATTGTACCTACGCCTGGCGGACTTGTACGTTTTAATTTTCCGCTCGGTTGAACACGTTCGAGCGTTACGCTGCCACGACGCGTCTCTAATTGTCCTTCGTAGCACGGTGTACCGGCCACGTTCGCGGCTGCCCTGATCCCTGCGCGATGATAAACGATCGCCTGCCTTTCAGTCCCGCCTGCGATTATTAATCCGTTAATTGCTCGACTCGTTTCGTACTCGCGCGTTTCTTCTTTCCAGCGATATTAATTCTTCCTCGATCTCTCGAGGAACGATCCATACGCGTTGGTTCTGGTTCCTCCTGTTTCCTCAGCAGAGGACGCGATTTTGGGCGAGAAGGTTCGTTCAGTCGTTTCGTTTCGTACTCACGCGTTTGTTCTTTCCAGCGATATTAATTCTTTCTCGATCTCTCAAGAAACGATCCATCCGCAATGGTTCTGATTCCTCCAGTTTCGTCAGCAGAGGGCGCCATTTTGGACGAGCAGATTCTTTCAGTCGCCTCGTTTCATACTCTTGCGTTTGTTCTTTCCAGCGATATTAATTGTTCCTCGATCTCTCAAGAAACGATTCATCCGCAATACTTCTGATTCCTCCAGTTTCGTCAGCAACGAGCACCATTTTGGGCGAGCAGGTTCGTCCAGTCGCGCGATCGAGTGAATGAATTATGGATCGCCTGGTCGAGGAAGAAATTGAATTGATCAAAAGGCGGCGTCGTTTGGCGGGAAGGTT